>NC_137735.1:94514455-95126783 GCF_963264785.1 Psittacula echo
GCGGGCAGAGAGCGTGGGGGAGGCTGTGGTGGGGTGCCACAGCCGCACCTGCCGGCAGGTCCTGCGAGCAGCGGCCTCCGTGACCGGGCGGGGAACTCCGCAACGGTGAGGGGGACAAAACCAGGACTCGGGTGCCTGCAAGATTGAAATAAGAAAGAAATAGGGTCGTACATGTGGTGTGAGCTGAGCGTGTGCTGCGACAGGAATGCGGGTAGAAAGGTGAATAGCCCACCGGTGAGGGCTATTCCCGGGGCCGTCGGCCCCTGCACCGGTCTGAGGTAAACCTTTGTAAACACGTACCGTGTGACAGTAACAGCAGTACTTCGAAAAACCACATTTCCATCTGAAAACGTCGTGCCTACTGTAGTTATAAGTAAAATAATTGCTAGAATTGATAAAACATCATTTTTCCCTTTGAGGCGTTAAGACCTCCAGCTGCCACAAGCTGGTTCTTTATTGACATGGAGTGCCTCGGGCGAGGGAAGGGGCTGGTCTTGAGCTCAGGAGAAACTAGGACCCCCTTCCTTCTCCTCGGTAACACCTCTGTTTTACCCTCTGGCCAGCTTTGTCCACACTGGAGGTCTGGGAGCTGATCCCAGTTTCTGAACATGAGTGTCCGTCCTGTCTGCACCTTGTCTGCATGATGGCACACACACTGCCTGCCCCAGCAGTCTGACTTACCAGAGGGAAAAAGGTGGGATCACACAACAGACCTGCTGTAGACTTCGGTTCGCTATTGAGAAGGACGGAGGAACCAAGGTGGCAGGCAGCGTGCGTTGGGAAATGCCGCTCCCTCCAGCTCAGAAACAAGGAGCTGGAGGCGGCAGCCACTGCTGCCCCCCAAAGCTTGCGCCCCCTGTATCTCCAGTGCCTGTGGCCACCTTCCCCCCAAAAAGGCAGAATGTTTCCATTTAAAGTAAAAAATTGACTGGTGTCTTATATCTGTATGCTCATGCACTGAAATGCTGCTTCCACACATAAAGCATTCACTAACCCTGTGTTTTAAGTTGCTTTCTTGCTGAAAAGCTCTTTATGATAAATACCAAATTGGTAACAGTATTGTAATGCACTGCAAAGAAAAGCTGACGTTATCAAAACAGCAGCAGGATTTCAGAGAAGGTAAAGGCTGTCCTATCACAACCTGATATATTTTATGGTAGTCAATTAAAATAACAAGTTGAAACATGCAAGTGCAAACATCCTTATCTTTGTTTCATTTCAGTTATGAATACATAACCATACAACCTCTTAATGCAACAATCCTGATGACAGATTTGAGGTTTATATTTCACCTTTCACACTAGAGGCCATCAATGTGTAAAAACATTTCAAATTCAGTCTGATACCAGCAGTGCCATAGCTGGTAAATAAATGCAACGTCAATTTACTGTATGGGCACAGCAAAACCATGATGGAGTCAGGAATACCAGACCCTGTGGAATGGAGGGAAGGAGATTCAGGCATGAATTTATCAGAGGGTCTTTCCTGCAGAGAGCTACACACAGTGTTAAACATCTCCTGAATGCAGAAATAAGCCAAATAATCTAGTTAATATTTAAATGGATTTTAATTAATTACCTGACAGGCTATGCTTTCCTGGGATAGGTTCTTCTACGACTGGTGGCCTGCACTCAACAAAAAGGCTGCACAGATGTGAGAATCAAATGCACAAACTAAGCAGCTTGCCAAGTTTAGAAATTTCTCTCTAATAGGCACATTAATGAAGAGGATAATTATCAGCAATTCCTGCTATGCGATGGGAATGTGTAATAGTAATGGAAAATGCACACAGACTCTGGAGAATAACACATATGCTGAGGACTAAATGCGGGGACAAATTTCTCTTATTTGTGAAGGAAGAGGTAGCGGAGGCAATACGAGATGGCTCTTCAAGCACACAGCCCATTGTGGAACAGCCAGCAGAGTAATACAGGCTTAACTAACAGAGTAACTGCATTCATTTCAATGACATTTATAACAAGGGATAATGTAGTCTCAATGTACAGAATGTAGTCATAGCCCTTGTTTTATTCCCCAAGCAATTTATGTCCTGGCCATAACTCTAGCTGTGGAAGTAGTAGACTACTATCAATCTTTGACTTGTAATACGTTTCTCAATGATTTTAGTAATCTTGTGTGACTTTGTTTCTGAGCTTCTGATATTTTTTTTTTAGAAGATTTGCATTCACGTTAAGTTATATTTGCCAAGCTTTCTTACTATATTTGATGTACCACCTGAAAACTTACAGTTCTAAACCCTAGTATTGAAACTGGTGACCAGAACTGGTAACACAGCAGTTACCGCCCAAAATACATGAGAGAAAACCCCCAGTGTTCTACTGAAAATAAGAAATAGAATGCTACTTGAAAAGAAAGTTGTTTAGGAAAGAGAAATAAATTTACTATTTTAATAAATTTAATTTTTATTTAAAATTTATTAATTAAATTAAAATTAAACTAAATTTATTAATTAAATTAAAATTAAACTAAAATTTATTAGTTGGAGGAAATCCACACCTAGTGATAAATGGAATTTATTTATGTTGCCTCACATGATGGCATCTTTGGTCTGTCTGCTTAATCCATCATGACGGAAGATAAATCATTAATAACTGTAACTATTTCTTGGTGATATGAAATCCTGTCTACTGATCATTGATATCATCAACTTTTACAGAGACTAGCTTTCATTATCAACATAAGTCAAAATCAAAATCACAACCTAGATATGAAAGGCTGGTTTCTGCTAACCTATAAGCCACTCGGTTAATCCCTACAATGCAGTACAGCCAGTTTATCTGGTATAGCAGCAGGTAATGCATCCTTGTAAATACAAATCCTGTCACCTCCCATCAAACTCTTAGTTATGCACTGGGGTTTGATCCACCTCTGAATTTTCTTAATTTGAATTCAGATCAGAAAACAAATCCAGCTGTTAAAAGACAAACTCTCTTCAGATAAATTGCCCACTACCAGCACATTCATCTGATTTAACCCATACCTGAACTTCCAGAGAAAAATATTTTAATGAGTCAGTAAGAAAAATTATGTCTACCTGACAGCATCTGTCTCATTGTGAGCATTTGAACATGTCTTTGTCTTTTCCCCCCCCCAAGAAAAATGTTAATGAAATGCTCCAAAACATTAATGTCCAAAATGGAAAGACAGATGTTGATGGAACACAGATACTAATGACAACAGTCATGTTCACTGTTATCTTGGCCAGAAAATGTGAAGCAGAACAAGACTTACGCGGTTGTCCAGAGTTCAGTCATTTTCTGTTTACTAGTCAGAATAATATGTACTTAGAGAAAATAACTTTGCTCTCTAGGAAAAGAATGTTAAAGACATTTGTTGAGAAAAAAAAAACAACTTTTTTTTTTTTTTTTCACTTCCCTTTAGCACCTGTATCGGTTTATTATCCCCCTCACTTTAAGATATACTATACATCTTTTCATCTCTCTATGGATCAGTGTCTGCTCCAGTGTGAGGCAATAGAGTGAACAAAGCTGCTTTATTATTTTTTTCCTGCTTTTTTTTTTTTCTCTTCTCTTTAAACTACTCCTGCACAGACCACCTGTATTTTTATCTTTGGTAGCTTCCTGAGAACTGCTGGAATACAAGATTTATCATTCTGTTATGCTGTTAAACTTCAAACATTCATGCCTTCAGTGAGAAATTAGGTAATATTCAGGTGCTGATTTGAGCTTTGCAGCTGAACAGTCTCAGCTGTATTTTATTCAGTTGATGGAGACTTCATTGCCCTTTGCTTTTGAGTGAAATGCAAGAGCAGAAGTAATGAGAATGGGTGGAGACTGGGAGAAAAAAAAGAGGTAGGGAAAAAGGAGAAAATGTGAATCCCCCAGATTCTTTGCTCAGTTTTCATTCTACCATTAAAAGCAATGCTGATCTAACAGCTTTCTTTTCTCTATAAATAATAATGTATTCTGGATCTTCTTGTAATGATATTGGAAATATTTACATAGTTTTCATTTGATTCCAGTATAATTTATTTTAAAGTAATTATTTATAAAACTGTAATTTCTCACAGTTTATATACCACAGCCCAAACCTTCAGAAAGTAAACCCAAAACATTTTCCTTTGGAGGCAACGTGTGGGAGGCAGGGAGCAGGGTGATGGGACAGGGACATGGGAGCGACTTTGCATAGAGGTCCCTTCGTACCCTGCATGTTTGGCATTGCAAAAACAAAATGCAAACCCTCTTCCTTCCTTATCTGAGCAGTGATTTTAGGGTCCAGCAATGTATGTGCTGCACTGCAGTGCTCTGCCTCTCTCTCTGCTGGCTTTCTGCCTTCCCTCATGTGCTAGCATGAGAAGCTAAGGAAATCACACATTTCACTGAAAATAAAATAACGTAGTGTACATACTGACAGATGTGGCATATAAGGGACCACTGAGAGAGAGCATGAGACCTGAAACCACTGTTAAGAGAACAGAAGTAGCAGCCAGTAGGAAAGGAGGGGAAGGGATAGGGAAAAAGATTAGGTGGAGAGAGAACACAGTAGAACTAGGCACTGGAGAACAAGATGTGGCTCTCCTAGGAAATGAGAAGCAGATGAAAATAGGGAAACAAAGGAGTAAGGAGCACTGATTTTCCTGCATGACATACTTTACTGAAACCAGGACCAAATCTTAACGTTTGAGAAGATTAGTCAAGACAAGATACCTTAGCATCCCTTGTCATTTCTTTAACACATTCAGCTTGTTTGGATATCTGATTTCTGAGTCCTTTGTGTTGGATAGTGATAAGCTGATCAGCTTTAAAGACTGTATAGTTTTAAGTTTCTCACATTATTAGTCCAGTGTGAACAGTCTTATTTCATAACTCAAACCCATCCAATTTAGGCACAAAAAACTGCTAATGAGATTGAGTGAGTTCCAAGAAAGGTCAGGAAAGGATACCACCTCAAACAAATTATTTTGCTGTTCAGAAAATGACTGTTCATTTATGTTGAAGGATCTTAGGATTTTTTCTTTGTAATATCCAGGCTTGCTGAGTTTCCCCTGGCCTGAATACCTGCTGTAATTTGATTCTCCAGCACTTTACAGACAGGTTGGTAACTCTCTACACCTCTGATCTAATAACAGTTTTGATAGGAACTGCACCTTTCAGTTTCTAGCCTCTTCACTGAGCAGGAAAAGTCTATTGGGGTTGGTATTGGCCTGGAGTAAGGAAACTTAAAGAGTCCAAAAAGGCTAAATCAGTAATATGAATCAGAAACAGAAACTGCAGGTTTGGCATGGACCAGAGAGAACACAGTGACTGATCACGGTTACTCAGAGCAAAACTTCACGTTGCTGGAGTTTAAAGAGTTATTCTTCCTTGGTGATAGGTCAAATAGGATGGATGACCTTTTTAAATAAATGCTTAGATTGTAAAATACACATCTGATGTATTTAAACATAGGTATCTTTTGCTGACAGTCAGTATCACAGCTCATAATCCATCCTTGTCTTTTAATCCTCGCTACCACCAGAACAACACAAGCCTCACAGACAGCCTCTCCCATCAAGGCAAGCTGCCTGCTAACTGCATGGGAATTGGGACAGTCTCATAACCATGCTGCTATATTCTCATTGCTCCTGCGAGTATACAGTTGGCCAAAGGCAAAATTTCTGGTGCAGTGGTCAATGACCTCTTGATGCTGTGGATTGCTTGAAGCTTGCGGTTATGCTAAAGGCCCTTGGATGTGGTTATTCCATTTTAATATAATATGACTTCTCTCTACAGAAGACACATTTGTTCTGGTAAATGAACACAATTTCTGTTACCCCCCTCTAGGGGAATTCTTCAAAGCTCCAGCTTAGATCTTTGGTTTATCTTATTTTTAAGTGGTTAGCATGGCTAGTCAATACCCTACTATCTGTCCTCAGAGGGCATTAATGTTTGTTAATAAACTTGATGATGCTATCAAACAACTTGAGTTTGAAAATACAGAGACACATCACATTGTTGGCTGTAATTGGTGTCAGGCAACAGAGCAGTATTTTGGCAAACAAAATCCACAGCATATAAGCAGAATGACTAAGTGCAAAAGCAGAAAAATAAAGAGGCTGCGGTGTTAGTTTCTGGTTGTTAGTAACAACTCTGGCATTCCCTAGCCTCATTAGTACTTTTGGTTTATGTTGTTCATTCAGAAAGCATTTGTGAAGTTTAGAGCTTGTGAACAACGCTTACTTGCACATCATTCATGGGCTCCTCTCTGGTATAAATGTGTCAGTTTGGACAAGCCAGCTAAATACTGCTTTAGGCTGGAGTCTTCATGTAAATGCTCCTCTGCCTACAAACTGAACATAATGCTAAGAATCATCAGTCATATCTCTCTTACATAAAAAAAATGTCAGCATAAGCTCTGCCATCTTAGAAATAATTTTCTTAATAAAAAAATATACATAATAAGCTTCTCTGTTAACTAGCCAGCTCGCTACTGAATACAACACCCTCACACCTTTCAGGTCATCTCTGTTATTGCCTGCTGATCCCTCAGAAACACTCTGAGCAGCAGCTGGGTGCTGCCTGTCACACACAGACTCCTTCCCATGCACGTACAGAAATTAAAAATGTGGTACCTTGTCCAAAACAGTTGCTGGTTGTAAATCAGATGGCATCACTCAGATGCACAGCACACCTCAGCTGTACCACTCCAATCTCTCAGTAGGTGAGGCTTTCCTTAAGCTCTCTTCTCTGCAGAAACCAACTCTTGGTACCCAGACAGCCTAATATGATTCTGATCAACACTGAATATCACTGAGGGAGCAGCTATTGCATGCATACATATGACAGTCTCTAGAGAAATGTTTCATCAGTCCTGTCCTGACGAGACCATCATTAGTCAAAGGCTAAAGGGGACTACAACCATGTATGCTTGGCATAGGATTTACCTAGCTGTTATGCAGAGGTAAGTCCTATTGATACCAGTTGGAGATACTTAATATTCACACAGCTTCTAAAGTTAGACCACTTCTGTGTGTGCTTGAATCTGGAACCACACTTTAGACATCCACTTTTGAAAGCTGGGGGCCAAGGGACACCATTCATTTTTATCCAGGCAAGACTGTAATGGAAACTAAGGAATGTGATGCATTTGCAATTACGTATTTGCATTGACACACCATTGTGTGTGGCAGCAGAATGGATTTTAGACTTTCTGGACCTCAGGTGGTTTTTGCTCCTAATACCATTAAAAGCCTATTTACTGAAACAGCCCATAAAGCAAACATCAGACCCACAGAAACAACAACTGAAGTGGGAGAGACCCTCTGAACTCCATGAAATATTTACAAACAGCTTTAGGAGCCCTGGGATGAAGTAAAGTACTTTCAAGCATAGACAGAAAACCTAATGGATATAAAAATCCCTTTTTAGCTCTTGGTGAGATTTGTTTTCACAGACCTAGCTATGATATGAGGTCATCCAGTCTGCCTCCTCCTCCTCCAGCAGAGAAGTGGTCCCAGTGCTGTGTTTTATAGCACTTGGCTCAGCCTAGCTCTGCCTGACTCAGACAACAGAAGCCAAACACACTTCTTGGGAACTTTCTCGGTTTTTCTAAATATTTCACTTTGGGGAATTTCCCCCAGTATTCTACTCAGAATAATTCAACATAGTATGTATAGAGACCCTTCAATGTCATGGTTGTTATCCTGTTCGTTTCATATTTATCCCCTTGGATAGCCCTAAGTAATTCTTCAGCCAGTGCGGTAGTGATGTCCTTCTAACATCTGTCTACAGTCATGCTCCTCACCGTTTGCACACGCTATAGTTGTGCTCTGCTGTGACTAAGCCTTCACAAGCAAATTCCTTCAGATGTTTTCATGTCTGTTCCTTTCTTTCTGTACTTAAGACATATTATTACACCTCAAGAAAAGGACAAGGAAAAGTGAGGAGGAGAAGGAAGGAAAAAGATGAAAATGCCTTTCTTCATGCTACCCCAGCTCTGCACACACAGAAAAATCCGTTCTAAATATCTGGCCCACACACATCATTTAAATTTTACCTCTAGGATTTATGATACGGGTTTTGTTTTAATGCCTGCTTCCTTTTATATGGAACTAACAGAGAATGTCCCATTGAAGGATTTTGTTTCCAGGATCTACTCCCAAAGGCCTGTACCAAAAGTGTCACAATCAAACAGTTACAGAGAAGAACCGAGTTTAAAGGAATTGGAGATCCCCACAGCATTTGTTTGCTTTGCATTTGCATTCATTTGTTATCCTTTGTGCTTTAAAGGAAAGAAAAAAAAGCATACAAAACACAGTCATTCCCTTATCAAAGCAGCCTTTCAGGTTATGAAGATTTTCCAAAACATATGGACTTTGTTGATTGATGTTTTTTTAAAATGATCCTAAAATGGCCTTCAAGCTCAAAGTGGTAGAGGAATATGTACACAGATACTTTAAAATCTCAAAAATATTCAGTTTAAGAAATATGTGTGATATTTTACATTATTTTTACTTTCTGACCAAAGATTTTTTCAGCATTTGAAGTCTCTAACATCTAATGCAGAACAGGGAACAGAGTAACTTACCACAGCTTATTTTATGTGTTAAAAATATCATCAACTGTTGTGTACAATCATCTCTCTGAAATGAAGCTCTGAAATACACACAGGTACAAGTCCTACCATAACCAGATTAAGCTGCTCTTTACACAAGGTTCTCCTGGGGTAAATTCCCATCCTAGAAGCAGCTTACCCTCATGATGCTATTTGCCAAATGACCATTATTCTAATTTTTCTCCTGAGGAAACACATGCAAGTAAGACGAAACATTTATCTAAAACCATAGAGTCAGTTGCGTTTCACTGACCTGCGTAAACTCAGCGCATTGCTTTAATAAGCAGAATGAACTTTTTCTACATCAGGTGAAACATTTTTCAAGTTAATACTTTCCTAAGCAGAGCACATATTTTAACACACTGGTACCTTTGCTAGAAAGCAAGACTGCTTTTGTGCGTTTTTTCCCTTTCATCATTACAGTCTGGTCATATGCAAGTGGACTTCTGTCTCTCTGCAGGACTTTCAATAGTAAGAGGTTCTTACAATAGCTGCATTCCCTATAGGATATAATACAGCAACTGGGGCAGCCTGTTTCCAAAATAACTCATGATTATCAAGGCAGTACTCAGCAGCTATGACTGTATTATACCAGAGTACAATTAAAGACAAACATAGTTAAAGCATTGTAAAATAAGGAAGCAGTAGCTCTTAAACAGCTCAATAAAGCTGTTCAGGATTGGGAAGAAATTAGGGTCAAACTCTCATTTCCTTGGAGATCAGCTAACTAAGTTTATTCTGATGAAGAATTGAAATAGCCATCTAAACATCTGCCGAGGACAGTCAGCTCCACACTCAGGAAAAGAGTGAATTTCAATACAAAACACAGCAGAATTTGAATGGTGAAAAGAATCATTGTAAGGGGAAAGCCAGAAATAAAAATCTAATTCAACTTGATTATTTGTACATAAAGTGGATATGCCCACTATAACAATAGCTGTATAAAGCATAAGCATTTCCATCCTTACCCCTCAGAATACAGCTGAAACACTCCTTCCCCTCCTAAATACACATACTACATTAATACCTGGCATGATGCTTCAGGATTGAGTTCCAATTTGTCTAGACCCTAACAAACGTGGTCTTCTTCAGGCAATGTCTATTCCTAAATGACAGAGCATAGGTTAGAAGTGAGATAGGAAAGCGCCTATTTCTGTTGCAGCTATGGAGAGGAGAAGGCTGTATTTTCTGCAACAAAATAATTATGCTAACACTCACAGCAAGCAATGGATTATCCTAATACTAGGATATACTCCAGTAATGGCTGAATCATCGTTATTTTATGGTGGATCCTCAGGGAGGGGAAAACACCATTTTTGAGAAGATCTAGTTCTAGTAAATGAGTACCACAGAAGAAAGATCATGAAAAAAATTCAGCAGGAGAACCTTTCTTATACCGCTCTTTAAAAAAGTTATACTTTTTCGGCCCATTCACTTGGCTTTTTGTAAACACTGCAGAGAAAAGATAAAAATCAACAATTTGCTCCAATTGTCTCACATGTATTTACTTCACAGGCACTTCCATCGGTTTTCTGCCTTTTTGAATAGGCTGTTGTAAGTATCTTCCCAAAGTATGTTCCCAGCATTGTGCTTTGATTCTAGAACAGGCTTGCTCTGTCAGGTTGCAAAGGGGATCATTCTAGAGGACTAGCCAAACAAGCCTTTTGCTTTCCTGTTCATGACAGGAACTTCTCAAAATCCATAGATAGGTGGCTTGGAGTAGACAAGGAAGAACAGATTCAATCCCCAAACCTAATTATCTGATATTACACTCCTGAGTCCATATCTGTGTCTAGCAAGGTGCACACTAAGATACAGACTACCTGTAGCATTCATTGCTACATCCCTCCGTAGGCTCTATAGATGTTCCATCCTTAAGTAGCCTAAATGTGGATTCAGAAGCATAAGTGTGGCCCATCACGCTGTATAAGTATTTCGTATATCATTATATGTGTACTCATAACCAGGTCTTCCCACACACACAAAGTTTAAGGTCATGCATACTTAATTTACTAGAGCAGAACCATAATTCACTTTTTGATGCATGCACACTTTCTTTCTCTTGCATGTTTATACTGTCAAGGCTTTAAGCGTTTCACAGGAACAACAAAAAGAAAGATGCTGTTGATTTTTCTTCTTCAATTGCAGGGAAGACATCTTCATTGATCTTTGGTTTAATTTTAGAAGACATCAAGTTCTTGCGGACAAAGCTGTTGTAAGTACAATCACCAGCTGTCCAAAGCTGCCGCGGTAATTCTGCTGAAGAAGTTCAGATCTGGTCTTTTTTCTCCATCAAAGCAAGCAGCTCAGCAACTTCACCCTCGCAGCCATAGCCAGAAACACAGTGTCAGGCAGCAGTAACCTTCCTACTCAGGCAATTCTCTCTCTCATCTACATGGGAGTACATGGCTCCATGCCACACTTCTTTCTGAAGAGGAATCCAGGGGAACCAGACTGCATCCCCATGGCTGCACACATGTGTCCCAGGAACCAAGTCCTTCTCAGAGGGCCCATCACAGGATCTGTCCACTGCAGTACCAGACAGGGCACAGCCCATACACAACTCATAGAAAACTAAAATGCCACAGGCACATCAAAGTTGAGCAAATGTTGTAAGTTACTAAAAGGGTTTTAAGTAAGAAGCTTACTGCTACAGTATAGAGTAGATGCATATTTTACTCACTTCCACGGTGTTTTATTGACTGTGGTAAGAACACAGGTGCTTCACCCACAACACTGCGCATACCCTAAATTCAGCTTCTCTTTGAGCTTACAAAACCAGGTAACACTTAGTAACAATACTGAACAAGAACTACAAAGCTCACCAGAAACACCTTTAACACGGTCAGCACCTCTTCAGTTAATAACCTCAGTGACGTACAGGGGTTGAGGTGTTACAAATTTATGTAGATCCGCTGATTTCAATGATCAGACAGATCCCTTCAAATACATTTACATTTGAACAACCTTGGTTTAGAAATGTCAGGTTAGTACTGTTCCCTACTTCAGAATGCCTCTCTATGCAAAATCAAGCATACCACAAGCTGACTGTGCAAATACTGTCTGCTGCAGTCACTCTACATTTTTAATAGGTCTCCTTTACTACCTCAAGGATGTTCCTCTAAGCTTACGTGTTCTGGAAATTAAAAGATGCTGTTTCAGGGTACACACTGCAACATGCACACATGGCCAGGCAGAGCAGCACAGCTGCATTCTGTATTTTCTATTCCCTGACAAGGACTGACAGTTAAGAGAGGTAGATGCATGCAGTCATTAATAATAGCCACACTGAAGTGAGAGCCACCCTAGTGATAAATCCATGTACTGAATACCAGTAAAACTTAATCACCTTATGAGGTATTTCATACCCGTCCTCCAAGCAAAATAAATTCAAAATCCTTTTATTGCAGAAAATATCATAATTAGTAGGGGGCTTTCAAACTGAAAAACAGGTTGAGCCTTTGTATTTCAGCCTCTTCAGTTTCAGTATCTAAATATTCAGGATACCATGAAGAGTACTATGGGCAGGCAATGGATAATGAAGTATTGTCCAGTGCAAAACACAGAACAAGAGATTCTAGCTGTTGACAGGTATTAATCATTTAGCTTAAGTAAGTTTCAAATAGAATTAGCCACTTAGAGTCATAACACTGTGCAGTTTAGCATGCTGTTTGCTTAGCTTTACTTGCTCAGCCTGAGTAGCTAGATTTGCTGAAGCCTTAGGCTGCAAGACATGGACTTTCACCTAGGTATGGTTTTGTGTGGAATTTTGTTAGTAATTTTTCTAGTAGCTGGTACAGTGCTGTGTCTTGTCTTTAGTATGGGAAGAATGTTGACAACACGGTGATGGCTTAGTTGTAGCTAAGTAACACTTATCTGAGGTCTAGAGTATTTTTAGTGTCCTGTGCTCTGCCAACAAGCACAAGAAGCACAGACCAGAAGGTAAGGAGACTGCAACCATGACCAGAAGCTGCAACTCAGAAAGATAAAAACAGTTAAGGGCCTGCCTGTGTGGAGATGGAAAAAAACATCCAGTAAGAGGTTAGAAGACCCCAGACCAAAAATCACTATCACACTAAAAAGGCACGCAAAGAGCCTGTGAGGGGCAGGTACGTAAGTCATAAGGGTATCACAGTATCACAGTATGTTAGAGATTGGAAGGGACCTCAAAAGATCATCTAGTCCAATCCCCCTGCCAGAGCAGGAACACCTAGATAAGGTTACATAGGAATGTGTCCAGGCGGGTTTTGAATGTCTCCAGAGAAGGAGACTCCACAACCTCCCTGGGCAGCCTGTTCCAGTGTTCCGTCACCCTCACTGAGAAATTTCTTCTCAAGTTTAAGTGAAACCTCTTGTGTTCCAGTTTGTACCCATTACCCCTTGTCCTATCATTGTTTGCCACTGAGAAGAGCCTGGCTCCATCCTCGTGACACTCCCCCTTTATATATTTATATACACTAATAAGGTCACCCCGCAGTCTCCTCTTCTCCAAACTATAGAGACCCAGCTCCCTCAGCCTTTCCTCATAAGGGAGATGCTACACTCCCTTAATCATCTTAGTTGCCCTGCGCTGGACTCTCTCCAGCAGGTCCCTGTCCTTCTTGAACTGAGGGGCCCAGAACTGGGCACAATATTCCAGGTGCGGTCTCACCAGGGCAGAGTAGAGGGGAAGGAGGACCTCTCTTGACCTACTGACCACCCCCCTTCTAATACACCCCAGGATGCCATTGGCCTTCCTGGCCACAAGGGCACAGTGTTGGCTCATGGTCATCCTGCCGTCCACTAGGACCCCCAGGTCCCTCTCCCCTGCACTACTCTCTAACAGGTCCTTCCCCAACCTATACTGGAACCTGGGGTTGTTCCTGCCCAGATGCAGGACTCTACACTTTCCCTTGTTATATTTCATCAAGTTACTCCCTGCCCAACTCTCCAGCCTGTCCAGGTCTCGCTGGATGGCAGCACAGCCTTCTGGCGTGTCAGCCACTCCTCCCAGCTTAGTGTCATCAGCAAACTTGCTGACAGTACACTCAATTCCCTCATCTAAATCATTGATGAATATACTAAATAATACTGGTCCCAATACTGACCCTTGAGGCACTCCACTAGATAGATACAGGCCTCCAACTGGACTCCGCCCCATAGACTACAACGCTCTGGCTTCTCTCCTTCAGCCAGTTTGCAGTCCACCTCACTACCTGATCATCCAGACCACACTTCCTCAATTTAGCTATGAGGATGCTGTGGGAGACTGTGTCAAATGCTTTGCTGAAGTCAAGGTAGACCACATCCACCGCTCTGCCATCATCCATCCACAATGTTATTTCCTCATAAAAGGCTAGGAGGTTGGTCAAGCATGACTTCCCCTTGGTAAAGCCATGTTGACTGCCCCTCATAACCCTCTTATCCTTGACATGCCTTAAGATGGCATCAAGGATAAGGTGTTCCATCACTTTCCCAGGGATGGAAGTGAGGCTGACTGGTCTATAGTTACCTGGGTCCTCCTTCTTGCCCTTTTTGAATACTGGAGTGACTTTTGCCTTCCTCCAGTCCTCAGGCACCTCTCCCGTTTCCCAAGACTTGGTAAAGATGATGGAGAGTGGTCCAGCAATGACTTCCGCCAGTTCCCTCAGCACCCGCGGGTGCATCCCATCTGGACCCATGGATTTATGGATGTCCAGATTGCAACTGGTCCCTAACCCATTCCTCATTGACTAAGGCAAACTGCTCCAGTGACCTGACTTCATCTGAGGTCTCAGGAGTACAGGGCTCTTCAGGACTGCCTCCGGCAGAGTAGACTGAGACAAAGAAGGCATTCAATAACTCTGCCATCTCTGTATCTTCTGTCACCAGGGCACCTATCCCGTTCACCAGTGGGCCTACCTTGCCTCTGGTGTTGGTTTTATCTGCCATGTATTTGAAAAAGCTCTTTCTGCAGTCCTTGACCCCTCTCGCCAGGTTTAATTCTAAGGAGGCTTTAGCCATCCTAGCTGCCTTCCTACATCCTCTAGCAGCAGCCTTATATTCCTCCCAAGTGGCCAGCCCCTCCTTCCATGACCTATAAACTCTCCTCTTCCACTTGAGCATACCCAGCAGTTCCTTATTTAGCCACACAGGTCTCCTGGCCCTCTTCCTTGACTTCCTACGTGTCAGGATGCTCTGATCTTGAGCTTGGAATAAGCAATCCTTGAATGCCAACCAACTATCTTGGGCCCCTTTACCTTCAAGCAGCCTTGCCCATGGGACTTCCCCTAGCAATTGCTTGAAAAGGCCAAAGTTTGCCCTGCTGAAGTCCGGGGTTGCAATTCTACTTGCTATTCTACTGATCCTACCACACAAGATCCTGAATTCCACCATCTCGTGGTGGCTGCAACCAAGGCAGCCCTCAACCTTTACTGCTTCGACCAGACCCTCCTTGTTAGTGAGGACGAGATCCAGCAGCGCTCCTCTCCTGGTTGGCTGATCCACCATTTGCATGAGGAAGTTATCATCCATACACTGGAGGAACCTCCTGGACTGTGGCTGGGTTGCTGAGTAGTCCTTCCAGCAAACATCAGGGAAGTTAAAATCCCCCATGACGACCACAGCCTGTGACTGTGAGGCCGCTCTCAGCTGCCTGTAGAAGGCCTCGTCAACTTCCTCACCCTGATCTGGTGGCCTGTAACAGACACCCACAACAGTATCACCCCTGCCAGCCTGCCCCTTAATTCTCACCCACAGACTCTCAACTCGCTCGTCCTCTGCTCCTGGACAGAACTCAGTACATTGCAGCTGCTCTCGCACATAAAGAGCAACCCCACCACCCCGCCTGGCTGGCCTGGCTTTCCTGAAAAGGACATAGCCCTCCATGACTATATTCCAGTCATGTGAGCTGTCCCACCACGTCTCTGTAATTGCCACCAGATCATAATCTCCTGACTTAACACAGGTCTCCAACTCCTCTTGCTTATTTCCCATGCTGCACGCATTGGTGTACAGGCATTTCAAGGAGGGAGCTGAGCTCACCGATTTCATCCTAGGATTATAGGAGGCCTCCCAGTCTTCATCAATTCTAGAGTGCTGCCCCACTGGGGCAAGCCCAGTTACAACCCCATCCCCCTTCGAATCTAGTTTAAAGCTCTCCAAATGAGCCCTGCTAATTCATGCCCCAGCATCCTTCTGCCTCTGTGAGATAAACCTTTCCCACGTGCCATCATCCGGACTGGAGCCTTATAAAACCAGCTGTTATCAAAGAATCCAAAGCCCTGCCCAAGGATTTCTTTGTCAGGGTCCCTCTCCAGAAGCACCCAGCTGAAGCTGTCCCCATTGCTGTACCACTCAATTATTAGATTTTTTCCTTGAATCAAATGTCTGAGACTCTGCTGCAGGAAACCTCAGGCCCAGTGTGAAGGAGAGGAAGTACACCAGAGTGCGTGTGAGCTAAGGGTCAAACGGGCAGCATCCATCAGCTCACTGAAACAAACTCCAGGCCTAGCAGTTTTAACTCTCAGGTGGTGTCTTTAATGGTGTGTAAAGGCTCCAGCAGCAGCTTTTTCCCCTAAGACCACCAGGAACTTGAAAAAAACTCTGAAACAATGAACACTAAGGCAGCCTGAAGTGAAACAACATACAAAAAGCAAGATGATGAGCAGACATAGAAGCAGGAAACCTTACTTATTTTGTGGCCACATGCAAAACAGTGTTGATATTAATCCAAGAGAGTAAAACAGACAATGAAAAGCAGATTTTCCAGATCCAGAAAAACTGAAGTAGCTACAGGTGCTGACAAGAAAAACACGGAGCAATTTTTTTTTTTAACTATTGTTTATAATGCTTGGGTACGAGAGGGCTCTGACGAACCAACATGTTACCATATCCAGTATATTTAAACTACAGAAATTCAAAGCCAGTAAAACCAAAGACCCAAGTGCACTCCTGAGGTGGACTCCAGTATTTCACAGTGTGTTTCTCGTGCCCCACATGCAGCACATACGCCAAGCCCTCTGTTCTCCAGCATTTACAGAGTAATTCCCTATATTGTCCAAGTGGCACTATTTCTTTTTGAGAGCTCTCTTTCCTTCTCCCTTCTTTGGTTTTTCCTTCCCACGGAGCTTTTTCAATCGCCTCATCTCCTCCTTAAAGTCCTGATGCTCATCCCTAGATGGGGGAGGAAAGCAAAAGAAATTTACTCTATTTCTTAACATACCCAGATGTGAAAGGTTCTTTGAACTGTGTAGTAGCGAAAAACAAAAACTCAGTGCTTTGTTTAACAGTGAAGTCCATACTGAAACTCACTGCAATATGTTCGAAGTTACTACTAGCAGTAATTTTGGACTGAATAACATAAAAGATGTCTTCTGGTACTTTCACAACTAACAAGGTTGCCCTTTTTTAGTAACAAATGGTGTGTGCATATATATATTATTTCCATTGCATTTGTTGATCCACTGCCTTTTAAATGAGCAGTAAATATAAAAATCAGCAAAAGCCAAGAATCAGAATTTTCCCCTTTTTATCTAGCTCAGCAGTCTAGTAATAGCACATTGTACTTCTCTGCTAGATACTACATTCGGGTCATTAGCTTCTAAGAAAACAGGGGCATGCTGAGCAGTAATTACAATACATAACACTGCTCTCAGGTGACTTCAGAAATGAGTTATGAAGAAAGCATCAGCTACTGGTACAATCTTAATAAGAGAATAAAATAGGAAGGAGGATGAAGGGGCTGGAAGAGATAATGAATCCTCAGTAATGTTCTAATAAACCATTTAATCTCTGTCCCTGTATTTTTCAGTGGGAAGATACTTTTCACAAGTCACAACTGCATCTTAATGGCCTAAGACTGCTGTGCTGCTATTTTTAACATAACTCTTCTAAAAAGAGACAAAAAGCTTGAGAGTTATCATCAGGCCCTGTAACTCTTCATTACATACTTCTGACCAGCAAACCAGATCCTCTACAAGCAATCTGTATACAGAGCAGCTAGAGAAGAAACTTGAGATTAGGAGAGGAAAGAGAAAAGCAAAGAAAACTAGCATGTCCTTGAGGCTTTCTGTGTCAACAGACAGCTACTCTAGGAAGTGTCTGCATGCCCACCTAAATCAAGAGCACCCTGGATGCAATCCCTGATGGCTACTATTATGACACTAGCAATAGGAATTAGTCTGTTTTGACTTTACAAGGTTAGCAGCCTCACTTTTAAGGGATTTAAGGCTACCTGACTGAAGTCAACTGCATTTGACTCCTGCTGATGTTTTTTAGCAGTGTAGTTTTTCCTACTTGAAACTGTGGAAATTCATTTAGAAATTGGACAACTGGTTTGGATGAAGCTGGAATTAACAAGGCTATTTAAAACACATTTGAGTTTCATTTAATTTAATTTATTTTAAAGGCTAAAAAGCCCCTCCAGCCTGACTTCCCTTCTCTTCTAGATTTCACTCATTAGCTGTTGAATGATTGAGGAATATATGGTAAGACTGTCTTAGTGCAATTTTTGCATTAAGGTAACACCACCTCTTTGCAGCTCATTCATGTGCCATATTCTGAACTACAGACCCATTTCTTGTCTATGAGAAAGTTCTCTTCCCTTCCCCACAAAGCCAAAGCAACAACTGTTTCTTATATCACTGGTTGCTCATAACTACACCTAAAGTCTTTATCACCAACGGTTCTACTTATGGTAAAAGTTACCTAGGCAATAGTCACTTATTTAACTCTCCTTGCCCTCAGTGCAACAATCAAGTGCATATTTCTGTATATATTTTGAACTAAACTTTTTTCTAAGGTTTATCTTTTCCTTGAATAAAAAAAAAAAAAAGTGCAGAACTCACTCCCACCCCTTTTCCATCTCCAGTCCTGCTCCCATCCTTGTAAGCACGGAGATTACCTGTAGAGGCCGAAGTAACGGAGTTTCTTCATGAGGGCGTAGTAGGTGTTATGAGGAGGATACCAGTCATAGACCTCCTCCCTCTTGGCCAGAGGCTGCTCACTGAATAACTTTACTACTTTCATAGATTTTGAGTCAGTAGGCCTGACAACATCTCCGAATATCTGAGCACTCAGCCGGGCCATTCGAAGGGCGTAACTGGAAACATTGGACATCTCCCAAGGTAAAACAGGCACACATAGGCAGGAGAACCTTCCTGCAAAAAGAAACACAAAAGATGTTTAACTCTTACGATGGCTGAGTATTGCTGGCTATTCCAGAATTGAGGCAAACAAAATTACTCATCATACACAGATCACGTGTCTGAAGTCTACATTCCTTGCATGAAATCAGTCTTAATTCTGACTACATAATCCTGCATATAAAGAATGTCCACACTAATTCAGGTACAACTAACAGACTAGCTAGGACACTACAAACAGTATTATGGACTATAAAAGTACCTACACGATGGCTGGTTTATTAGCAGATCCCACTCAGCTTGTTTAAGGCTACCTTTAAACTCCAGCCACAGGAACGATTACAGCGTGTACTCTGCCAAACATGGAGCCCACTGTGATGTCTCTAACTTCTACACAGGCATAAGGTAAGAGACAGCTCAAACATACTAAGGGAGCAACCTGGAAGTTTTTCCTCATGAAAATGTCTCACCCTATTTAAAGCATTGCATGAACATTGCTACAGTCCATTTAGCAAAAATGGCCTATTAACTATAAAAAAAGAAATAAATGTTTCTGTGTATAAATCACACAGATCTTTCCCATCTCCATTCCCTTCCATTGATCACTTCCATCAGCTTTGTCTATTCTCTTTTCTGTCTCTCCTGATATCTAATCTTCTGAAGAGATGAAAGAAGTCATTTCCCTATGCTGTTCTTTTGCCAAGAAAATCCCCCATCAGCAGCTTCCCATTCTCTTTCAGCCATCTCCCACTTAAAGACACCTCTCAACAACAATACTTTGAGTATAAACCCATTGATATTAGGCCACCAGAAACAACATCTGCTTCCTCTTAAAGGAGTGCGGAGAAGGGTTTTCTCTCAGCTTTCCTACCTCTCCCCATTTTTTCAGTTCTTTGTATCTTTACTTTACTCTTTCTTTGCAGAACAGGATGCAATGAAGACAAGAGTCCCCCAATCCTGTATTTGAAGTTGTATGTTGCCTGTACCGTGCCTTTTTGAATAAATGAGAAACGTAAGTCTCCAGAGAAATCAAATGGGCTTTGTTCCAAGCACACTACACTGATGATAAAAGTTTAAAATTCTTGTTTTAAGAACTATTGCACAGCTGATTCCAGAAGATTAGCATAAAAAAAAATTAAAAGAGCATGGACAAGACTACTCAGCAGGACAGGGCTAAGTCCATTTTAGCATGATCACAAGGGGCCTGTTGTTTAACAACACAAATCAGAAGTATTCATAACCCCACCTACATACATCTGTCCACTAGATGTACAATTGTCTACTTTTGATTTACTCCTGTTAGCAAAGGACTAGAAATAAAACAGGAAAAAAAACCCAAGTATGAAAATAATACAAGTAATCTGAGTCAAAGAGAATAATGGGAAGAATAACAAAATGGAAATCAAAGTGTCAGACCTCAAGTTAATGCAGCAGGAATAGTGAGAGGAGAAGTTCTTAAATGATTGCAGGGCAGCTCTTCAACTTGAGCACCTATTACCTGGGGGGATGATCAGTAAGTCTTGCTAAACCATCCCTTTCAGAACAGGCAGTCCCAGTTCCTACACTCAAGAGATAAAATGCCAGATTGTCCCCAGAATTCTTCATCACATCACCACTCTGAAAGTACCGCCAGACTCAACACAAAGCTTGCTTAATCTCTTCCAACTGCAGCCGTAAAGTCAAAATGCCTTTAGCTCCTAAACGATGCAAACCAGTGGGCTGAGGGATCTGCTTTTCACTTCAGAATCGCTAAAGGAATCTATACAGCCCAAGCCGAGGCTGGATAACTCCTTTAACCCTTGCCAGCCTAAGAACGTTTGAAAGAGAAGGAGCAGGCTACAAACTCCTAAGTGCCAGAGCTATCCAACGCCTCTTCTGAGGCAGCCCTTGGTTCTGTGAGGATATACCAGAACATTTGTGTTCTTACCATTTACAGCAACGATATTTGCTGGATCACCTACTGGTAATGAACACAGTGCTGCTTTTTCATCTGCCTCCCTCTCCCTATTGCTACCCAAACTCTTGCTTTCCCACCTTAGGCTGGGTTTTTACTTCCCAATTCGCTGGCTTGCCTCAAACTGCTTCCTTCTCACTTATCATATACCAGGGAAGACTCCGTTTCCAGAACTACTTTTTGATTTTACCAGACCACACCGGGAAACGCAGGCAGCCCCATGCCACCGCCCGGCCAGGGGGGTGTACCAGGCCAGGCACGGTCCCACACAGCACTCCAGCGAACCCCACCGCCTCCAGCTCCACAGCCTGGCTCCCCTCCGGGAGGACAAGCGTGGCAACCCACCCGTGATCTGCAACCGCCGGCGGCGGCTCCAGGATGAGAGAGGCCCGCCATACCCGCCCGGCAGCCTCAGTGTCCAGAATAAGGCGCAGGCTGAGCCGAACCCCCCAAGACCTAACGCGGAGCCTATCTCGCCCCTCTCTGCTCCCGGGCAGCAATTCGTAACCCTCCCCTCTCCCCGGCAGCCCCCGCGCTAACCCGCGGTCAGGGCGGTACGGCGCGGCTGGAAGGTGGCGATGAGGGCGTCCGCGGCTGCGCATGCGCAATGGCCTCCCCGCTGGGGCGTCGCGGCGGGTGACGTGAGACGTCGGGGCGGCCGTTGTGCGGGGGTAGTTAGGTGCTGTTGCTAGGCTCTGCCGGTAGCTGAGTAAATGACGATTACGGTATTACATTTGTAAACCAAATGTGTAATGTCATCAAAGAATGAAAATTGGGTTTGGCTCGCTGGGTGTCTTTCTAGAAGAGCTGACTGGCATTAAATAACATTCCTGAGTCCTTGCATGATTGATTTTCCCTCACCTTTTCCGTGTTTGCCTTGGATCAGCCTAGTGGCCTAGGCACCCTCCTCACTTCTCTTTGCCTTTTTTGAAATAAGCATGATCTGTCATTTACCTCATTCCAAGATTTAATAAAAATTAACATTCCTGTGTTATTTTCAGCCAGTTCTCCAAAGATTGATACACAAAGGTTCTCTAGATAGCCTGATTTTAAAATGTTTCATATTATACAATCACAGAATGGTTTGGGTTGGAAGAGACCTGGAAGCTCATCCAGTTCCAACTCCCTTGCCATGAGCAGGGACACCTTCCACTAGATCAGGTTGCTCAAAGCCCCATACAGCCTGTCCTTGAACACTGTCAGGGATGAGGCAGCCACAGCTTCTCTGGGTAACCTGTGCCAGTGCTTTACCATGCTCACAGGGAAGAACTTCCTAATGTCTAATCTGCATCTCCCCTCTTTCAGTTTAAAGCCATTCCCCCTTGTCCTGTCACTACATGTTTTTGTTAAACATCCCTTTCCTTATTTCTCATCGACCCTTTAGGTACTAGAAGCTGCTCTGAGGTCTCCTGGGAGCCTGCTCTTCTCCAGACTGAACAAGCCCAGCTCTCTCAGCCTGTCTCCGTAGGAGAGTTGCTCCAGCCCTCTGAGCATCTTCGTGGCCTTCTCTGAACTCACTCCAACAGCTCCATGTACTTATTGTGCTGGGTGCCCCAGCGATGGACACAGGACTGCAGGTGGGATCTCATGAGAACAGAACAGAGGGGCAGGATCACCTCCCTCAACCTGCTGGACACACTCCTGTTGATGCAGCCCAGGTTGGTTTTCTGGGCTGCAAGAGCACACCACTATGTTATACTGAGCTTTGCCATGTTATATTGAGCTTAATACTTGTTCTAGTAGGTTTTGTTTATCATCTCCGTTACTCACTAATGGATTGAAAAGTGCTACCTTTTTTTTTTTTTTTTTTTTTTACTAGATAATGTGCCTCTTCCTTAATCTTTTTAAGGACAGAAGAAAGTTTTTACCGTTTTTGCCAGTTCTGGGCTATTTTACCATGCCTATCTAGTCATACACCTCAGCATTACTGTACTCCCCATGTTACTGTCTGTAGTTACATCACTCATGCGTTTTCTGTAGCCTGAATTTTTTCCATACTCCAGAACATTTTTTCCTATGGTTTTGCCTTTCCACATTGTTCTATGCCAGGCTTTTAACTTCTGAGTGTTTCTGTCACCCTGCTGCTGACCCAAAATTGTCCTTCAGCCAAAATTGGCCATTTTGTTAATTAAGCAATCACCATGACTTTTAGACTATGGAGTTAGATCATAAGAATTCAAAGTTACATTTCTATCTCTATTTTTGAATCATAGTTTTCTCATAATTCCTCTTATCTTGATGGAGATAGTCTTTCTGAAGCAACTCTCTGTGTGTAGGAGAATATTTCCCCAGCTGGGATTGTCCTTTTTCACTCATTATAATCAAACTGTGATTGCTGGCTCTTAAGCAACCACCGCAGGTTTGTCCCATGATTAAAATTTTAAACATTATGAGTTCCAAAATATTTTTTCCATATAGACTGGAATAACTTCTCTCATAGAAAATAAGTTTTAGGAAATCTAAGAGCCATGGCTGCTGGATATTTGGGGCCTTTTCCTCATACAGCTCGAAACTGAGGACACTTTTTGTGCACTGGAGGAGTAAGCAATCTGACTCTGTAGCCATCTCTACTCCATTCCACCCTTCCTCAGTGGGGTTAACTGGGCCAAGTTACTGTCCATGCATCTCTAAAATAATGGTGGTGGTTTATTATGTACTGTTACCTTCTTACATCTTCAATTTTCTTTGTTTAAAATAATTATGGCAAAATATTTCTATATTCCAATTTGGTCAATCATCCTGCCTGTTTCAGTAATTACCTCAGCTTGACCTCATTTCTCATCATCAATTAAAATACCCAATTTTTCTTTGCATGTCACCCACACTTGGAATTTTTGCATATAGACCACTGAAAAACATCTTCGTGTTTCCTTCAAACTATTGATTTACCTAAAAATGGACCCAGTAGCATGGTTCTGGTTCTATTTCTGCAACTTTATCACCCTGGGGTCTGATTGTCTGAAGTTATTCTTCTGAGCTTCAGGTCAGAGACATTTAGGGGATTAGGCTGAGGTGAGAACTGTGGCTCTTTCTGATCAGGGCAGTAGCAAACTGACTTTCTCATTCATAGTTACAAATCACAGGTCTGGATCACTAGGAAGGAGTCACAATACAAAGATTTTCTCTTCAGAAATGAGCATTATTGACTACACTTTGTAGGCTCCAGCATGGCTCTTTTTGCATGATGGAAGCAGATGCATATGAACAGTTAGTGAATTTCTTCTGGCCTTTTTTCCTCTGAAGTCAGTTGTTTCTCCTGCAATAACATGCAAATATTATGAAATCTGAGGTCAACAATGAAATAAAAACACACACTCACAAGAGCATTTTTTTGTTATTATATCACTGTTATTACTGTGGTTATGAGGAGAATTGCTTGCAAAGCACCCAGGCAGGGTGAGTGTGCTAGCCGGTAAGGCAGTGTACAGGCACTCAGGAAAGAATATCAAGGTCACAACAGTCAACAAAGTGACAACACATCTGCAGATTTGCAGAGGCAGAGCATAGTCTGTTCTGCAATCCATGCAGCCATAAGTGGCCTTGTGCACCCCATCTGAGATTCTGCCAGGGTGCTAAAGCTCACTGGGGAATGTGCTTCATCTGTGGAGGACGCTGTCCAAGTTACTTTTCCTGAGATGATGAGCATTGTGAGAACAGGTTAGACAAGCCAGCCTGGCTGCCTAGAGTGCATCCCTGGGAGTAATTACCACCAGCAGGATACTGGTGGCTGCGCTCCTGTTTTAGTTGCTAGTTATATTCAGGATGTCGGTTGAACTGCTGTCCAAGCTCTTTATTTCTGTGCTTCCAGTCACAGAAGGTATGCTTTGACGAATTTTTTAGTTATCACCATGGGGAAATAACAGGAGTGGAAGACATTTATGTTCCACTCCTTCATCCCTGTGAAGCTTATCCACCTTCATGCTATTGCAGAATGGTGGGGTGATTATGGAAGTGGTATGCACAAGAGCTAGACCTCCAGTTCCTGAAGCTGATTGTATCTAGACTGCTATGCGAAGCCACCTGTCTAATCAGACCAATGTACTACTATTTAGGTAGGGTAGTAAGTGTGTGTGGAGTCTTTCAGACACATAAAATTAACGTCCCCACGCTGAGGTTTTCACAGTCCTCATTACATTTGACATGCTAAAGGCATGACCTGTTATGCTAATAACAGGGAAGGGAAGGAAGCAGCAGAGGCAGACCACAGGAACGGGATTGTGGCGAGCTGAATTCTGTGGATGTTGTTAGGCCTTCCTGAGCTTTTTTGTTGTAAATAGAGCAAGGTGTTTGGACTTGTCAGCAATTATTTAGAGGAAAATCAGTAGCAGACAGGTGAGTAAAAAAGGTGTAACCCTAGAAAGGAGTTAACATGAGAGTGAGTTGACATGGGGCTGGGAGACAACATGAGCATTCTCTGCATAGAGACTGTTGTGAAGGAAAAATCAAAGGAGTGGAGAGACATGCATGGAGCACATCAGAGTAGCAAAAAAGAGGAAGAGAGCTCATGATAAAGTACAGGGAAGTCCTTTTTACAAATAGTTGGCAGTAATTTGGTCTGGAATTACTTTATTTGATCAATAAGTGATCTGGAATTACTTATCTGGTTAATTCCTCTTGAGTATGTATTTTAGTTATAAGTGAATGTTGAATAGCCGTAGGGCAGCTCCTTGACAAAATGCAACACTTGAGCCTCTGTGAGTTTCTTAGAACTATCATCTCATGCTGTAAGACAATCTCTAACATTTTCTTGTTACAAATATTGACATGAGGGAATGAAATCATTATCTGAGTCAAGTAGAAGGACCTCTGAGCATTTGGTAAAACTGCATTGGCTACATATGTGTTTAGAATACATTTGTTATTCTTTTATGTGATCATGATTAACTGGTGAACTTCAATTGCATTTTGTTTGTCCTGGTTTAGCAGTAGCAGTCATTTTTTCTACTGGTGCAGTGCTGTGTTTTGACTTTCGACCTGGGAATAATACTGATAAAGCCGATGTTTTCAGTTGCTGGTCAGAATGTTTACCCTGACCAAGGACTTTGTGAGTCTCATGCTCTGCCAGGGAGGAGGAGAAGCCAGGAGGAAGCAGGGACAGGACACCTGACCCAAACTAGCCAAAGAGGTATTCCATACCACAGCACGTCATGCCCAGGATGTAGAATGGAGAGTTCCCGGAAGGGCTGGATCAAGGCAGGGTGGGGGTGAGGTACCGGTTGGTGAGCGGTTGTATTCTCTTCCTTGTTATTTCCTTTATCATTATTACTATTAGTGGTAGCAGTAGTGATTTGTGTTATACCTTAGTTATTAAACTGTTCTTATCTCAACCCGTGGGAGCTGCATTCTTTTGATTCTCCTCCCCGTCCCTCCAGGAGCGGAGGGAAGAAAGGTGGGGGGGGAAGTGGACTGCGTGGTTCTGATTTACGGCCTGGGCTTAAACCACGACAGTTCTTTTTGGCGCCCAACGTGGGGCGGGAAGGGTTGAGATAACAACAGATCTGACTGAGGCACAATGCTGATTTATGGGCTCTCAAAGTTGTTCTTTTTGATACCACAGTTTCTGTATGTCGTAGCTTGCTTGGAGCCGGTATTCGCTGTGTTAGTGTTTATCAAGTGTGGGCCTTGGGCTAAGGTTCTTGTTTCATTGTACTTTATGGTAATGGTTTGTAATACGGGGGGGCTCCGGCAGCAGGGCGGGATGGACGTGGCCGTGGACTTGTACCTGGCCGTCCCGCTGCTCTTCACTGTCCTGGCCCTCGTCCTCGCGTCCGTCTTTGTGAGGCTGCAGGGAGCTGAGGGGGAGCGTCCCCGGGAGCCGGCGGCGGCCGAAGCGGCCTGGGAGAGCGGCCCCGGGGACCAAGCGGCGGCGGGAGCGGGGCCGGAGGCCGGGAAGGAGGCGGCTGCCGAGGAGGGGAAGGAGGCGGCTGCCGAGCAGCGGGAGGAGGCGGCGGAGGAGCCGAGCCCCACGGCCGAGCCCAGCCCCGCGGCGGCCGAGAGCATTCCCCAGCAGCCGTCTGCCGAGCCCCGTGAGCCTGAGCCGCAGGAGGATGCAGGAGACCCCGCAGCACTTTCCAGCACGGCAGAGGAGGAAGATCTGGACTCAGAAAAAGAGAAGCTGGTGGTGAGAGAGCCTTCAAGCACAACAGCTACACCAGCCCCAGTGACAAGTACAGCAGCATCATTTGAGAGTTTTGAAGGTTTTGAATGGCCTTTGGGTACCCTTGGGACCTGCCTGCTGATTGTGATGGGGATCACCATGTTGGCACACACACAAAGTGTGTTCTACCCACGGCCATTTTGTCTGATCCCGAGAGTTAAGCAGAGTCAGGTTTGGGTCTTGTCTGGGTTTAGACAATACAGGGGGACCGAGAGGTTTTCCCCAAGGCTGGACAGCCATGAGTGTCACGGTGTGTGGGACAGTATGGGCGAGTATCTAATCCACTGGGCCCCTCCAGTGCTTTGGAAGCATCGGAGATGGAAGGCAGCTGTGTGGAGACAAGTTGCAGAGACTGCTGCAGGGGAGGGTGAATTATTTTGAGCCTGATGGGCCCATGACACTTCAGGCCATCAGGGCAGAGATGCAACATAGAGATGGACTCATGATCGAGGGGTGGACTTTGCAATGGGCCTCTCCTGCTCTGAAAGACTGTTACAAGTGATGGTATATTGAAAATGTGGGATCTGAGCATGACATGAATGGTATGGAATAAGGGGTGGATACTGTCCTGGTTTAGCAGTAGCAGTCATTTTTTCTACTGGTGCAGTGCTGTGTTTTGACTTTCGACCTGGGAATAATATTGATAAAGCCGATGTTTTCAGTTGTGGGTCAGAATGTTTACCCTGACCAAGGACTTTGTGAGTCTCATGCTCTGCCAGGGAGGAGGAGAAGCCAGGAGGAAGCAGGGACAGGACACCTGACCCAAACTAGCCAAAGAGGTATTCCATACCACAGCACGTCATGCCCAGGATGTAGAATGGAGAGTTCCCGGAAGGGCTGGATCAAGGCAGGGTGGGGGTGAGGTACCGGTTGGTGAGCGGTTGTATTCTCTTCCTTGTTATTTCCTTTATCATTATTACTGTTAGTGGTAGCAGTAGTGATTTGTGTTATACCTTAGTTATTAAACTGTTCTTATCTCAACCCGTGGGAGCTGCATTCTTTTGATTCTCCTCCCCGTCCCTCCAGGAGCGGAGGGAAGAAAGGTGGGGGGGGAAGTGGACTGCGTGGTTCTGATTTACGGCCTGGGCTTAAACCACGACATGTTGCACAGCAATTCATGCTAAGCCATGGAGATGTCCAGCAATGCAAATTGCTCTGGAGAGCATGTCTTGTTTTAAGACATTGATAGACTCTATGTGGGCATTCAAAGGCTATTTTGACTTTAAAATAACTCTTCAAACCAATGCCACAGAGTGAAATCTACTTATATACTGCTGCTCCAGCTATGTAACAGTGGAAACACTTGGGAGGGAGATGCAGCATAAGAGAAAAATAGGAATTATTTTTCAAAACCTGTTGGCATGTTGAGTTTATTGCTTTCCCAGTCAGCCAGGCTGTTGAGTCAGCCTTCTCGCCTCCTGGGGAAAGACAGCAAGTGCTCTTCCTCTCTGTCAAGACGATATGATATTGACAGTTCTCCAGGAGAACTGTAGCACGACCATTATTAATGGAAGACGAGCTGTTTGGCATGAAGCTGAACAGGCAAGTGAGGGGAGGATACCGTAGATCTCCACACATTTACATTGTCATTTAGACTGACTAATTTGTAGTTCAACAATATGTCAGAATAAATGATCAGTGATAGGTGTAAATGAAGTACTTAGGACTGAAGAGAAGAAATATTTGTTAGTGGTTAGATCAAGAGACTGGGAATGAGAATAGTTGAATCTTGGGGTTTTGTAGCTCCATTCCTAACTCACTGGATGACCTTGAGCGACTTAATTAACCTATCTGCCATTTCATCCCTCTGTAAATTGGGGATAATAATGTCTGCTTCAGAAATGGGTTGTGAAGAATAATAGATTCTTAGAAAATGCTTCAGCTTCCCCTAGTGAAAACATGCTGTGGAAGTAAAGCATTCTTGTAATTTTACCAACGACATGCACATAAAACTTTTAAAGGCAACACTAACAGACACATCGTTCTTGGCTGGAACAAAGTATTGCAAGGAGGAGGAAAAAAAGGAAAATTATGAAAATGATGAAAAGAGAAGAAATAATGGAGACATCTGTCTTACTGCTGATAAAAGCTTTATATTTTCTGTTCCATCACTCCTTGCAGAACTCATCTGAAAGGACATTCACTAAGGTTTTCAAAAAGGGTCAGAACAGCTGTCCATCTCTAGCTGTGTTTGACCAAGTGTAAAAATGAATAGCGAATAAAAATGCTCCAGCAATAATACTTTCAGGAAGACATCAATCTCTTAAACAGAAAATCCAAGGAGATTGGTTGGGTCTGTTTGACTTCACATTTCTGTTTCTGCATGCTGAACTCTTGTCAAGATCCTGTATTAGATCTAGACCTCTTGGGTTTGTGAGCTATTGCCTCCTGTGAGTTTCAGCAGACTTTGGTATTGTATATCCCTGCTGACCTCAACGGTGTATTCCAATGGAAATTTCTCTCTGTGTTTTCCTGGTTTACATCATAGAATCATAAAATCATATAATGGTTTGGGTTGGAAGGGACCTTAATGATCATCTAGTTCCAACACCCTGCCATGGGCAGGAACACTTTCCACTAGACCAGGTTGCTCCAAACGCCATCCAGCATGGCCTTGAACACTTCCAGGCATGGGGCAGCCACAGCTTCTCTGGGCAACCTATGCCAGGGCCTCACCACCCTCACAGGGAAGAATTTCTTCCTAATATCTAATCTAAATCGACCCAGTTGTCCTTGTCCTAGAAGTACTTACCGTTGTAAAAAGTCCTTCTCCAAATTTCTAGTAGGCCCCCTTTAGGTGCTAGAAGCTGTTCTAAGGTCTCTGAGCCTTCTCTTCTCTGGGCTGAACAAGCCCAACTTTCTCAGCCTGTCTCCATAGGAGAGGTGCTCCAGTCCTCTGAGCATCTTCATGGCCTCCTCTGGACTCACTAAAGCAGCTGCATGTCCGTCTTGTGTTGGGGGTCCCAGAGCTGAACGCAGGGCTGCAGGTGGGGTCTCAAGAGAGTGGAGTAGAGGGGGAAAATCACCTCCCTTGACCTGCAGCTCATGCTCTTCTTGATGCAGTCCAGCACATGGCTGGCTTTCTGGGCTGCGAGCACACTCCACCAGGTCATGTTGAGCTTAAAATGTCCCTTCTTGTCTTCAGGTTTCTTGACCAACGTTGACCACAGGATACATCATTAGGTCTTTGGGAGCACTCTAGATACCCACTCTCTGACTGCCTTTATTTTTGCAAGTCAGCTTTATTTTTTGCAGATCTGGCTGGACTCCCAGGTACCCAGTCATCTCAGTAGTAGTTTTTGTAGACCTAAACATCATTGATCAGCCTTTCCTTCTTCCACAGTCTTTTGGAAGGAAAGCCACATAAACAAATATTTTTTTTTTTGTTTTAATCTGGAGTTCATCATTCCAATCCCAGTGCATGATTTAAAGCTGTTGTTTATTATGTCAGGGTATCCTGAGGGTACACACAGCGACCTTGTACAGCACTTGTGACCAGCATTGCTCTTTCCTTCAGAATTTGCTTGCCTAGAGAAACATAATCAATCTTGCATGCATTTCCTAGCCTCAGTTTCTTTAGCCTGCACAGGTATTCTTCTGTCTGGCAGCCAGGTTTTGGGGAATATTCAGGATCTTTCTTCTTGCAGCTTGTCTTTGAGCTGCAGAGGTTTTTTTGATTCAGCCAATATCTCCTGTCTTTCCATTACCCAGTCTGAACAAACCCTGCTCCTACACATGCTTTCTGGATATTTGTTCCCTTTTTCCTGAGAAAAATTCCTTCTTCAGACTTTATGGCTTTGAGTCCCAAAACTCTTTTTTTTTTTTTTTTTTTTTCTTTCCCTTTTTTCTCCCATTTTTGTCCTTGGGAAATGTTGTTCCTTAGTCCATTTCTCTGGAAGCAATCAAGAGAATTAGCTTCCTGCAGGCCAGTCTCTTTAACATACCTGTTTGGCAATCAGAGTACAGTCATTAAAGCTTAGTACTCCCCATTGTTTCTTGTTTGGTGAGTACTTGTTAGAGGCCTTTACAGCAGGTAAATAAATGTATGTCTTTCTTGGCACAGCAGTTCTTATTGAAACAACTTCAGAGTAGGAGCAGTAATGACTATGTGGTAGATGACTGAATACCCCAAGTAATTGTCAAAAGCAATCAGACTCCTCATTTTCCCCTGCTGTGGTGGGTAGTCTGCACAAACTGCTCTCTGGAGCTGTTAAGACCTTTTGTTGTCTGCCACTTTCAACTTGGTAAGTGGTTGAGGCTTAATCCTGCTCTGTGAATGGCCCTGTTGTATTTAGTGCTAACAGTGTTCAAAGCAGGGCTAAATTTGCTGCTATGATCATAGAGATGTCCTCCTATTGAGATGTTATTAAACTAGGATTACTGGAAGTGCTGAAGAAGTCTTGGAGTGCTCTTCTTCCATCAGTTAAGCAGATAAGCAGCTAACTAGTACTGAGTTTAAAGTCCAAGTGTGTCCAGCCTGGCTGGAATGGACCCAGTCTGCCCCAGCAATGGGTCAGTTCTGCTCTGAAGAGGATTGAAAAAAAATACAGCAACAAGGGGCTTGCCTGCAGAACTGAGCTTTCCATGAGGTCTTCACAACCACAGTTCCTTCTGCCAGCATGCAAATTTCCAATCATAGAACCTTATGAAGACAGGACTGCAGAGATTACTCTGACCCTAAGTCAGATGTGTGGAGAAGAAAGTGACTCACTGTCCTGGCTGGACACTCCAAACAGCCATTTCCCTCAAACACCTTGTACCTACACAGTTTGCATCCATTCACTGCACTGTAAGCATCTCCACTGTTGCTCTAAGGCACTCTTGAGATGCCCAGCTCCTGAAATGTGCTCTAGAAGAGAGATATCAAGCTGTAGGTTTCTGTAAATGCTTTGTTTTGTGCGTTGGATTTAGCTATATAATATATTGGATTGCAATTTTCAATGAAAAATTACAATGGCATGTGAAACTAACTGCTGTTGTGATTTCAACTCTGTGTTGACAGAAAAAGAATAGTCCTTAAGGAGCTGCTGCCACCTCTTAGAAAATGAGCACTGGTAGCAATTCTGCTGAAATGTATAGACATTCTTTCCTCCTCTTTCCTTTATTCTTTGCTAAGACTAACAAACCAATGGCAATTGCATGGAAACTAGGTCTTGCTTAGGCATTCATCTCTTCCTGCTGTGTGTTTCCCACCTGGAACTCTAATCTTCTCTTTGTGATGTAATCAATTCCTCAGCAACCAATTGCAATATCACAGTGTTTTCTATTTCAGGTGGAAATGAACTGGACAAATAGATGAGCTCTGAAGAACTAAATACTTTATTTTCATGCAAATACTCTTGGTTATAATAAATGAGAAGTAAATGCATGACTGTTGAGGATAGCCGCATACTTAAGTCTAAATAGAGAGTTTATCATCCTAGATGTCAGCTGCTTTTACAGAGACACACAATGTATATGTAAAGATTTATCCACATTATTTTCTTTGTTGTTTTTAAATGAATCTACTCTGCTAGGACTTCACAGCCAAATGAAATACATGAAGATTGAGGTCTTACTTCTGAGTCATGTTCCAAAATTGAGTAGTGCTTTTAGAGAATATAGATTTTCTAAGCAGGTGCTATTTTTGGTTTTGCTTGCTGGTTTGTTGGTTTGTTGTGTTTTTTGTTTGTTTTTTTTTTTTTTCCCCCCAGTGTCTTCTGTGATGATTTCCTATGATCCGTGAATTCTGATTTTTAACTAACTCTTGTTCTTCTTTTGCGACTAAAAGAAGCAACAAATTGAATTGGCAGCTGAGAACCAATCACAGATGTGATTCACTCATTACCAAAGGCTGTGTTATCAATGCACAAAGACTGTGGCTCTGTCTTTCAGTAGATTAGTTCACAAAACACTGCTGATAGAACCCATGTCCAGAAATCTCTCTGGGACTGAAAAATGGCTTCTGAAATCTGTCAGAAGCTTAGGGAAGGATATGCAGTGTGACTTGCTGCATCAGGCAAACTCACAGTCCTTCAGATGCACCTTCATATTAGACTGCCCATATGAAATAAATATTGATGCAGTACAGCAGAATCAGAATTATTCAGGCTTTAATATATTGAAGATCAATGTGTAGGTGTAATTTTAAGAATAAAAGTCACTTCTTACCAAATATGCTTATTATCGTCAGCCAGAAGTCTTGAGTTTTTGCTCTGAGTCAGTACTCTTTGGCCCTAATATCTCATCTCTGCCATCCTGGATTCCTCTTGCTATTTCTATAAAAGTGGCAAGATCCATGAATTTTAATGACAAGTAATATCTCCTGCTTTCAGCTGAGCCCAATCATGTTGATGTCGGAGACCCATCTTCCTTCTGTAGCTGGCTTTAGGCAGCAAGTAACCTTGCTATACAGCTCCTGCAATCAGAGCAATGTCACCTTCATCACTGTAGCAGGCGATGGGCTTTTCATGCAGCAGGATCTAGGGTAGGAGGCTGAGCTTGATGTATCCATAAGGTGAATTGGGGGAAGCACAGAGGGGCTTGTGTGAAACAGAAGTCCTTTTAGCAAGGCATTTGGGGAGGCAGGTCTGTGGGAGAGAGTTACTGCAAAACCTAGTCCAACTGAGAGAAGCAGAAGCTGTAGAATATGAAGATGTTGACTACCAAGTTGGCAAGACAATAAGCAGGATGCATAACAGAGTGGCTGCTGTGTTCACAAAGTGCGCCAGATTGAAGCTGAATCTCTGCTTGTGAGAGCAAGGGCTAAGATGTGTTTTCTGTTGTAGGGAGATGAATTTGAAAGAGGCCTGAGGGCTAAAGCTTGCCTGTGTGCTTTGGTTGAGTTGTCTCTTAGCCCAACAGAACTCTGTCTTTCAACACTTACACATGTGCAACTTAGGTCTTGTCTTTTTCTTAAACCTTTTCTTGATGCTTCTCTGGCACTGGAAGCACTCCAGTGTTTACTCCAGATTCAACAGACACATGGACAAGGCTGGCTTTCCTGAGTCACTTCAGTGCTCAGGTGTGTGCATGGTACATGTTAAATGTACCATGATCTACATTTAGACCCTGCCACCTGACTGGAAAGCTAAAACTCATGGCAACACCTTTAAAGGTAGAGCAATAGCATCCAAGTTATTCTGGAGTTTACCAGAGTGCCCATGAAAACCCAGACCGTGTGGAAGTGGCACAGGGGTGCAGGGATAATGTCTTCAGTTGACTAATGTGTTCAGTAGCTTATAGCTTTACTAAAATTTAACTGCTTGGGATGACATTTTCCAAGCACAATGTCTGCATTGGGCAGTTTGGGGTGAAGGTTATAGTTTACTTTAAAAAAGTCCATCCTTGTTTTAGCAGAGCTCAAAAATATTCTTGGAGATGCTCTGATGAGAAGCAGTAGTTATCATGCGTAGTTAGCTGTGTCTGCAGTGTAGCCTTCAGTTGTTAACGGTGATGTGGCTTTGACAGTTGACAGCTAAATAACAAAGAGTCAGTTTTCACAGCAGGAAGCAATTTTTGTGGTGCAGAGCTTTGGAAAAAACCAGCATTATTCTGTGGGGGTTTTTAGTTGGGTACTGCCTTTCACCTGTCTCTGTGTGAGGCCATTTAGTGCTGGCCATTCCCTCAGCTGTACTGAAGATGATATAGGACTGCTCAACTACATGTCTTCCCACTTTCTGCCCAGCAATTCATTTTCCTTCTTCCCAAAACAAACCTGGTTTTTTTGATGCTCCATTCCATTCAGCTGCTGACCCCCTGATTAAATCTGTCTCAGCTCATGCAGGCTTCTCCTGTTTGTCACAGCTTTGGGACACTAAATCAAGACTCTAAGAAAACACCAGAATAAAAATTGCCCATGAATTGCCATTCACTTGTGTCTTGTGTTCATGAAATAAGATACATGATCTGATCCTGCTTTCTACACAAACTCTGTTTCCATCCGTGGTAGATGATGGATGAGCTAGAACTCTGGAATCCTGACATGACGGCTGTTTGGTAAAGAGTTTGAAGGCTATGTCATAAGCCCAGCAGATGAATACAGGTAGGAAAAATGGTCACAGGGTTAAGGCAATTGAATTGAAAATTGGATTTTATTTCACTCTTTGTGAAAGTTGCTATTATGAAGTGAGGTGACTCAATGACGTTCTTCCTTACTACTGTCCATGTGGTCCCCATTTTCTGTGAGTCCAGTTCAGTCTAATTTGTGGAAATACTGCTCACTGTGTCTAGAGCCAAGGTCACCGGGAGCTGTTCTTTGAAGAAGGAAAGTGCTAAGCACTCTGAAAGTTTTGGTTCTAAGCTTCTTTAATTGAGCGCCCAAAATACACTGGCATGTTTGAAAATATTGGCTTTTATCTTTGTTCCTCAGCAGGGAGCTGTGAAGATAAATTCATTGATGTTTGTTAAAAAAACCCCAACCAAACAACCCTCAAACACTACAATGAGAACATCACTATAGAAAACCCCATGAGGACATTAATCATTCTGTATTCAATGCAAGATCTGGATGCTCTGCAGTAAATAGTACATGCACCACACATTGGATGATAAGGAGAGGAGAAAATTTGAATAGCGTTCATTAAGTGAGCAACATCCATCCTTTGTGCTGAAAAAAGCAGGAGACCCATGGAAACAAAAAACATGTAATTAAAGATTGTATCATAATGTGTTTGCATAAGGGGTGAATTAATGTTGCATGGGTGATCTTAAATCTGGCATTCACTAACTGACTTAACTTTGCAATCCAAATTGTTTAGGTTTTTTTTAGAGCAAAACAAATTTCTTTTGGAGTTGGTAGGTGGAGGGCAGAAGTGTGCAGCTAGGTACTAGTGTGTGCACAGCTAAACACCAGTGTGTACAGAGCTGCTTGCCTAATCTGTGTGTGTCCACGTCTCAGTGTGTGTGTGTAAGGTTTGCTCGTGTTTATGCAGCTGGTTGATGATTCCCTCTGAAAATGCCTTTCTCTATTAAAAAAAAAAAAAAAATAACAGAAGAAGCATTGACAACTGGTTTGGTTGCCTGGGTTTTAGATGCCAGACTTCTATGTGGCGTTTTGTTATCCAAAATCTTCCTTAAAAGAGCCTCTGCTTGGTTCTGAGTCACCAGAACACCCAAAATCTGCTTGACTGATGGGTCAAGTATGTGTGGGAGTTACTGTAAGATACTTTATGGGATAGGCAGCATCTTTTATGTCTCTGTTTGTAGAAGGGCTGGCATGCTGAGAATTCACCCACACCAGTATCCAAGGTGCATTGGGAAGATAAAAAATATTAGTAGATATAATTTGTGGTATCTGTGTTTGGTTTGATTACTGTCTTGTATTTTAAATCCTTTAATTAGAGCTGTGAACTGCCTCCTGAGCCAGTGCTACTCCAAGTAATACAATACCAGTAAGAGTTCCTTTGGCTTCAGTAGGTGAATCGTTGTAAAGAATGAAAGCTGGAGCCCATGTAAATTGAACATCACCTGTTGGAAAGTGAAGGTCACAAAAAGAGAAACAAAATACTAAGGATGATCTCTCCCTGTTGGGTAATTGAGCTAGTGGTACAGAGCCCTAGAAATGGGAAGCGCATTGACTGGCTCAATCCCCTCCCCCACTAGATGGCACTGAGCTCTTTTTCTTTAAAAAAGAAAAAATAGAGGAGGAAGAAAAATATGGTGGAGGTCATTTTGGTGTAAAAAAAAAAACACAATCGAAAAAAAGCAAATTGCAATTGGTTGTCCATTAACTCTGCCCATTAGCCACCCCGCCTGTGTGTACCTTGGTACCGGCGCTCTCTTTGCTTTTGTGTCTGAAGCTTTCTTCGAAGGTGGTGGTAGCTGGAGGATGCTAAGGAAAGCCGAAACGATCCTGGGAGGGAATGGAGAGGAGACAAGCAGTATCTGTAAGATAACATCCGTGGTGAGGTCTAGCAGGCAGCGCACAGCTTGTCACAAGGAATTTGCTCTGCACAGACTACCTGGGCTCCGCTGCTCTGTCCCATGCCTACAGACATCTTCCCTGTGCACCCATGTGCTTTAGCATTCCCTCTGGATCAGTTGTTTACTAAAACTGCATTCTCACACCGCGATTCACTTAAGACCCACGAATTACCTCCCTTTGTCAAGATGCACTGAATTCACTGTAGGGAGTGTGTCCAAGTGTGAGTGGAGGTGTGGGGGTTTCTTTATGCCTTTTTCCCAGCTTACATTCATCCGAGGATCCACAAGGATTGTTTCTTCACCCTGTGGTGAGGTGGGGGTGGGATGGGAGGAAGAGAATTTAATAATGATCTGTTTGTGCTGGGAAGGGGCTGTCTGTAATAATCCTGGGAAGAGAGAGGGAAGGTTCCTAATGCCTGCAGCAGGCAATATTCTGCTCCTCCTGAAGGAAGGGGATAATGATGATGATAATGAGGGAGAGTAATGTTTAATTCTAAGAGTTAAAGTGAAGCTCATCTGAAATCCAGCACTTCCTCCTACATTTATGTGTTTAAGGTGACTTGCAGGAGGATATAGATTGCCATCTGATAAAGCTACACATGCAAGCAAAAAGTAAAAATGCATAGAAACTGCCACTGAAATGCCTTTTCAGAGAAAAAGGTAAAACCTGGAACTGCATGCCAATGTTTAGCTTTCAAACCCATGTTTAAGAACGAAAAGAGGAACAAATCTGACTTCTCCAGGTAGAGAAAAAGTCCCCCTGTCCCAAACTCTCTTGCTGCCTTGGAGTGTGATGGAAAAACTGGGCACCTGGACCTACCCTGGGTCCAATGAAATCTTGGATCATTGGACTGTAATCCTAATGTTTATCTAGAAAATAGATGTAAGTATGATTACGTTGTGCAATTTCCCTGTCCCCTAAAGTACCTTTGGCCAGTATCATGAGAAATACAGCTCTAGTAGCTGGATCCTCCATTTTGCTCTTACTCCTGGTCTTTCAGTTCTGCCTAAATTGGAAGTTTAGACAGCAAACAGTTCTGTCTTCCCGTTCAGTCTAGAGGATAAATGTAGCAGACTTTTGTGCTTAAATCAAAAATCCAACAATCCTATCAGCCAAAACCCACATTTGGTAAAATTATGCTTGTTCCCTGTTCTCATCCTTCAGCTTGGGACTTGATGCTAAAAACGACAGAGAAATCCAGGTGCACTCTCATCACTGTGTGGGTGCAATGCAGGAAACCTGTTTGCCATCTTCATCTTGGAGCTAGCAGCTTTTTTGACCACAAACCTCTACATTTTATCTCCAAACAGACAAGAAGCATGGCTGCTCCGAGCCCACTATAAAATGAAATTCTTTTTATGGACTGACATGTAGCTGCTCGAGAAATCCAGTTATAGAAGTGGATCCATCTGTGCTTAACTATTTTTAAAAAACCTTAGATCCTTAAATGTTTGCCTTTATTGTGAACAACAAAGGGAACTTACTGCTAAAACAAATAAACCAGTGCCTTGCTTCAACAAAACAATTAGCTTCATCTAGAGCTGCCTAGGTACAGTTAATATTCATAATCTAACACTGAAAATTTGCAACAGAGCTGTTAGTGATGCAGATGATCGCAATGTATATGGTGCGGATGACTGACTTGCTTTTGCGAGACAACACAGTATGTTTCAAATCAAAAAGGGTTTAGTGGTACAGATGCCCTTCCATAGCTGAAAATCCCAGCTGACCTGGGACCTGATTTTGCTGGGCAAAATGGAAGGAGTCATCTTGCCTTTTTTGATGATACAATTTGGTCTGAGGCCAAAAACCTGGTATGATCCAACTGTGTGGGGCTTTTTTTTTTTTTTTTTAATGCAGCTGAATTCCACAATAAAATCCAGGTATGTATTTCTGATACACAAAGAGCTACTATGTCCCACCTCTGCTTTCCCCACTGGAGCAAGTACAATTTGGGTGGCTAGGGTTAAAAGCTAGCAAAATCCCAGTGGTTGCCTCTTGGAGCCAAGGGCTCTCACCAGTTCCGGGGCTCTGATGGAGTTCTGTGCTTATCTTCTATGCAGGTGATACAACTTGGGCTTCAGGAGCCAAAAGCTGGTAGGGTCCAGTATAGGTGCAGATTTTTGCATCACTCATCCATGGAGAGGCGTCTTGCTGTAGACTTTTTGGTGCAGTAGGAGTGACCACGTTCTGTTCTATTCCTGCTGTGGAGTCACTGATGTATGGGATGGGGTCAGCTAGGCTCCCCTGACAACTCCAGGGTGTTGTGGTACTCATAGGTCAGGATGTGCCAGGGCAAGGGCAATGACTGTGCTTGCTTCCTTTTTAAACAGTACAGTTTGGAGTCTGGAGGCCTCAGGTGTCTGGATCAGAGAAGGTCTTGAATCCAGGTTTTTTTTCAAGCTCACACTCTGTGTTATGTAGTAGGTTGGGATTTTTTGGTGCAGTAAGAAACGGCTCCAGTCATCTTGGGTTTGGTTGACACAATGTAAGGGTTTGTGACCAAGAATAAGCAGGATCCAGTTAAATCCAGGTTTTACATTTTCCCCTCCTAAGAAAGTAAGGCTTCGACATTTCCTGCCTGGGAAGTGGTGCAGTTTATCTTTAAGGAGGCTAGAGAAATAAGAAATGAGCCTCACGTTGCATGGGTGACATCACTGGCTTTTGGCTCAGAGCTCTGCATGCTCGGTCTGTCGGCTTTAGCCAAGGCTGCAGGGCTCGGTGTTTGAACAAGGAAAGATCCCCAGGTGTACAGAAGATTGGATTCGCTCTTATCTGGGTTAAAAAAACCCGGTGAAATGAGATTTCTAAAGCTTGGGGACTTCAGCTCGCCTTCTGTTGCACTTGATCTCTACAAGATGGGTGAGTTATTCCCATTAGAGAGAAAGGGAGTGGAAATTTAAGGAGAAAAAAAAAACAACAAACCAAAAGCCAAACCCAAACATGTCTGAATATATAACTGCTGATGCTGGGGATACGATTCGTATGAAGCTGCTGAGCTAAAAATCTCAGCTCCAACGTGGAGATCGGGCCATATGGCAGAGAAATGGTGCAGCCCGAAAGCTGTTGACAACAGTTAGTGGCTGCTTTCCTCCTCTCCCCTCTGTAAGGTGTGTAGCTTGCTTTTTTTTCCCCCTTCCCCTGGTTTGTTTTGGTTTGATTCCCCCCGACCTCCCTCCTTTCCCCGCTCCTCAGCATCCTCGCAGCCAGCCCTAGCCCTGCCTGCCCGCCTTCATCTTGCAGATGGCTAACGTGCCGCCGTGTTAGGAAAACTGTGCTCAACACCACCACAGCCCAGCGCCGGGGAGGGAGCAAGCTCTTCAGATACCGGCTGAAGGGAAGGGGGTTGCTGGGTGAGTTTGTGTGCGCGCCCGGGGGGGAAGGAAGCGAGATGCCGGGCCCGAGGACTGCTGCCGGTGCTGCCTAGCGGGAGGTGCGCGGTCGGCGGCCGGTCCCGCCGGGGCTGCGGCTGCCCCCGCCGCCCCCCAGCCCTCGGCCCGGTCCTCTCCGGTCCCCCCCGGCCCGGCCCCGGGAAGGGATCTCGGCGTTCCGCTGCTTGGATGACAGCGCAGACGGGAAAAGCAGGCGAGTGAATGGCAAGGCGAGGCTGGCGGAGAGAAGGCGAGCCAAGATGTCAGTGACTGTCAGCGAAGTCTGCTAAGGGAGGGAGAGAACTGTGCGTGCCTGCGCTCCTACAGACAGCCGGGGAGGATCTGTTCTGGACACGATTTAAAACAGCAGCAGCAGCAGCAACAACAACAGATTGCTCCCCGCCTCGTGCTCCCTTCCCTTCGACCCCGCTTTAAACCCAAGCAAGTGACCGACCGTCCAGACCATGCAGATGATGATGCTCACGCTGAGCCACTGACAAAGAAAAGGCAAGTCACCCATTCCTGAAACCGGAATAACTGCCTGCCTGCAAGCGGGAGATATCTAGCTGTTGAACTTTTCTGTCCTGTGATGATGCCGTGGTGAGCCTGCTGATCTGAAAGAAAGCCATCTCTTTTGGATCCTGAGCTGGCCAAACTGAAAGAGATTAATGTAGTGATCAGCCGTAGCTGTCAGTTCTCTCCCAGGGGATACATCCCTTCAGCCCCTGTCGCTCTGGTGCTCGTGGTGAGGGGAGCTGGACATCTTTGTGAGGGTGGGTCACTGGCACGCTCCCCTTCGAGGTGGAAAGCTGTGTTTCTCCTCTGCAGAGCAGAAGAGGCAGATGAGACTCCAGGACTGCCTCCAGGGCAGAACTTTGTAGTGGTCTCAGCATCCCTTTGCATCGTGGATGTGAGCCACGGGAGTTGGGGATGTTTGAGGCAGCCTCTGCCAAGTGACACCCAGCAGCTGCTCCAGAGGCTTTTGCGTGGTCTCTCTTTCAAGGGCTTTGCCTGTTGTGAAGATGTCCATGGTGTTTCTGTGAAGCTGAGGTATGGCTGCTGGAAGGTTACTGCTGTACGCTGGCCTCTCTTTAGCTTTGTGTGCCCTGGGCATGCTGGCTGTGGCGATCTGCTCTGACCATTGGTATGAAACTGATGCCAGGAAGCACAGAGAGAGATGCAAGAGCATCACCACTAAGAGAAATGATCCTGGCTTTATTTATAACTCCAATAACAACCTGCCTCTCAGGGCCAGCAGGTCTAGGTTAGACCGTTGGGAAGGGAAACTCCTCTTGGCAAGAAACAGGAGGCAGATCTTTGCTATGAGCGCAGTCGATGAGTGCAACAGACAGTACAACTCGACCAACATGGGGCTCTGGAGGAAATGCCACCGACAAGGATTTGACCAAGAGCTGGAGGAGCTGATTGCCAAAGGTAAGGGCTGTTTTTTTACCAAATGAATGTGTCAGCCCCCCCCTGAGCTGAACAGAGGCTGAGCAGAGCCATTTGGGCTCACAGATGGGAGCTGGCATCTCTAGCCAAGTACCTCTCTTTGTGGTGGGTGAACTGGCTTGGCTGGGCATTGCTTCCTGAAGCACTGCCAGGGCAGATTCCCATGGGTACCCTGCTGCTGAGGTGTGGGGTTTGGGAGCAATAAGGCAGTGGGGGTGAGAGCAGACACACCCCAGAATGTCTGTCTCATGTCTCTGTTTCTCTAAGCTTAATACAATCTGCCCATCACCATGGTACCAGATTATTTTCCCCATACAAATAAAAAGTATTAATAAAGCATGCATTGGATTATTACTTTTTTAGGTTTTGTTTGAACCTGGTGACTCAAGCAAAGTACATATTATTTTATTGGAGACTGCATATGTCTGTATTTCATCTTTCCCTTACTGAATGCTCCATCAGTCCCAAAATACACCATTTGCAGTGCTCACATGTAGGCTTTTCCTATCCTCAAATGGAGAGTAAACAAAGAGAAATGCTAAAGAGCAGGAGGAAACCCAGCTTGCTGTTTACACTGAGCTATGTTTTGGAATATTTTCAATGTCTACAAAACATTACTTGAATTTATTAGGAGTGTTAGAAAGGAATAAATTTCTCTTGGGGTGGAGATGCATCTGTTTGCCTTCAGCATTTTTGTGCTGTTTTTTCTTATCTTTTGGTCCTCCTTCTTCTTTTTTCCCCCCAAGGTACCAGTTGAAGGTGATGGTCAGTTTGCCTCAATGTTTCTTTAAGCCGAAGTATGGGAAGGGGAGATATGCATAAAACCCAGCCTAAACATCCTGCGGATGAAAGATGTATGTTTTTGTGGGATACTGAGGGTTTCAGTGAAGGATTATAGCATCTTTGCTATCCACAGCATGGTTACTCCATATAACAACATATTTCCCTCCCATGGTTCTGTTGCATTCAGATGATTCCTCAGTAGTTTATTTCCATTGCAATGAAATCAGTGCTTCTTGCACTATGCAATATTTAAAAATGCTCATTTTCTAAGTGTGTTCTCTGCCCCAAACTCCCCTGATAGCTTGTGTTAATTCCCTCTTCAGACACTGCAAGCAGAACTATTGCTCGAAGCCAATTATTCAAGAGGGATATACTTTCATGTGTTAACCAATGTATACATTTTGTTCCATATGTTTTAAAAGTGAGCAGTAGAGGTGAATAGCATGGTATAGACTTGCGCTGAAACAGTACAAACAGGTGGTGTACCAGGGAACTTAAATCTCTAGTTGGGATCCTGACTGTGTTGCTAGTCACCCTTAATGTCTAGTTGCTATTTAATGCCATCTATGGAGAGAATTGGTGGCTTTGGTCCCATTTGTAATGGACAAGCAAACATGTCCAAAGCCTGGCAGCAGCCTGGCACCCTGCTGCTGATTTCAGTGCAGAGGGAGGGGTTTCTATTCCCTGTCTAGGTGAGGGTGCGGACGTGCTGGGCTGGCTGCTGGATCGCTCTGCCACGTGTGCTCGCTGTGCTCGGGGCATAAACAAAGAACTTCAACCTTGACAGCGGGTGAACGTGTCACCAGAGCTCACCTTTACAAGTGAAGTTTCAGTTGTTAGAGAGGCTTTGCATCTTGAAATAAGTGAGACTCATTCCTCTTTCACCGCCTGTCTTGTCCTGGGTTCAGGAACGTCCACTTCTCCTGCCAGAAACTGCTGAAATTGCCTGGCACTGTGTTACGTGTAACTGCAGCTCTGATAAGTGTTAACCATAGAGAAAATGTGGCAACTCAGGCTGAGGTGGTTAAACACAGGAGATAGATAGTCTTCAAGAGATACTGCTGTAATCACAGAATCACAGAACTTTTAGGGTTGGAATGGGCCTCTGGAGATCATGCAGTCCAACCCCCCTGCTAAGACAGGGCCTTCTGTGTATGTTCATATTATGCATGTGAATGGGTGTGTGTATGTATGTAGTGAAGTAACTCTAAATATCCAGCATCTAGCTGGTAGGAAGGAAATCCCAGGCTCAGGTACAGCATGCCTTCCTGCACACGTATTCCTGGACACTTATGTCTGCAAATGGACAGGTAGCCACTTCATGGAGTAGCTGTCCAAAGATCAGAAATGCAGATTGTGCACGTGGGGGACGTATGTGCAAATATCAGTGTGTGTGTCACTGCTTGCCTTCTTTAAAGGAGTTTTGATGCACATTTAACAAACGTCATTGTACTTTGAGATAAATGTTAAAGGAGGGATTGTAACACTGAATAACAACATTGTAGTTTGTTTGATTGTCCTTTTGGAGTGAGGATCTATCTATACTACAACTCTCAGCCATGATGAAAAGTCACACACAATAACACTAATGCTATAGAAGTGTTTTCCATTGGCATCTCCAGATTAAAACACAGAAAACAACTATAATGCAATTTGATAAAAATGAAGTGTTCGACTTGCTCAGAAATAAAACTGGAGATACAGGATTGCTTGTCCACTTTACATTTTGTTAGATCAAAAGGAACTAATTGATTTTACTCTCCCCTTACTAAAAAGTAATGCAAAATACTTTTCTGTTAAAACTCCTTGTATGCTGGAACCACTGAATTAGAAGTAGCCATCTTTGCATGGGTAGTTAACTAGTGTCCCTGTTCCCACCTATATCTGCTACTACACCATTTCTTTATGAACCTCAGCTGTATAACGAAGTGGAATAAGTACATTTGCCATTCAGTGCCCGATGTTGAGAACAGCTGTGAGTTCAGAATGAGGCAGGTATTCCAGGTTCACCCCAACAGCACCACCTTTATTTTCAATATTTTTCTTCCATGGCAGACGCTCATCTGGAGTTGAGAGGTTGGAGGGCAGAGCACACATTGGGCAGGTGTGAATACCTGCAGATGTTCTCTACCTGTAGTAATCAAACACCCTGACCTGGGGTACATATTCCTGCACAGATGAAATCTTTCTCTGTATGAGCTCCAGGGCAAATACCATATAAAGAGGATGTTACTGATACATAGGCCTTTTACTCTCCTTCTTCTGCCAACTGTTAATTTAATCTAGCACACCTCTTCCGGAACTGGACAAGCTAATGCAGGTTCTGGCCCCAAATATTGTGTGTAATGCTATATGTAATTGAATGTAAATGCTATTAAGATTTATTTATTTTTTTTTTTAAGCTGGACAGGATCTAAGTGATCCATTCATTTACTCTGAGACAGATCCTACATTTTTCCTGAGGCAAAACTTCCAGTATTGAGAATGGTAAGCTTGTCTATCAAAGGATAACAAAAAATGGTCATGAAGAGCCTAACTAGCTTTGCAAATACCCTGCAGTTATTCTGCATATGAACTCTGCTGAAATTAATACAAGCTGTAAGCAATGGCTTGTGGCAGGATCAGGCCCTACGGTACTCAGCAGTATTCTGATGCCAGTGGTTTAAAAAGCAATTCTTTTTCTGGATAGGCTGGGTCACTTCTGCAATTCTGTTTTGTGTTTATTAGTTTTTACGTTCCAGCAAATAAATTAAAGCCTTTATGTTGGATTTTGCTAGAAAAACGGGAGATGTGTCACTTCAGATTTCTTATGGATGGATATATATATCGAATGCATATATAAAATGGTCCTATTTATATTTCTCCTATCCTTCTTTTTTTAATATTTCCATAGAACCCAGGAACATATTTTAAAATCATGCTATTAGATAAATAGGCAATGAATTAAAACAGATTGTCACAAGTAAGTGTACTCGGGGAGAGTCAGGCAGGCATGAGACCAAAGGCCTGAAGAATATTGTAAAGCTGCATCAGAATTAGGCAGTTAATGTGCTCTCTTTGTTATCATGAATGAAAAAAAATCAAACCAGAAACAACAGAAATTACAGTCATTAAAGAAATTACTGGAGTTGAACATTCAAACCCAGGGCCCTATCTTGCTGACTTTTACTCACCTGAATAATCTTTATTCCTGTAAATGGGCTACTTGGACTGAGGAAAAGCACCAGATCAAAAAGAAAGAGCTTACGAAGCTGATCCTTTGATTCTGCTTTCACATCTGATCAAGTCTTTTAGCATCTCAGGACCGGAGTTTCACTTCTGATCCCTCAGGCCTTGCAGAGTCAGGAAATGCTGGATTTGCTCAGCACAATACTCTGAGCTTCTTCCAATTCTCAGGTGCCTGTCCAGTTTCCTCCATGAATTAAAATAGCCCTGCTGCTTAAGACCCCTTTGAACATAGTGTTCCCTATATCCTATTAGATCCACTGTTTGCCTGTTTACCACTGAGTTTCTCACAAAAGTGTCATTCCCTCACACTACCAAAAAAATCCCAGTGAACCAACCACCTCCACCATGAAGCAAGCAGAGAGCTGACATGCAGGTAAGTGTCCATTCATAGCTGGGAGAAGGCAGAGTTTATGTCCTGCTTTGACAACCACAGCTCCTTGTATACGACTTATAGTGAGCCAGAAAAAACCCTGGAAGCCACAAAGTCTGTCTGCATCTTATGGCAATGTTGCTCAGATGCTTTCCTGCGCTGGTTGAGAGGAAAACAAGAAAGGAAGAAAAGGATTTCCATCATTTAATTATAAAGGTACAATAAAGTAGATGAAGAAGTTGCACAATAACCAAAGTCTGTTCCATTTAGACAATTACTACTCAGAGGACCTTTCATCTCGCTTTTGGAAGGCTGCCAGTTAAACCTGTCTGGGTTTGGATGGGGCTCTGCTGCCTGCCACTGGAATCCAATTTTATTAAATAATAAAAAAAAATTACAGTGACATTATTTCAGTCCCTCTTTTACCTTCCTTCTTCCCCAGCATCCACAGAAATCATAGTAAATCCTATTTTTAAAGCATTTTGTTTTGAGTATACTCAGCCCATGCCACCTCTGGGGAAAAAATAAAAGGCAAGTAATTCCTGTGCAACCTACCTCCACCTCAAATAATATGCAGGATTTCTGGAATGAAAGCATTCTCTGTTTCGGTTAGTCAGATGCACAGCACAACTGAGGAAGAAAGGCTTAACGGGAACACTACTGCCGTCACTAGGGATTATTTCTACGCAATTGGAAAAGCCTGAAGGGAGGCTACTTGCAGCCTCTACTCTACAAGTAAAAAGATTTATTTTCATAAAACTATTTCAATACCTTGCAATGTTGTAGTTCTGACTTTTAAAATGCAATGGTTTTGCCAAATTAAACAGGACAGCCATTTCTTCATGCATTCTTCATACATTAAAGGGTCCAAACGCTTTGTTTAAAATGTGTGCTTGAAATCCGAACTATTTTCCAAATGGACTCATTGTAAAAGGGACTTTATTGAAGTCTTTATTCTGGTTCTAGTAAAGTCAATAGTAAATGTTTTATTGAACGTGGTGACGCAGCAAGTTCAGGCCTTTGGTGTTTCCTCTGAGCTTAAAATCGTCCCTGGATAGAAAGGCCAATCAAGGTCTGTGCTCCCTTCCATCACAGCAGAGTTCTGCTGGAGGGATCCGGTGAAATTAAAGGAGTAAACAGCCTTTGAGTTGAATCTTAGGCTACCCAGGTATTTAGCCTTCACCATTTTTAATGCCGTGATTATTCTTAGTCTATTGATGTCGATTGGAAATCAAACAACTGCATGTTTCTAAGATACAGCAAAGACATGCTCCTGTTCAGAGACTTTCTAAAATCATTTAATGGATGAAATCACCGGTGTTTCATGCATGTGAGTACCAGGAGGATTTGGCCTCTCATATTTTAAATAAGCAATTTTAATATTTTAATTGCATCAAACTTAAATAGCAATTAATTAAAAAATATCTTTACCACAAGTAATGAGAACTTGACATGTTCCTCTGACACATCTGAGATAATTGGTTTGATAATATATATCTGCTAAAAATACTAAGAACATGTATGTAATTTAACAGAGCTGCAACTGGTTTTAATCATGCTGTTTTAAAGGGCAAATTTCAATCAAGCTGTTGGCTTTCAAGCAAGATTGCTGGTGAAGACAAATGGAAATTTTGCCAGAGTAAAACTGATGGGATCATGCCCTTCTCAAGAGAAACTGGTATTTGCAGAGCTGCCTGCAGGACTGCATGCTTAATTCCTGTTCATTTATTTGAACATCCAAATCCTTTTTAGAAATCTCAGCATTTTTATCCTTCTTGCCTATTGCTTAAAAACTTCTTAAGAAGTGTGGAGGAAAGATTTAATCTGAGTACAGATGTGTTCTGTTTACTGTAAAAGTAAAAATAGGAAAATTAGTTTGCTTAGAGGTGAAATGATCTAAACTATTTTGTCGTCTCCAGCCATAAAAGTTTAAATTAATATTGCTTTTGCTCATTGAAAAGGTCTTTCTGTGCACTCCGAGTAACTTCAGGAGTGGAATGAGTTCATTAACTATTGCAGATCCAGTAAATGAGGGAGAAGACTTTATGTTTTGTAGGTTCTGCAAAAATAATGACAATCATTTATAATGTAAGTTACTTAATGGTTCATTGCTAACAAAGTGTTGCTGGAACCCTTGAGTACATACTCAGCTCCTTAAGAGCAAAAGAAAGAAATGAGATGGCGTTTTTTAATTTTTAAGGAATAAATAAATAATGTGGATTCTGGAATCCAAGTGCCCTTAACAGACCATTCAGAACAGAATCTACTTAAAAGAAAAGAATATAAACCAACATATTTTCTCTGCAGGAGAGAAATCAGACTATAAAATGGAAATTTCCCCATTTTCTTTCTCATAAAGCATAATTCTTCCACAAATAAATATTCAGGATTGCCCAGCTGAGCCTGCTGAAATAATAATCTTGTGTAGATAACAACCAAAATAGATGGAAGAAAGGTACTACTGCAGTTAGGGCAGGGCTTACAAAGCCAGAATTCAGTCTGAGCTCTGCCATGTCTTTCTTCATGATCTGAGGCTAGTCACTTAATCTCTTGTAACTTAGCTCAGTAGCAGTATAAAAGGGATTTTGTTCATTATTATTAATACCTGTTAGCATTCTACCATAGGATTTATGAGCCTTAATCATGGATCAGAAATCATGGATCAGAGAAATGTCCCCATCCTTTTGACATATTGCTGTGCCTTAAATATTGGTGAGTAATGCAACCTTATGAGAGAGTACAAGGGGATGACAAGGTAATTATGTTCAGTGTGACTGGCAGTGGTTTTAAAACACCAGCAGGCTGACCACGTTTCTCTAAGCACCATGAAACGCGGGATTCCTAGAAGAGTTGTAAAGGATAATGAATAAGAAGAGGTGCAGATGTTTACAAAATGGTCTTTCACAGACTGAAGGATGGCACCAGGAAAATCATGGGTCGTGTCTGCTTGAAAAATTAATAAGTATGTGATGGGGATTGACCTCTTTGGTTGACTGTAGGAAGTAGTTGACATTTTCTTAATGAAGACAAGTAGATTACGCTGATGAGATAGATATTGGTACAGCAATCTACAGCTGCTAAAAGAAATGACGTGGTCAGTGTGATGTGTTAGGAAAGTGATATTTCTAGCAGCATCCTGAATGAATACATGGAGGGCAAGATCACGTTTGTAAAGGTCAGAAAAGAAATATTGTAGTAATAAAGGCATGAGATAATGAGAGCCTGGATGGAGAAAGAATATGCAAACCTTAGACAACCCCTGGATCTATGGACGTAGTGAGAGGCATGATATGAAGATGTTGCTCCAGTTGTTTACCAGAATAACAAGGGAAGTAATAACTGTTGCTGTGACAATCAAGAGAGAGGAATTGCTAGGGTGAGCTTATAGTAAAGAAGGGAGAAGAACATCAGGAACTCTGTTTTAGCTATGATAAGCTCAGTTTAATATCTGTATGCCTATGAGGGAATATTAGAGAGACTGTGGGTATGGACCTAGGGAGACAAGTTTGTGTTAGAGGAGTGATCTGAAAACTGCTTTGTGCAGATGGTAGTGTGATCTATGTTTGTGATAGAAATTACCAAGGAGTAAAATACAGAGAGAGAAAAGCCCTGTGAACTTCCAGGAGGGCTAGAAGAAAAAAAGTGTCATCTGGAGAACATTGCAAAAGAAGCAGATTCAAAGGTGGTGCAAAAGAAGTGAGTAATGTCGTGATAGCTGAAGAATGAACATTTCAGGTTAAAAGAGCACAGGAGACTCCTGAAGGTAGCCATCATGCTGCAGCAGATGAGAACAGAGTATTCAGACTATGCTGAAATTTGCCTAGTATGTAGTTGCAGGGAAGCGAAAGCTGCACCGTACTGGTGTTGAGGGGAATCCAGGCAGTGTTTGATCCTTTTGTATTCAGAGAGGTGGGTGATGAAAGGGAGGACAGAAAAAGACACGGTATTTGGAGAGGAAAATAAATGTTTAAGATGAAAGAATGTTTCATGATGAGAATATTTTAAGAAAAAAAAGATTGAATGGTACTTGTGTTAGGACAGTTAAGAGACTGTGTGTGAGACTGGGTGTGAGAGGCCAAGAAGAGAGAACAAGGTGACAAGAACGGCCTTAAGGAAAGCCAGGAGCTCGGATAAGACTGGATCTGTGGCAAAAAGAAAGAAATGAGGGAAGAGAGCTGCATAGGAGGTTTTTCATCTATGGGAGGGAAGAATGAGGACGGAGTTGTAGGAGGGGAAGAGGAAACAGAAAGCAAAGGTATTAGAAGAGGAAGATCATAGTTCGTCTTTTTTCTCATGGAAGAACTGGATGAAACGCTATGTAACAGCTGAAGTGGGGGCTGGGGGAGGTGGGAGGGTCTAAGGAATGAGCCAAATGTGACAAAGAGGTGACAATGACTGAGAGTCTGAGATTTAACTGAGCCGAGCTGGAGTAGTAAGTCTAGGAAATTAGCAGAACTGAATGGTGGAACAATACATTTATAGTGGAGAAAGTTAGCCAGGCAGCAGGATTCCTATTGGAGATACTCTGTTGTGTGAGACTTTGCAGAGACCTGCTGGTATGGATCAGTTGGGATTTGGGATAGCAGGGCAGGAATGGATAGGGGAATGCAGGGCAAAAAGGACTGTGAATGAAAGGGTGCAGCACAGATAACATCAGCGTGTGGAGAAAGGAAGTAAATGATAAAGAGGGCGGTAAAAGACTGTCAGGAATCATGAAGTCCTTAATACTGATGATCTGAGGTGACTGAGGGGCCAAACAAGCTTAGTGTGAAGGTGACCGCAGATGTTTCTTGCAGAAAGAGTCCAGGGGATGGTCCAAGAAGTGGAGCAGGAGGAAGCGGGAAGAGCACAGGGCCCAGTATGAAGCCCCATCTTTTTGGTAGCTTGAGCCTCCAGTGCACATAAATAAATATTAACCACAAATTCAGAATATTTTCGACAAAGTGGGGGAATGGAGAATGGTATTTACACAGCTGAGGGGCTCTTATGGAAGAGGTCTTCTAGCCTGTTGTACACCCATGCCAATTCATCTGCACTTAAAATGCTGCAGTCTCTCAAATAAATGTCAGGCCAGCAGGGAGTCTTGGGTCAGAAGGAACTGCTCAGACCATGTGGCAGTCTGACACGTGCTGGGTACTGCTCTGCTGGGCTCATGGTCAGATTTCTCCTTATTGAGTGGCCTGCTGTTGTCTGTGCCCACTTCTGTGTCTGATTCCAGTGACGATCACAGAATCACAGAATCATTAGGGCTGGAAGGGACCTCCCTCTGCCAAGGAAGAGCCACGTAGAGCAGGTTTCACAGGAACGCAAAGATGTAACCTTGGAACAAGCTGCAGTAGCCTGGTGAGTTTTGGGGGTGCCAGAGAAGCCAGAAAAATGGCATTCACACTTCCTTAACGCAGAGCTGAGAGGATCTTCCAGTATCCCCTCCTTGCTTTTCCAGCAGCTCTACTTCTGTCGTTCCTGAGGGAACTCTGCACAATGCTGAGAAGGAAAATACATGTCCTGAGCGGGGTGATTATCAGCATCTCATCACATGACAGGGAATGTGTTCAGGCTCTGAAACCTTTTCATCCCCCTGTGCCACCTCTGCTCAGTGTCAATAAGTGTCTGTGCAAAATGAAATGCCGTAAACAGAGGTTTCAGGATGTCCCATGTATACAGCAATGTGGGTCCTATTAAGATATCCCACCAGATTGAGTGAAAGTCACTGAAAATCTCTTCTCACAGCCCTCATTTAATGCTGAGACCTTTTGTTGGTTTTGGGTTTTAAAAGCAGACATTTCAAGAAAAGCTTCATAAATGTATTTGTAGACTTTCTAATAAGATGAAACAATTATGCTAATTTTGATGGGTAGCAGAAACTATTTGAAAAGATCTTTCTGCTTAAATATGAGTGTATGATGCTTGCCTCTGTGTCTCTATTAGTCTCTGTATATGCAAAAGAGCCTTTATAATGTAGATACTTTTGCTTTGTGCTGAATGGTCATTTAATGACATAAATATTATAACAGAAACAAACAAACAAACAACACCATTTTGCAGTTAGATATTAAAGGTGTAAATTAAGGTCATGACATTGACTTTGAAGGGGTGATGCTGATTTACGGCAGCTGATGATCCAATTGCATTGCTTTGTCTTGGATACTTCAGAGAGAGTATCTGGATACTGCACTTCTTGATCTTTAACTGTAGAGGACTTCTGAGGAGTGAATTATCCCTGTTTTACACAGAGACCAGTTGTCTGACAATGCAAATATCCTGCAGGACAAAAGTTCACATTGGAAAGAAATTTCTTGTTAATGCCTAGCTGCATGAGCCGGTGTTTTGTGTTAAATTTCAACCCTTTTCTATTCACCAGTTCTCAAGATTACCCAGTTCTTCTCGTATGATATCCCATAATGGTCAAAGAGACAGGGAGGAATGTTGCGCTGATCAGAGAGACAAAGGAGTCAGCTGTTAACAGGAACGGGGGAAATGGAAAAACTCAAATAGCTTAATGGGCTCAAATTGGGAAGTTGGATAATTTCCATCTCAGACTTCTGAAAGATGTGGTATGTGACATTGCAAGTCCAGTAAAAAGGATTTTCAATATATCTGTCTAATTAGGATGGTACATTAGGAATGAAAAGTAGCAAATCTATATTTAAAGAAAGGCGTAAAAGTTGTCTGGGCCACAGTGGACCTTTTAGTTTGATCATAATAATACCAAGCAGTGTTTAAAGTAAGTTCTAAAGGAAATATTAATTCAGTGCACAGGGGAAATGAAATAAACATGGAACATATGTTTTTCTATTTGAAGTTTTCCAAACTACCCTGATGTATTTTGCTAGGAAGCTAACTAGGTTTTGAGACAACGAAATGCCTTAGACCTAAGTTATTGGGATTTTGGTAAAGGGTTTTATATTCTGCCCCTAAGGAAAGGGTTTGATACAATGTTAAGGTAATTAGTACACAATTTACCTTGTGTTTAAGGAACTGACTGAAGGAAAGCAACAAGTGCTAAGAGAGGGAGTATCAAGATGAAGGGGAACAGTAAAGTTCCTGAACTAGGGGACCAACCTTGTTTAATAATGTCATTAATGAAATTGGAGTAGGGTCTGTAAGGAGGGGTAATAGCTCCCACTGGGCTGGGCACAAAGGAATGAACTTCAGACATTTGTTGCTGCTACAAGAATGAGACATTGCCAAGAAAAAGAAGACCTGGAATATTATATAAAGAACTAATGTTGAGGACTGGGTAATAGAAAAGATGTCAAGTTTCTTTCAATGTGAACTTCTGGTACTGGAGGACATTTTTATATTGTTGGGCAAATGTCTTCTGTGTGGAATTCCTCACTGGAATTCTGATCCCCCAGACATCCAGGCTGGGGATTTCAAAATTCCCCATCATCCCATCGTCATCATGATGATCTTGGGGCTCAGATAGCTTGGCTTGCCCAGGTACTGCAGAGGGTTTCATTTCAAGATGGAAAAGAGCATACCTGAATCTTACCCAACGTGCAGTTGAGATGTGACCACAGAGCACATCTCAGTGGTGACAAGAGGTTCTATAAGGTGCACCTATCTTGAAGTGCAGAGTGGTGGAGCCATGACTGGGAGAAAGGCAGATGTGATTGAAGAACAGAGCTGGCCAGTTATTTGATGTAGAAAAACGTTAAAGTCATGGGCAAGGTGTTAATTAAGCCTTCTTTGTTACAATCTGTGCTATTTTTGTCAGCCACCTCTGAGAAAGAAATTCAAAGCAGGTGCAGAGCAGTGTTACTAGTATGAGAAGGGAAAGTCTACTGTACAAGTACAATCCAAAAGAAATGGGGTTAAGCACAGGAGAGGGGGAAGATGTGTTTAAAATAAGAACAACATTAGCAAGGAAACGTGTGTGGAAGGCCATGAATGGATGTCTTGCAAGTCTTATGAAGAGTGCATGAGAGAAGTGGAGTTGTTTAGCCTGGAAAAAGGAGGCTCAGGGGAGACCGTATTGGTCTGCAACTGCCTGAAGGGAGGTTGTAGTGAGGTGAGTGTTGGTCTCTTCTCCCAAGCAACAAGAGAAAATAGCCTCAAGTTGCACCAGGGGAGGTTTAGATGGGATATTAGGAAAAGAGTGTTCACCGAAAGTGTTGTCAACACTGGAACAGGCTGCCCAGGGAAGTGGTGAAGTCACCGTCCCTGGAGGCATTTAAAAGACCTGTAGATGTGGTGCTTAGGGACACGGTTTAGTGGTGAACTTGGCAGTGCTGGAGGTTGGACTCAATAATCTTAACTTTTTCCAACCTAAATTATTCTATGATCCTATGATATATATGCCTGCTGTACAAGAAAAATGAACATGGTCCTTTCTAGTGCTGTGTCTTTGTGAAACATGTCATAGGACTGTGAAAGATTAATTTATTATTACTACTAATTCCTCTTTCTTTTCCCCCAAGGGGGAGCATATTCACCTTTGTATCAAGCAGGAACTCATGGAAAAAGTGTTTGTCACTGGGCTGTCCAATATCAGCCACGGATGTCCGGTGAGAGGGAAGGGAACCAAGAAAAGTCCAGCTGCTCCATCCTAGCTGCTTTGTCTCTTTCATGTAGATACAAGCTGTACTTTGTTTCCTTCCTGTGACACCCCACCCACCCAGGAAGGACTGGGGATGAGGACCGTGTGCACTTAATGAACATTTTACATAGCTTTCCTTTAGATAATGCAGTTAATAGGGTTTCCTGCCTCCCTTGTCTACTTTCATTTCATACTGCCTTAGCTCAACGACAGCAAAGGCCTCTTAGGTTCTCAACCATTTGTATTCATAAGATAGGAGAATGCAGAGCCTGCAACTTCTTCATTAAAATAGTTTGTATAAAATACAAGAGAATTTCTGTGCTATATTTAAATGTTTGGGGTGGCTGGCAGCAGAGGAATTAAACTAGTATTTGTACATATTTAAATTACCATGTGTATTTCAGTTCACAAAATGTTCAGCCATTTGGCTGGTGATGCTAGGTGAGTTTCCTTGTAGTGGGAGGGGTTTTGCCACAGGTTCCACCAGCTTATGAGGGCTAAAAGCATCCACTCCTGAGCTTTGTTCACTTATGTGTGCAGCAGCAGACCATTAACTCTCACAAAAGTTTTGGGGAAAAGAGTTAAGGGAACAGAAAAGCTCCACAGCACTAGAGGTAGGAAAGCACCACCTGGGATAGCCTTCTGGGGTATAGTTCAGCTCCCAGAAAAGGTGAAAGTAGGGCTTCATCAATCAGCATGGAGCAAAGCAAGCTGGGATGCTCTGCCTGTCTGGATGTTCATGGAACCTTGCCTGAGACTGAGCAGCAAAGCTTCGTTCTATGTTACTGGAAGAAACTGCTACCCAGCTCTGTGCCCAGGTACCTGGAGGGTTGTATTTAGGGTGGATCAGAGAAGGAATTTTTGTTTTCTACTTTTACTGAGGTGCGACCACAGCCTCATGAAGAGCAGCCCTCTTCTGCTCCAGGTGAACTGGAATGGGTGGTGGCAGAGACCAAGGGAGGGAGTCTGGAGGTTGCTGATGTTTCCTCTGTGGTCATGTCATGTACATAGGAGCAGCCGGATGTGAGGTCCTCTGCCTGTGCCACTGAGCTGTGTGACTGTGAGACAGCTTTCCCTCTTATCCCTGCTGTTAGAAACTCTGTCCTGTCCTTACTGGTTTCCCGTGCACTCTGTGCCACACCAGAACTGGTGGCAGCTCTTGTGCCCTCTTGTTCATCAGTTACTGTCAGCATGCTGCCTGTGAAACAGCAACTAATTGCATTGCCAATGTCTTCAAATGAAGAATAAGCAGCAGGAGCAGATGAACTCTTCAGCACCGAAGAGTTCGTGCACTTCTTTTCCTGTGCATGTCTCTGAGAATACAAGTACAAAGAGAGAGAAAGGGGAAAGAAGCAGGATTTCTGTTAGCAGAAAGTTGTCCATAGTGCTGAGGCATGGGCGAGACTTTGGGTCTTCGGGTCCAAGCTCTGCTTCACTTGCTGTCCACCAAGGAGTTGTAGTGCCCATTTGGTAGTGTTACCACACGTTAGCCAGGGTGTGGTTTTTGGTTGGTGTCATTGGGATGAGTGGAAGAACATGTCTTCTTTAAAGATTCCCCTCCCTTTGAATGTAGTTCATGTCATTTTGGGAGTTCCTGGACCAATAATTTGAGCTGACCTGCACCTGATTGCTGTGGTGGGATGGCACATTTTATCTGTCACCTAGAAAATCAAGTTGTTTGAATGTTCATCTTGGGCATGTGAGTTAGGCACTGAAATAGCTCTTCTGAGGAACAAGACTTTTCAGGCTCCTTGTTATGGTGTTTCATTGCATATCTTTAGGGTTCATGTTTTGAAATGAGATCCAACTGTCTGGCTCTGAGAGCTCCATTTCTATCCACCCTGGTGGCAGTTTACACCAGAGTAGGTAGGACTTGGTCCTAAAGTGAGGATCAGACACAAGCACTTCTCCACTTATTTCAGCACTTTCTTTCCAGGTTTTTGGTCTGTGCCAAAATGCTGTTTGATTTGCACCCCTCCTCCAAAGCAGGAGAGTATCATTCTACATGGTGTCGGAAGAGGCCACAGAAACTTTCTGGTAGATTTGCTGGAGCCTGGTTGGTGAACAGATGGGAGTCTTTAAGCTTGTCTTATGCATCTTGGACCCAATTGATGTGACAATGTGTTAACCAAGGCCATCAGGATTGGCAGACTGGGCTGCTTATATAGTGCAATTCCACAGCCGTAGCATTTGTCACAGAATCTACCCCTTTAGGCAGGTCAGTGATCCTGAGTTGAATTTTCATATAAGAAAGTTTTGCTATCCGTCACACCTACGGCAGTGACCTTCAAAGTTGACATCACAGTTTAGGCATCTGGTGTGCAGACATTTGAACCATAAGGCAGAGGCAAGATGTAAGAAACTGGAGGTGAATGGAGGAAAGTGGTCAGGAGAGCTTTCTATAGTCATTAACAATATTTTTTACTGTCAGTCTGTTCCTTTTCATGGCTAATATCAATTATTTTTCCTTTGTTTCTAAGGGCCTGGGAGCTGAGAAGTGACTTCTCTGACATTTCAGTATATTGCTGTAAAGAACATGGAGAAAGGTTTCTCATGAAACATGTAAAAGCCAGAGTTTACCCATCACAGATGCCAACCTGGTTTCAAAGGATTTAAAAAGGCATGTTGTCTGTTATGCTGTTTGTTTGCTGTTTTCCTGTTGATATACTGCCTTTGTAGCTTTTTCATCTGGTGTTTGATGTATGGCTGTATTTACTGGTCTTTCAGCTGTGCTTGAGTTTTATGTTAGATACTGTACTTTGTTTATTAATGATTCTTACGGCTCTATTTAAAGGTTTAGGAAGGTAAGACAGAGGTATGTTTGTAACTTCTATCGCTTTAGTGATAACTTTATTGAAGTGAAGCAAGGGAAAACAGAGATGCAGTGAGTGCCTGGGCACTCAGGCAGCCAGAAGAAAATGACTTGGCAAGGTGATCATTGGAGTCTGCTGTTCATCTCACTGGAGCATTGTGTTTCCAGCCAGAAGGTGACAATTCAGCCTCAGTGGTTAAGGGGAGGTCAGCGTGGGAATGAAACTACTGCAACTGAGAGCTTGGAGATGTGGAAAAAGAAAATGGAGACAAAATTAAAGGAGGCTAACAGAGAGTGACAAGGGAAAGAGAGGAGAAGAATGGAAGCACTAGTGAGCAGAGACAGCAGTGGCTAGGAGAGCAGGTCTTCTGTTGAGTATAGAGGCCAGGATTTGGCCTTGAACAACTATTGAAATGATAGCAAGTACATAAAGACCATGTTTCCCCTTTGTTAGCAAACTGTCATAGTGACAGCATCTTTGTGGAAGATGTGGGGAGACCCTGAACTCCAGTCCTGCCTGGGAACCAGACTCACCATGAGGGTTTTTTGCGAAGGTGCATTTGGGTCCTTGCTGCAGTATGGGCAGGACATGGGCAAATCTGTGACCAACCTTGTGAATCTTGAAGGGGTAATTTTACCTGCTACTTATGTCTGTGCAGAGCCTCCTTGGGGGCAAGTCTTCCAGTAGAGCACTTTTGATCAAGTTTTCCTCCAGAAACTGAAGCAGGAGCCACAGTCCTTTGGAAAGCCCTGCATATAAATATCTTGTTTTGTTAGTTTAATAAAGGTATTACTAACAGTGCTGCTTGGAGGATTTATTGGGGGATTTCACTAAGACAGTGTTAGCAGTGGAATTATAGTCATTCCCTGGTAAGACCTTGTCAATGCAAGAGAAAATAACATTGATCCAATCAGAGATATTTTACAGGATCAATGTAATATTACTTTGCATAATCACAACCGAAGGATTATGGACCTGTGCTGGGAGGGGCAAAGGATCATTTGACAGGTCACAGCCTCATTTGTTCTCATTGTTTTAGCTGGTGAAGAACAGGCAGTTTATAAAAGTGTGCATATGTACCCCTGTATTTTAAATAAATCAGGGCTCCTTCCGGCCACAGGCATTATTTTCAGTCTATTGCTTTTAAACAACATTTTGGGCTATGTACATTTTTCATAGCTGAGCCATACTGAAGTGTGTTGGTATGACCTTGAGACAATTCCCTCCGCAATCCAGGAAGCCAGCTTACATGAAATGGGAGACGAGGCCCTGAGGCGGGCAGGGAGGAGGAGAAGACAAATCAATATACATCACAAGCCTTATAGCCCAAACATCGTAAGGGACCCTGAATAAGTTTGCGCAATTGAGCTTTTGGATAATGCGGCAATTCCTCCAAGGGGATATGAGCATTGCAGATGGCAGTGAATTCAGGAGGCTCAAGAGCATACTGTGGTATGCTGGGAATAATTCATAATAAAACAAGTCCTCCTCATTGTTTACACTACTATCTTTGCATTTTTCAAGTTTTCAGTACTGCTCTATTGCTTTGGTGACAGCTTCGTCATGCATTGTGGAGGCCCTAATATTCCTCTGCTGGCTACAGCTACCTAGATATCCCCCCAGCTTTAGTGAAGCTTCTTCTGCTGAGGAAGAGGAGCAGTATGTTTGATAGCTTCACTGCGTCTGACTGACTGGTTCCTTTGGATCTGCACATTTATCTCAGTGAACAATGGAAAGGGAAAATGATGGCTGAGGAGTAGAGCTATGGCTTGGACAGGTGATAATATCAAGGACCATTCAAACTCCAATCTTGTGGTTTTAGATGACTTCAACTGTAGGGCTGCAAAAGTTATTTGGGGAAGAAAAAGCCAGCTATTATAAGTGACATTTAAAATCAGATGGGACACAGCTGTTGTGAAAATACATTAGGGATCAGCTTGTTTCCATCATGGGAAAGGACAGATAACTGAACATGTCCCTTCTGCCGTCATGGGCAGAGTGTAGCCAGTATCAAAGTATGCAGCTTTGCTAGGAGGTTGTGACTAAACATGGGGTGTGTGTACAGGGGAGTACGTGAGAGGATCCAAGAGCCAAGAGGGGTTGGAATCAAGCCCTTCAAAGGAGTTTAGGCCGGGGTGAAGACCTCCAGGAGACTGTGGTCTCTGGGGCTTTGCCTTGCATCAAGAAGCAAGGAAAGGGGAAGGGAAGGCAGGGCCAGCGCTACACAGCAATACAGACAGATCAGCTTCCAGGCAGCACCAATACCTGCTGAAGTCCCCTTGCTGGACTTGCCCTTGGGGGCTCATATTTGGCAATGCAGATCTTCCACAGCCATCGTTGTGGGGTGATTTATGAAGGAAGACTGGCTTGAAGGCTCCACTTTGCACTGCCCGGTACCTCCTATTCTCTGTGGCATGGGGAGGGGAGCAGCTGCACTCCTCCTCCTTGTGCAGACTGTGACCCCCTGTGATGCTACGCCTGTGCAGACTCTTGCTGCCCATGGGAGAACTGCTCCTGCTTTTCTGATGGCTGTTTCCATAGATCTGTGTAACTCTGCCCTGTGTGTAAGCACTGGGACGTCACCACGGGTCTGGCATTGTGGGTGGCACACAGCAGGACAGGCTCAGGTTGCCAAAATCATTAAGTGAGAGTAATCACGGTGCCTTTTCTTTCCTTGCTACCTGGAGTAATCAGTGATCAGATTGCTTCTACAGAATGCGTTGCTGAGAAATAATCTGTCAGAGTAATCATTTACTGTATCGGCTCTGACCACCACAGCCCTCTGATGTATTTATATCCTTGCCATTCATGGCTGTGTGTCAGCTGTTCTGTTGGTGAGCCTGTAGAAAATCCATATTAAACGAGGTTAAGGGTTCTGATTTAAATCAATAAAAGCATGAAAAATCAAAACAAATCCAAGCTGATAGTCTGTTCTTTGTTGCGTAAGTTCAGGATGGACCCTTATCTGGGATTTTTACTCTTAGCTCTCAGGGTCATGGCTCTGGTGAGTCTCCTCAGATCATGGATACTTCTGGACTGTGCATATTTCCATGTTAGTTGATCCATAGGAGCATGATGAGCATGCTGGTGTAATTTGCATTTTAAAGTAGTCTTAAGTAAGCTCTCATGTCTGCAGCTGGGCTTTGAGAGAATTGTGTTCCCTGGAGTTAGCCCAGGGCAATGTGCTGAGGATCACACATAGCTTTTACTCTGTTCTTGCTCAAGCAAAACTGCTTTTAAGTCTAGGGGAGCAAAGTCAGTCTTGCTGGAGTTAGAAGCAAACACGTCTTTGACTTCAGGGGGACACAGATTATGCCCAGCATTATTTTTTGCTAGTGAAAAAATTTGAGGTAAAAGATAGAGAAAAGCTTTCTAGACCCAACCTGCCAAGGGCTTGCTAATCCCTCCTTCTTGCACAGGTTCACTGCTGTGTATGTCCCCTGAAATATTTCCTTGAGTTGAGCAGGAGGTTTGCCTAGAGAAAATGACCTACATGAAAGGCAAGTGCCATGTAACATTTGCAGTTAACATTTAATTTGTTGGTATAATAAAAGCATGTCAACAACCTAGTCTTGCCAAATTCCACTTGCCTGTTTGGCTGGGATATGTATTTTTTCCTGAGGAGGGAGCAAAATGACATTCATTTGTTATTTTACTGTGCTCCTGGCAAGGAAGAAGATTTTGTGCCAGGGCTGATAAATTTTCAAGTGAGTTTTTTAAGGTTGTTATTCTGAACCACTACCCAAAAAAGTCCAAGGAAAATAATCAGAGACTTTATAGCAATTCATGTAACTGCCTTTACAAATGAAAATGTTGGGTCTTCCCTATGTGCCTCTAACATCACTGTCTCCACGGAACTCATTTTTCCTGTGCAAGCTTCAAATGAAAACTTTCTCTTTCAGTGTCACTCACAAAAAAATAACACAGATCTTCCTTGATGCACATTGTGTTGACCAAATAACTTCCATCGTCTTATGCTTGTTACTTTTTCCTTGTTCCCAGAGGGATTTGCAATCATTACAAGTCCCTTTCCATTTTGACTTGTAGCCTAAGCAATTGAACACGAGTGCAAGGCTTCGGTAAGAGCTGCTTTCTGCAGTTAAGTGCGACCCCTGTTAATGAGCAAGTAAGGTCAGGCCTTTTGATCATAAGCTCATTGGGGGGGTTGGTCTGCCAGGCTGTTACACAAGAACCATACCATGATGTTCCTTCTCTGAAATTTTTATACCATCCCATCATAGTAGCATCTAAACACAGACATGCACATCTCCACAAGGAAATACAGCTCAGAAACTGTCTGGAATAGATATACCATGAATTATTAATTACCCAGTTGAAGTATCTGTAGTAATATTTGTACTATGCCCTCTGCAGCTCTATTTCCCCACCCTTTTAAAAACGTCATTTGAATGTCAGTATTTATTTTAGGCTGCCTGGTGACGCCCAGGCTTGAGGAGCTTAATTCCTGCTGTAGGCAGGGAAAGTTGGGCACTTCTCTGTGTGCGGTCTTTGCCTGATGTGGGCTTATTCAGCAAAATGGCCGATGCGGGCAGATGTGTAAATCAGTGAGTGCTGCAAGAAGAGCACTTAATTGAAGCTTTATCAAGTGCCTGCAGAGCTGACCTCAGAGCAGTAGCTGAACCACAGTTGGAATGGGAGCGAGCCAGCAGCTTTCACTGATGACTAAGCCCATGTGCTGGGAAAGGATATGCTTACAAAACTTGCCTGCTTTACCCATGGGTGGCAGAGCACTGCATGGCTAGGGGTGACTTAGATCATTCTGCGTAACTCACTAAAATTGTTCCTTTCAGCACAGATTCACAGCTTTTGGTACACTTTGATGACTCTGTGGTTGTGTACGGGGGATTTAAGCTAAAGGCAGGCTGACGACTGTTGGGATCAGCCTGGTGCTAACGACATGGGGGAACGTCAGACTGTATGGTGACAGGACAGCATGTTCAGGACTCTGAAGTCTTTTCTTGCTGGTCTGGCATTGGAAAGTAGATCCGGTATGTTTTTTATCCCTTCTGCATAAGCATCTCCGTGCCCTGCATATCTGCAATTGCGTATACAGAGACAGGCAAATATCAAATAGTTGTAGATATTTGCCTATGGAGAAATGGATCCCATCAAGCTCTGCCAGTGTACCAAGGAAAACAAAGCCCTGAAGGATGAAGGCAAAAGGAGAAAGAAATGTGTAACGTTTCACAAAGCTGAAATAATGAAGGACTAAATTAATTTGGAGATAAAATGTCAACAATATTAACAGGTAATTAGGAACGTACAACATTTTATTACATGTCTGCAAAAGCAATGGTGCTATATATGAGAAAGAAGACCATGTTGTTAAAAACTACATAACTTGGCTATGAAGTGAAGTAAAAGTAGCAGGAAATTACAACTGTGAATATGCCTGTTCTCACATACGAGAAGAAGAAAGGGCAACGTACTGAAATATCTGGAAATTTGAAGCTAGGAATGGTAAAAGCTAGATAGGAAAAGAAGTACAAGAAGGGAAAAGCTATGTGCAAAGCTTCAAAAGCTATTAAAGCCCAGACACTTCAAGTAAATTATTATTATATACTCTGTAATAGCAAAGCATATTAAGGATAGAAATGCTAACAATACTATTTGTTGTTTGCCAAATGGAAATGATTAAAATAAAAAATGGAAATTAAGGATATGTTTAATAATTATTTATATTCTTCTTTTGGAAAAAAGCTAGATGGGTTATTCTTCCATATGATGGCAACACAATCCTTTCTTCTCCAGCGGTAATTTAGACTGGCAGAGCACAGTTAATAAAGTCAGTCATTTTAATTTAATAGATCTGAGTAATTTGATACCAAGCATTTTAAAAGAGCTGGCTAAGGAGATTTCCAGACTTAATTCATATAAATAATGATTTTTAGAATTTGTCAGGGTACTGGTGAAATATCAAAGACCCAGGAGAGAGCTGATATTATTCAAACTCTTGAAAAGTGTAAATATAGCAATACTAGGAAAAGTAATGTAGCAGCTAATGTAATTAATTAATTAATTAACAAAGAATTAAATGCAGATATGCTAACTAATGCTAATCAACATGGATATATAACAATAGATCTCATTAAACTAATTTTTGTTGATAAAGGAGCTAGTGTTGATTAAATATTCCTTCTCTTCTTTTAGGCACTTGACTTGGTACCAGATGACATTTTGAATAATAAGCTACAGAAATCAACATGATGCACATTAAATGGATTTAAAAGCTGGCTAGATTATAGAGTTTAAAATGAAATTTTCTATAGACATGAAATGGATTTCACCAGGTGTTACAGATAACAGCTTTTTGCATTAGGCTTTAGTTACATTTAATAAAGAACTAGACAAAATAAAACCCATGACAAAGTGATCCATAAAGTCTACTAATAATAGTTTGGGGAGTGATCAATAATGATTAAAACCAGGTAACACTGTGAAAATGGTTTAGATCTCTTTGTAAATTGGGCAGAAACAATGTGTACTTTAGGTACATATGTTAGGAACAGTGAGATGGCATATAGAAATAGTTGATCTATCCTAGTGTCTGTCCTCATCTATGTCTTAGACGACATGTCTCAGGGTACAGTTGGCTCAGACATCATCCCTTCATGGCACTCCACTGTGCTATAGGCTTCATGAGGCTGATAATATTTAATGATGTATGTTTTGTGGCTTTTCTGTTTTTGGCACTCGCACACTCAGGAGGGGTTACAACAGCAGAGAGCTAAATTCAAAGGAGGCATAAGTTGGCCTAACAATGGTTAATGCCTTCTCCACTAACCAGGGAAAGCATTAACTCCAGGGACAGCTCACTCTCAGGGGTGGCAAGTTCTCCTTTGGAAACACTTTGAAAACTTAGATTGTATCTTCCAAACAAAAATGGATTAAGGACAGTCCCATGGCCTGTACTGGATATCTGAGAGCTGCCAGAGATCACAGAGCTGCCTTCTGGGCTCTTAATTTATGATTTAACATTACAGGGAAGTTGCTGCACCGGAAAACGAGTGCTTGACACCAAGAGTTCAAATTTTATGTGTCAGCCAAGGGGTTTTCTGGTTTTCCTGAATGTAGATCAAAACTTGGAGTATTTTATGTGTGTAAATATGCAAAGCCATAAACATATCCACTTCAAAGCACACATCCTTGACACACTTTGGGTAACTGGGTAGATCTAGTGGTGTAGCAATTCAACACTCTTAATGCAGGGCCATATTCTGCTGCTGCTCCAAGATCAAGCCAAGGGGATTTTATAAATTTCAGCAACAACTTGCTGTAGCAAAACTCAGAGCTGAGTTTACCCTGGCAAGTCAGCACTGCCAGTTGTCCCACAAGAAGGGATGCGGTGAGTGATGACAGGAGCAGGCAATGAAAGAGGGAAAGAATATAAGGGAAAGATAGTGAGGAGGAACAGATGGGGGAAACCATCAGGAGCATGATGGAGGCTAGAAAGCAGAAAAATGGGAAAGCTGCATTTTAAGCAATATTTTCGTGTAAATAAAAAAAAAGGGGGGGAGAAGTATTGCACAAGAAAGGAGTATTTGGGAAGGTGAGACTGAAGGAGAAAAACCATGTAGATAAAGGATAGGAGGAGAGGAAAGGAGAGGAAATATAAACATGTTTGTTAGTCTTTGTGACCTTCCGTTGCAATTACTGAATTATTTATTCTGATATTTGCTGGTATCTTCTTCCTAGCCATTTAGTGTCACGATATAAATAAGAGAAGAACCCCATTACTGCTGTTCCTGGAGGGATTTTGATGTTGAACGGCAATAGCACACCTCCTCCCCCCACCCTGCCATTAGGCGATTATGAATTATATACCGAGTGCCTCTCATAACTAAAGGGAAAGGGCTGCTCAGCACATTTGGAATGTAAATCTCATTTTTTCCTCTTTTGTAGGTCATGAAATGCAGCCCTCTTTTAAACCCCTGTGCTCACATCACTAGTGCCTCCTGCACACAAATTCCTCAGCCTATCCTCTGCAAGGGTGACATTTCACCGAACATTGAACCCCTTGGCATGCTGTGGACTTGAGATAAGATTGTTATTATTATTATTATTTTGAACACAGACATGCTGCATCATACCACTTAAAAATACCTATGTAGATGTTATACCATATGACTATTACAAACCACGAGATTTGTTGTATTTCAATTAAAAAGCAAGAACTTCATTTCTGTTTTCGCTAGTCTGCAGATAGTCACAGGACACGATTTGAGAGGAATCAGCACTTACTAGCCAAAACTTCTGAAATGTTCACTGCCCAGCCCCTCTCAAGTAACCCATATAATGTAACAAGCCCTTTTGGGGTCCTTGTTTATTTTCGGAGCTCCTACATGTCCTGTCCTTTTTTGTCTCTTTTGCAGAAGCAGGTTCTGGGCTGTTGCACGAGGAGGCAGCAGCTTCTGGAGAAGATAGTGCTGTGGTTGTGCTTTGCAAGAAGTGAAAAGGAGGGAAGTATCCCTCAAACACAGATGAGCTGAATTCTTTTGCTTTATGATTAGGGTCATTCAGTTATAATTCAGGTTTTTGTTTCCTACTGTGCTAACATGATGGGTCGTGTGGTTCAGACCTCATTTCATTTTGGAACAGCTAGCAAAATATGCGAGCAGATAAAAGGAGGAGAAGCAGGTCGAAGGGAAAAAGAAGTTAAAACTACCTGGTGTTTGTTTGCTTTTTGGATAGGCAGTTTGTGTTTCTGGGGAGATGTTAACTTTTCTACTTACTTCTACTTACTTTCTACTTTACCTCTGCTACTTAAATTTCTCTTTAACACTTCATATAGAGCTCTGGGAGTGACATGGTGCTGAGGCCTTGATGCTGGCCAACTTCACTTATCATATTCGCTGAGAATATTTCCAGCCCAGCAGAGTCACATTGCTGAGAGCCCTGCACAATCTCCAAGATATTTCCTTGCTTGCAAATTAAGTTTTCTCGGCAAGCCACCATGCTGCTTTAGTTACCACCACTGAGGAATGGATGTCCTAAAGGACTCAGAACGGACTATGAAGTCTCTCACCCAAGGGTTTTAATTTGACCTTGCTCGCATCACTAGTGACCAAAAGTTATTACCATAAGTGGCTTACGTGAAATGTATTGGTCTCAGTCAATTATTAGGAGACAGTTGTCTGCATTACCAAACCACCATCACAAATGGTGCTTTTTTTGGGAAGTCTTAAGCAGAGTCAGGGTCAGTATGGCTGGGCTGAAGCCTCAGCAAAAGTACAAGGAGAACAGGTTTCAAGTTTTGTGCTTATTCACTTTCAAGAGAATGAAAATAACACAGAGCTGTAAAAGCTATTTTAGGCCTGCATAAGTTAGAGCAGTCTCTGGGGCTGCTCTGACTTACACATGGGACAGTCCCACTCCCCAGACAGCCTCCATCTTCAGAAGAACAAAGCCTTTCTGGCAGCCTCTGCCCTCATCTCTGCTGAGGCAGGGCAGAGACCAGCAGCCCAGGCTGTGCCCAGCACATCATTTTTTGCATAGTGTGCTGCTGCCACAACATGCTCAGCCTTGGTCTAAGCAGGGTGTCATGCAGTGGGCAAATAGGGATGTTGTCTGCCAGGTCTTTCCGAGTCATAGAGCACTATCAGATGTGCTATGACTACCCAGAGCTACTTGGCTTCATTGGGGTACAGATGGGGTGAGGAGCAGAGCCAGAGCCATGGCCCAGGAGGAAGCAGAGCAGTTGGACTGTTTTGCTTGAAGCTACAGGCAGCAGATTTCCAAGCTGGGGAAGGCTTACAAGAACTGATCTGGAAAGTCAAAATAGCTCATTTGTCTCAGAACCAAAACACCAAAGTAGACATTCAGTTTGAATCAGCTGAGAGACCCAGTTTTAGTAACTGAGATATTTAATTTTGATTTTGCTTTATTTATTCATTTATCTTGGTAAGCAGTTATTGTCTACTGCCTGCTGCTAAATCCCCTGAGCCTCCCTTTTTCCACCACTCTTTTCTCCCTGAGCCCTGACAGTTGTACCATGCCTGAGATGTCTCTGTGCACAGCTATAAGAAAAAAGCACAGGAAAGTGCCTTCTTGGAAGCATACCCTTTGCCATACTTAATCATATCTTTATAGTTCTCCTTACAGTGGGGGAAAGCTTTGCTTCGTGCCTCAACTCTAGCTACTTTGCAGCTGTGTGTAGTCCTATAATTATGGGTAAAAATTGGATCCTGCTGGCCGGTCACTCCTGTAGAAATGCCCCTGCCCAGCGCCCTAAATGCTCTTCACTGCGGTGATTTGGAGTGCAAAATGCCTCATGTGGCTCTCTGTGCAGCAGTGCTAAACAGAGGCCAGTGGGGCTTTGTTGCTCTTGCTAACTGGAATTTCAGAGTGAGACCATCTTTCTTGCAGTTGAACATGGGTTGCACAGAGCTATCTGTGTCCCCTGACCATCAGTGCTATGGTAGCACAGCAAAGGAGATGGGATAGTGGCAATGAGTCTTACCGAAAGGGATTCTCCAAAAGGAACAGAAAATGTGGAAAGGAGTATCCTGGCATACCTCAGTGGAGCTGTACCATGGCATAGGTATACCAATATACGGGGGGAGCCTGCAAGGAGCAACATCTCTCCGTTGGCATCTGCTGATACAGTATGTGGCTTGCTGGCACTGGCACATGGTGCCAGGTGGGAACCCTCGAGGTGCAGCTCATCCAGGCAGCTGTGTCTTAGGTAAGCTGAAGGAAACGGTGGTTTCAATAAATGAGAAGAGCATCACCAAGCTGGAGAAGCACAGGTTGCTGGAGACAGTGCTGCCAGCTTTTGGTAAGCTCTGCGGATTGGAAAGAACATGAAGCTTTCGCCTTCCAAAAAGAGAACAGAAAATAAAACAAATCCACCTCAAAAGTATTAAAATTGAGATTCAGCATGAGATTTCTACCAAGGGGCAGAAGGCTTAGTCCTCAGTTAAGGACTGCTCATCTAATTTTGGGTTGACTAATGTGAGGAAAAAGAGTGCCCCAAAGAATTATTGAGAAATTCTGCTGTTTTTATTTTGCCAAGAAACTCAGGATGCCTTGTCCTCAATCACACAAAAATCTGAGCCAGAGCTGGAAATGTGTCCAAATATTGTCTTATGCCTTTGCTATAAAGGCATCTTTCCTTCCTAAATCGCTCAAGTAATGGTCTAGCCAGGGAATGAAGAGAAATGTAGACTTTTGTCTCCAGTATTATAAATCTGAATAAAGCCTTGGGTCAATGTAATCAGACATATGGAAAAAGGAAGGATGACATCCCTATGACATGGTTAAATTACTGGCATTGCAGAGGTGGTCAAATATTTATTTGTAAAAGGTAAGCTTATCAATTTGGGGCAGAATTGAAGGCTTTTGTGAATTTTTATCAAGTATAGTGACTAAACGGACACTTACAGTGTTAGAAGGTAAGGAAGGGGTGAGGGAAAAAGGGGTGAAAAAGTACATTTTTTTTCAGCATGAAAAGTAGCATTGGTGAAATGATGACAATTTTTAGTATTCTCAAAGTAGACTTTTTTTTTTTTTAGGCAATATTTCTCAAGGAAAAATTGATCCAGTTAAAACCACTAAAAATGAGAACATTTCATTATGGTTTGACCAAGACATTTTGGGTTGATCTACAATGAAATTTTTTTGTCTTAACATTTCACTGAAAGCTTTAAACATTTTATTCATCTTGATTCAAATTTAATTTTTCCTGATTTTTCCATTTAGCCAGCTCTATCTGATGGATCATTCTTTACAACAGCATCTTTACTTTTGCTAGCTTGATCTTGTACATTTGATTGGACATTAAATATCTTTTTGTTTGACAGTTTCTAGTTTACACTTCTGAATGTGAAAAAAGGCAGAAGTAATTTGAAAATTAAATGCATTAAATTTTCATAATGTGTAACTTTATTATGGGTCTGTAAATATTTTATCCCACTTTGGTCCCTCTGAAACAGCCTCCCGCCCATCGACTGTAGCAATGGGCCAGATAAACATCTTGACCTCCATCTATTCAACTTAAAAATCCTATAAATAACTTTTATTGGTTTCTGTCCTGTGCAGCTATATGTAGTGTCACAGCTAAGAATGTCACTGCACAAACCTGACAAGTATCTTTTTTTCTTTTGCTTTCTTTTCCTTCTTACATAATTTAAAAATTACAAAGACAAGAAAAGTCAAAAGGAAGGTCTTCATTCAAATAAAGGTAAAGTCCTGCTGCAGACAGAAAAGTGACTTGAGAGAAAAATGACAACACCAGGTTCCGTATTTATTCTCTTCAGTAGCATCCAGCATCAAATTTACTTGTTTTTCAAGGGGATGTTCCTAACCAGCCAGCATTTAAACTCAGATTGGGATCTGAAAGTCAAGCTGTGTCCTTACTGACTCATGCATAATCATCCTTAATAAAGTTCCTACAGACTGGATTTAGCTGACAAGTTGGTGTTTATCATACAGAAGACAAAAAAGATTAATCCAAGCCATTCATCCGTAGCTAGGCTGACTCTTCATCATTAATTGGTTAAATGCATGCTGTCTCTAAAGCATGCCAGAACAGGATGATCTGAAGAGCAGACCTCCTAAGATGGAGTTGTCTTTATATAGTGCTTTCGCTCACCCCAAATGCATTTCATTTTAGCAAAACATTTCCTAGACAAACCCACTGGTGGGCCACTGTGATACTGAGCCTGGGAAAATCCCTTTTGCCTTCCTTGTCCCTACCTTTGTGCCCATCTATTAGCTTCCAAGGCGAAATGGGTCCATGTGATCAGAAGCTGGGGGGAGGGGAAGGCAAGAGAGGAACATATAGGGCTCTGTTCTGCAAAGTGGTCAGGTGGCCACTGAAAAAAATGGTCAGATTTGGAAGTTCCCAGGCCCAGAGCTCTTCTTGTTGAGCATGGTAATGTGTGGGGTTTGGCACACGACACTGAACACCATCGCGAGCTCCTTGACGTGTGCATTTGTGTATTTAATGTATGTGTGTGGCAGCCTGACATGGGCTGTGACAGAAACTGGCAGCGATCTATGTGGCAAGCTGCCATCTTCCATCTCTTCAGCGTGAGGTGAGGATGCAATTTGAGCTTGCTTTGAGATCTCGCCTCTTTTAATGAGTGATAAGTCTTGTCTTAAACGTTATTTTAGTACACCTGTGCTTAGCATGCTGAGGAATCAGGCAAGTAGGGAGCTGGGCTAGTGCAGGGTAAGTGGGGTATCTCTGAGAGGGCTCTGGTCCTTCTCCTTAACCACATTTACCTTCCTCACTTCTGATGATGAATGTTAAAGGGAAGAGTGGATGTCACCTGGCTTTTATCCTGCCACCAGGGTAACTGTAAGAACCTGGAGGAAGCATATTCTTCAGTTTGAAGTGATCCCTGTTAAGTAGAGAGGGAAGCAGATCGTGCTTATAGGAAGCATTGCTTTGCAACTAGCACACTAGAGCAGGGCAGTGGTGGCCAGTCTGTATTCCTTGCTCTGGTGCTAGACCCCCTTATGAATCAACTTCAGCTGCCTGAGCCTCAGCCTCCTTACCTGTTATTGGTGATGGAGATACCTCTTTTGTAGGGTGCTTTGAAATTCACTGGTAAAGGAAGGAGTATTACTGTCACAGTTCTATTAAAGGTACTCAGTTTCTGTCTGGAGAAACATGAGATTTTGTTGGCTTCTAGAACAGACATGTGGCCAAGTTTTATCTCAGTAGAAATGGCTGTTGGCTGTTGCTTTCAAACACTCACCTACTAGCAGCTCAGTCTGAGGCTCCTCCACATTGCATCAATAGAGTTTGAAATGCAGAGGGTGTCTCTCTGGAAGCTGCCAGGGCTTCTTTTGGATTGCATTGGTGAGTGACATGAGATTGTGCTCCTTATGGCCTGACACAGTCTGCTGCCCTGTGGTGTGACAGTCTGGGGCTAAGCAGCCTTTCTTCTCCACCTTCATTCTGCTATCTGCTCATATCTGCTATCTGCTCATGTCTGCTATCTGCCTCATATCTGCTATCCTGCTCCTTTGATCCTGCTTTTCTCTGCTCCCTTCCTTTCTGTCCCTTTCCCTAGTCCTATTTTGTTATTAACATTGTCCTTTTAAGTTAGCCTGTTATTTAATCAACCTTCATCCCTTGCCCATTTTCCATTGATCTTGTGCCTTCCCATGCAAATTGTACAGTGTAACTCATAAGGTTCCCTATCTTTGAAGAACCAAGATGGCCAGTACATAGCAGTCCTGGCCTCCCACAGCAGAAGCATGCAGGTAACTGGTTTCTCAGAGAGCCTCAGGGTAGCAGGTGGGCTGCAGTCAGTCCAGGGTAAGAGAGGAGACTTACAACTTGCCAACAAGGCAAGGTTGTGAGGCTTTTAAAGAGGGCTGGGGTGATGCTCCTCTGTCCTTTTGCTTTGTCCCTTTGTTTGGTGCCATGTGTGAGTTGGGTGATTTTAAATCCCCCACTCCAGTATTGTTTTCCTCATTGTCTTCTGAATCTCCTGTCCACCCACTGGCAAGATTTTGTACTGCACATCCTGTGGTTGGAGGCTCAGCAACTTCCTTTACCTTGGGAATGCAGCTATATTCAATCCAATGGCGATACAGGTTGCATATGGTATGGATGCTGCTCCACAATGGTCTCAGGACCATGTGACTGTGGGATTTGCTGGTCCTTTGCTGTCCCTGGAGTAACCTCTACGCATACAGAAACTACACAAGGATTTAGCTAAGACTGTTTTTTGAGGGCAAAATGCCATGGAGACTTTGGAAAATATGTTGAAGCCTTATTTTCTGATGATTATAGTTTATTCCACTGCTCCTCCTATTGAGATTTCCTGAGCCCGTGAGCTCTCTATCTGTCTACTAATGCAAAATGCAATGTATCAAAGTAATCTGGAACCCACGCCACTCAGAAAGAAGCAAATACCCAGAGATCAACTCTGAGACTCGGAACAGGACATTGCATGTTAATTTATAAAAGCAGCAGAACAGTGACAATATATTTTTGAGCTGCATACATGGAAGCATTGTATCGCAGCTCAAGGTGGTAATAGATTTACTCTATACAGTTCTGATTCATTCACATCTAAACCCATCACATCCAGCCTTGCTCAAAACTTTACTAGCAGTGTCTTGACAAACTGAAAGGAGTTCAGAGAAGAGCAACAAAAATTACCAGGATAGCTTGAGGATTGATTTAGGTGGGAAGATTATAAGTGCTAAATATGGGTAAGAGATGACGCAGGTGGGGATACACTAAGAGACTGCAAATATTTGGCAGGTGTTAATGCTAAGAGGAGAATTAATTTATGTGATTCAAAGGGATATGTCATGAGAAATGACACACAAGGAAATGACAAATTAGTCTGAAAACTGCAAAGAACTTTCTGCTGTCAAAATACTTGGTACTAACTTTCTCTTCAGGTTTTGTTGTCAGTAAAAGTATCAACACAGGTAAGTAACAGGCTCTGGAGGCAAAAGTTTGGAGTTAGCCTGCACCAGAAGAGTGGTAAACTGAAGATTACCCCTTCACACAACTTCCACCTTCCACACATTTTGTTCCACGTGATCAGTTTCTTTTCCATATATCCTGCCAAACAGAATTAGACTAAAGTAAAAAGTTGACTGTCAGATATGAGATTATAGAAACTGATCAATACTAGTCACTTTAATGAAAATTAATATGGTAGCAATTCGTGGAGGGAGCAGTCATCTGCTTCATTAGTACCACCAAAGAAGTCCTCTAATGTCACAAACTTTGTAGGGGCTTGTTATCCCTTTCATACATGTGAACTTCTGACCTGACAGAACAAGATGATCAAGAAATATTAAAAATATCTTTGTGAATGCATCGTTCATTCAACCTGTCCTCTTCTAACCCAACGTATCTTATTTGCATATTAATTTATTGCTACATGGTTATGACTTCCATATTATGTTCCCAGTGAGTGTACTTATTTCAGGAATCTTATTAGCATGGCTCAATCTTGCAAATATAAGTATCTAGTCTAAATATATTAAAACCCAGTGAGTTAACCCATCATGTGCCTTGCCACTCAATTAAGAAGAACAAAGGTGGTTTTCTTCCTTAAAGATGATACTCTTCCCTTGCTGCACTTCACAAATCTCTTCCTTGCTGGAGATCCAGCTCCTCTCTATCTACCTGCAGCAGAGCCTCCAGCAGGAGCACCCATCTTGGGGGTGAGATCTGTGTTCCTTTTAATTTTGTTTTCTTCCCCAAGTAAACTTTGCATTGCCTTCATTTTGTTCATCTGTAGCAGAACAGACTGTTTATATCCAAAGGCTGTATCTGGATCAGACCTTTGGTCCTTGCTTGCTAAATATCTCTGGAGGGTGTTTTCATCAGGTGTGAAATGTGCCTGTGTGCCTCTGCAAGGCTAGGGGTGAGGACAAGACAAGGAGATGAGCAGGAGGATGCCTCAGCCGGCTGCAGGTGCCGGCAGTTTCTGTATGAGCCAGGCAAGCAAGAGACAGAAGCACACATCTGAGTGCTGCCGCAGTGGTGGAAGTTCTGGGTGCTTTTGTCTTGCTCTTTGCTTGACAATTCATTTATTTCAGTGGCTGATTACTACTGGAGGGGGAGATACAGAAGCCCCCTCGGTGTTAATTGCTTCTGCCAAATGTATAATCCTGAAAAAATTTATGGGGAGATTTGTTTGCCTTTTATGAGTTTGAAGTTTTCTTGAGGGAAAAGGAAAAACCTCGTTTCACTCTACCCTGCCACTGAAGGGCCAGATCCTGATCAGATACCAGTATTACCACCTGCTATAGCTGACATCTCAGCCCAGTGAGCGCAGCTGTAAGCGAACACTGAGGCAGTAGTAGGGAGCACCGCTTCGGGTATGGCTCCTCCAACAAGCCCCACACCACATGGGGCTGATGGCAGGTACAGATTCCCCTCAACTGATGCAGTTCTGGCCTGACCACTAGCAGGCCTTAATGGCCTTAACTGATTCCATCTGTGGCCTCCCTCCACCCACATCCTGGGCCATTTTGCCTCAGCCTGGGGCTGTTACCTTTTTCCTTAGCTCTGCTGTGAGGTAGTGGTCTCCAGTCGCATCTCTGGAGTGTGCCATGCTTCTGACTTGCTCTTTGCTGTGCTTGCTGAACACTGTTACCAGCCCTCCATGTTCAGTTTTGTGGGGCTAAATCCCTCAGGAGGCTTTACCTGCCATTTAGAGCAAAGTATGTGTGTGTCTGGGCCCTGTGGTACCTGTAGGACTTGGTTTGTCTGCTGGTGGGAGCTGGTACTGGGGTGTCCCTGAGTGCTGAGGACCTTCAGGTGGTGCTGTGGACAGCAGTGCAGCCTTCAATGGTGTTCTGGACTGGGCATAGCTCTCCTTGCTGGGAGGTTGTGTGGGGGCAAGCAGCAGATGGTTGAGATCCCACTGTGGTGAGAGTGAGTGAGGCAGGAGGCAGAGAGATTGTGTGCTCGAGACTGTGGCTCCATGGATATAAATGTGGCATTTCTCTCAGATCTGAGAGCTGGTATGGGACCTGCTACTGCTGTAGGGGCCTCCCCCATGTCGTCATGGCTTCTGCAGCTGGAGAAATTGAAACACCAGGTTAGCTTGGGGGTGAAATGGTGTCTTTTTCTTTCCTAGCTCTTCCCTTGGCCTAGGGAGACTTTGCTATTAGTTTGTGGCATGGTCACATCCTGTGAGGAGCTGTGGGGTTTTTCTGCATAAGCCACTTAATGTGATGTCCACCTGAGGGTTTCTGGTGCTTGGGCTGGGTGATGCACTAGTAGAGGCTTGGTTTGTAAAGCAGCAGCATGTGATCCTGGTAATGAAACTGGCTGCTTGTGAGGAGGGCACTGCAGTGATCCTCCCAACACCATGGGTGCCTGAGGCTCTGCAGGGGTGGCAGAGGGTTGTACTCATGCAGGCTGGCTCAGTCTGGGGAGTCTGTAGCATGGGGTGTTCATATGCCTGAGAGCTTCCATTGAAGCTGTCCCAGCACTGCAGGCCACAATGGGTCAGAGCTTCTGGGTGAAAAGAGGAGCAGGGCCCAGTGTGACTGGGCCAGTGGAGCTGCTGGATGAGCAGTAAGGAGAAAGTGCTGCATGTGTGTCTGGTCTAAGTTACTTATGAGTAAGTGGAAATAGATTTAAACAAGCAAGGAGTTTATCAACACTCTGCCAAGAAGGTTCTTAGTTTAGGAGTCAAATAGGTCAGGAAATACGGGTTCAAATTAACAGGACTGACTGTGTTCAGTTTGGTGACTTTGAATGTGGAGATGTGTGCTGGTGATTTGCTGAGAGGGGTATGAGGGGAGTTAAAAGGTTTTCATTTTGCATCATTGCCTTTACCCAGCAAATACTTCTGTGTGTAATTTAACACCTTGGTGTTGTTTCCCTTATTGCACTGACACTCACACAGGTACATGTCTGCCAGCACAGAGCCGAGGACTGGCCAGTCATGGGAGTTTCTTTTTTGCTGCAATATGTGTAATTATCCAGGTTATAACTTGGTCAGCACTACTGCATGTGTCAGCATGTAATTCTTTGCTGCCTTTAAAGTAATGGTCTTTGACCAATAGTCCAGGGACTATTTCTAGGGGTTGGTGAAATATGAGAAAAGTGAAGCTATTGTCATATTAAATTCATTATTGAGGGATCCATACTTCTGTTCGAGGCATTTTATATGTCCATGAATTGACAAGCTTTCCTGCCTTCCAAATGGTTCCTCATATAATGCAATACAACGCTATTTTTTTCCCTTTGAGTGACAAATAGCAAGAGCACTAGGTCATGCACCTGTAGAGCAAACTGTCACCAGGAAGACATAATGGTAGCAGCCTAATTGAATTGACATTTTATGTATTATAAGTTAAAATATTAAATGAACCCTATTATAATAGGTATCACATTGTGTGTGAGATCTGGGTGGATAACTGCTACTTTGTGCTGACTATTGCTGAGAGCAATATTATAAAAGGGGAAGTATTAGAAAGGCAGTCTCTTTCATGCAGGATTTATGTCTAAGGTTTAGGTTTTAATACTTTCATTCATATCTGAATTTTATTCTGCGCATTACTTGAAAACATTCACTTCAAAAGTGCAGAAGAGGTCAATCTAGCTGAATGTGACCTAAAAACAATACACAGCTGAAAAATATTGTTTTAATTCTTATTTTCTTTTGGTTATTGATCAACAACTAGATATTCAGAGTATGTTTTCAGCTGTCCTTCATGAGTATAACTGCTAGGTTCTTGGAGCTGAGACTTTAAAAGTAAAAATATTGTGGGAAGTAGGGTAAAATATAAAAGATTGGCTACTGGTTGGAGCATAATACAGAATTTGATGTTACTCTTCCTAAGTACTATAGTCTTGTCAGAAAAGATCATTTTGCCTGAGATATATGTTGATGGGACCACCATCTATACTGTGGGAGCTTTCTTCAGATAAGAATCTAATAAAGCCTACTCTGAAGAACTGGAATAACCTGCTTTTGAGTTTAATATTTGTGTGAATCTTGCATATCCGAAAGATATGAGGCCCATGTGCATTTTCAGCTTTATTTTGGGTGTTAAATTTATCTTAAATGGCTTATAGGCGCTGTCATGGCAGATTGCATGGAGGTATTTTCATTAGGAAAATGTGATAATATTAATAGCTGTAGAATTTGTCTAGACAGAATAAGAAAGGTACTAGAATAGCACAGTGGAACATGGGCAGGAAGCAACAAAAGTGCGTGTCTTGTGGGGGCAGTACATATGACTGCTTGTACATTTGGGAAAAATAATCAGGAACATGTTACCACTGGTAAAGGAAAGTCTTGAGCACAGAGAGAGTCCCAGGGGTGAGAACTGTCTGAAAAATGAGAAGACAGTTTTTGAAAGATAGTCTCAGTCGTTTTCAGGTAGGTCAAGATAGGCTTATGTTATTTTGTCTTTCCTCCATTAAATTTCAGTGACATCTTCATATAACCTCTAAAGTTCTTATAGTGAGATCCTTATTTTCTAATTGCTAAAATGAAATTTTCAGTAATATTTCCATGAAAGTGTATAGTCATGGGAAATAGCATGGTCCTTGCTGATTCAAGCCTGAGCTCTGTAAAGCTCTTATTGCTGGTGGGCAGAAATAGGAATAGTTCTTTTTAGTGAAAAATATGAACTATGTGAGAAAAATGTTAAACTGTCAGGATTTTAAAATGCATTGTGAGTGTAGAGAGGGTAGAGCATCAGAGTACCACAGAACTGTTAATAGCTATTGTCTGGCTGCACGGAAATAGTTCCCTCTGCTACCAGAATAATGCTGGGGAGGAGAAGGGGAAATCAAGCAACAGTAAAAACTGGGACACTGGGGTGATTGGCTTAAGAGTTATGTTTTTTTTCAAAGCTTAATCAGTAGGGACAGATTTCAGAACTTCTATTCATGTTCAGTAGTAGCTCCATTAAAGTCTCCTCCCTCCTCTTGACTTTATGCACAATTAGAAGAGTTGCTTTTGAGAGCCAGATTAATGGTATCAAAACTCAGCTTGTATCTTGGTACAAAAAATGGGGGGAAAGACAAGAGATCATCGAGCTCTCCATGGTTCTAGTAAGAGGAAATTTTAGAGAAATGTGTAGAGGAAATGATTAATGATGAACCAGAATCTAAGGGTTTAGTTCTATACAAGATAGAATTGACTTTGGTGATTAGCTATGGAATTAGATTCTGAGATAAATGGCAAATCCTTGTTGCCTGAAGCTCTTAATTTGTTTGAGACACTGCTTGAAGTTATCTTCTGTAATGTAGTTTCCTGTATTTATCTTAAACTCCTGAAATAGAGTGGAGATTCAGGAAGGGAGCAGAGGAGTACATGGCCTGTGTTAGGAAGGGAGCAGAGTGTAATCCCAGTTGATTAGTTTGGGTTGGAAGGGACCTTCAAAGGTCATCTACTCCAGCCCCCTGCAATTAGCAGGGACAGATGCAGAGTTTGTTATGCACGCTTTGTGATACTGGAAGAAGGCAACAGTGTCCTGGTAAATGTGCATTTTCCAAATCTTGGAGTACTATAGAGAAGGTGGGATAAATTGACATTTTTCTGAGTTTCAGAATGTTGTGCTTAAACTGGAAGTTTGAAATCTCTACTACTAGAGCATAAGGATACGTGGAGAAATCCTTTGTAGCTTGAAGGCTTGCATACTTCATTGGGTGTGGGCAAAGCAAGTTTCAAAGCACATCCTCAAGTGAAAGATTTAGTATTTGCAACCGAAGTCATGTGGCATTGTTTGTTTCCTGGGAGGGTGATTCCTGTAACCATCCAACTGTTAACTGGGAGTGTGCAATTAAAAATGTATGCTATGCTTGTCAGCTGTTAAAACTGTTCAAGCTGGTTATGTAATGAATGTCTTCCCCTTACATAAGTTACACCATGAATTGCAAATTGTTTACTTAGTTGTGACAGTCATAGCTTAAGGTATTTGTAGACCAAGAGTTAGTCAGTGAAGGCCTTTATGAATCATTTTGAATAATGAACAGATTTCAGATATTTTGCAGCATGTTAGCAGACAATTAACAAGCAAAAGAAAGGACAAATCTTGTCAAAATTGCGTTTAAATTATTCAGTCTGCTCCAGATTACTGGCTTAAGCTGGGTAGCTGGGTTTGTACTTTTGACTGAATTTGGCAGTTCATATCTTCTTGTCAAACTCCTGAGTCATCTAGACTTTCATATGTTTTTCTGCATAACCGTATAATTATAATGAGAAAATAGAGCAAGTACATTGGTAAGGCTTAATTAAAACATATATATGCACACATACTTGTGTATACAAATGAAAGTACCAAAGCTTCTATGTTATTCTAATTGAGCACCAGAGACAGTAGTACTCTGCGGTGCAAATTCTCTGTAAACTTTGTTTAAAGTAATTTCTCCACATTGGTAGAGTGTTTCAAATGGCCTGTTAATGTGTTAGCAATTGTGCTGGTCAATAAATAAAAAATGTTGGTATCTGAATTTTCTTAGTTAATCTCCAAATTATCCAACAGAATAGCTCATTCTAGTTCTGCAACCAAAATAAACTAGATTTGTACTGGGTGGTTTGCCTCTAACTCAGTGTGCTGGGTCTTCTGCTAATATGATTTTTCAGGAGAAGTCTTGACATTTTTTGCAATATTGATGTGATAACCTTATTTAAATACAGAGTGACTCTTGAGTCTGTGTTCTAGGGCATTCTGTTAGTTCCAGTGAAGCCTTATACTATGGGCTGTTTGCTGAGAAGAGTTTGTGTCAGGTGTGAATAGTGGTAGGCACCTCTCAAAATAGCATGCATCTCTGTCCTCTTTTCCTTAAATATGGCTGATTTGGCTAGCTAAGCAGGAATTTGTGATCCTGTGGGAAAATGTGAGGTCTGGCTGTGTTTTTCTTCCCTTCCACCCTGTTTTTCTTCATTCTGGCCCATGAGAACTCATTAGAGATGGCTGAAGGTCACTTATGCAGACAGCCTGTGGTCTGGCTCAGCTGCCGGGTTAGTTGAGGATTATCAGTTCATGGATGCTTGGATCTCTCTTCTGTTTTCTTGGCTGAAGGTTTTGGGATGATTGACAGACACAGGGGTGCTGTTGGCCCAAGTATGTTTTCTTAAAAGAAAAGTAACTCCTGTGGGGCTGGAATGGCTCACAGCAAGTTGGCTGTATGTCAGCAGAACAGTATGAGGTTGTCCTAATATAAAATGGCCTCTAGCTTTGTCTCTGATCACCTGCTTGATGTAGTTTTCAAGTAGTTTGGTACCTTACAGGTACTTTGTAGTGATTAATGAATGTTTATCATTCTGGAGATCTTCCAGGGGGAAACATCCGGTAACACTCCTGTATACTTATTAAAATGCATTTCAGTGCCTAGCAGGAAAAGATGTATTTAATTGTTTCTGTAATTACTGGCCACCTCTTCAGGAATGTGAGCTGTATGTGCACCACACAGAGCCTTAAGGTTACAACTGCTGAGATGGCTGGTGGATGGCTACCCAGGCTGGCAGGGAAATGTCTTCAGAACATGATCTGTATAAAAATTTCTGGTGTTGGCATGTGTGTCTGAACCATACCTACTTTGAAAGGTGGAAGTGGCCTCTGATTCACTCTGAGTTCAGAGCCAATAAACCAAGTCACCTGGTGAATGAAGAAATATTGAGAAAGGTCTACAGGGGAGAAATGAGTATGGGAAAAACAAGAAAGAGGCTGGCTATAATGGTCAGGGTGTATGAGTCCTGCATCCTAAGGTGTTATGGAGTCACTCAGACTGAGAATGTAAACCTGAGCAGCTCCCATGCTGTCAAATATTGTTGCTTGTCAGGGAGATAAAGCAGATAAGCATGGAACTCTGGTCTCCACTGTTACCTGGTGTGAGCTGGACATGGAGAGGGCATAGTCCAAGTAAGGTCTACAGTGTTGCTCAGATTTCACATGCACTATCAACCTACCAAACAAAGTAATTTTAAACACAACCATTTCCACTCCAGAAGTTAGTCTTCGCTCCAGTGTTGCCATACTAGAAGCACCTATGTTAAATATAAGGGAGAAGAGAACATTCAACTAGTGAAATATTTGGGTGTTTTTACACTGGCACTTCCTAATAATACTAATTAATGCAGTTCCTCCCAAAGTAAAATAGTTTGCAGATTTTCTGTTTTCACTGAGATTGCTCATACCCATCTTGACTAATGTTTTAGCAAGGTAAGAGAAAACTCAATTTCCCTTAATACTGGCATTCCTTTCTCTCCTGCTTTTGTAGTATTTTGTCTAGCTTTCATCATGATAGAAACAGATCTGTGAAACAAAGCAACAAAATTAAACTAAGAGGAATACATGAAGCAGGAATCACTATTCCAGATCTACAGTAGAGTGAAAGAAGATGCAGTTCATTACAGGTAAAGTAATTTAAGAATCGGTTTTTACCCTTCAGGAGAAAATACTAATTAAAGTATTCTCTGCTGCTCTTTTGTATACGGCAGCGGAGCTCTGGTGCTATACAGAGGGCTTTGAATAGCTGTACCAAACTAGTCTTATGGATGGAGATGGGTAGGTGTAGTGGAAAGGAGACTAGAGGTGAATGATTCTTCTTAAAAATGTTAGCTGAGTAGAGTGTTCTTCAAATAATGCAGTGTGATCATAGTGGCAAAATATACAAAGAAGAATGAAAATTGTTTAGTTACTCATGTGTATTTTCCCTCTCTTCACTTGCAGTAAATCCAGATCATTCTTGCTGTCTTCTCCTGACTTATCACTGTGATGAATTAATGTAGCCTTCTGCTATTGCAAACAACTGCTCTGTATAATCCCAGCCATAAATGTCTGAAGCTACATGTGGAAAAAGTAGAGCTTTTGCCCTTCTTGCCTCCCACCAAAATGTAAGGCTGCACCTTTTTTGTTTTCTGGGTTGTTTTTTTTTGTTTTTTCTTTCTTTATTTTTTTTAAGTTCAACCTTGTTCTTAGCCTTCTGTCTTTTCATAGTTGATAATCTTGTTCCATTGATTTGAGTCGTCTTCTTTGCAGCTCTTGCCGTGAGAATGAGTTTTTTCTGCCTCATTGACTTTCCACCTCATCTCAAAATGCAGGAAAGGATGTACCCTTTGTTCCTGAACACCTTTCCATACATGCGTTACTTATTTGCTTTTACAGTGTATTTTGAGATTTTAGCATGGGGAGTATGCTATACTCAGGTGATGTGCTTTGCTACAGCTGCTGGACTAGATCTTTCCTTCTTCTTAAAAAGCAAAGACAAGCAATGGATGCACCTTAGGTATTAAGCAGTCCAGTTCTTTCAGGCAGAACTCTTGTGATAAAGATGCTAATATTAACAAATCTCATGAACCTGTATCCTGTGGCGGTAGTAGGTATGTTTACTAACATCCCACATTTGGATTGTGGTGTAGTGACTTTGACTATTTTGGAATCAAAGTACTTGAGATTGATTACTACCATGGGACTTGCAGTCAGTACAGAGAAACTCTGGTGATGCCAAGCCTTGAGATATGGAGCCTGTGTTCCTATCTTAACCTATGTAAGTCAAAGGCAAAATGCTCAGATGACACCTGGGCAAAAATTACAAAGGATGGAATTGTTCCTGAAGTGTTTACCCAGACACTTGCTTCAGTTTCAACCACTGATGAGAGTGTTTTGAGTGACCTGAGAACTTGTGTGTGAGTTGCTGGGGCAGTCAGAATTCCTTCATATGTAATTTTCCCCTTCTTGATTCTCCTTCACCAGTGTCACAACTAGCTCACTGCTTAACTGTCTCCAGCTACAGCTCACTGGCATGGATCAAAAAATTGGGCAGTTGAGGAAAATATAAGCATCATACTATTTCAAATTGGTATTTGACAAGGAAGATGGCTGGAAAAGACCTAATAGTGCTGCTTGTAAATGTATGAAAGAAACAGGCTGCCACCCTGAAAAGAGATTTGTCATCTTGCCAGGGAGCCCCAGGGAAAGAAACCAGCACAAGCTGTGTCCACTCACCTGAGCATCTCTGCCACAGTTAGTTGTGTGATAGCTTTGTAATAGAACACTTCAGTTGCTTGTGATCTGTGAGCTGTTCTGTTCAGAGCTTTAATTCTCAGAGGATGGGATTTTTGTTTTGCCTTTATTGTTGGTGGTTACTTGAATGTAGATTTCTGCTTGGGAATGAATGCTAGTCATGCCCGGGAATGTGTATTGGAGAGATGCAGAAGGGGGAACCCTTAGCAGTGCTGCATTTTTCAGCTCTCCTTAGAACCAACTCCCTTTGATTTCCAGAACTAGCACAATAGTTCATGTTGAGTGATACCACTTAATTGTCAAACAATCCACTTGGCTTCTGCAAAGAACATTAGTTCAGCAGCACTGGCAGATTATCGATGGAAGTTAATTTTCATGCTAATTTGGAGCCTGGCTTATTTATCTTTTAAAAGGCTTTTATTCATGAAATATTTTTTTTATTGCTAATTCATTTCATAATCATCTGGTGTGGGTTTGTGCTAAGAAGTGCGGTTCACACGAAACTTCTTTTTCTGGAGTATGAAGAAGCTATTGTCCTCTCCTGAATAATCATGTCTTGTGATTCTTGTTTGTAGTTCAGAGAGGTGAACTGCATGGCTAAGGAATTAAAGGTTAAACCAACAAAAGGGATATTTGTTTTTCATCTTGCAACAAGCTGCACTTCCTCTGATCAGGTAATTCATGACACAGGCTGGGTCTGTCTGCCAAGACAAGCTCTGGAGTCTCTGTCAAGACAGTACCCAGACTTTTCCTATCGCTTTTGTTTTGGCTTATGGGAGTAGCATAGCCCTAACCTTAATGAAAGATACTCTCAGAACCTTCCATCATGCTTTTATGTGATGTGGCAGAGCAGTACAGTTAATGTGTGAATATCTTGCCTCCTTGCCTTGGACTGCATGAAGGCCTACAACTTGGATCCCCTGATGCAGTACAGTTGCAACTACGTACGTTACTGCAAGTGTGAAGGTACCCATTTTTGACAAGGCACTCTAGTGATTGTCCCTGTTCTTTCTAACAGTAGGCTGAGGATCCAGCAGGCACCAACATTCCTCAGACAGAGATAAATAAGAGACAGCATCTAGCATAGCTTAAAGAAAAAATTCTCCTAAAAATTGATTAAGGGTATCTGTGGTGTCTGCTTTTCTCCTGTGAGAAGTGAGGCTGGCATCCTTCAATTATTGTGCACGCAGACCACATGGTATTACTCAAATTCATTTTATCGGACTAGGAGTGATAGCTGTGGGGAAATCATGCTCAGCTTGGTGCCCAGGGCAGCCTATTTGCATGTCTGGTTCTGCAGTGTCAGTGGTGAGAAGTCAGAGCTGTCTAGTGCTGAAATGCCTCAAATCTTATGTGATTGCCACGGATCATGTGCAATCATTGGTAGTAAATCCCCTCACTGATTTTGTACTTTGTGGCATGGAATCAGGGCTAGGTCATGATCAAAACCTTAGACTTAATTTATCCTAATCAAAGGTATCTGATTAAATCAGAGCATCAAACAAGGCTGCAAAGGCAATCTGTAGTTTACATGACCCTATAATACTTCCCCATGAGACCTCAAGAGTATACATATTCCTACTTCCTCTTTGGGAACAGGATGATGAGTCTTCTAAATAATCAGGACTATTTCAAACTGCGTTCTGCACTGGTATAAGATGAATAATAAAATTACAGGCTTGTACTTAATTCTTGGGGGTAGGTGAGATGTATGATTGAGCATAATGAGACTGACCTGGTTGTGTCTTTTCTTGGACACTGAATATTAGTAACACATACAGCTGTTTTCTGTATGTGGGTTTTTTTTAAGTATATCTCCCCACTCCCGTACAAAACCCAGCTTTTTAAGTTTGGTACTGGAACATGCGGAAGCAGTAGATTTTCTTATAAAATGGTAAAGGAATTGGGTCCAGGACGGTTTTAAGTTCATGACTGTATAGTGTTTGGCCTCATGGTAACCTAGTCCAAGACTGAGGCTGATAGACATTGCCACAGCATTGCTGAAATGCAATAAATCACAGAATGGTTTGGGTGGGAAGGGACCTTAAGGATCATCTAGTTCCAACCCACCTACCATAGTGAGTCATAGTAGACCAGGTCACGCAAGGACTGTCCAGCCTGGCCTTGAACACTGCCAGGGATGGAGCATTCATCTCCAGTTGTGAATGCTGTTCCAGCACATATCTTCCTGAAGTCCAACCTAAATCTCCCCTGTTTAAGTTTAAACCTCCTTGTCCTGTTGCTACTGTCCCTGATTAAGAAGTCCCTATTCAGCATTTTTGTAGGCCCCCTTCAGATACTAGAAGGCTGCACGGAGACCTCATAGCAAGGCTGGAAGGCTGCTATGAGGTCTCCATGCAGCCTTCTCTTCTCCAGGCTGAACAGTCCCATCTTTCTCAGCCTGTGAGAAAGTTGCATGTGAGAAATGTATGTATATGAGAAAGAATATGGGATGCACTCCAGTCCCCTTATCATCCTCGTGGACCTCCTCCAGACTTGCGCCAGTAGCTCCATGTCCTCTTTATGCTGGGGACACCAGAAGTGCACACAGTACTCCAAGTGGGCTCTGACAAGAGCAGAATAGAGGGGTGGAATCGCCTCCTTTGACCAAGTGTCACAAAGTCTGTAGGAGATCTAAAAAGAGCAAAGGTATTTCTCTTGCTCCCTCCTTTTGATGCCAACCTAAGCATTCTTAAATATTATAGTCTAAATGACATGTAGTGCTGCATATTTTGCTTTAAAGTAACTTGTATTACAATTTTGTAGCCAGATCTTTCCTTCATAGCTGAAAGGCTTTGGAGGAATGAAAGAACACTGTAGGTTTTCACTCCTAAGGGTAACTTCCTGTGGGACAAATGTTTGCTGGAATGTGGGAAATACTACCTAGAGATTTCTGCTTTTCAACCTACTGAGGGGTCTCCACTTCTGGGCCGTTTGCTTGCTAATTTTGGAAAGATATTTATTAAACCTCTGGGATTCTATATTGCCAAGTTATCTCTCAATCTATTATGAAGAGATGACATCCAGCCTCACCCCTATGTGAGCTCCTGGCAAAGACTTCTCTTGTGTGGATGAAGTCATGTTGATGCAAGCTCCAGATGTTCACTTTCTGGTGAGGATCAGAGTATTTTACCAAAACTGTGTACCTGTAGTGAGAATGGTTATCCCTGTATCCTGCAGCTGCTGTGGATATCTTTAGAAAAGATGTTTAATCCTTAAGGTGTAAAATTCACCACATCTGCAAATCAGTTTTAGAGATGTAGAATGATGTTATCAATTTCAGAAATTGGGCTTCTGTTTTTTATTTGTCTCCCCTTTTCTTTTAGAGCTTTGTGCTGCTAGCTCCTTTCTCCTTGTATTTTGCACAGTTGTGTAGCTACAAGCCTAGTGCTGTAACCCATCCTGTTAACCATGCAACCCCGGGCGCTCGTTTCTGTAGGCATGGTTGTGCTAATCAGTTAATGGAGAAGGCCATGTTAGTGTTTGTTTCCTTAGCCGATTCCAGCAATGAAAACCAAGTCTATAGTATGACGGTTCAGGGCATTGACTGTTCTGACATAAAGTCTGGCCCTTGTCTACCCTCACTGCATTTCTACTGCAGTATGAGACTAGCTTTTTGTTTCTCCTTCCTAAGTCTCCTTGTCCTGGGAGCACTTCCCTGAATCTCAGCCATGTACCTGCCACCTTAATCGCTAGTTCCCTTTGAGTTAGGTTGTACTTAGAAATATTTCTGCTGAAAGTGATTTGAATATAGTTTGCTTTCTGAGTTTGTACTGAAGTCTCTTCATAGTGCTGCATTTGGCTCTTACTTTGGTGAGTGGAATCTCTGGGCAAGATCAGCTTGCAGCTATATCTCTTTACTATGATTTTTGTCACAATTGTTGTAATTAAACCTGATATTGCAGAACCCTAGGGGATAAGAATAAAGCTAATGGCATGTTTTCTTAAAGGTTTAGATGTTTTCTAAAGAATGTGTTTTTCATTAAGTTGACATGTCCTCTTCGTATCCTTCATCAGAATGGCTGATGGCTCAGTGGAGACATGTTAAGAATCATCCTGGATCTTGTTCACCTGATCGTGTAGTCAGTGAACTGAAGCTTTATGCTTTCGGAATCTGAGAGGCTGAACACAGCCGCTGACAAAATAAGAGGAAAGAAGGTTAGGGGGGTATGTTAGCATCTTCTCAATCCTCCTCTTAAGCTGTGTGATAATTTAGAGTAGGAAGATCTTTATGTTGCAATAAGGTGTTGGTGCCTAACTTGGGACAAGCAGTGATTACTTACTGTCCATGGTTTTATTGCCTTCATTTTTAATTGGGATGTTTAGAGGGCAAATAGAGATCTGCTGCATCTTAAATAACCTAATTTATAGTAAATAGAATGATGGATTAAAGTCTGCATTAGACCTATTGCAAAGGGATTGATTCTACTGCCCACAAATCAGTGTCCACAAGTTAGTGTACAAAGGTAGGAAGTGAAAGGCCTGATTATTTTTTGGGGGATAGTATGTAACTCCATGCTGGGCAGCAATACTGTCTTTATGCTGTTAAATGCTTTGAGATGGTATTAAGAAATATACTGTGCAAGGTATTGTTAGTGGCAATTAAAGCATTAATAGAATTCAACGATTTATAATAACACTTGGATTTAGACTTAATTGTGCAGATAAAAATGTGAGTCCAGAAGCACAGAGGATGCTGAATCAATAATTTCTACAATAAAACACTAAAGTTCAAGACTTATCTTTACATATTAAACAAAATGAGCAACTAGATGGGCAGGAAAGGTATGAAATGGAGGAATAGCAAAAATCTCCCAAGGCAAAAATTCTGTTCACTGTATTTGTACAGCATGTTGCCTCAAGAGCACCTTTTTTGTTGTGTGTCATCAGATGCTACTGAGACACAGGGGTTTATTACACCTCAGACTAGGAGTAAAGATTAAAAGAAAATAAATCCTGAGCTGACAGTGTCTGTGTAAATGCCTGTTTCCATAGTCCCTTCCTCCAAATGTGAAGCAATGATCAAAACTGCTGAAATTCCAATGTGGAATTAAAGGGCTGTTCTGTACCTTAAAAGTGGTGGTAGGAAAGAAGTACTTCCTTTTCTGATCCCATGTATGGTGATGGGTCTTTAGGGTTATAATTGACCCCTCCTCTGTCAGAATGAGGATCATAAAGCATGTTCTTGAGTTGTAAGGGTCTGAGTAACACTTAGGGCTCTAGGCCCCAGTGGGGTTCTGTTAGCCTGTCAGGCATAGAGGTGGTGGGATGAGATGGCTAGTGGCAAAGATCTGTAGAGGTGTGATGCTTACCTTTTAAGTAATACTTGTTGCTGCCATCAATAGTTATATTAACTATATTAACTAATGGCAGTCTGTACGTTTTGAATCATGTCTTTCACGCTATGAATCGTTCCTGACAAGCAGCAGAAATATTTAGTCCAGCTTGCCCTGGCCAGGACATCTTATGTTGCAGTGAGTGGGACGTTTTCATATGGTGACCCTGTAATTTGATTGATGTTTCAGATGGGAAGATGCAAGAAGTGGTAGATTACTTTTCTCAAATGACAAGAGGATGCTATTGGCAATAGAACATTATGCCACAACACCCTCCGAAAGCAAAGCAACATCTATGTGTCCCTGCAAAAACCCCTCCGAAACAAAACCAACAAACCCCAAACCCAGTAGCAGCAGCAGTCTGTTCCTCAGTCTGCACTGGTCCAGCAGTAGACATACATGTACCCATTGGGTGAGAAATTCTCATCCCACAGTAATTTTTCTGTATTTAAATGGGTCTAAGCTAGGGTCATATGGTTTCACAACAGCCTGTAGCTCTTTGTCACGTAAAGTAGTAGATGGTATTAAAGCTACTTTGGCTTTCTCTACTTTGACTTGCTGGAATGGTTTCTACCATTTCTTATTTCTGCATTAAATGGCACATCTTAGTATGTCTTAAGAAATGCCATGAATTTTAGCTAATGCCCTGGGAGACTAGATGCCTTCAGGATTTGACTAGAGCAACTTAATTCCCAGCTGAAGACCATGCTGGGAGTAGGTCTTTTCACTAGTAGGTTTGCTGTTGATGAGCAGCTATCAAACTGGTCCTCACAGATTTGTATTGGAAATAAGCAAAAGGAAGGTTGGGTCCGGAGATGAGTTGGTCCCTTCTCAGTTTCTGCCCCCTCTAGTGCCGTACAAGGGCCTTTATCCTTTAAATATTTTCAGCCACTTTGAAATATGTGCTGCTCATTTGCTGCAGAGTGTCTGCAGTGATGTTGAGATTCTAGCCATAGGCTGTTGACTTAAGAACATCTGAGTGCAGCCAGAACTTGATGCTAGCACCAAAAATGAATTATTGTAGCATTCAATATCTAAGCCTTCTGAACACAAGGGCATATGTTGGTATTGCAAAACTCATCACTGGATAAGTAAGGGCAAAGTCCAGTCAATTGTAAAAATATTTTTTGATCACATCCACCAACCTTTTCTATTTCAAATACTTCAAGAATCATTTCCTTCTGTAAGGGGGAAACCACTTATGATTTCAGATAGGTGCAGAGAGATTGATAGTATCTGTGGTTCATAGGTTTTAGAATGACCAAATTGTGCTCTAGCTCATATTGGGTTTCAGAGTACAGTTGTCTGATTTTCTTACCACCACCTTTATCTTCTCCCATTCCCTCTAGTTGTGACTTTCAGTTTGTTTGACTATTCAAGGACTAATTTTAAATATCTACACAACATTTAATTTCTCAAAGCTTTTATCTGATACAAGCCCTCATGTATGATAGTCTAGTTACAATAATGCAGCAAGCAGCCCGGGCAGTCAGCTGAGAAATCTTTTGTCTCTCTGAATGCATACTCCTTTATAAAGGAGGATGGAGCATCCTTGTAGTAATGGCAACTCACCAGCTAGTGAATAAATTCAACAAGGTCCATCCAGGAAATGACTTTACTGGGAAAGAGCATGGTCAAAAGTGAAAATACTCTTTATTTTTGAGAGTCATTATACATACTATCCTTATAATTTAATAGTCTCTACTTGCTAGTAAACAGTCCCTAGGTTTATTTCAAGGTGGTTTTAGTAGCTATTGTCTATCAGCCTGCGTGATCTGAATAGATATTCTCTTGGTAGGGTTTATGGGGCAAGAGACATTATGAAATTGCAGGGGAAACTCTGCTAGCTTAGGGATGGTCTTGTCTGTTAGCTTTACATTGCATGTACATTTAATAACTGTAGGGTACCTTTGCTTGGGAAATGTTTTTTTGTGTGTGAAGTGGTATCTTGAAAATGCCTTTCTTCCAACCACACCACTCTAACACTTAATTGAAATAACTAGAATGGGAACAGCATAAAGCTAGTGAATCTTAAGGAATCCAGAAGATAAGGATATACTTATTAAGAAAGGAATCTTTCCACCAAAGAAAGAATGTCTGAAGTCTTATGTTTGCATAGTTTTAAATCTCAATAAGGTCCTTAATGGATGGCAATAGTGTGTCTTATCAGCAAAGGAGGTTACAAGCCCAGTGTACAGTAGATCAAGAGAACAGTTTATGGGCGTAGCAGAGTGCTCTCGTTCTGGTCTGTCTACGCTATAGACTTCTCATGGGGATAAACCCCAGCCTTGCTGAAAAGCTGATGCTGGATTGCTTCCTCACTTATTTGTTTGATAAGCTAGTTGCCTGCCGGTAGTTTTTTATCTGGGTGGTGGGAGAGGGACCTGCAATCTTTTCAAATCCTGTGTTTTCTCACTACCTTTTGTTTAAAATGTGCAAAACAGGTTCCATGCTGTACTTCCTAAAATTTAAGGCAAGCCAATTCACCTCTTGCATATAACCATGTAAGTTAGAAAACTGCTTCTTAACTTAAGCATATAAGCCAAACACTTTTAGACTATGAGCCAGTCCATAAGATAGGTGGAATTATAATTAGTTTTCTAAAAAGTGATCATCTCAGTTTGATTCCTGTGAATGCCTGATATATGACCCCTGCCAAGAACTTTATCCTTCTTTTTCCTCACCACAATTTATGTTCAAGTGAAACCTAGGAATCACTCCCCCTCCTCCCCCCCCAGTTGTGGGATAAAATCAAAACAATGTCATGTAGATATGTTGCATAACTCAAGTCTTTTAATTTAAATTATGCTCTTCAGAAACTGCTGTAGGTGCTGGATGAGACTGAGCCTGCAATTGGAATATTCAGGAAGATTAGTCTGTGTTAGGTCTCATCTTAAGTTTCTAATGTGGGATGCAATGCATCTGAATGGTTCTCTGTCATGTTGTGATTTGTTGTTTAAACGTGAAGTTTAAAGGCTACAAGAACTTAAAATGCTGAAAGAAAGCTAACTACTTTCTCCAGCTCAGCAGTTTGTGGAGCCAGCTGTAAACTAACAGTATGGAGACACAGAAAGGCTTATCTTCCCATCTTTTTAATAAGTAAAAAGAAGTAAATGGTATAGCAAGGCATGTCTGCCTTGTAATGAAGCATATAAAATAGCTTTCCATGGTAGACATAAGTGTCCTTAGATTTCACTGCATGTGATCACAGAGCCTCAGCAGAGTTGGTGATACCTGTGGACCCATCCTTATTTTCTTGGCAGTCTGGCACCCTGCTTTCCAGACATCTCTTTGAAAGAGGTTTCAAAGCTGGCTCAAAAAATACCAAGCTTCATGGGAGTATCTTACTATGAGAATCAGAAGATGTAGATTAATATAAAAGAAACCTGCTCGTGGCATAGCCTTTGCTGTGCTTTTTCTTTGGCTTGACAGCAGGGCTGAGATAATGCTTTGTTCTATCAGCTATTGGGTCATCAGTGATTTTTTACTGGTAATTGCTGTCTCAGTGACATTTTATTGATCATTTAATTTCTGCCTCCAAACAAGTAGGAGCAAATATTTTTCAACCCTTTTAACCTCCTTAACTTTTCATTTGTGCTCTGCTTCCCTCTCCCCTGTGGTCAGCCCAATGCAAATAGGTGGACAAAAAGATTAATAGAAGCAAGGAGATGCCTTCCTCTTCTCAAGTGCCCTGTGGCTTGGAGACTGTTATTAATAGCTGCAGTAAAAAAGTGTTTTGTAACCATCCTCTTGCTCCAGCTTCCTTGCCAGCCCCCTTTCCTTGGTCCCTGGAGAGAAAGTGTGAGCTCATCACTTTCCAATGCAAATTCAGCTTTTGGTCTCATACTTGGATTCCTTTCTTACCATGGGTGGAATATTTATCTTCTGCCAGCTGGTTGCTTTAAGCAAGCTGCTATATTCTGGAATATCCAGAGAGCATGTGGGGAGCAGGCCTGGCAAAAGCTGTTCAGGTACTTTGGTTTTTCTCTGCTCTGAAAATTTTGCTGCCTGCTCAGTGCAAGCAGGTCTGCCCCTCTATCTGTACTCACCAGGTGGTTGAAAAGGAAATGTAGATATTTCCCTCTAGAAGCAGAAGCTGAAATTGAGATGTAGGTGTTTTAGTCTGAAATATTTGGAGCTCCCTGTGTGGAACCTGGTCTCCATAGAGCCCACAGTGGAAAAAGCTGTTGTGTGCATCTGGAGATCCATAAGCTTCATGGATTGCTTCTATTTCACATTCATTTTGTATGTGATTCTTTCCATATCTCTAGAGATCTAATGGAGCAGTACTGAAAGTAAGTTGGTGGGTTTTCATCCCAGACAACTGTCCTCTATAATCCCATTTCTGTATGGAGAGTACAGCGTGATGGAGCCTTTCAACCATCCCCCCCGCTGTGTTTTCAGTGGGTTTTTGCAAGACTTTACCAGCTGAGCATTTTCTAACAAGTTTTATGAAGCTAGAAGCTTTGAGAGAACCTTATTTGGATATCGAGCAAGATGAAGTGTAAAAGAAAAATGGGAGGAAAAAAGAGCAGGAATGTTCTGCTTGTCACCCTGAAAAAAACATTGCTCACTTTCCTAATGAAAATCTTTAAACTGAACATTCTGTTAATGTATTTGCTGGGTATGTGCCATTTCGGGGATGAAGTAATATTTATCTTATGAATGTCTCATCCTTTCAGTGGCTGCCAGCTTGGTGAATAGAAGCAAGCTTTTCCTTTAGGTAAAGTAGAGGGTGCTTGTATCTTCTGAATGTGTTTTGCTGAAGTTCTGTTTGTTATTTTTCCCGGTGGTTAGTAAAGACATCTACATGCAAAAAGTAAGTTCAGGTGATACTGTAGAGTTCTGGGTATTGAAATATCCTTATGCCTTTGGTAGCCTTTCTGTATTTTACTCAGCAGGGAATATGTAGGTGTCTAGTGTGTTTGTAAGTACATTTCTAGTAAGTACAGCTAGCAAATTTATTTATTTTGATTCAGAAAATTGTCTTGGAAGTGAAAAGCTTGTAAGGGACCTTTAAAGGTGTCAAATAAGTTATAGGTAAATACAGTTTTGTGGCTGTATAGAACTTATCAGTTGATTTGAGATGCTGGTTTATTTTTATTCCTCATTGTGCCACTTTCCCCTCCCTTATCCTGACCCCCAGTTTTTCAAGTTGCCTTTAAACCCTGAACACAGACTACTTGCCCACCAGAATTTGAGTGTGGCTGGTGTGAGCATATCAGTGATGACTGCAACTCTACAGAACTTGACTGCAGATCTGTGCTTCTTGCTGTGGTACTGTTCATGTCATGGTGGCTGCTCAATATACTTCTCCAGTCTTGGAGATCAACCATCTAGGTAGGTAATGTGTCCCTTCAGGTGGCTTTCCTAGAGCTATGGTGACTTGCTGAATTTCCTTTGTCTGTTCTTCCTAGGATGATTCTAACTGCAGAGACACAGTGCAGGTTAGATCTAACTTCGTAAATAGTGTGGTACAATGAAGATGGATTTTTAAGAAACAGTTGGCGCTTAGGACCTAATATGCGCTTTGTGTGTCTTCAGACTGGCTTTGCTCTTGTACCATTAGATCACCTTTCAATTTAGCTTCATTTGTGAAGAAGCTAGTTAGCATGGTCTTGCAGCACATAGTGTTATGAAATGAAGAATGGTAACTAGAGATGATCAGGAGGCCATTTCCAAAAAGAGTGCACTCTTGATACTTGCAAAGTATTACCATAGACATATTTGTTGCTTTTCCCAATATGCGACCTTTGGGTCTGTCTGTGAGTGGGGAAGGGGACTGTATCACATTGCTCTTTTACATGAACCTGTAAATGGTGAGTAGAACCTGAAAGTGCCCATCTACCCTCTTGCTAGCTAGGGACTAGCAACTTGGTCTTAAACCCAAAACGCACAAACCCAACCCATCAATTGAAGTGAGGCATCAGCCCAGTTTCCTTGGAGCCCACAGCAAGCAACCACCTGTACTAGAAGTTGTTTCACTTTATCTAGGACAAGTAGGAACAAGTCCTACTGGCAGACCAAGCTGAGCCTCAATTCAGGATGATGCCAGAACAAGCCAGAAACAAATATGAGCTCCTGTTCTAAAAATCTATCTTGAGCTCCATTAATTAGAACATTGGCTTCTATTTATGCATATAAGCTAATGAATATTCATCAGACATGTTGATTAAGGTGATAATACTTGCATATTCTTCCTAGATTTTTAGACCTTTACCCTTAGGTATTCTAGTATACAAGATATTCATGTGGCACCAAGGGAAATTCTGATTAGGTACCAGGGGAAAAAAAATCATAATGAAGATGGTCAGATGTTGAAGCAGGTGCTCAGAGATGATGTGCATCTCTAAGAGGTATTTAAAACTTGACTGGACAGGGCCCTGAGCAATATAAACTATCTTTGAATTTGATTTTAATTTTGAAGTTTTTCCTCCTTTGAGCAGGGAGTTGAGCTGGTTGGCCGGTTCTGGAAAACCCTTCTAACATAAAAAAATGTTGCAATTAATGCATAACAGAAGTGTTCCCACATTTTTGTCATTAATGTGTTCCTATATGTATCTATCAGATGGGCACAAATATGTAAACAGTACTTTCACGGTTAGTATTACTCCAGAGGTAATGAAATAATTCTGTTAGTGTGTTGTAGTACTTTATAATTAAGTCTCTGCTTTCATTAAGAGCATAGTTACTCATCATGAGTTCATTAACTAGTCAGCATATCTGATTGCAATTCTGTCATAGCAGCTGGTTAAGGAAGGGCTTGATTTCTCCTCCTACCATCCTCCAGGGTTTAGTTTGACCAGTTAATGCATGCTGAAACTGCAGCAACAACCCTGCATATATTAAGGTAACTTCAGATGAATTCTGGTGATTCATATGAAATTATTTAAGAGACTGAGGGCAACACATAAAACTGAGGGTGATAGTTCTTAAGTTGTACCAGCCTGAATGGCCAAGGCTGGCTTGGAGGCTGCGTAAAAGGCTAGCACAATTTAACGATGAACTTTTCCAAGGGAGATGACTTTTAAGATATTGACATATATATACATATATATACACTATGTGCAACTGGTTAAGCCTATCCCTAATTATGATTATAGCCCTTGGAAAACCTACTGAAATGCTAAGAAAAAAACCCTATAGATCTTCTGTTCTTAACATTTTCTGAAGATAATGTGAAACAATTAGAGGTTAAATGACCAATCTACATCTTCTTGCTACATGGTATGGATATAGTTACCCAATAAAGAAACAGTAACTGAACTATGGGATTAAAGCAGTCTGTCACGCACAGAAAGCAGTTTCTCATAATGAGTAGCATACACATGTAGTGAGTGCAGTTTGCAAGCCAGAGGCTAGGATTGCGCTTACTAGGAAATGTTTGTGTAGTAATTTTCAAACAGATTTGTAAAAATTAAAACTAGCACAAAGAGTGAATTTTGTGGAATAAATTGCTTGCTACAAACAGTTCATCCAGAGGTATCAACAACACAGAAGAAGGAAAAGCTGCCTGGAGGTAGCAAAGGCTCAGAACATCCATGTTAGTCTTTTCAGGGAAGCTCATCATATAAAAAGCTTTGGCAGGAAACATAATAAAAAGTAGCTGTACAGCTGGATCCATCATAGAGATCAACATACATACAGCAAAAGAAGAATGAGTGCTATTTAGTTTCAGATCCCTGCATGTCAGGGGAAGCAAGGTGACTGTCAGTGCTGGATTTTGCCAAGTCTGGAATGTCAATGCCATTGTTCATCCAGAGCAAGTGAGCTGCTGATTCCATGCATCTGTCTGAGATTTCTGACAGCTTTTACACAAGGAGTGCTGCAAAGAGTTTTAGAGTGAGAAATTCTGTGTGTTGCTGTGAGCCTTCCAGCTACCGGAGATGACTTGTTCACAGGCATTTGGCTAATCTGTACTCAAACCTTAAGGATGGTTCCATGATTTGCAGCCCTGAAAGCTTTGGGGGGAAAAATGCAAAATCTTGTAGCCTTCATTGACAGGAGGGGCATATAGTCATAGAATCATAGAATGGTTAGAGTTGGAAAGGACCTTAAAACCCATCTAGTTCAAACCCCTTGCCATAGGCAGGCATGCCTCACACTGGGCCATGTTCCCCAGGGCTCAGATAATCCATGCAGGCAACTGTTCCGTGTGCCATCTTGGGACTGATCTGATGTGACATTACTGACACTTACCTAGCTGCTCTCACAGTTTGCCAGTTTAATGAAAAGTCATCTGAAGGACTATTTTTTGTTGCCAGCTCTCAGATCAGTTGGTCTTTATTATGCAGAAGACTAAAGTATATGATCTCAGTGACAGTGTAAATTCCTGAAACTTGACAAATACCTTTGCAAAAGTCAAGCTGATCTCATAGGTCAGCTGCCTCTGGGCACTTCTGTGATCTACATTTTAGGACTGATGTGACCAATAATCTAGTGGAATTTAAAATTTTCATTCTATTTCTGAAATTAACCATGGGCAAAAACTGTTTCTTGGAGCAATTTAAAAGTTTGAAATATTATATTTCATGGAGGGGGAGGCGCTTGGTGAAGAAACAAAGACACTGGCCCCAAAGTTTAGAAAAAAGTTGTCTGTTTACCCACCAGACAAATGAAATGTGGGTACCAGCAGCACTATGACCTTCCTTGTAATTGATCTCAACCCTGTTCAGCCTGGAGTGGAGGATGGTTCAGTTATCCCTTGCATTACCAGCAACGTGGGGCCTCTACTGGGGTAGTGTTAACTGCCTTAGTAGTGCAGTGGGAGCTGAGTTTCACTAGCTGCTCAGCTAACATCAGGGTATTGGGAGAGTTTTGAAAACTGAACTGAAAAAATTGCACCATGTTTTCAGGTGATATTCCTGCTATAGCACAGGTTTTTCTTCTAATGGAGTGAAGAGGAAATATTATGTAATAATAAGGTTATAGAGCAATGCTCAGTGGATATGATAGGAGAACTGAGCAGCTAAGTGCATCGGTAAGAGGAATGGTGTGTTTGGTGCTGTGAATACTTAGCTGCTTTGGATAAAGCTCTCTAGTTTCTTTATTCAATTTAACATGGCATCTGAACTTTGCTAGAACAGGAGGTTGACAGCTACAGAGTTACAGCTGCTGAATGCCCTCTGAGCATCTGTACTTATGTGAGGATAAGGCATAGTTTTGCACAGTTCTAGCTGCATCTTCCTGCTGATCCTTTTCCTAGCACTCTATTTGAAGATGTCAGCCATTTTTCTTTAAGATTACCACCAAACATTTCCTGTTCATCAGAGAAACATGGAATATACTACATCTGTCAGTGGAGCAGCTTTGTGGCTGTTTCGTGTTTGTTGTGGCCAGCTGTAACATTTGCTATGGCAGCTGCATAAGTGAAAACCCCATTCACTGGTTTGCTCTAGAAATACTGTTCCCAGTTATATGAGCGAAGTGCAGAGCTCAGCTGCAGTTGGATTTCATCTTTCTAAGTTAGCGCTGAAAGCTGCAGATGCTCCATAAATTGAAGTTACCCTATGGCGGATATGAAAGGGAAAGGACTATGTATTTTTTTTTTTTATTCTTGCTCTTCCCTCCCACCCCAAAGACTAGAGTGAGTATAGCTATTAATTCATCTGTAGGTTAGGATTTCTTATGGTTTTTCTGAGGATTTTCCAGGAGAGAAGTAGATCTGTTCCTTGCTGCAGCCACAGCCTCTGCTTTCCTAAGGGGCCTCCAGGAGCTGGATATTTAGGTGTCTTGAACTCAGTTCTCTGCTGTGTGGAACAAGTAGGGAAACATCACGAACTATGACATGTCACTGCTATAATCTCCCCCTTTTCCTAAGTTTTGCTGGCAGGTCCAGGCAAATGACAAGCCTTTTTCTAAGTTTCCAAAAGGTAATTCTCACTTCTAGCTAGATATGTGCTGATGCAGTTGCATTAACTCAGCAGGGTCTCTCTTCTAGACCTGTGAGAGCAAGTTTAATAAATGGCTCATGTTTAAATCCCAAGCAATCACAAATGTTGTCAGTCTGAGGCATGCAAAGCTTGAGGTTCCCAGTAAGATCCTGCCTGCCTCTCCTGTCTGCAGTGGCCATGCGGATGAAGATGGCCACATGCTTTTTCTAGCGATGCTGCTGTTCCAGAGTCTGAAGTAATTGAAGTGCTGGAAGCTAATAGGAGACAGCTCTGAAACACTGAACTACATTCTTGTGAGTGTATTAAACCCAGTGTTCACAGGAGAGTTTAATAGCCTAAAGGCAAAAGGGCCCATTAACTCATGTGGGCTGACCTCTAGTATGTCATAGACCATTACGTTTCACCTGTTTATCCCTTTATTGAGCCCAGTAACTTGGGTTAGACTGAAGTATTTTGAGCCCTGTAACAAAAAAAATTAATTTGGCTTAGCCATTCTAGCAGTCAGCCTATGCTTAATGCTTCACAGAAGGGTGAAAATCCAGGAGCAGCACCTTGTCTGTCTGACCTGGTGGTCTGTTTCCCTGTGTAAGACAAGTAATAGGGATAATTCCTACACATAAGTGAATTCTTTGTGCTCTACTCAGCACTGTTGAATGCACACAGTGGCCAGCGCTGGTATTTCAGAGACAAATAGGAGATAAAAGAGAATGTATCTCACCATGTATGCTGAAGCTCACTTTAATTTCTGGTACCTACAAACTCTTGATTGAAGTAATGATGTTTATTGGTTAATAGCATGTTAATTAGAGGTGGGAAGAGCATAGAAATATGTTGCGTGGCTAGAAAGGAGATCATCATGGAATTTACCACTAAAAATTTACCTGTACTTTAGCTGTCATTGAGCTGTTGCTAGTGGTATTCTTAATTCTGTTAAGAATAGAATCTTCAAACATAGAATCATTGAGGCTGGAAAAGACCTTTAAGGTTGAGTACAGCCACTAACCTAGCCAACTGCTAAGTCCACCATGTCCCTAAGCACCATATCTACATGTCTTTTAAATACTTCCAGGGATGGTGACTCCACCACTTCCCTGGGCAGCCTGTTCCAACGCCTGACCACCCTTTCAGTGTAGAAATTTTTCCTAATATTTGATCTAAACCTCCTTTGATTTGGCTTGAGGCCATTACCTCTTGCCCCCTATCACTTGCTACTTGGGAGAAGAGACTGACAGTCACCTCACTACAAACTCCTTTCAGGTATTTGTAAAGAGTGAGAAGGTCTCCCCTCAGTTTCCTTTGCTTCTAACACCCCCACCACCCTCAGCAGCTCCTCGTGGGAATTATTCTTCATTCCCTTCTCCAGCTTCTCTGGGCTTGTTCCAGCACCTCAGTATCTTTCTTGTAGTGAGGGGTCCAGAACTGAACGCAGTATTTGAGGTGGTCTCACCAATGCTGAGTACAGGGAGATGATCACTTCCCTGGTTCTGCTGGTCATGCTGTTTCTGATACAGGCCAGGATGCTGTTGGCCTTCTTGGCCACTTGTGCCCCATATAGAACAACGAGGTAATGGGCCCTGGTCAGCATGGGTTTATGCAAGGCAGGTCCTGCTTGACATTGCAGCACTCTGGCTGTGCGAGTCATCCCACCATGTTTTTGTGATAGCAACTATGTCATAGTTTCCTGCTGTGCAATGACTTCCAGCTCCTGTTTGTTGCCTATGCTGGTGCATTGGGGCAGGTGCACTTCAGTTGGGCTATTGATCCTGCCATCTTTCTGGGGGGAAAGCCCTAATTCTTACGTGACCATTGTCAGGTGCTTCTGTGGTTTTTAACATATCAGTAAGCCTTTTGTCTTTGCTGCTGCCTGGACCTCCATCCCCTACCATCACTGAGACAGCAGACCAAAGGACCTCACTAACACACCATCCCATAGGCATTGGTTTACTGCCCTATACCAGCTGATTTTTAGACTAGGATGACTTAACCTCAGTGACACTTCCATGCTGGATGAACCATGGTCATTGTTACTGTTTGCTTCCACTTGCAGAGTCCGTAGCAGGGACCTCCCTTTTATGTGATGGCTCTTGGGCAGGTGAGGCAGTCACAGAGGAGACATCCCTGCTTTGCTGGGCAGGAACTTGTCACCATTGCTCCCATCCCTTAAGTCACTATGTTCAGCCAGATGGAGAAATGGTAGGAAATCCTCCATATCATGAGTCCTGTCTGCCTGCTGGGCCTGTGTTAGGGAGGGTAGGGTGGAATTCCGTTAAGTCAGTCTCTCCCTACCTGATACTCCTTAACCTACTCACTCCCTCCCAGACCTCTGGCACTAAGCAGAGGAGCTCCTCTGCCTGAGTGCATGTCACATAGGTGTGCTCTCTGCTGCTGTTCTGTACTGGCTGAAGAACAGGGCACAGCCTAATGCCTGGGTGGTACAATGGTCCCACAAGAGCTCTGTCTGGGAAGCTGCATCAGCCATGACATGTACAGAGCTTAGCGAGGCTATGGCTTTCTGCTGAGTGGATACCATTGCTTCCTGGTTGAGCTGGCAGGGCTTCAGTGCCCTTACAGTATGCCCTTACAGTATGCCCTTACAGTATGCCCTTACAGTATACATACCCTTCTGCCCAAACTGCCCTTGCTGGTGAGCCATGCCCTGGTTGCCTACCCTGGTCACTAGCACTTAGGGAGAGCTTCTTTCATATGTGCACTCAAATCTTATTAAAGCCATGGGAATTTAACTTTAAGCCCAAAATTATATGTATGATGAAGAGAGAATCTGCATTCAGATCGCAACCTCTCTTTCTGCTATAGGTTTTGGTGATATAAGGTAGTGCAATGCGCTACTACTAAGGGTATTTGCAGTGAGAATATAAAGCTTGATGGACCTTGCTAGGAATTAGCCTCTTTGGTTTCAGAGGAGGTGCTTTCTGCTGATTACTTTAAGAAATGTTAGCAAATGGAACAGGATTTTTTTTCTTGCTTCCTTCTGTGCTTTTATTTTGAATCTTGGCTCTGTGTCCTTGTCTGCTATTCTATATAAATCTCTTGTCTGGGCAGGTATCTGATAACTTAAAGATTATTTTCTGACAAATAAGCATTTTCCATTTTCTTGCCAATGCTTCTGATCCATGAAAGCAGCTCAACAAAAAGGGATATGAAAACCTATAAGAAGGCAAGGTTATGATCTGGGGCTTTTTTTAAAGCTCTTTGCACACTAGCTGTCTTTTTTTAAATACTGTTCTTGGTTTGAAACTTTAATTCTGGGCGTACATTTGGTGCCCAGATGGTGCAGACTCACACAGAAGCCCATCACGCTGTCAGGGCAGGCGGATACATATGTAAATATTTTGCCTTTTTCCCCTATAATATTTGGCTTTGTCTAATCTAATTGCTGTCAAAGGCAGAATGTGAAGAATACTTAAGAGGAGCAAACAATGAGGACCTCAAATGTTTGTATTGCACTAACTTTGGAAGATGCTAGTAGACTGCCATGTAACTAATAATCTTGTTTCCTGGGTTTTCTTCTTTCTCTTGCTGTGAATTCATGGTGTATGATCTAAGTTCATGCTAAGTAATGCTTTACAGACTGAGGTATAAATCTGTATTTCTAGTGGCATAAAAGCATATTTAACCCCTTGGAGCTGTTGATATAAGCTAATGGCTCTGCCATTTCAGTTCAGGCTGACAGTAAGTGTTCTTTCACATGCCTTCTGGTGCATAGCACTCTTTCTTATTCATATAATTCATCGCTTCATTTAATTATTTTATTGAGTGCCTGTCAATGTTTTTTTTAACACATAAAAGCTTTTCCAGCATAGCTGCTTCTCTGACCAGTGGTAGCCAGTAGCAAAGAGTGTGGTCAACCATATTAAGGATACTTATTTAGTTATTAGAGGCCTGATCCAAAAATACCATAATATTAATGGAAAAACCACTTTCATTAGCTTTGAATGTGAATTCTTAGTGAGAAGGCCTAATAAAACCAATGTTAATTGAGGATGCTGGAAAAAGAGATGTAGGAAGCATTGCTGATTTTCATCAATGCAAGAATGGTTGCATTATCACATGTTTCTGATCACATGTGAAATTTGGCTGGGCTGTAATTCATGGAAGGCATCAGCTTATGCCATCCTCTAAGGACACTAGCTACACAGAGAGGTGCCAGGAGATCAGGGCCTGGAGCTGTAGTTATTGTAGAAGAAGGGAAGTGACTGTAAAAAGATAATGTAATAATGTGACCAGAAGACAAACAGAAGCAGCATGTGGTGCTTTTTTCCATGGAATGTGGATGAAATCCTGCCTACTGGGTATGAGTGTGTGTGTGTGTAAATTGTCCATTGCAGCTATTCATGATGTCATCTGGGACTCATTATTCAGGGATGCCAATAAATTCTGTTTTTGAGCCTGCAATGAAAGTATCTGGGTACTTTCAAGAGACCATAGTCTGTCACATATCCTTCTCTTGTCCTGCTGTTTGGCTGTGGGTGGAGGGGGATCAGGAAAATTGCTCACTATCTATATGTATTATTTTTTTCTGTGCTGTTTTTGGGTACTGAAGGAAAGATCAAAGATATTTGCTTTATGCATCTCCTGGAGCATGGGCACTGAGACGCATTACTGCACAATAAGCTAAGATGTGCTTTTACAGTTTCTGCACAGTAAATGCTAGTATGACTGCTGCTAGCTTATGGTTCAAAGAAAAGAAATAAAAGGAGGGAGTAATTTGCCACATATATATATATATATATCTGATGGTGAAAGCAGACACTCTGGCAGCTACTGCAGGGCCTTTGGTGTATTGTACGTTTGGATGTGAGCTTACCATATAGGTAGCTTGTGCTTGTCATGGGCCAAAGATAGTGTTGGATGTCACAGTGGACTGATTGTAGGGATTGCTTTGTGCTTAGCCTTTGCTGTTTGTCTACCATTCTGAGGACATGTTGCATTAATTTAACAGTGCTTTCTCTTCTGCATTTTGCCCTTACAGGAGCAATTGAGCGGTGCACATACATCAAGTACCACTACTCCTCAGCGACCATTCCCAAGAACCTTACCTACAACATCACCAAGACAATCCGCCAGGATGAGTGGCATGCCTTGCGTAAGTGGTGCTGGCTTTCTTCTCCATTCTCTTCGTGTACAGACTAACGGAGGCACTCACTGATAAATGAGAACAGAGGCTTTGACTGACAACCCACTCAGAGCCCTCTTCTCACATGCAGTTTGTCTTTGTAGCAGACTGATCGATTTGTTCTTAGGACCTACATCTCTGTTTCTGCTGCTGGCTAGAAATTCTGCTGAGGCATGAGAAAGTGGTGGTGGGGAAGAGGCATTTGTATGCAGCGATTTAATATTGAGTTAAATAAAAAAAAAATAATAAAATCAATGCCCTATTTTTTAATTCAGTAGAATACTTTGTATGTGAGTGTATTCTCATGCAGTTCATGCTGCTGGTGAGTTTCCAGCTTCCAGGAGAACTTATTGCTGGCTTTTATTGTAGAGTATGTCCTGCTGCCAGCAGCTCCTGGGTGTTGCATCACTCTCCCTTGAAGACCTAGAAAGAGAAATGCTGCATTCTTTAAGGCACAGGGAAAGAACTTAGCCCTCAGTGATAATTGTAGGCAGTGGTCACCAACTTGCAACATTTGCTGAAGCAACAAGATCTGACAGGGCTGGAATTGCCTTGGGATGCATCGGCTGGCCTTAAAGCTTTTCTCCTTTTTATCTTGGAATGATGGAGCTGACTTGATAGTTTTTGATTTTATCTTTTTCCATTGTTTGACATTTTCAAGATGGAACTTTTTCTCCAAATTCATTGCTTATGACGGCACGAGATGGAGAAATACGACTTCACTTCCCAGCTATCACTTCCTTTTAACTATCTCCAGTTAAACAGAGATGAAGGGAAGGATGATTGTGGTATTGCCAGCTCTTGCCTGTCTCAAGCACATAAAAGTTGTTCTGATTAGACAAAATGAGTGTCTAAATGAGATGGGAGGGAAGAGAGAAGGGAAGGAAAGCTGCGTCTGACAACTTTGAGCATGAGTAACTGTCTCTTTGTAGAAGATGCTATTGTAATAATATGATCGAGTCACTATTAGGCATTTACCCTGTGACATTTTGGCCCCAGCCTTGTGCACAGAAACTTGATCCATAGTTCTGGCTTCTGAAAAAATCCAGCAGCATCGCTGATGCTTTTTAGAGATGGTATATATTATTTGAGTAGAAATCCAAGAAAATCTGAACAGTTCTATATTTATTCACATATTCAGTTCCATCTGGTTTATGCTGTTCTTGTAGTTTCACTTTCAATAGACTACATATTTGTGTTCACAAAACATGATGAAAGTGATCGTGGCAGGGGTTTGTGCTGTAGAATATGGTACAGTGGTTTGGAGAGGCGAGAAGCATTTCCAGGCGATGGCATAAGCAGTTTAACTACATGTACATGACCATAAGAAGGAACCTATGGGGATGCTTTTTTTTTTAATTTATTTTATTTTTTTTTCCTTTCTGCTTGTACTCTAACCTTCAGGAAATCATTATCTGTTATATTATGGCAAAGAAGGTGAAAAGCTGCTTTTGCTTTGAAAATGGTAGTACCACCAAGGCCATGAGAGGATGTGCTATGTTCAGTTTGGCTTCTTCAAGGTACCAACAGTGCTGCTCCCTAAGGCCATTGTGACGGGTAAGGCGCTCAAAGCCCAGGGATTATTTAGTCTACTGGCTTGTTTGCTTCTTGGAGCAAAGCAGCACCTGTTGGGCTGATGCTGGTTTATGCCATCAGAAAGACTTTATGAACTAATTCCTGTTTGTCACTTTTGGTTAGTTTTTTTGTTGTTGTAGTCCCTAACCTCTCCCTCTCCAATAGGCTATAGACAACCGAGGTTCTAAATTTCAATTCTGCAGTCTTTAAGAAATCACTTTCTAGTGAAAAAGGGTAACCACAGCATCGTAGATGCATTGAAGATAGGAATTTCTAAGTATGCTAAAGCAAGCTGTCTACATCTAGTTGTCTTTCTGGGAGAGCTAGGATTAGAAACTCTTTTTGAGGCAGCCAAGTAGTGCAGAAAAGGGATGAAGCTGTGTATAAGAGTAGGGGGATCGTACTTTTAGAGCCAGTCTAGCATGATGCTGTTTTATTTTTGTCTCTAGCTTCTTTTATTTAAACATTATGCTTACTTGCTCATTTTTACCTTTGAACATACTCGTATTTGCCATAGGACTTCTTTGTGTGCCTATTCCTTGAACAATTTAAATAAGAAAAGCTTGTTTTTTACTACAGGATCGTGGGTTAGCCTGCTGTGGGCTCAGACCTGCCTGGAGGCTGGCAGGGCTAATGGTTTTGGGTCACTGCAGTCTTCCTCATTGTTGTCTTGGCAAGAAAAGGGTAAAAGGGGGCTTTACCATGGCCACATTTTCTCCAAGGCAGGTGATGAAAGTATTGTGGCTTTAAAGTGAACAATGAGATGAAAAATTCTTCCTTCTCTCCAAAAGCTTTTATTTTGCTGACTCACAGAGCCTATGGTGTGTGGCAGATAGCTGGGTCTTTAAGTTTTTTATTTTAATTTCCCCTGTATATATCACAAGCCTGAATTTGTATTTTTGATCAAATGTGGCCACAAAAGAGGGGATTTCTATTTGTCTGCTCTTCTCCAGTTTTTCATTGCCATCTGGGCCTGTCTTCCACAGTAGCTGTGTTTTGTGTCCAGGAACACGGACAGTGGAGAGTGCTGCATCTGGGCAGAAAGTGGCTGGAATTGCTATGGAAACTGATCTCTTCCTGCACAGCTTAGAAACTGTGTCACCAGGCTGCTTTAGAGAGAACCAGTTTACAAATAGGTAGCTGATGTTTCCCGTGAAATGTTTACAATTTCTTGCGGTGTTGTTTGGGAAGTGCTCCTTCTCTGGCATTGTGAGATCTCCTTTGCCTGTCTCCTACTCCGCCCACTTCTACTGCAGGATCACAGGATAAGGGCTCTGAATTTAGAACATTGGCATGGGGAACTGCATTGTCAGGAGAAGAGGAACCATAATGCCTTGTGTTAATTGGAATGATAACGTGTATGTGCTGTTGAGAACTGCAGTAATCCTGTATTTGTGGTGGTCTGAAAGCCATTTACATGAAAAATGAATTGTAAAGTCAAAAGTAATAAGCTGACACATTTTGAGATGAGCAAGTATTGGAGGAAATGAAGGATTTCTATAGGATGTTAGAGAGTAGTAATATTTTAATTCATATAACATATATGCTGAAAGCTGAATGTATTTTATCAGCCTTAATGGTCCAAACTTTTCAGGGGATTAAGGCTTCCTCATTTAGGTCTACAAAGCACTCAGTTACCTTCTTAAAAACTAGTAAAACTACTGTGGGGGGAGCTTGGAAAAACCTCCTTTTGTAGCCACTCAGGGTAGTGGCAACAATCAGCAACCCTGAAAAAGACTATACATCTATACTTTCTACAAGCTTCACAAACCTTCTCATTCCATGGAACACGATGTTGAGATTTTCACAGAAGCTCAGGTGATAGCTTGACAATGCATTAGTAACACCAGTAGGCTCATGGGCCTTGACCCTGTCTGCTTTTATAAGCAACAATAAATATTTCATTGTTGTATCTGTATTAAGTGCTGACCCAAGAGAATTTTTGCCCTTTTTTTACCCCTTTTTTTTTTCTCAGTACTACTGAAAACAGTGTTTGAAACAAATAGGCAGCATTCCACTTTTCTTGCTCCTTTCTTCTACTCTTTCCTCCATACTGCCTTGAGTGTCTTTCCATTCCTATCATCCTCTACAAGGAAGTGCTGTTTCATTTTTAATCAACTGCCTTGACCCCTAGATGTAGGTACATCCTGAAGTATGACAATGTCCTGCTGGTCAGTGCCATTTGGCTGACAATATGATGTCATTCCTTAATGCCCTGGTTGCTAAGGCAGATGGGGCAGCCAGCCCGGAGGTTAGTCAGGCGGCAGGTGCTCACATGCCTGGAGAAGGTTTAGTGGTGTTGGATTGCCATTGTATTCATTGTTCTCATAGCTAATGACCAGGTGGTAGTGACAGACCTTCTCATCCTCACCCCTCCCCCCTGCTGTAAGGTTTTCTACATATACTGCTATAGGCATAAAAATGATTGGGTGCTTTTTTTGGGGGGGGAGGGGGGGTGTGTGTGTTTGGTTTTGGGTTTGTTTTTGTGTTTTTTGGTGTTTTTTTTTTTGTTTGGTTTGTTTTGTTTTGTTGTTTTGTTTTTTGTTTGGTTAGTTTTTTGGCATCAAAATGAAGACCTATTTTAAAACCCGTAAGGGGATTTTATTGCCTTCTGCTAGGCTTCATCTTAGGATCTGCTAATATGGCTGTGACCTTAATACCTACACTAGTGAATAGCTTTCCCAGCTGTGCACTACTTTATATTTCCTATATTACCTTTGCCTCTTAGGGACAGAAGAGCAGGGAAGGAGTAAGGGAGGAGGTCAGTAGGCTTCACAGTCCTGAGTTGACAGGGATGCTGAGTAGAAAACATGGGCAAAATTAAGGAAGGGAGGAAATGAAAACTTGGAAATGGGTGAAACTTTTAACTAATGAGTTGAGAGAGGTAAGACGGGAGTACTGAACACTGAGATTGGGATAAGGGTTGGAGTGGAACAGTTTGTGAGGTAAGGTGCAGAAATGGGGAAGCTCTCTGTTTGTGTGTGTTGGAGTGGGGCGGGGAATGAACAGGGAAGGGTCTCCTCCAAAGCCTTGTTCAAAGTGTCTTACTGTAGTAAGTGTCTTACTTCAAAGAGTCTTACTGTACATCTGCTGCTAACACACCTGTGGAACACTGACAGAGGGGAGGTCTCACTCTGCTCCATCAGCCAGCAGGTTCTTTCCCCAGTTTGTGTAATGGGGCTCAGATGTGAATCGGAAGTCTTGTTCTGCTAATGAACCACTTGCCACTTTTCCGAATCAGTAAGAGACCACACACTAGAATTCCTGCTTTTGCCATTTGATGATTACTTTAAAGTTAAAAACTTGGATGAGCATTTTTAAAATTGCAAACACAAGCATGTAAAGTTATGAGACAATACTGCTCAGGCTGCATATCGGCCTTAATTTATCTCCTCTCAGCACATTCATTATCAAGTCCTTAATTACTGTAATTGCATACTCTGTTTTCCGCAGGACCTCTGCCTTGTTCCATACATTGGGGATATGCTATTTCCATTCAATGTCTTCAATATTTTTCTTTTTCATTGCTTAAGGTATTGTTGATGGTCTTTCTTGTAGAATACACAACTCCTGATCCAGAGACAGAGCTAACCACTTCATGAGCTTTGTCACATTTTTAATTATTGTACTGAAGCATGGCATGTAAATATGAAAATATTAATATCCAATAACCTTTTGAGATGGGCTATAACATCCTTGTTAGGTCTGGGAATCAAAGTTAACTGGTTTGGGTTTTTTTGGATGTCCACTTGGAGATAATGAAGACTTGGGTTTTGCAGTACTTATTAAATAGCCTTTTTTTATGCTGAAAGCATGCCTCCCATTGACTTTCAGAGCAACTGTAAGTGGTCTGCACCCTATAAATCAGACTTTAAGTGGTCACCCAATTCACGCTGAGCCAAGTAAATGAGGAAAATATGTCTAGGGACCACCTCTAAAGAGATGGTTTAGACTCCAAAAGTCTTTGGTGATGATAAGTGTAGAAAGGAAAGTTTTTGTGTAAGAGGGAGGAGGTGCTCTATGTCAGCTGACTGATCTTAGCTTTGACTGCTCTTTGCTAAAGGGGTTGCATGTGTTCTCACCTTTCAAACCGACCCTTTTGAAGGATCACATGCTTGTATTTCTTAAGCTTGCCATGCTTGAGTAAGCAACTTTCATAATGTTTTGATACTTTTGCTTTTGTTTTTTGTTGCATTCTTAGGTCTAGGCACTTGGATTCACCTTGGCTTAGGTGATGTTTTCTGTTGTCTGCAACTGTTATATTCGAAAAAAGAAAGCATGTTTCTTCATTGAAAAGAGTCTTAGGGTATTTACAGAGCTGTTCTAAGTGCAGGAAAATTGAGAGCAAACCTGCTTCAGTATTACTATTTTTTGCAAAGAAGTGTTAGAGATTTTGCCTGTTGCAGTGTGGAGATGTTGACAGGTAAAACATACCATCTCTAATCATTTCCAGTCATTCAGCCAGTCAAAAAATAGCTTTATTAATATGCATACAGAGCTCTGTTTCCCTTCTCTCCCTCTTGAGAGACACAGAGGGGGAGAAATGGGTGTTTTTCTATGTCTCTTGGCTAATCAAGAATGATGCTTTGCGCATTCTTAGGGTGAGAACACTGGAAAGAACAAACAAGATGGTCTAATGGGTCTTTTCCATCTGGCTCTTATAATTTTTGATTTATATACCAATTTAATGCCTGGTTTATGATTGATATCCCAGTTTTTTTATACCCCAGTCTTGTGCCCCACCCCACACTTTAGTGAGATGAAAGCCAGCTAGTTAAATATTTCAAGGTGATTATATGCCACGTGCTATACACAGAGTTAGTAATGAGAAGCGCCTCCTTGCTTCAGTGAAATAAGAAAGACTTAAGTGGAACATTTTGGAAATGAGATTATTGCGATTTGCTCACAAAGCCATGCACTATCCACAAGGGAACATCACAGCAGCCAGCATGAGATAGGTGCCAACAAACCTTGAATCAAACAACCTGGCTTTGACCCTGACAGAAGCTGCAGGCTGAAACATGTAGGTGATTTTTATATGTTGATAGCTACTAGGCAGTGGTTGCTATTTTAATTACTGGTTTGCAATGATGCTTTTTGTATGTTGAATTGCACAGTAAACATGATCCTCATTAACAACCAGGACATCCTCCTTCTTGCTATTTTGAAAAGGTCTAAAATGCAGTTTTACATCCACAGATTCTTATATTTAAGTGGGCCATAGTGATTTTGCCCACGTTGTCAGAGCTGAATGTGGTTTTGGCCTAGGAAGACTGGATGAAGCTGAAGGGTTAGTCTTAGGGACCATTTCAAGACTCCTTAATTGGCTGGGTGAATCACAGTTTAGCTGTTCAATTAGTCACTGCCCACCTCCAGGATCTGATTGCACAGTTGGTGAGGGAATAGGAAGTCAGAAATATAAATCAACTGCAGATATTTCTTGTGGGACTTTTGGAGTTTGGTCTCACGAATCTCATCTGGCTGCTCTGGATTTAGGTTATATTTAATGGAGCTTGAGCCAGCATGTCCCTCTGCATCACTGAGATTATGACAGCTCATTTGAGACTATCTGTGGCTGGCATGTGCAGTTGATCAGCGTTTTTCATATATACAAACTTTTATCTTGGCCTCCATCAGCTTTGTCTTTTCTGGCTTGCCCTTTGCATCCCTATTTCTTTTGTGTTTTTTTACACCCCAAAATCCCCCTTGATTCTCACCTCGTTATTCTGAGGAGGAAATCGATGGAAGAATATCACTTGCTGACCTAAGAGGGGCTTCTTTGCCATACACAACTAAGGTTGTAAATAATTCAATAAGGTTCATGTCTTTTCTTTCCTGCCATAAGATTGGGTTTATTAAAATTTTATGGGAGGGGATGCAGAGGTGGCTGAATTACTGGTTTTGTCTGATATGATCTTTGGCAATGCATTACCTTGGTACTAGCTTCTCTTCACTCATCATCATAGGCATCAGTCTTCCTTATAGAATCCGTTCTGTAATGTGTTATAATCACATATTTGCGCATGATGTAATGCCATTCATTATAACTCATTGTTATGCCTGATTGTGTTGCTTTGGGATGAAAAGTGTTAAATTGTCAAGGCAAGGCTTAATCTTTTTTTCCAGTATTGGGAGGAAGTCAATAGTGGCATGAATCCATGTAAGCAACAATCCTAATCAGAAGAGAGCAATAGGCTAGAGACTGAGAGTTTGGTTCTGATTATATTTATACAAGAATAATAATTCTACTGAAACAAGAATAGATGTTCTGAAATAAAAATAATGTGAAATCAACATCTGGTTGCAAAAAATATTCAATAGATTGCAAAAAAAGAGAAGAGATATTTTAGACTTTCTGATATTTCAGTGAAGATTAACAGATTCTACAATTGTACTTTTCTGTTAATGCTACTGCTGCTGCTGACAGTGTACCTTCAAAACCAACATCTAGAAATGCTTGGGCAGTGGTTTTCATTCTGTATCCTACTGACTTTAACAGGGTGCCAAAGGAGGACTACAATCCAAGTACAACTATTGCGCAGAGAAAGTTAGAGAAATTAATTGACCTGATAAATGTCATGCAGAGAGAGTGGGAGAGCCACAAACAGAACTTGGGTCTTTGGACACCCACTGCTGTGAGTGCTAGACAATGCTGCCTCCTGTAGTGCCAAAGATTATGCAGCATATCTCCTAGAAAATACCACTGCAAAATCCTATATCAAGGATCATGGTTTTTATTAAAGATAAAAAAACCAAAATAAAAAACAAACAAAAAAACCCCCAAACCCCCCTCCCCCCCCCAACCCAAACAACAACCCACCCCAAAGCAAACAGCTCCTAAGTTTTTAAGTGAAAGGTTACTGGCCAAATCCAGAATCTATTGCATTCATTAGTAGTTATTTTCTCTTAGAAATAATGACAAAAGTGCCTTCAAAGACTGGCAGTGAATAAAGGTATACAAAGTGGGTATTCCTCAGCATACGCTGAAAACCAGGTTCTCGGACATATCGGAGGGTGAGCAACTGGAATCAATAATAATTTCAAAATGGCCTTCCTGATATGACCTGGGAAGAACCTGTTCTGTATAGTGAATTCTTGTTTGCCAGAAGAGTGACGACAGCCAGCTCTGTACCTCATGTACCCCAAAATGGCATGGGTGAGGAACTGATTCATTAATGGGTATAGTCCTGTGCTGTGATTGCTAGCTCTGAAGCATCAGCTGTCAGGGTATATTAGAACTACCTATGATTGATTCTAGCATAAATCTAGGTTGAACTGGTATTTGGCTCATTTTTAGAGCATCTTCATCTTTCATGGAACATGGCTTATCAGGACCTACATGTTCACTATTTCTGATGTATTTTGTTGCTGTTTAGATCTTTGAATGAAAGCAGGAGTTTTATTCAGTAAGTAAGCCTTGGCTCTAACAGTTGACCCTTCACTGAAGAACTAGCCCTCTGTACTCACTTCAGTCAATAAAGTGGAAAAAAAGTCTGTGGTGACATCACATCCAGGGAGGAACAGATTCTTAATGTGGAAGGAATCAATAATTTTCTTTTAAGAAGCTGAGAATTCATGCAAAAGCCTTTTCTAACAAGGAACAGGGCAGAGAAATGCAAAACCAACTTGATATGGCAATAGGATTAGCTTTTCAGTGATTCTCTGAAGAGCTGAATTGACAGCTCTGGTAGATGAAGCTTTTTTTGATGGACAAAGGGTAGCACAGGCAGGAACAGTGTGAAAATCTGTGAGATGCACAGATGGATTAGATCAATTGATGTATCTTTTCAGCTGCTAGTTTGTAGGATTTTCTGATTAACAGTTCTGGCCTCAGCTTTTCACTGGAAGGCATCCCCTCTGCAAGTAAGAAAGCAGAGTTCCAGAGGTAAATGAATTCCCGTCTTATGGCAGTTGGATACACCAAGTGCAATTTAGTATTCTCTTTATCACTACTGGGGTAGACTCAGTATTTTGGTAGCCAGAAAAGAGAGGCCGTTTGTCATCAGCTTATTGGATTCATCATGAGTGTTTTGCTGTCCTTTTCTCACAGACCAGAAAAGTTGATATGCTAATATACAAAAGTACTAATTATAGAAGGCATAGTAGATACTGTTGTAGGGCTAAGACCCTGTAGTAAGATTTAGGAAGTCCCCTAAATGTGTTGGTGTAGTCCTCAGAAGAGATGAAAGAGTTGAAAGGGTTCCACCTGAGTGGGAGACAGGTGAGAGCTAATCCCCAGGTAGTGATGGCCTATAAGAATTGAAAATTTGGCTCTGAAGTTGGCAGAAGGAGCTTCAGTCAAAGAGGGTATAGGTAGGATACTGATGTGGCCCTAGGTTATCTGCAGAGGACTCTGACCCATTCAGCAATCTCATCTTGGTGGGGCTGGGAGTAACTAGCTTGGGATAGAAAGATACCTGCTTTGACAGCTGCCAAAAAAGCTTTTTTATAGGCATGAGTAGACAAAACATTCCCAAGTGTAGAAGCAGGACTCTTGCAGCTTTGGAGAGTGGTAAGTGAAGAGAGAAACTCTTTATATGACTGGAACACAGGTGTTTGGGGCTTTTTTGGGTTGGGTTTTTGTTCTGAGGATGCAATTGGATGAACTTTTAGTGATGCCTTTAAGAATATGAATAAGGAAGCCAAGATAATGTATGTAAACACCTGGGGAAAAGGGGAAAGAGAAAGCAGAGAATAATGGAAAAACTGCTGGGGAAAATAAAAATGCTATGTCTAGGTGCTCTTCTGTATCTAGAGAGAACCTCTTCTGTGTTTATTATGCATCAATGTGGATGCATTAGATTCATGTGAAAATCAAATAAATTCCTGACATTGCTGGTACTGCTGAGCCAACACCCAGAAGCCATTTCCTTTTGCAGCAAAATCTGATAGTGAATGAGACTGGCATGAGTTTGCCATCACTCACTCATTACTTTCTGAAATTTACTTCTCAGTCTGTGTGTCAAGCTCTTGGCACAGCTCTGATAAGCAACAATAAGGTTGAGCAAACAAAGTTAGCTTTTCCACAGATCAAGAGAGATCAATCTCTTCATTTTGACTGAATGAAAAAACAAAACCAGCAATTAAAACTACGTTTGATGTCGATAGCTAGCAGGCAGCTCCCAAAACCAAGTACCAAGGGACACATAGCATAATTCTTGCTTGCACATTATTTATACTGACCCCATCAGACGGATGATGTTAGTATAGGCTAACACAACAGGTTGATGTTCCTTGAGGCATGTGCATGGAGGATCACAGAATCCCAAGGGTTGGAAGGGACCTCAGAAGATCATCTAGTCCAACCCCCCTGCAAGAGCAGGGTAACCTAGAGTACATCACACAGGAACTTGTTCAGCCGGGCCTTGAATATCTCCAATGTAGGAGACTCCACAACCCCCCTGGGCAACCTGTTCCAGTGCTCTGTCACTCTCACAGTAAAGAAGTTTTTCCTGATGTTCACATGGAACCTCTTATGCTCCAGTTTACACCCATTACCCCTTGCCCTATCACTGGACATCACTGAGAAAAACCTAGCTCCATCATCCTGACCCTCACCCTTTACATATTTGTAAACATTGATGAGGTCACCCCTCAGTCTCCTCCAAGCTAAAAAGACCCAGCTCCCTCAGCCTCTCCTCATAAGGGAGATGTTCCACTCCCTTAATCATCTTTGTGGCTCTGCGCTGGACTCTTTCAAGCAGTTCCCTGCCCTTCTTGAACTGAGGGGCCCAGAACTGGACGCAATATTCCAGATGCGGCCTCACCAAGGCAGAGTAGAGGGGGAGGAGAACCTCTCTTGACCTACGAACCACACCCTTTCTAATGCACCCTAGGATGCCATTGGCCTTCTTGGCCATAAGGGCACATTGCTGGCTCATGGTCATCCTCCTATCCACCAGGACCCCCAGGTCCCTTTCCCCTTCACTACTTTCCAGCAGGTCAGCCCCCAACCTGTACTGGTACATGGGGTTGTTCCTGCCCAGATGCAAGACTCTACACTTGCGCTTGTTGAATTTCATCAAGTTTCTCCCCGCCCAACTCTCCAGCCTGTCCAGGTCTCGCTGAATGGCAACACAGCCTTCTGGCGTGTCAGCCACTCCTCCCAGCTTAGTGTCATCAGAGAACTTGCTGAGGGTACTTTCAGTTCCCTCATCCAAGTCCTTGATGAAAATATTAAACAGCACTGGTCCCAGCACCGACCCCTGATCCTGGTCAAACTTTTCGGCTAGGGCTAGGTTTATTATTGCTATTTACCTGTGGTCTGTGACACTGTATGCAGCTTTTGGGTGCATGTATGGATGCCACACAGAACCCAGGGCAGAGGTGTCACCATACAGGTAACAGGAAGATGAGACTATACTTTGGTGTTAGTCAACATCTGTAATGTAGATTGGCTTCAAATTGCATGCAGCTGTCCAGTAATACAGCACATCTGGTGCCCTGACTTACATAAAAGTTTAGGAGTGGGGTAAGCTCATTTAGGTGTCATTAGATCATTCAATCAACCCTTTGTGGCATGGCCTCGCCAGCGCACTGAACTCCAACAAACCTTAGAGGTATAGCTCAAAGGCCTCCTGACTAGATAGTATATGAGGTTCATTGGACTCTCTTTCCTGACAGTGCGGTCCATAATGAAAGGCTTGCTCACTGTTGCATTCAAATATCCAAACACAGGTCTTGGTGAAGTAGTTTTAAAAGGTCTGTCAGTACACAGTATTGGCAAGAAAACAATTGTCCTGGTTGGATCCACTCTCTGCTTGGTACATGAATATCTGGGATGGATGTACAACAGGTGGCAAGGGAGAGTAAGCAGTGTAAGTGGAATATGACTGCTAGAATATATCAGTAGTTGGTGCTGACTCTGTCTCTTGTACAAAGGGGTGGAAAACTGATTTTTCAGTTGTCCTGAATTCCATGTGGTGTTTTGTTTCTCTTCTGGCAATGCTGGCATCGTCAATAAAAGTAAATGAGGCACAGTTGGATATGACTGTTCTGGTGGGCCTCTGGTGTGAATGAAGTCAGTATGAACAGAACATTGGCTCCCACAGTAAGATGAGTTCTCTTATTTGGGCGTATGTATATGAGGGAAGGCTGCAATAATGTATTGGTTGTGAAAGCATGAGAATTGACAGCACCGGCTAAAACCAGGCATGCTGTAGGGCACTTTTCCCAGTTACAGCCATACCAGTGTGCTTAATCATCATGTACAACCTGTTGTTCCAGCAAGAGCTGGTCCCTTGTTGGTGTGGTGCACTCTCTCATCTTCAGACAGCTTTGCTGCTGTGTCTTCCCTTGTAGCATTGCTATGCTTTCCCCAAGATGTAGTGCTATCACAGTTGCAGCCATGCAGCTCTGTTCCCAGGTCTGCCACTCACATGTCAGAACACGTCTTGCTTCAGTGTCATGCTCTCCTAGAGGAAGTCAGATCCTGTAGACTGGCATCTGTTTATAGGTGATGAGTTCAACTTATGGCCCTGATCTTCAGCTCCTTGACTTTATCCAGCCCCTAGTTTTGGGACAAAAAGTGTCTATATGATGCATTTATACACTTCTCATCATATAGCTATCTAGAAACATTCTGGCCCTTGATGCAAGTGTGTTGTAACTGAACCTGACAGACATGGCCCCAAGAACTTGTTGCACCAGAAAGTCTCATTGGAGAGCAAAAGCCTTTTGGAGGGAGCTCCAGAGGTGTTAGAATTGTGAAGTAGAAGAAGCAGAGTGTGGAGTCAGCGATGTTGGCTTTCTGTAAGCTGAAGGTGAGAGCTGCTCAAGGAGGGGGCTGAAGGTGCTGCTGCAGTGGTGCAGAGGCACCATGAGCCTTCCTCCAGCCCCTGGGAGGGGAAGGCTGAGGTTCAAGAGCTGGATGCATCCCTGAACTCCTTTTTTTTTTCCTAGTGATTGATGTCCCTATATGGGTCCTTCTGGGGACCAAAAACGTGCCAAGATGATGTTTTGCTGCTGAGCAGAGAATAACAAAACGGCTGCTAAAAAGGAGGTCTAAAAGCTGATGGAGCACCATCACATGGAAAGCACAGGACATGGAAATTTTTTGCTGTAGCATCAAGTGAGGCAAAATCCCAGCACATCAGGCAAACAACAACAAGCCCCAAGTTGACAGGGCTGCCCTCCTGTGAAGCCTTAGCTGTTGTGGCTGTCCTGCTCTGCCAAAGCTGCTCTGAGGCTGCTCAGAAATGGTTGCCTTTCCTCCCTCTTTAGGGAAATGACAAGGGATGGGCTGGGGGAAAGGTGCCAGCAAACACAGAAGGGAAGAGAGAATAGAGAAAATTTGATGTTCAATGTATTCATCACCATCTATTCTAGAGTCAGTTGTCTTTTTTTTTGGGGGGGGGGGGGGGGATGGGGGGCTATTAAATGTAGTGTTATTTTTAGCTTTCCAAGTCCATCCATGGAAATTATTCTCAAGTATTCCCGCTTTCATCCTGTATTAAAAAAACCCCAAATGAACAAACACCAAAACAAAACCCCAATCTCATCTTCATAGCACATTTATTGCATTATTTTTGTGTGATTTCTTCTATTCTTCCTTCTTCCTGCTCCAGAAAAAATTATCCGTTCTTGGGTAATATTACCCTACCTTTGCTAATATTACTGGAGATGCAGCAAGAGAGCAATTCAATATTTTCACTTGTTGCTTTAGTATTCTTAGAGTTATGGGGGAAGTGCTGGTGGGCTAACAAGAGGCTTAGCCTGCAGCCCACCCGCTTCTTTGTGATTTTTCTTCAAAGAAGAGTCTGACAGAAGAGTTGTTCAGTTGAAGATTTGCTGAGTTCAAAGCAAGTGCCCTACAGATACGACTCTGTGATTAATCCTCAGAACTGGCACGTAAAGCTTATGCTATGCCACTGCTACTAATGTTAATGGGAGTCAGGCAGCTTACTCACAGTGCACTGCTTTAAAAAATAATAATTTACCCAGAGAAGTCCTGAGGCAAGAGAAATGATATTCTTTTAGTAATTCTTTTATAAATCCTTTTGTCTACTGTGCTGACATTGCTTTCCATTAATGTCAAAGACATGACATTTTGGTGAGCCCTGGGGCTTGAAATGGGAAGGCAGGATGGTCTTTCCGTGTCCTTGAACTCTGGTGCCAAGAGCAGTTGTGTATAGAATTCCAGGCTGTGTTTACGAAGGAGATAGAGAAACCTCCTAAGATCCTCTGCTGTACACGCAGAGCTAGTGGCTGAAGAGAAAAATGTGACCTTTAGGCAGCCTCAAAAAGTAAATGAAGAAAGCTGCCCTGTTAACTTTAATAGAAAGCAGTCCAGTATCTGGAACATGGTTTTGACATCAATGAGAGATTTATTTGTAAAAGCATGTGCTTTTTCAAAGGGGAGATGATTTGATGTACTTGATTTTGAGATGGCTGACATGAAGCATGTTTGAAAGGGCCTGATGATCAGGGCTCATGCCTCAGCAGCCTGAATAAGATTGCCAGCAGCTGGCTGTGCTTATGTGCAGCAATACCTCCCAGTATAAGCAGTTGCCCAGCAAAAGTGTCCCTTTGGCAGATTTGGCTGTATTTTTTATTTCTGAGTTAGTTAGACCTGAGATTTCCAGTGAACATGCTGCTTTCTCACTAGAGAAGAAAACTTTGGCTAGGAACCAAACTTATGGAAAAGGCTGTGTACAAAATTGCACTATAGTACTGGATATTTTTTGCTATGTGTGAAAAGCTTTCTCCACGCATACGGTAGATGTTGGTGTTCCAAAAAAAGAAGTATAATTCTGGGGTAAATTACCACACTGTGTTGATTTCTAAAAGCAATTGGACTACTTGGAATCCCAGATGACCCTGAAAATAATCTATTTTTATTCCTAGAGTAAATGAACTACCACAAAACCTGATGGCAATTGGCTTTGGGAGATGTGGCCACTAGCAGCTGAAGTCAGAGGACTTCCTGAATACTGTTTCTATCTTGAGATGAGTAGTCATAATTGCAGCTGTACCTGTAGCTTGCTCTGCCACACTTGAGATTCCTTTAGAAATACTATTTGAATAATGATCTCATGGCACAAGCTTAAGTATCAGTTTGGGGGAGTGGGTCATTCATTAGGTAGAATTCCCTTTCCTTCTCACCTTCCAGTAAATATTTCAGATTGTTTCTTCACTTTACCTGCTTTTTCCTTCCTTCTTTCTTTAACCAAATGCATCAATTTTATATTCTTTCTCACTTTATCTAGTATCCATATGCGTATCCCTCTTGTTTCTGTATGTAACTATGGAATCATTTCTCAGCTGATTTATTTATAGCAATGAGGCTGGTGCCAGGTACCTCTTGATAAGAGAATTTTTAGTTATTTGAACAATGGTACCTCTAATACCTGGGTTCGTTTCCCTGCCTGTGGTAACAGCAAAGGGTAGAGAACTGATTGAGTTTCCTTTGATCTGAGAGAGGCGAGTAGCGGCCAGATGACTTCCTAGCAGGGTGAGCTGGTGAAGAGTTCTAGATAATTCTCACTATGAACCATTTAAACTACCAGTTAGAGCTTAGGGCAGGCAACACTCAACTAAAAGCACATCATCCCTTCTTTGCTTGCTGGCATACCTCTGAGGGGTATGGGGGATAACCTGGAATATGGTGGTGCCCATAGTGGGGCTGACAGAGGGCTTGGGAGCAACATTTGGTGGCAGCAGTTGCTGCTGGAGCATGCAGCTGCTATTCCAGGTAGCAGTCTGCTTGGTATCAATTCTTAGTAAGTGTAGAAGGACTAACAGACCTTAATATTTCCTATTGAGCTGTGCAAAAATCTTTTGCCCCCTTTCCCCATTTTCAATCCTTTAACAAGCTTTTGGAGCACCATGATTACCAGCAAAGCCTGTTTTGAATTTGGAGTGGGAGTCATGCAGAACTCTGGTGTAACTCCAAATGGGGTATGATTATATTGCAGGCAGAGTCTCCATTGCTCAGGCAACATAGGCTTTACTGTCTTGTTGAGTTCACAACAAGAACAAGAATGTAACCTAACAAGATGTTTGGCAATGTCATCGTCATCTATCATTATTGTAGAAAAATTTAGTTATTGAGTCTTAGTTCTGACAACACATTCAAGAAATCTGGAATAGACCAGAACTTTTATAAAAAGATGACTGCTTATTTTCAGAATTCCCTGTAGACCCAACACAGGAAAGACAACTTGTATTTCAGAAGAAGATTGAGGTCTGTAATTATGTAACATAGCAGTGAGTTGAATTTTCAAATTTATGTGTTTGAAAAGAAACCATATTCATTAGTCGTCCTTTCCCCAAACCATTGCATGGACTACTGCTCAGAGCTCAGTTTTTTCTATTATTAATTTCTAATTCATAGCAATTAAAGAAACAAATTCTTCTGTAACTCCCTAATAGGATTTAGAAATTGCCATGCACGAGTCACAGCAGCCAGACTCTCAAATCCTTTCTTTAAAAAGTCATTGTGAATCCTTCCTGTAGTACTCAATATGGTTATTAAATTCTCATAGTGCTTCCTGCCAACCGTGTTCCTGTGCTTTCCTTGGCTTCTTCGTCTCTCTGATGTTCTGCTATCACATATTTATATATCAGATATGGGTATTTTTTTACTGAACATGTTTCTCTAAGGGAGACAGCAATTTGCTACTAGAAAGCATGTAATAGGGCAGTTTTTGTGAACTTCTGGATGAAACTTGTTTGTACACTTTGCTCTGTTTCCCTGTATTCTCTCTCCATGTCTATTTATGTGTAGAAGGGCAGACTTGCACCTTGCTAATAAGACCTGCAGCATATAGGCTGGGGCATCTTCCAGGAGATGCTGCCAATGCATTGGCCTACTGAGCCCCTGATGTCTTAGGGGGCAGCAGGAGCTATGTGGTGGTGGCTGTGCATGAGCAGGCAGGAGCTTGCCTGTGCCCAAGCTGAGAGGTGACTTGGGCTTCTGCTTTCTTACCAGCTAAGCTCCAGAGCACATGTATGACAAGTTTTCTCTTCAACAGTTTGATTATGAGAGAAGTTTATGAGCAAGATTTAATGTTACACACAACTTACTGTCAGCATCCTGCCTCCTGTCCCTGTGCCTCAGGATCCTGCAGGCAGCAGTGTCTCTGCATGTGCTCCTGCCCAGGGCTGCTCAGGTCCTTCACAAGCTGCTTTGGCAGCTCTCAGACCCTGACTGCACAGCTCTATCTTTAGAGTTGCAGAAAGTCCAGTTACCGCAATGCCACATCCTACAGAGCGGGTGGTACAGCAAGCTGTGATTTGAATTTGAATTTCTTGCAAATTATTTCTTGGGTAAGAAAATTTTCTGAGTTCGTGTACCTCAGTTTTAGAGAAGCATTAACTGTAGAGAGAGCTTTTGATGCCTGCTTGCTGCAGAGTGTAACAGCAAGGAGGCTATCTGCATGATGGAATTACTTTTTGAAATCTTATGATGTCATTTCCTTAACCTTGTGCTAGTTTTATCACAGGGATATCTTTTGTTACACCCTACTTACAAAAGAGAAGAAAATAACTGGTTATTATTCTAGTTGAATCACTTACAGAATAAAATTCAGACACAGCTGTCATGCAGTTCTAGTATCTGAGGAATATCAGCATTATGAACTGAGTGTTATTAGCATATTTATTAACGGTGCACAGAATTTATTTATTAGAAGTAATGCACGGATAATTCACTCTTTATGTGCTTGCACTTCTATTTTGATGTAGCTAATATTGAAAAATGCTTGTGTCTTTCAGTTTACATGAAAAATATTGATGATTAAGATTGAGTTAGTTTGCTGTTGCTGTGTGCTGTGTGTCACCTCACACTCCCTTAGGGACAAATTTAAGGCTTCACTTTCTTAATATCCTGTAAGTATGTGGCAAGGTGGATGTTCTCGGCTAGTATTGATTATTGCTGTTAATTCTTGCAAATTTCAAAATTGCTGTAGTAAACATTCGATGTAAAATTTAAATCCACTGTAAATGCTGAAATCAACAAATATTTTTTCACCTTCATATTTTCAGTAACATAGTGCAAAACAAATAACATGCACTGCACTTTATAAATCTGCATCACAAGAATAAATTATTTTCGTAATTGCTGTGGATTTTATTTACTGCCAGGATTAAGACATAATGGCAGAAGCTAAACAAATACCCCTGGTTCCAGCTGTGGCTGCTCACAAATAAACAAGACTATTTTGGGTAGTAGCAGAACCAAAGCGATGGGAGAATGTGCTGATGCAGTATGTCTTTGGGAAGCCCTCAGCAGCAGTGAGCTGACAGATCTCTGGTTGGAAAAAAGCCCCATGTGTTTTCCTCTCTGGGGAAAGCAGCAGCTGGCCCCCTCCACTGGGACTGCATCCTGCTCTGTCCTAAATAGTCTCTTACATTTGACTGGCACTGCGGTTGCGCAGGATGCAGCATGATCAGAAATAGTGTAGCCAGCAGGGCCAGCTCAGTGATCATCTCCCTATACTCAGCACTGGTGAGGCTGCACCTCAAATACTGTGTTCAGTTCTGGGCCCCTCACCACAAAAGAGATACTGGGGTGCTGGAGCAGGTCCAGAAAATGGCAATGGAAACCCTTAAAGGGTCTGGAGCAGAAGTCTTAGGAGGAGCAGCTGAGAGAACTGGGATTGCTCAGTCTGGAGAAGAGAAGGCTCAAGGGGACTTCTACTACTTGAAAGGAAGATGGAGTGAGGAGGTGGCTGATCTATTTTTCCAAGTAACAAGTGATAGGACAAGAGGTAACAGCCTCGAGCTGCACCAGGGGAGGTTTAGACTGGGTATTAAGAAACGTTTCTTCACCAGGAGGGTCATCAGGCATTGGAACAGGCTTCTCAGGGCAGTGGTGGAATCACTGTCCCTGAAAGTGTTCAAAAATGTGTAGACAATGCCCTTGTGACATGGTTTAGTGGTGGTTTTGGCAGTCCTGGAGTGACGGTTGGACTTCATGATCTTAGATGTCTTTTCCCAGCTAGTTGATTCCATGATTCTCTTAACCATTGTTCAAGAACATCTTGGTGGTGCTGTTCAGTTAGTGCTGCATTGGGCTTTTGTCATGGATGCCTCCCCATCATGGATGTGACTCTTGAAAGCTCCATTTCCCAACTTAGGGGCATCCTTCGAGGGGCATTGGACCAAGACACATTGTGTGTCATCCAAAGGGTGTAAGAAGTTTCTGTGGCTGATCTAAGCTTGTGGTGATTGTTGTCTACTTGAGAGTTAACTGGGTTTTTAATATCTGTAGAGGGGAGGGATGCTCTCTGCTCAGTTAGAAAGAACATTGACTGTTTAAGAGATACTGTCGCTATTACTTGTAGGGGATGGTGAAAATAAAGCATATATGGGGGAGTTGGGAGGATTTTGAGAGCTGTTCTCAGTGCTTTGCTGAGCTCACATGCAAGCTCTAATTTTCTGGGACCAGTATGTATCTTGGATTTTTTTAAAGCATCTTGTTATTTCTCACTTTCTAATCACTTGCTACAGTTGTCATATTAGACTAGATTCAGCCTTTGAGAAAGCAAACAAAACAGAAGTGAGTTGGTTCATTTTCTATGTCATTTCTGCCACAGGGAACATCCTGTGGCTGGCAGGAGAGAGGTCGGGCAGTACATGCACACATTTGTGCCTGTTAGCTACAGCCCTGCAGGGGACAGTTGGAAGTTTGCTTGGCTGGTCTGTTATCCTGGAGACGAAAAGGACTGATAGACTAGATTGCACTAGACTTTGTACTGGGGAGCTCCTTAGCCAATTGCTGCTAATTTAGTTATTGGAATTTTTGTTAACCCTTTGGAAAATGAAGACAGATCTTGTTGTACATTAAAAATCCATGAGAAATGCATAAGCATAAGAAACAACAACTCATAGCCAGGGAGTGCCCAAGGGGTTAATCTGCAGTCAGAGGTTTCTTCAGGACACTTGATTTAAACAGGATGCTTACACAAAATATCAAAGGTGTTTTATTTGGAATTAGTTAAGTGGCTAGAGATAAATTTAGAAGTATAGCTCCTTATCCACAGGCATCAGTTCAAGTTCAGAAGTGTGTGTGTGGGTTGGGTGTTCTTAAAAACAGTCTGGCTGAGGCATTTCTAGTCTGTTCGGGCAGAAATTTTTAGCTACGGTCTCAGTGATTCTGGGCACAGACTGATACTGCCCACCTTCCAGTGGCAGGAGCCTTACAGTGTCTGAATGAACTCTTCACTTTCCAATGATTTCCTTATGTTGCAATTGTCCGGCTTTCCCTGTGCAATAAATATTCTAAAGGAGAGTTTCCCTGTCTTCTGTTCAGTTCTCCTTTTTCATCCTAGAAGTATTTGAATATGATTTTTCAAAGGGTAGTGAAAGCAGAACCGTACTGACATCTAAGGATATTTACTTGGGTTTTAATCCTCACAGTTCATGTCCCATTTCATTTCCAAAAGAGGCGATTGTCTTTCCCACCAAACTCACCTAAACTAGTCCATGAACAATAAGGCCGCTTTTCCTCCTGCACTTCTGCTGTACCAGGCCCTTTTGAGTCCTAAATATGCTCTGGTTTGAGGGAATACAGTCATACCAAGATGATTCTTGGTGTTTCGTCCCCAGTGCTCTGCCCATTGCAGGACTGTGTTGCTGGTATTTTGTTGTTTCAAGCAAGAACTTCAATTTTTCCTTCCATGTTATGTGATTCCCTAATTTGAAGTGTACCTAATAAATTGCCCTCCCCAAAGACTATAATCTTCAGTTTGCATTCCTGGTAGAATGTGTCTTTTTCCAGTTATCCTTGCTTACTGTCTGCCTTGTACCCATAGCACATCTGTGTGTGTATACATATACATAGCATATGTGTGTGTATATATGTATGGGACTGAGGGCAAACTAATGTTGCCTAGGCATGTCTATGTGTCTAAGAGATGAATATAAGTAAACATTTAGTTGTTATGCAGCTACTAATGCTGACTATGGATGTTGTTGTCTGTAGTAAAGAACTGTGGAAGTCAATGGAACTGGATAGTCTGAGAGCTTGTCACATGTATGCTGACATCTTGCACATTTTCCCTATGCCTTCTCAAGGTTTAGTGCCCTTAAATGGGTGTCTTAACATTGATATACAAATGCTGTCAGTGAGAATACAACATCCCTGAGTTACTCTGTGCTCAGACAGAAAGAGCAAGGGCCTCAGTGTGGAAAGGCAAGTGCTTTGCCTTCTCTTTCCATGAGCTTCCCAAACATTTCACACAACTACCTCTGCAGTCGGCACCTTGTAGCAGTCTCAGAAAAGAAGCCAAGAGCTGAATCAATCAAGGGACTGCAGTGGTCTCAGTCTAGCAGGAGAACTCCCTCCTGGTCACAGCTGAGTTTTTGTTCTTTTTAAGTGTGCTTTTGCAAGCTGCCACTCCGCGAGCTGTTTCTGCTGTGTGAATAAACTGGGGACTTCAGTGCAGCAAATTTTCACTCATACTGCACAAAGAGCAGGTACTTGACAATATTCTTTGGCATCATCCTGTACTTTTTGCAGGTATTTACGCTGCTAAAAGAAGTTATCTTCATTCTGTTGGCTTACGGAAGGAAGACACTTCTAAGATAAGGAGCAAGAGGGACTGTGCTTGCAGTAACTTTGCTTGAGATGAACCTGGGAAACTGGGTTCTGAAGAGGGCTCCTGGGCCTTCTCCTGAAATGCAGAGAGCAGGCTTCAGCTGAACTTGGATTTAATTCTGAGGTTTTTCCTCCCTTCCCCCTAGAAGATTGCCGGAGGGAAGAGTGACTTTTATTTACATAGTGCTTCTGAGCAAGCTGAGGAATAGAACTGGCAATAAAACTGTGCCACCCGGGTGGCATACATGAGGCACCTCCTGTATATGGGTGTATGAAAGATGTCCTGTGGAAAGCAGTTCCTTCCCCCCCTCCCCCCCCTTTTTATTTTTTTTTTAATCCTATTAAAATACACTTTGTTGAAAACAGGCTTGGGCATATCTGTGCCACGCATATTGGATTTGGCTCATGAGTGCTTGTACTCAGGATCTTGGAACGTCTGCAGTTTTTGAGGCTCTTAAATTAAGAGGAATCAGCTGTATTGAAGGAGCTACCTAAGAAAAAAGTGTCATGGCGTGAAGGCATCATCCATCTTTTCACTTGTTTGCAACTAGAAAGCATCTCATCTGTCTGAAAGTTTTTGGCAGCCATTCTAGTTAGTGCTGTTAAAGACATGCATGAAGAATTATTCTTTTTCCTTTTTTTTCTAACATGCCTCATTCAAGCCTATTTATTATAAACTGTCTCTGGGCCTTTATAATAGCATGAGATAACCTGAAAAGCTCACCAAACATGGGGAGGAGAAAAGCAGCACAGTGCTGTCTCATGCTGCTCTGTAATCCTTAACTCACTCCCTGCAAGCTTGCTGAGGCCCATGAGATACATGGAGGCAGAAAGTTGCCTTGCATTTCTGACATTGTACAATTGAGGATGGTTGCTACTGATGTGATCTTTGTAGAGAAGATGCCTCCAGTTTTGACACACTCTTTGATGGAGGATACCAGTTTCTGGGATGCTACCACTTCTCTTTTAATGTCTTTATTGCCAGTAGATTTTTACTTGCCTTTTTTTGTCAGATAAGCTTTTTAAACACAGAGCTGAGTTATTTCCCACTGTGACTTTAATGCTTCCTGCTGCGATTTCATTGCCAAACCTCGTTTACAGTTGCTGAATGTCAGTACGTACTTACAAAAAATACACAGAGAAAGAAAGGGGAGTGTGGAAATGCTAGCTGAGCAAGGTGGTATTTTTATATTTACTCAAATGTGTTTCATGGGCCAATGGAAGTGAATGTCTTCTAATGAAGGCTTGTGTCCATTGTCAACTGCGGACCAGGTTGGATGGGGCTTTGAGCAACCTGGTCTAGTGAAAAGTGTCCTTGCCTGTGGCATGGGGGTCGGAACTAGGTGATCTTTAAGGTCTGTTCCAACTAAAACCATTTTATAATGCTACTAGCGCTTGGGAATTCATGGGGAGGAGCCTGGGTCCTGGATGACCATACTATTTCTTCTGCTTGTACACGAGAAAGAGTAGTAGGATATAATCCTGTTTTGTATGTACACCTGTTCTGCGGAAACCTCCCAAGAACTCACAAACTGCGTCCAGGTTTGGAATTAATGTGACTGGTACATTGCCCCGGGGAGGTTGAGCCTCAAGGTACATCATCAGGTCATAAATTACTGAAAGGCTTTTACAATGTGATACTTCCTTAAAGATGTGACGTGAATACAGTTTATAGGAGTGAGATGCCCCTAGCACGATTAAACAGAGCAAATATCTTTGCTAGCAGCTGAGTACAGAAAATTGGCATCACTGAATCTGCACAAACACAGTGTCTTCTTGGCTGAGATATGTGTGTGGGCAAGTGTTTGCTTCAATGACTATTTTTGACCTATTCTGTGAATAAATAGGACTTATGCCTCTAGAGCTTTCAATCTGGCAACTTTCAGTAGCACTACAGTAACAAGGAGAAAGAAAATTATTAGTAAATACACTTGAATAGAAAAATTCTTCCATAGCATTCAGAATTCCATATGTAAGCTGATTTTGTGTGAAATGCATCTCTAAGATTATGAATAATAAGGGTTTGTTTAAAAAAACCTAAAGATCTGATAAAAGGCTTTTCTTCCTGAGTTCCACACAGGTTATTGGCAATGATAGGGGATGAAAGGGCTGTAAAGGAGAAATCTGTAGACAGAAAAGTAGCTGTGGAAAGAGTACTAGTGTCCCCTACCTGCTTTGGTTTTCCTATTAAATTTACTTAAGATATATTGCAGTTGCAAAAATCTTGAAAACCTATATTTGCTCTGAAATACAAGGTGGGTGATTTTGCTTTTTCAGAAAGACATGAAGATAAGTTACCAGAAAGAGGTTAGCTAATAGTTACTGTGATGTGCAAGCCAGAATACAGTTCAGTTTATTCATTTTTGAGTTAGCCTGGTAGAACAAAGCCTGTTTGCATGAATAAAACAAGTGGGTAGTGTAACATCAAGTACAAGAGAAAACATGAACTGAAGCTGCTTGTTTAAATGAATCAAGTTCTAACTGCTCCAAGTATGATTAATAGGAGTGATTGGAGAATATTTTTTCACCAGAGGTCCTGACAAATAAAAGTGCTTGTTTTTAGAGGAGAAGGTTGAGGTTTCCCAGTAATTCTTTTACAGTGTTCAGGCAAAATCTTTTTGGGTCTTGATCTTTTGTAACTACAAACTGCTAAAAGCTCCCAAACTTCAGACAAATGCTGAAAAGTCTCTAGCGTTTATTTTTCCAACAAACCCCCTTTTTTTCAAGGCAATCGAATGCTTTCCACATCACTTTTTGTCAGAAATCTAATTATCTATTTAAGAAGATGTTTCAACAGAAGATTTTTGACAATCTGAGTAATGTTGAGTTAAAAGGCTCCCATTTTAAAACATAATAATTTTTTTGACAGTACTTTACAGCAAGCTGTAATGGCATGTATAAAAACAACCAGATGCTCTGAAGAACTAGCAGGGGCTGCACACATTGTGTTTAGGATTTTTTTTTTTTTTTTTAACCTTTTCCTGGGATTTGGTTTTAACTTGGTCAGATCCAGCCCAAATCCAAGATCATGTGTACATTGTATGATGTGGAATGGTGCAGTATTCCACCCAAGTTATACTGATACTGTTTTTGTCATGTGGTAGAGTGCAGTGATAAACCTGGTGGATGCATCATCTTGCACCTGGGGACAGGAGACCTAGCTCCCCCTGGCACTGTTCCTGTGCTAAAGAGATTGCTATCACCCAGACCTGCGCTAACCCATGTTCTATTGCCTTTGATATCTCAGCATTTCTGTTTCAGAGTTTAGTATTGAAATTCAGCTTGGGTGTTTCCATCCCTGGGGTGGGTTTACCCCTAAGTCTTCTTACATTTATGCTGCTTCTACATTGCCATCTATCAGACCTGTCGGAGTCCTTAGATCCCTCTTCTAGGTCACCTTCTTGCCTGTCCCCAGGGGAGTACAGTGAGCCTTAACTCCCACTGAGCTTTCCTACATGTATGCTAATGAGATGTTCTTAGTGTCACCTTCTTCACCAGAGAGTTAGATGGAATAATGTTTTTGGGAAACAGGGACTCTTGGCTTTTCCCTCAGTGCTGACACTGCACTTCCAGTGGCTCTTACCAACTCAGTTGCTGTCTCTGACTGAATGTCTGTAATGTTAAAATTGAAATGGTAACGCTCCTCTACCTGACAGGCTGGAGGCGAGAAGTGGTTGTAAGGATTAGTTTCCTAAGGGCTATAGCGTGCCAAATGTTATTAATAATGCAAAGCAAGAAATGTTCTGAAATAGAAACAAAATTCCTGCTTTTTGCTTCAAAGGAGAGATTTACCAGAACACTGTAAAGACCCTGTTTTCCAGTCAGGTGGATTAGCTGGTGTCTTATGGCATTACATAGATACATGAAATAGAGAGTGGCAGGCCTTGAAGTGTTTCCCATACCTGGGTCACTCTGCACTGTTCAGCATATTAGTGAATGGGAGAAGATGACTCCTGCCCATGAGGTGCACCTGCCAAAAGCTTCCCAGGCTATTTTCTTAATTTAACATGTCAAGGTTTTGCTCAGGTAATTATTTTTATATCCTTCACTTTTAACAGTCTCTTCTAAAAGAGTCAGTGGAAGTGCGAGAGAGGAAAAGGCTTGTCTCTGTGTCAGTATGGGGGTGAGCAGAGATAAAAGGAGGGAAGGATGGCAAAGGACAGAGAAGAAGCCAGTGAGTATATGGAGTGAGATAGAGGGGAAAGGAGAGCACAAAAAAAGAGAGGAGGAAAGACAGATTCAGTAGCATAAGCTAAAAATAATCAGTGAAAGGAATGAAAGTTTTTTGCAAAGGATGGAATGTCAAAGTGCAAGAGACAGGAAGAGAGAGTGAGTCAGGGAATGAAGAGGAGAGGGAGAAAATTAGTTGTCGCTTTTATCTGACGGTATTGGTGAAGAGACAGCAATTACCCTGATCCATGCAAGCCTCTGCTTAAAAAGTGGTAAGGAAATATGATTTCTGATCAAAGAGAGACAGCTGTGTTCCACCATCGCTTGTGTGCTGTGGGAGTTCATACTTTTCTGCTGGTTCTCCGCTTCCCCAGCTAAGCTGCTAGCATGCTCATCATCTAGATGCTAGTATTATGCAGTGCCTAGAGGAGGTCTCATCCATGCCAAAAGGGGCAACGTAGCAAGCACTGGGAACACTCCTAGGAAGCACTAGGGACCAAGTTACTTGATTAATTGGTTTTGTGCATTGGCAAACCCCAAAAACTTACATGCTGAACATCACATCTCTGTTTACACAACATCTGGGAGGCATAAAGGGTTGGGTTCATACCTCTAAGCAACTTCCTTCAACACTGATACCTGTGGAGGCTTCAGGGATTTCTCTGAACAAAATCTCATTTTACTCTACTGCTCTGCTGCAGTCCCACTCCCTGTCACATTCATTAACACTCTCTGCAAGAGGTAACATGCACTTCCATGTCCCTGCTGTAGGTACTGCAATCATCCGTGGTTCTTGTGTTTGCTGCTGCTGTAAGTAGGCAATGCAATGCCAGGGACCAACTCTACTCCTGTCAAAGCTGCTTGTGAATTGGAAGGGTGCAGCACTCAGCTTCAACCAGGAAAAAGCAGAGAAATGTCTTCATAGCCTGATAGGAATTATGGCAGCTCTAGAAGATGTTCTGGAGTTCTTGAATGTCTTTCACCCCTGAAGCCACTTCCACTGCAACTCCGTGTGTTTCTGGCACATTCCTTACATGGGACTAGGAAGGATTGGTTCCTCTGCAAGCCCACTGATCTGGTGCTGGGGAATCAGCCTTTGGCTCCTTTGTTTGTCTTCTGTGACTCCAGCAAACCAGTGCAGCAGTCTGGGCATTCTGGAAGAGGGTCTGTGTTCCTCATTTTTTTACAGAAGAGGTTTTGACCTTTGATGAATGGAGATGGTGGTGTAGTAAAAACATAGCAGCAACTGCTGATTCCAGCTTTTTATTTAATTTTCAAGGAAGAACTTTCATCTCTACGTCTTTACCTTCCCTCCACCTCGGAGGTGATGGGTGCCAATCACTACCACTTGATACTCTGGATGTGTGTTGTTACTATCTGATCCACCGCATTTTAAACCATGCTGATAACATACCTTGCTGACTATCAGGTTAGGAACTAGGCAACCAGGAGCATAAAAAAAGAATTACCTTTGTAGAAATGAGCTGTAAGGAGAGGCAGTATGCAGGCTTGACTTGTGTCTAGAATTCCAGATTTCATCACTGATGCCTGCTGATGTGGCTGTGTGCAAGCCATGTAATGGCAGCACCTCAGCTGTTTTCTCTATGATTGGGATATATATTGCTTCCTTGATTGATGTTATAAATTATAAGGTACTTAATGCTATGTAAATGAAGGTCCTGTAAATAATGCAGAAGTGTAGATGAGAGTAACTGAGTGAAGATGAGTAGAATGAAAAGTCCAACCTGAGGCAGAATTCCAGTCTGCTGAGTGAATATATATGGGGGGTCCATAAACTGTACTTATTTTCCAAGTAGAGCTAATTGGTTAGACATAAATCTTTAGCACTAAATAATTTTAAATATTTATCTAGTTGGTTCAGTCTAATTTGCTGAGTTATTATTTAAGAAATATGTTTCTGAGAGCATGCCTTAGGTTCAGACCCTGTATTTTGATCTAGGCCTGCTTCTACATTATAGGGACTAAATTCTGCTGTCAGGTACATAAGCACAGCTCTCTGGGATGTTGGTGAGAATTGGAGCTACAGAGCTAAATTTGCTACTCAGTATTTTTTTCATAGCGGCAGACTTCCAAAAAAATTTTGACAGTTTTTTGTGTTGTTTTGGGGTTTTTTGTTTGTTTGTTTATTTTTGTTCAATAGAAGCAGTATTCAGTGGTGATGTGCTCATTTCTGCTGGGTGAACTTAGAGACTGAAGAACTTATATACTCCATAGTTTCCAGGACTGTACCATTTTCAAGCTGATGCTATGGGCCTGCCTATGAAGCAGATGGGTGGTGTGATGAGCCTTGTCCTGTGTTGAAGGGTAAGCTGTATGATCTCAAAGCCTGCCAGGACTTGGCAAAAAAGCTGCAGTTTTTCTATGTATTGCAGTAGATAGAACCTGGTTATAGACCTATGAGAGATAAAAGTAATCAATCATGTAGATGCAGTACATGAAGCGTGACAGTGGGAAGCATCCTCTGTGAACGTTTCCAGTGGTACACCAAATTTTGCTGCTTTCATGTTTCACCACAGGACTTGCAATTTCATTGAAAATGTCCCTAAAAGGAAGCTGGAAAAAGTCTAGCTCAGAGTATAAAGGCATAATGATGTGCTTAACCATAGGCAGTGCCGTGCCTACGTGTGATTATGATCTGAGTGTAATCTATGAACAGCACCCAGATACTCTAGATAATCTTATTTTAGGTATAATGGTTTCAGCATAAAATGGCATCAAGTCTTGTAGAAAGAGGTAATGTCTCCCTTTTGGTGGAGGGACTGCATATTGGCACTTCCGTCAGCTGCTCTAACAAAAAGAACTGCCTTTTCCATTAGAGTGTTCTTTGCTCTTTTACTGGCACAAGCGCTTCAGAAAGTCTAAGGAGCAGCTAGTCAGATCAGTAATGCTTATGTATGGACATAGCAGGAACCAAACTAGAATTACATTGACATGTAAGGCTTTGGAAGGGCAGGGAATTAGAGCTGTTTGCCAAGTGTTTAAAGGAAAAAATACCAACAGAGGCAGGAGCACTGCTTTTTTCCCCTGCAAGCAACACAAACTTGAAAAAACAAGAGTAAGTCAGTTTAGTTCCAGTGGTAAATTGCTAACATTCTTCAGTTGATTTCTTTCCTTCATTATTATAATACACAGTGAAGGTAAAAATGCAGCAGTTCAGACTGAATTTTGGATTATGGCTGGACAGCCAGAGAGAAAAGCTCTGAAGTGTGGCTTTATAGGCATTAGTGAAATTCTGGCTCTTGAATGTAAAGGGAGCTTTGAAACACCTGTGTAACTAACTATGAAAAAGCTAATATGAAATGGAGTCAGGTTTTTGGCAAGAAAAAAGGGATTTCACTTTGCTTTTTATTTTTTGGGTTTTAAATTTTCTCATATTTGTGAATTTTCTCAAGGGATCCTCCTCCATTATGCCATGAGGTATATGTGAGATAGAGACACATTATATGAGTGTCACTTAAAGTCTTTTCCATAGCCCTCTGTTCCTAATAGGTGTAAAATTAACCTGGCTTTAGTGCATTACTGAAACACCTGCACAATGTTGGATAACATCTCTGCCTTGGGAATTCATGGGGTTTTTTCAGTTGACAGATGCTCCCTCTGCTTGTTTTGAAGCTGGAAAAGATAACACAAGGTAGGACCTACATAAACAGAGAAAATTACTCTTTCAACATTTCTTGGCAGCAGTTGTGGGTTAGATACACATGGATGTCCCCTTGCAGATGTAGAGGTGATATTAAACTGAGAAGTCATGTGATACCAATTAAACACGTATGTCAACTGGCTTCTTTTCAGTAACTTATTTTTCTGAGTGTATTACAGCATCTTTTAAAAAAGAATAAATCTGACACTAAATAAAACATAATCAGGTTGGCAGATCAGTGTCTCCTCTCCTAGCATGTGCTTACAGCTTGTTTTCCTTTAGGGTTACTGACATGGCCTAAAATTGTCACTGTTTTGTCTTTGAACCTTTGGACATAATAGTATAACATGGTGTGAGTCAAATGTCTCAAGCTCTGCATGGCTGCAAGTTAAGAGTTTTGTGCAACTAAGAAGGGAAGTCACCCTCTTTTCCCAGTAGGACCAAATCTCTCCTACAGCTTTCAGAAGGTCTGAGGTAAGAGTTAAGATATTTTTAGACAGGAGTTGTTTTTAAGGCTTGTCTAACCCCTCCCCACCACCAGTTTTAATGGATTCCTCTGAGCTGTCTGTGGTTGGGGTTGTAGCTAAGGTACCTGGTGCTTAAGCTGAAAAAATGAGTAATACAGTCCTAGCAGTGCTTTAAAAAGCTCTTTGTATTGTTCCAAAAAGACCTTTTTTTAAACATGTAGTGTAAGAGAATATATAACAGTATAAAGTTTTGGAAGTAGGCTATAAAGTCAAGTTGAATAAAGAATAGATAACCTGTGCAGTTCATGGTTTTGCCACTTAAGTGGTCCTGTGATGTGCATATTTCTCAGCAATGTGCTGTTTCTTGTCCGCTTATTCCTACCTCTGTGCCAGGAGACCTTGGTGACAGCGCAAAGCCTTGAGTGTCTGTCCAGTGAACTAGATGAGGGAGCTGATCCTCCCTTCATAAGGACCCAGAAAGGAGGGAACAGGCTTATTTTTTCTTCTGGATCAGTTTCCCAGTGCAGATTATTAGAGGCCCACAGCCCATGAGATGCCCGATGGGGCAGTGGTGTAGTGATGTGAGAGCAGGGGGAAGTGACGCTGCAGCATCAGTGCAGGGCTGCTCATATACTCTGGCCTCTGAATCAGTACTCTTCTGCCAAATGTGCATACTGTTTTTTCACTGGGATACAGTATCAGTTGAACAAATGAGAAGTTATAAAGACCGATACCAGAATGTGGCAATTTTTAAATTAAATGAAATTTTGAGCCCACGTAACGTAGCCATTTTCAGTAACGGATTACAGCCACTTAATTCCCTGTTAACCAATACATTTACTTTCATCCGTATGGGCCAATAGGACACACAAAAAGTATCAGTTTAGCCTTCTGTGTACCCCCTGCCTGGCAGACAATAAATTAATCTTCTCCTTGAAGCTATGCCTGTTCCATACTTTCCTTTGTGTCCCCTATGAAGGGGCATATTTACTTAAGGTGTTTTCCAGTCCATATCCTTCAACCTTCACAGGGGGCAAAACCACAAAGCCTCCTAGGGCAAGGCACTGCCCTCAGTCCAGCACCATGTCCTTCCTCTGTGACATGAGTGAAAGGCTGATTAAGGTTGCAGAAGAGGAACATCATCCTGTAGGTTTCAAACATGTCCAGGTTGTTGGTGGCTGATCTGTGTCTTGTGGGTCCGTAAATCCGAACTGTGCTTGGGACAAACTTCTGACAAAACCTATAGATATTCCATACTGCCTGTTTTCTGTAGAGAATCATCTGAACTGTTTTTCTCTGGTGAAAGACACTGAAAAAAGCTTCACTTCATAGTGTTCTCACTGTTTACAGTGTTTCTCACTGTAAAGCTTTGAAATAATTTCTCACATATATACATGTGCATATGTATGTGTGTATATAGAGGTGTTTGTGTATATACATGTATTAATATAGCATACATGTATGCTAATATAAATGGAGGAACATTGTATAATGAAAGATCCGATTGTGCTGTACATCCAGAAAAGGGTTTTATTTACTGTTGCACTCTATAGGTTGGTTTTATTTTTTTATTTTTTTTAAGCTATTGCAGAGAGCTGAAAGAGCCCTGAGTCTGATTTAGGCTGTAAATTTTGGCAATCTTTGCCACCATCCTCATCCTCCCTTTGGTGACATTTTTAGACCTTTCAATATGGAAGAGAATAACTGCAGTGAAAGTCATTACAGCTTTCTGTTTCCCTTCTTTGGCTGCAAACCTGATGAGGCTCAGAAGCTACGTGGATTTTTACTTTTTTTCCTAACCTGTTGCTGATTGCTTTCAAAAAGACTTTGCATCTTTTCCCAGCACACAATTCAGGGAATGCTTACACTTGTAGCCCATTTTTTATGTGAGATCTGTGTAGGGGTTTCCATCTGATAAGCTCAAGATCACGTGGAGACCCCTCACACATTGTGTATGTAGGCGAGGGAGAGTTCCTTTACACGTTGTGGTAATTCTGTCAATCTCATTCCTCCACCAGTTCTGAGATTCTTGCTCTGTCCCTTTTTGTCCTAAAAGGGACAAAGAATTTATGACTCAGAAGCAGTTTGAAATTTTATTTAGAAGGTCCTGTAAATGTTAGTTTAGGATTTTCCTTTTCAACCATACACCACTACCACCTTTAATTTCTATTTCATGTTTACCATCTTTTCAAGCTTTTTCACATTTGAGTTACATAAATTTTGACTGATCATTTTTTTTACTAGCACATGGAGGTTTAGGACACATTGAAACAATAGGTATAGGAATATATCAACAAGAGAGTTGGGAGTGAGGTTTGTGTGTGAGTGGGTGAAGAGACAAGCAGTGCCTTGTCTGTACAGCATTTATAGGGTCAAGTGGGCTTGCTCTTCCCATCCCTAAAGCTTGCTTGGAGCCACGTTCATACTGAGCATGGACAAAACAAAAATAGCATCTACCTAGCAAAGATTATGTAGCTATATGCAGGAAGAGGAGGAAATGTGGGGACATAGCTCATGTTCTTTGTTGTTTTCTGGAGAATTAATAGCCTGGTCCCAGATAATTGAAGAAAACTTTTTTTTTCTGCTTTTCAGGCTTTACCAGCTACCTTCACTGATGACACAACTTCAGTTAATGTTACCTATGAAGGCCAGGTTGGACAGAGCCTTGGGTGACATGATCTAGTGAGAGGTGTCCCTGCCCATGGCAGGGGGGTTGGAGTTACATGTTCTTAAGGTCCTTTCCAACCTAAACCATTCTATGATTCACTTCATAGGGAGGTCTGCTCACCGGCAAAGGGATGAGGCTAAAAAAGGGTTAGTGCTGAATGGGCTGCTGTATTTTCACAGACATCATGCAGGCAATAAAGGTCTGTGAGACTCTCATTTTAGGTGCAGCGATGTGCTCCATTTGCTAGTTGTCAGTCTCTGAATTCGGGTTTCTGCATGAGGGTGAAATAAAGCCTCTAGGGCTGTGTTAATTTGGGATTTAGTACTATTCCAGTATCTTAAAACAACAGAGCATAACCAAAGCATATGTGCAAGCCTGTTTCCTCTGCATCCATTCATCCAAGCATTGATCTTGGAGAGAAAAAGTAGTTCTAGGAAATCTTTGGGATTACCACTGTATCCTATAAATACTTTTTTTTGCTGAATGAAATTTAATAAGGTGTGCAAGGCTGCTTCCTCATGCTTTTTCATAGCTGTCTTTCTATGTACTGAGGAGATGAATGTAAGGTCTTTGTTCTTTATTTGCTGTTGATTTATATTAACTTCAGAATCTCAGATAAGGATAAGGAAGATATTGGTCTTAAAAAAAATAAAAAATTAAAAGGTTCTCCACAGTATGGGAATAGTTTTAGGGCTTTGAATTTTTGCATGAGATCCTGGGCTTTAATTGGGAATAATCAGAGATGGCTTTAATGCAGTGCCACACTAGAGTACATTTCATGTTAGGTGTGCGGTTAGCGGAACATCACTTACCATCTGGGAGAAATAAAGCTTGCCCTATGCTGTCAGATATTTCCACCTGATGTTGCTGCCTGAATTTGTGTCATTGGTCTTGCTGCATGTGGGATCTCTGTGTGAAATGGAAGTGCTACATTTCCTTGGCGCGTGTCTGGGGGGCTATCTAAACCAGGGAGATGAGATCTTTCTGAAACAGGCCATCTGCACAGCCTCGTACCGCTGCTCATGGTAGTGGCAGGGGTTGTTTTACTGTTAACCTACACTGGCATTTTGCTCACAGTCCTTGGTGTTACTGCTTAGGACCCTGAGCAAATGAGGTGCGATGTGCTCCATTTTGACATCTGTTTGTTAAGCTTTTAGGCTGGCTTTTTACCTAGCATGAGTGATTCAAAAGTACCACGAGATGGCACTGCACTAGCTCTGCTGCAGGCAACAACACACTCTTCTGAAGGGAAAATCAGTGCGCTTCACTTACAAGTGCTGCTGATAGACCTTCCGACTCCATGCTCACGGTATTACTGCTTTAGAGACAAGTCAAAAACCATTTTCTTGCTTCCCCCAAAGCTGGTGATGAATCTGCCCCCTAGCAGGGGTTGTTGTGCTGGGGTTACAGGTGGAGAGGAGAGGAAAGTTTGCAGAGGGAAATTTGAGAGGTGGCGAAGGCTGCTTTGTATATTGGTTGATTGCACTGTCAGGCCACCACACTGTGCTGGCCAGAGAGAAGGTGCTCCCTTTCCCTGGCACTCTGCTTCTTCCAAGACTGCCCCACGAATGTGCAGGCAGTGTCTTCTCAACAGGTGTTTTGTCTTAGAAAAGTGTCTGCAGTCCCTTTCTGAAGGGGTTTTGTGCTCTTTTCTTTGTGTGCTTGTGATGCTTTAATGATGAGCTGGGTTGTTCCCTCCTTTCCTGCCTCTTCACTACTGGCATCTTTAATTGTTCCCTGTCTCTTCCAGTTTCTTTGTTGCTTCTGGTATTGATTTCACTTTACAATCTCCTTAGCAGGAACTATAACAAGGAGTCCCAGAGTGGCTTTTGAGCCATATTCTTTTTTTTTGACAGCACAGGACTTCAGTCTTTGCCCTATTCCCAGGCAAAGCTGACTTGCCAGTGGAACAAACTGGGGACGATTGCAATTGCTGAACACAACTTTGGAGCACCACAAGTTAACTGCAGAGCAGGGAGATGACCAAGTGGTGCCTGCCTGCCTTGCCATGTGTGTGCCCTGCTATGCCATCTGTTAGAATTACCCAGGGCTAATCTGTTAAATTTTCAGTCTATCTAATGGTATTGACTGTATTTGTTCTGAGAAATGTAGGTCCCTTGATTTTTAGTACAGGTCAACTCATTTTTGCTGTTCTGAAACAAGTTTAAAGCTAAGAACTGACCTCCAGGTTCCCAGGGAACAAGAAGTTGAATTTGAGCTCACTACCCCCTTGGGAAAATCCTTAATGGGATTTTCTCCATTTCCTGTGAAGGATGCAAAGGTTGAGGTACAAAACTTTGGCGATTTGCTTGGGGGCATCCAGAGAACTAATACTAAAACCGTGAATCCTTTTTGGTCTTGTGTACAGTCCTTTAACAGATGTATCTTGTTAAGGGGTATACCACCCATATTAAAAAATGACCTGCACATGCTCCATAGATGTCTGCTGGTAAATGCTCTGATACAGGGAGCAGGACTGCCACACTAATAATTCTGTTTGGTAGGTAACTCCCCTTCTTTGTTGCCTCTTCTTTCCCTTGCCCCTCTTCCTCTTCTATGTTCCAGCTCTCAATCTCTTTATGATTCCTTGGTCTTTCCACATCTGTCTTAATTCTTCTGCCCTCTTCTTCTTTGATTTCCTTTTCTTCTTCCTCTACTTTTTTTCTTCCTTCCTGGAGATGGTCACACTTGGGCCATGGAGCATCTGCCAGACTAGCTCACTTTGCAAGCAGCAGCACTCTCATTTTGCTACCCTCTTTTCACGTTTTGGGAATAGCAGCATGGACAGAAGTCCAAACCTCTATCAGTGGGTAGCAGACAGGGCTCAAGCTGCCACATGTATGCACCAGAGGGAAGCTGGGGAACAGGCTGCAGTGAAAGGGCAGGCACACTGATCTTTTGCTCTGAGAGAGGGAAGAAAGGAAGTGTGTTAAATCTCTACTTCATTTAGCATCTCTCTACCCACCCACTTTCGGTAGAGCTGGCTCCAGGTAGCTGAGCTGGTACTTGGTTAATAGTCACTATACTGCCTCTACCCCAACCTGTGCTTTTCTGTATTGTGATTCTTAAGCCACTGCATTCTGCTTCCCTTTGGGGACCAACAGAATGTTTCTGTTGCACTCTGTGACCCAAAATTTAAAGGCCATAGGAGCCCTTTCTCCTCTTCACTGAATTCAACTGCAGAAAACAGGCAGATGAACGAAGTGGAAAGGGACTGGGAAGGGGGTTTACTGACTTGGGAAGGGGTTTTACTGACTTGGAAAGGGGTTTTACTGACTTAGGAATGGGTTGTGGGCCCTTCCAAGCATGCACCTTCCAGACCTGATGAGAGCCTTCCAAACCCATTGCATTCCCCTTCTAACTTCTCCATTTCAAATAAAGTCAGGGGAAGGCAGGAGGTGCTCCCAGTTCATAAGAATTCCTGGAATGAAACTGGGCATTTTGTATTTGTTTTCCAGGCGTTTTTTTTTTTTTACAAATACTGGGGACTGTGGATTCTGCAAAGTAACGCACAGTGTAACTGACCTTGTAACCTTCCTCTTGGACTTTTCAACCACTGTACCTTTGCACGCTCAAGTTGGCCTCTGTATCTCTCAGCAAAACGATGTGTGACAAAGAAGTCCTTTTAACAGCTCCCTGTGCTGGACAAAAAAGACAGTCCAACCTTCCTAAGACTAGTGTCTTTAGCTAGGGGAAGAATGGCCTGCCAAATAGAAAGAAAAATTTGTGATGAACATACTACATGGTTCTTCTTGCCTGAGTCCTTAGTTGTAATTTCACCATCACTGGGAATGTTTTTCTCTTGGGTATGTTTGCAGAGAATACCCCTAGTTAGCACTTATGTTGCCAAGGCAGTTTGCAAACAACAGCTGAAAAGTCAATGAGGAAGAGAAGCAAAACCTGTATTTTGGAGCTAGGGAAACTGAGTCACACACAGATATTTTGCAGAATATTATAAAACAGATCAGTTGTAGAGCTAGAAAAAGCAACAGTTAAAATCTAATGTGACTGCATGCCCAGTGCCAGCTCCTCTGTGATCATGACAAGATGATAGCTGAACCCTAACTTCCAGCTATGGAATATGGCACTTGATATTTTCTCTCTTGCCACAGAAAAAACTTGGAGGAGCTGCTGTAAAAGTTGTCTGTCTTCTTTCTACGCTTTCTTTCCACTTCTCACAGCAAGCTCTGTCTGCCTATATAACGTTTCTCAAGGACAGATTGCTTTACAGCATCGTTTGGCCAGACTCAGAGCAGCTAATAGATGTTGTTTAATAGGTTTCTTGTAGTGCAGCTGCAGTTTGTTGGATTTATTCTGCTTTAGTATGTTACCCACTTATCTCCTGCACTGTGCAGTGCCCGTTGCGGAAATGCCCCCTGTTTGGCACTCTTTCATGTTTTTTTACTTCTTGAGCCTAGTGGTTGAGAGTTTACATGATGATTTGTCCCACCTGGCACCATGGGGTACTTTGCAGAAGCCACAATTCCCTCAAAGCCAGAGTGTTATGAAATCCATATTGAACCAGACTGTCCAGAGCTGAACCAGGGCAGATGACAAGTAGGCAGCTGGCTGAGATTACAGCTGGCCTGGTTTCCTGGAGAAATGGAGAGGAGCTCTTCCATCCTGCCCCTGCCTCTGCTTTGCAATGCCTTTTAGGAGCTTCTCCTGGCTCTGCACATCCAGCCCCTGCTTTGCCATACTTTATTCTAGTTACAGCTCTTGCCCTCCCTGTCACCAGGCCAGTCCCCTTCCTGGCAGTCTCCTCCCTCAGCCCCAAAGCATAGCAGCCCTTATGTCACCCCAAGCAGAGTCCAGGCAGTTTGAGCTGCCAGGGAACGGACAAGGGGAGATTGGAGGGGACAGCAACTGGTGTGCGATGTCATATCTCCTAATCGCAAAAAGTCACAGGCCCCACCTCTGCTCTTGGCTCACTCATGGCACAAGGGGAGCAGAAATCCCTGCCCTGTGGGGACCTTGCCATTTCTCTGCCCTGTATCATATGAGAGTGGAGCTGATGGCCAGCCCTGCACTTCCCTCTTCTTAAGCCCCTTGTAGCAGCTGGAGAAGTAGGGAGAGTAGAAAGAGTTTTGTGGGGTTGGAGGAGAATATTGTGGAAGTGGGTTGGAAGTGACAGTTTAGGGATCTCAGATTAGACTAAGTGAAGTGCTGTATCACAGAGTATAGAGATAGGAGGAGACAGCCAAGGAGGAAGAGGAGACTCTGTACAAATAAAGAGGTTCTCTAAAGCTCCTTTCTTCTCTCTTGGCTCCTACCTAGATCCATTATCTCCTGAGAGCCTTCAGCTCACTCCCAGCCCTCTCCACCCCTCTCGTGTTCACTTTTTCTTACTCCCTGAACCTGCTCTGTTGCTGCTTAAAATTTAAATTTTACCAAAAACCCCCAAGAATCTTTGAACAAGCTCTGGCCTGATGTATATGCAAGCATCATTCTTTGCATTCTGTGTTCTATGTCCATGTGTCGTATCAGAGCTGCATAGTACTCATGGACTTGCATACTCTTCTAACTTCTGAGCCATGTGTAAGGTCGCTGGTGGGTAAAGCAAAGTCATTAGCAAACTGCTGTTTAGAAAAGACAAAGTTTATTTAAACCTCTGCCTTGCAAGTGCCTAGGGTTGTAATGCTGGGTATGCAAAACATTGAAAATGAAAAGCTTCTTTCCAGGGGTCAAGGTCTGATGAAGTGATTTTCCTGCATTGCAGATAAAATGCAGGCATTCAGAAGGAAACAAATATTATGAATTTGAAAAGTAGTAATAACCTAAATCCCCTGTTTAGCATAGATGCTTCTTGTTGAGAGCTGGTCAAGTTTTGCAGCAGAAAATGTAGTATCTGATGTCTTAGGTGACACTAGCTTTTTGGCTTCCTTCTCTCTGATGTCTCCTGATGCTGAGAGTGTTGAGTTAAATGTTCAATGGATGTTAGCATCTCTTTCCTGTGCAGTGCTGCTTTTTGACTGTCTTACTATCCTTTTGGAACCACTGGCAATTCACGTAATTTAGAAGGGTGTTCAAGCTTACCTATGATAGCCTGGAGCAGCTGTGAAAACGTGAGAAATGTAAGTTCTGATCTTCTCTAAAGGCACTGGTGCATGTCCAGAGTTCAGCCTGTGTAAGGACCAAGTACATGATCCAGTGGGCCAGCTCTTTCATATAACTGAATGGCAAAGGATGCAGATTCTTTTAAAATGGCTTGCTTTCCTTCAAATGCTCTACAACTTATTTTAGAAAGTATGTTCATAAGCAAGCAATATCCTTCGCACATCTGAACCCAAACATCAAAACCACAAACCCCTGAATCCCCAAGCTTCTAAATAGCCCCAGTGCAATCCTTTCCACTAATCACTCTTACAGTTTCACTGGCTTTAAACTTGTGATAAATAATACTTCACAGTTTCTCAAGTCGTAAAGCATCTTCCAGAAAATACTGAGACTTCACATATAACATACTAGCAGGAATATATCTTTTAAAATGCAAATGCATTTGAAAATTTAAATCTTCTTGTAGTTCTTAAAGCAATAAGAGCTCAAAACAAAGCTGATTGTCCTTTTACTGGTCACCTTCAGGGTCGCTGAGCTGTGATGGAAGGTATTTCTTCCCACTTGAAGAGAATAATGCATTTATTGCATAGGCAGAATGGAGTTTATGAGTTCCTTGGCTATTTATTTCTGGGGCTTGAATTGAGCTGGGTCATATTTGTTCTCCAGTTCCACACCCTTGTTTTCTTAAAGGAAGTCACTGATGTTCCTATCTGTGAAAAAAAAATATGAAAATGAGTCAGCAGCCTCCACCTGAGTCTGCAGGCAATCTGAAACCGTAGCTTGTGGATATGTCAGGAGCTGTCTTGGTAGCATGCCGGCCTGGTGCCTGGTTACTTATGATTTCAGTGGTAACATCACAGATTGCTGCACTGCTAATCAGTATGTGGTACAGTAAACGGATGAACGTATTACAAATTGATGCTTTTTTGTCATTGTTCTTTTCCCTCTTCAATGAGTGGAAGTTGCTTATTTCAACTGGTGTATCAGGATCACCTGGCATCCCAGGGAATAATTTACCTATACCCAGGAAAAACACCCAGTTTTAAATATTTCTTAATTTTAGTCCCATCTCTGAAACTCTCCCAAGAGATGTCTGACAGAACATATATGAAAGCATATTTAACAGCTGCAGACTTTGTAGCTGATGCAAGTTAGAATAGTATTTGTGAGTGATGCTTTAGAAAATATTGCTGCTTGCTTATCCCAAGTTCTACTCTTGATAGCCGTGTTTTGTGGATAAACAAACACTTCGTTGTCATTTAGCAACATTAACTGTTGCTTAACTCAAAATGTCTTTGCTGTATGATTTTTACAAGACTTTAAATATTGCATAAAGCATTTAATTTTTTTTTGTTGGTACACAAAGAGACAGTCGTGCTTTAAAATTTATGAAATAGCAATTCAGTTTAAGAATCGAATCTTTCAGTCTAAACTAGTAATTTCTGAAAGTGACTTTGATACACCTGTAATAGCTTTGAAATTGTCACAAGAAAAAATCTGCTAGTGAAGATGTATTTTATAAGAGATCTATTAGCCCAGTATCTTTCGGCCAAAAGAAAAGATTTGTGAGCGATAATGGCTCTCAAAAATATATACCTTGTCTGTCTTCCGTCAGGTTCTGTTTTAGAGAATTACGTTAAGTTTTCAGATACTGGCAATTTGCTGAATGTTTTGCTGTTCTTCATCTTTGAAAAGTGCCTGTTACACTAGCAAGTGTCAAAATCCATGGATTCTATTTATTGCCCTTTATAAAGTGCTTATCGCTGATATTCAGGGACTGTACATGGATTAAAAATGGCAAGGAAGCTATCTTGGAGAAGCTGGTGTGACATGTTATGCTGGGCATGTTACAACATAAAGTGTAGCATACAACTGGGACGAGGAATGGACATAGGTAATCAAAAAATATTCTTTGCAGGAAAATGTAAAATACACCTACTTAAAACTGAGCAATCTAAGGCCATAACCACATATGTGCTGTGACTCATAGCTATACCCTCATGTCTTAATTCCCTTTGCGCTCACTTCAGATGTTCCTGACAGGTATTCCTACCCATTTTGCAGAGGTGAGCACAATGCTGGATCCTCTTCCCCACTGTGACACTTCTCCTTCAAGTGAAGAAAGCATTGGTATTATCTGCAACATGGAGAAAAAGGGGTTATTTTGTTGCTTGAGGGAGTAATTGCCTGGGTGGCCCAGGCTGTACCACCTTCCTCCTCCTGTACACTGCCAGGGTGCTGTCTATGTGATCCTTGGAGCTGAGAGCAGTGGTAGCCACACACCTCCCAGGTGATACCCATCAGGCTGTCTTCAGATGATGGCTGTCAGTCACCTCAACTTGGAGTATGGTTCTTTGCAAGTTTGAAGGCTTTAGTATTTTCTTTTTCTGACAAGCTGAAGTGTACCTTCTCCTGAAATGAGAGGATTTTCTAAGGAATAGATAGGCAGTGCTTACTTGTGGTCATCTTCCCAGGTGACCCCTTGGTGCAGAGCTGTCCTTTAGCCTAGGCATAATGAAAGCTCCAGCCATCTTTGAAGTTCATGGACCATAATTTTAATTTGTTCTTGTCAATGCCATTTAGCTATAGGAAACCCAAAAAAAAATGAAAGAGAGTTGAAGCACGGTTTTTGTTGAGACATGCACTAGTGAGTGGAAGGTCTGCAGCCCACACCAGGATTGGAACATGGAGTCAGCAGCCTGAGGCACAGCTTCAGCTTTTGAACCCAAAACAAGGTATTCACCTCTGCTTAGCTCATGCAAAGGCTTTATGGGCAGGCACTGGCTTCCCAGCCACCAAAACTGCTTCCTCTGCCTACACCAGAGAGTCCTGCAGTCTTGTCCCAATCATTTGATTGTCAGCTTTTTTTTGGAAAACAAACAATACAATAACAAAATAACTTCCATAAAAAGATGCCCTTGTGAGAAAAATAAAACAAGTTTAATAACATCATATATGGGTGGAAGCTCCTGCAAGCATTACCTTATAAATTGAAAGATGGTTTTCTTTCACTCCCAAGAAATTTTGAAGAAAGCTTCATTTCCAAAGGAAATGTTAATTTTAGAACTTCTTTATTTTTGTAATGATTTCAAATGTTGATGTTACAGTTACTGCTAAAAGTAAAATGTTAACTTCATCTAGTTTTAACAAGAATACTGATTTCTGTGGATGTTTGCAGCTTTGAAGCACAGGGGGTGTCACATATTTACCCTTCATGGAGATGAATGTAGTGCTCAAAGTTCTCTCCAGTTTAATATTGCTTTTGTGAGACCTCACTTGGAGTATTGTGTGCAGTTCTGGTGTCCTCAACATAAAAAGGACATGGAACTGTTGGAACAAGTCCAGAGGAGGGCCATGAGGATGATCAGGGGACTGGAGCACCTCCTGTATGAAGACAGACTGAGAAAGTTGGGGCTGTTTAGCCTGGAGAAGAGAAGGCTGCGTGGAGACCTCATAGCAGCCTTCCAGTATCTGAAGGGGGGCTATAGGGATGCTGGGGAGGGACTGTTCATCAGGGACTGTAGTGACAGGACAAGGGGTAAGGGGTTAAAACTTAAACAGGGGAAGTTTAGATTAGATATAAGGAAGAAATTCTTTACTGAGAGGGTGGTGAGGCACTGGAATGGGTTGCCCAGGGAAGCTGTGACTGCTCCATCCTTGGCGGTGTTCAAGGCCAGGTTGGATGAGGCCTTGGGTGACATGGTTTAGTGTGGGGTGTCCCTGCTCATGGCAGGGGGGTTGGAACTGGATGATCTTAAGGTCCTTTCCAACCCTAACTATTCTACGATTCTATGATTCCTGAGATGAAAATTTATGATGACACTGATGTTATCTTGATGGGTGGTTAAGAGCCTAAATATCAGATTGTCCTATTTAGTTCACACTGTCTTATTTTATTACCGCTGTAGAACAGTAGTACTGCATGCTGTAGAAATACCAGCAGCAAAACAGTTAAGAAAAAGGAATAAAAAAATAATCCCAGTACACTGAAAGAGTTCCCTGAAATAATGTCTACTTGACATAGTTTCTGACCTTATGCCTTTGCTTTCCCTCCTTCCTCCCCCTCCTCCTCCTCAATACAGTTTTTCATTAAGATGTAGGAACTGGATCAATGGACTGAGGGCAGGTGGCTGCTTAGGTCCCATAGTCCTGGGTGAGATTGACTGTGATGATGAAGTGGACCCTCATTTTGTATTAAAGGTGATGCTAATCCCTCTTCCCCATTAAGAAACTGCCACCAGAGCAAACTTATTTCCTTGTGTTTTGACAGAAGATGAACAATTGCATTTGCAGAAGCAATTTGGGAGAACGTAAAAGCTGTCACCACAGCTAGAGGTTTCTTTCACTGTGTGTGTTCACATGCAGAAGCTTCGTCTTTTGAAGGTATCAGCTTTTTCCTGACTGCACATGTCCATATGTTCTGGTGTATGTGAAAGGATGGGCACGTACCGAACTGCAGGAGTGTGCCTGCCAGTTGCTGGCCAGACTTCCTGTTTTCATAGTTCTAGATGTGGAAGGTTTCTCAGTGGCTGACAGCAGATTTATCTTCTTCAGGGAAAAAGGCTAGAAGATATATTCTGATCCCTTGCTGCCTTGTGCCACGTGTAGTCCTCTGCATCCCCGCAAAAGGGACTTCAAAGTGCCACCATTTTCATCTGGTGGCGTGCTGCATGCCCAGGAGGATGGCTCCACACAGTACTGGAGACATTCTGGTTTTCTTTTAAGCAAAGTGCTTTAGCATTTTGTTATACAAGAAAGAGCTCCACAAGACTCCATGAGAAATCAGACATGAAAAATAGAGTTTGGAGATAGCTCCAGAGGTAAGCATTACTCTGCAGCCTACAGGGCTGGAGGTAAGCATTACTCTGCAGCCTACAGGGCTGGTGCTCTCTTCAAAATAGTAAGAGCCACTGAGGGCTGCAGCCATCAGTTCAGCTTCATGTCTCCCTTTTGCCACATGGTCTTGGCAGTGGTACAGGACTTCTTTGTGTGGTCTGAGAGGACAGAGATGGTCCTTTCCCCCCTCTCATTGCTACAGAAGATGCTGTAGCTGTTTTGTGCATTCACTTGTCATAGGGAAGCTCTTGGCAAGTGATTGTACACAAGAGAAGCACAGTACATGAGGGCATATGGAGATCTGCAGGTGTGCTTCAATGTGTGTGTGTCCAAGGCAACTTGTGCTTGTGCTGGAGTTGGCCTGTTGATGGCACCAGACAGGACTGGGGGATGTGATTGATCAAGGCTAAACATGTGGAAGATGAAGGATGTGATCCTGTTTGTTCACAACTCTGGGAGTTGTAGGGCTTGGATTCCACTCCTAATCTTGCCACCATCCTCTGCGACCATAACCCAGTTGCACATCATCTCTGTGCCTCAGTTGTCCTGTTGATAAAAAGGGACCACAATTTTTTTTGCTGTGTTGTTCTGGTACTTAGAGGCTAAATTCTTCTTAAGATCTGCAAATGGTTTTGAGATCCCAGGCTAAAGGCTATTATGTAAATAAAAAATATACGATGCTTTCTTGCAAAACAAGCACAAAATTTTTAATTTTGCATTGTTTGAGCAATCTTTTCTTGCAGGAATACAAATAAAGATCACAGCTTTTCACATCATTTGAAAGAGACGGTTTGTAGCAGTGTGACAGCAAAATACCTTAGAAAATTCAAGCATGGTTATCTCTGCAGAAAATACTTCAGGTTTTGCCCTTTTATCTTTCCTTTTCAATTCTGAGTTTCTTCCCCACAAGCCCTGCAGATAGTATCCCTGCCTGAGGAGATGCCCCCCTTCCCAGTACCCAAATCTTCATTTTTCTCACTTCAGTGGGTGTATATTAAGGAGTGGGTGGTAGGGGGAAGGATATTATTTGACAGCTAATATTGTAAATGCTGTCTAATATGGTTTGTATGTAGGAACAGTAATAGCTACTGCTGCTGTGATTTTGTTGCTGCAGGGAAAATGATAAATAGGAATTTCAGAGGAAGATGTGGTGATGAAGAAAGGTCCTGGGATTTCCTTTGTTCCTATTCTGCTACCTCTGTTAAATTTTCCTTCTCATGTTACTGGAATAAAATATAGATTAAACATATCCTGGCGTCCTATGAACGTACCACGTGAAGGCAATATACATACCTGTTCCCATTAAAATTTATCTGTGTGATCCTCTGTGGAAAACAATGACGTGTTTCATAATAACTTCCATTTCAAGATCTCAAAGCACTCTCCAAAGACCAGTCATTCATCTTTATGCTGCCCTGTGGTAGGTTAGCATTACTGTTCTCCTTTAATAGGTGAAGAAGGTGGGATGCTCCATAACCACATCATAAGCCAGTAGCAAAGCTAAGAAGGCATGCTTCTGACCTTGTTTGCTTTATCCACTAGACTGTACATTTTCCTTGCAACCTCAGCAGTATCTGCCACTGCACATCATTTATTGGTTTTCTTGCTCAAAGCGCCTTTGCTCTTCTCTTTTGTCAAGGCACCCAAGCATGTCAAAGACCACAGAGCACATATTGAGGAACAAGACTGTAAAGGAATAAGATGCTTGGCTTATTAAAATAAAGGAATTCATTTAATGTGTGCCCTGGCAGTATAAGTAGTAAACAAGATAGTGCTTTCCTTCCTCCGCTTGTGCAGGCTGTGTTTCTGGAGACCCTTGGAGGAATCTGCTACCTGACTTCCTAAGCTGCTCAGACACAGGGTATGATAACAGAATATAAACCAAATATTTTATTATAACTCCTCTTCCAGAATCACTGAAGAGTATTTGACTAGCCAGAGAGTTCTGTGACGTGGCCTGTAGATGCCATAGATACACTCACAAACTGATCTGCAAACTGGTCTGGTACCTTTTCTCTGGCTGTCCATTGCTGCATATTGAAAGGTAGGTGGAAAGGACCACAGGGTTTCTCAACTGACCAAGAGCTCTGTGTACATATCTTGTGCTGTCTTATTTTCTACAGGGATACTTGGGTTTGTTTTGTTTGTTTGTTTGTTTGTTTTTTTTTGGAGGGGCAGTGCCAAGATACTTCTGCATACATTTCAGTGAAGCATTTTTAAGGGTAAAGCAAAGGGTTGTTCCTTAAGCCCTAACACTGTTCTGACTCAGGCAGGGCTTAAGAGGCATTTTTCTTATCTGAGACTGCCATGGGCGGCCTGTTACTTCTTTAAAGAACAGTGGTATTTGCACATTTAAGGACAGTTCACAAAGCGGACTCTGTAGGGTTTTCTGCCAGAACGTGATCTTCTCAATCCTGAGTGTTACTTATGTATTGCTTAGTCTTTCCATAGTGTCTTAACATGACCTATGTCAGATCCTCAGTCCTGAATCTCTCTTCATGATCTGGTAAACACAACATATTTCTGTCTGCCTTCTCCACTGTCTTGAATTCAGTCAGTCATTCTGAAAATCTCTCAAACATTTCTGTGTGATCAAATGCATATGTTTTAATGAGCAAATCTTTCAGCATCTCTGATCTCTTTAGCTTAGGTTTTCCTGTAGATGGCTTGCGTTATCTGCGTGATGGCATCCTGCTCCTTCTGTTGCTACCTGAAGTTTGGCCCTTTAGGACCAAAGGATGGGAATTCAGCAGAATAATTTAAGAGCAGTCTTGGTACAACATCATTTCTGTTTAGGATAATTAAACCAAATTCTCTTTCTCTGAGTGAACCAAATTACAGTGGGGGTTTTCAAAGCTTGTTCATCAAAGCTGCCCACCTTCTTCCTTCTGATAATCCCTGTGCCCAAGGAGGCCCATACTTTGACTTCATTCAGGGTTTCTTTTGTGAGGACTTCTGCTGCTTCCTACCTCCAGTACACCATCTGGATACTGGCTCATCCCCTGACTTGCAACATCTGAATGTGGGAAATCCTTCAGTAGAGACAGCTGTGATCTGGCCAGTGTCCTGCTCTTGCTGATGCAGTCCCTTTTGCTGTTGTTTGGTTTAATTTTATTCTATGAAATGGCTTATCTGCCTCTGCTGATGAGTCTGAAAGATCAAGACCATTGTTTTTAGCATTGTGGCTGATCATTTTCAGATTGTCCCCAGTGCACACTTTGATCATTTGCTCTTTCCCATTGTTGAACTGGAGAGTGTCTAATTCAACCCAACAGTACTGAGTGCATTTGTGTAAGGCTCTGCAGCTGCATCCTTTACACCTACTCCAAATTTTTGTTCATCCTAGTGCATAAGCTATCTTGGTGAATGATTATGGATGCAGAAGGGTTAACAAGATGCAGGTTTATTCTGAGCTACATGAGATGCTGGGACCCAGATGGTGTGCTTAATTACTCTGGCCAGCTCTAGCACCATCCTGCTCCAGAGGGAATTAAATGAGGAATGGTACATCAGAGAGTGTTTGTTTCCCATCTCCCCAGAGCACTTCAGTAATACAAGCTCCACAACACATTAGGCCCAGCCCAAACATCCCCTAGACAAAGTGGCTTTGGGGTGGTGGCTACCCTTGAGGTTCCCAGCTGGGCTTTGATGCACTCCATGTACCATCAGGGCTTCACTGGTAGTACCTTATTACAAGTGACTTCAGGACACCATTTTCTTTGCAGAAGCAGTCTAATTCTGACCATAAGCACAGCTATCATTCTCACAGCTCGCAGAGCCTTAAATGCATCATGAAAGCTTGTTCTACTAATTTTATTGTTAATCTAGTCCCCCCACTACTCACTGCCACATGCATAGAAATACTATCTTGGTGGCTTGCTTGGCAATATACCTGCCCCCATACAAAGCTTACAGGACTGATCCCTGTTTGCTGTCAGGAGGGAAAATCCAAACCACATCCATGGGATGTGCACTCTCTATTTTAGCTTCTTGCATGTGTCTCTGCAGAGCAAGGCTGAACATCAGGGGAATGCATATGGCCACATGGCAAGATGTGAGCTGTCCCCAGATGGTGCAGCTCAGCCTTTCCCAAGGAGTTATGGCCCGGCTGCAGTGGCTGGGTCTCCAATTGGATCTGCTCTTGCCTGCAGCACCAGATCTGGTAACCAGCTGTAAGGAGGAAGCTGGCTGTTCTTTGCTTAGCAGAGCAGTGGCCAACGTGCATATGCCTTGATTTACTTCCTACATTCCTTCTTCCCATAACCACCAGGAGTTTTAAATGATAGAAATGCTAGAGAATGAACACTTTTAGTAGGGGCTTGTGCAGTTAGAATTGCACTTAAGATTATCAAGGTGCTTTAAATTTTAAAGTCCTGGTTTTTAGACTGAACCTGGGAAACATTCTGCAGTTGTCAAAGATTTGTCATACTTGGTTTCTTGTCTGAAACAAAGCTTTCCCCCTGCATCCCACTCCCCTCCCCCCCCCTTTTTTTTTCTTGCTTTTTCTTTCTAGTCCCATTTCCAAGTAAGAGAAAGTTAATTTAGTTATTCCTGAGAAAAATAAAAGCAGATGATAGGAAGTTTCTTTTAGGTGGTGGTGGTGGTTTTCTGAAGCTGTTTTTCAGCAGTTATGTCAGATGTTTGGAAGTTGTGGTTTAAGGTAGAAATATTCCTCACTGAAGAGTGTTTCCTATTTTTCCAGAGGAAATCAGGTTTGATTTTACCACACTACTAGCACCAAAAATCACATACTGAGCCTGAACTGTAGAGTGTTTTTCCTGGGCTTAAGTGTACATCTTGGGAACAAGGCACTGTATGTGAGTGAATAACTTCACTCTGCAGTCAACTAGGCAGGCCTCAAAAGGGATTTAAAAGCACTGGCTGCTTTTCACGTGGCTTGAAAACTTGGGGTAAGAAAAGCGTGTCCCGTAGCGCCTGCTGTTCCACCAGTCAAATAGCCTCGGTTGCCTAGGGAAATGCACTCAGCTCTAGAAGTCGAGAGGGCATGAATCCGTTTTCCAGGTCTGTGCTTTACAATTTTCTGTGCTTCACAACTCCTACTTACTGTGTCTGGCTGGTGCCAAGCTGGCTGGAATTTGAGAGCTGAGGTTCATTATGGAAATAGTTGCCACTGGGGAACAGTGTTATGGCCCTGATCCAACAGCAACTGATTTTTATTTGACCAGTTTAAAGGGTTTTGAAAATCCCACACTGAATGTGTAGAGCAGAGGCTTTAGTAGGCACATTAACACAGCCCCTGAGTATGGCTGCACTCCACAGAGTCTCCTATCTCCTCAGAAGTAATGAGCCTGCACACCCTTTTTGATCAAAAAGGGGTGAGAGATAGCACTGTTCTGGTGTTTAGCAGATTAGTTTATGTATTTTGGGAGCTTTATATTCCTGCAGATTTAAGATTATCTTTTCAATATTCTGCTTCTTTTGTGAGCAGTTGTATATACCCTAAGAAAGTAAATGGAGAAACACGTATTGCATTTTAGTTTAAATCTGTACTTTGTCTTGAGTCATGCACGCACTCATGCCTCTGGTTCAAGTGCTGCCACTTGGCACTGGGCATGCATTGCCCCAGAGACATCCTGGTTTGTTACCAGGACATAGAGGGGGAGACACTTGTCAGTGGGATTGCATGACCTGTTTGATTCGCTGTCATTGAGCATTGGCTGGTAGTGGGGATTCGGGTTGTGTGTCGCTTCAGGCACACGTTGCTGGCTTTGTCCTCTGCAGGTTAGTCGTCTAGATCCACCTGCACCCTGAGTGTGACAGGCAGGGTAGCTGTGAGAGGCATGTAAAAGCCAGCAGCTTCCTACCCTGGCAGATGGAGCCTGGGGGCACTTTGCAGCCAGCCCTGGAAGGCAGTAATCATGAGAGGGATAATGGCTTGTTTCTGGTTAATAGATCCTGACAGTCTAATTTCCCCTGGTGAAAATAAAAGGGAATAAATCTTAGAAATACTGTAAAATCAATAGCTAGCAGTGAAGGGGCTGACAACAGGACCCTATATCCACAGCGCATTTTTTTTAATTGTGAATTCTTCATTTCACATTTCAAGCAGATCAGTTTCCTGTGGCTTTGCTAGAGCTAGGTAGTCCTCCGTTCTCCTTTCTGCCATACCAATCTCTTCAGTGCTTGTTTTACTGGCCTTTGAGTAAGGAATCTGAAGCCTTGAGCTTGTTGAAAGGAAACAAGGTCTTGCCCAGGGAAGGCCCACAGTGCTCTTGCTTCTCAGGGGCCCTTGGAGTCTGCCTCTACCTCTTCTCATAGGTGTGCATGATTAACCTGGTTACAGGTCTCTGTCTGTAAACAGTTAAACAACCCTATCCTGATCCTCCAAAATAACCAAGCCATAGGGGCCTTTGCTCAGTGCTTCATGGTTGTGTTCCGTGGAGAAAGACCCGACCCTCTGTTATCTTAGTGACCTGAAATATTGACGGAGTTAACACTTCAATTCTTTGCCTTCCCAAGGTCAGAGTTTAAGATTTGTGCACTGAACAGCCAGACGCTTCTGCAGATTAATGTCCTAGTCCACTGAGGACAGTCTGCAGTGAATGTGGATGGATTGGCAGCATTACAGAAGTAGAAGATAATGAAATAGGGAGTAGTTAAACACATAGTAATGTGTTAAACACATGCCTAAATGAATGCTTTGGGTAGTACCAATGTGCTGGTATTCAGCTTTGAGTTGTTGGACTAGGGTAAGGAAGTAGGGAATGGGATTTTCCTGTTCTGCTCTGTTGGTAAGGGGTGGGAGCTTGCTGAGAAATGCTGATGGATCCTTGCTGACACATGCTTTGCAGACAGCAGCACAAAATCCTCCTGTGCAAAGTAAGCTTGAGGGGGGCCTTCAAGATCCAAGCTTCGAGAACTCCTGGCTCCTTGGGCTGGCATGAGCATGGCTTGAGCAGTCCACCCAAAGAAATGTAGATGCAAGATTGAGGAAGAAGACTTGTGCTGGAATGAGTGTTTTTTTGCCATTGGCTTCCCTGTGAATGAAGATCAGTGGGAGGAATGGTTTCTATTCAATACTCTCGTGGACCCTATTTTAAAACAAGGGTGGAGAAACTATATGTTTCACAGTTTTCAAATACTCGAGATTATTTAGGTTGGTAAAAACTGTGGTAAACAGCTATCTTTTTTTAAAAAGTATCACCTCTCAGATATAAGAATCACACAACAAGAATTTAAGAGAAGCCTGCGTGAGTGGTTGATCCAACCTTTCAACTGTAGAATTGGCTCTTTTTGGTTTTGAGGTATTTGCTTTGAGCTCTCACTTGAAGTTATGTCCTTCATTAAAAGGAAAGAAAGTTCTCACTTTCTTTGTTTCTGGAATGCAGGCATTCTTGGGCAGAGCCAAGTGAACTTTTTTCCTCAGCCTGTCCCAGCTCCCTAATTCTTCCTCCCTGCTGAAGGATCCTGGAGGCAACCTATATTTCCTATGTCAGGGTACTGTCCAGGGTTCTGGGTCTCAAATTCTCTCCACTGAAACAGGCTTCCTCTGTGATGTTGAATGTGTTAACTCTTGGACTCAGTTTTAAGTCTGTCAGATGGCTCCTTCCTACCGTTCCCCTTTTCTCTCTCTTCATCATGTAGTTTTCAGACTCTTTCCTCACTCTCTATGTGTAAGTACGGTGCCCATTCAGTGATATTCTTTCTTTGCTGGCATTTCAGTTACTGCAGGTAGAACTGAAGTACTGCCGGGAGAAGTTTGGGAGGGCTTCTTCACTGGTGGTTGTGGTTCTCTTTAAAATTTTCTCCCCTGCCAGGATGTGTTCTTTTAAGCCCTGACTTCCCTTGTTATTTGCTATTTATAGTGCTGATGACCTGGTGCAACACCTTTTACTCTGTTTTGTTACTACCCAGGGGCTGCATAAAGTAACTTAAACTGAAGTATGTTTCTAAGAAGCAGACATATCACTCTTGTTACTATGTCACACAAGCAGTGGCTAAATCACCACTCAGAAAGGGCTGATCATTCCTCTGCTTACTGTGGGCTCTTTGTCCCCTCAAAACAAGAAAGAACCTCCATCCCCTCTCTCCCACTAAGAATTCTGCTGATGTCAAGTGATACCAAATGCAGAGCAACATTAATGAATTTATGCAAGGAAGTCTAGTTTAAATTGTACAGGTAATTATGCTTCCTTGGTGTTGTGGAAAAATCAAGAAACTGATGTGTTAGAGTTTTACCTCTCCATTGTGAAAGGTAAACAAAAATCAGTGTAACAGGTAGTCCATGCTTACAGAGAAGAGACTGATATCAGGCTAGGCAGATGCTCCCTTAGTGACTCCTATTCACAGTACATATTTTCCTCTGTCAGAGTAAAGAATGAAATAATCATAATATTTAATAATATTGATAATAATGGCTGATTCATATGCATTTTTTTTTTCACTTAAAGATTGCAGTGCTTGCTTCTCACTGATGCATTTGCATTTTAAAGATACAGTAAAATACTTCTCAGAAGTTGTCCAGAAAATAATCGATGCCAATCTTGGGAAATGGGATCACTAGTGATGTACTTCAGTCATTACAGAGGTGGTTTTGTGCAGGAAGGGTCGACTGGGTAGGAAAATGAATCTGTAGTCATGAAGGCGCAGGAACACTTTGGGGTCCTCAGGAGAGCTGAAGCCTCTTCGTGCTGTGCAGAGCACAGGAAATGGTATCCTTGTGCTAAGCAATATTTCATGTCAGTGAAAGTGGTAGAAGGAAACATAGAGGCCTGCAAATGGAAGTGGGCTTCTTGACTTCCTGTGTTTCTGTGAGACATATTCAGGTGAACACTGAGTGTGCACATCTGGTGACAGTCCATGAGTTATGTCCCATGGAAGAAGCCTTTGTGGACATATCAGGCCTTGAGAAATGGTGAGAAAGCTGAGGTAGGTGCTTTTGACAAATACTTCTTGTAGCACTGAATCATTCCTCCTGCTTTGAGACCCTGTATCCCAGACACAGCAGGTTGGCATATCAGGAGGGACTGGTAAGCTGTAGCTTGTATAAGGGATCAAGAGGAAGAAGAGAGACCATGACTCTGCAGATGTGTTGAATAGAGGTGCTATGAAGAGACAGCTTGAGGAGGAATGGGATAGTGCGAGTCTCACGCTCACTCTGTGAAACTTGGTGGATGTGTTGAAGTCATTTGTCTTGAGTCATTCAGCGGGTCAGTGGCAGAGCAAGAAGCAGAATACAAGTCTCCTGAATGCCAGGGCCACCACCATATCTCCAAAACCATATTGCCTCTCCAAAGTTACTTCAGAAGTATGTGAAGTGCCAAGGGACGCTGCACTTTTTTACCCAGCCAGCTCTTTGACGTGGCCAAACAGGTGCTCCTTGATCATGGCTGCATATTCAAAAGCTGTAACAGGTCAGTTTTGCATAAGAGTCGTGAATGAGTTTTTCATGTGGTGAGGATCTTTTCCTACTGTAGGCAGAGGCAGGACTGTGATGCTAGAGATAAAATGAGTTAGCTCTTTACACTGAAGCTTCCAAGGTGACCTTCACATTAAAAAAAAAAATATCTTTGAACATAGATCAGGAAGTGTTATGTATGTATTTGTTTATGATTTAAGGAATACAGTTTAAATATGTGGTGCTTTACAGGCACCTAAGAGAAAACCTCTGGGAAGCTTCTGCATGCATTCCGACTCATACCCTGTGCTACATAATAATGTAAAATCATGTAGACCTGGCTGGTGTGGAAATCAACCCTGGGAGGATTTTTAAAACAAGAACCTGAGCCCAAGTTGTCTGAAATCAGTCCTCTGGGGTTTCAATCTCTTGAATTTTGAATTTTCAATCTCTTGAAGTTTGCCTCTTCTTACCTCAGTGCTGGGTTCTAACTGCAGCTGTGACTGGAGTCTCACCACAGATCTCCAATGATTTGTTCAGGCTATGTGTAAACCATATTCCTCTGCCAAGAAGACTGCCTTTACTGAAGGGTTTTTCTCTGACATGACACTTTTCTATACAGTCTTTCCTTTTAGGCCTCCCATACTCAAGGAAACCTAACTGCAGCCAAGTGGTATAAGGTATGGCATGAATAATCATGGTTGCAATCTAAACGGTCTTGTAGCTTTGCCATATCAATAAGAGTGCAACAGTGAAGAACAGGCACCACGGTACCTCAAACACTGCAGGCATCAACATGGAAAGTGTTGATTTTACTTTCAGCAGTGAATGTTGTGCTTAGCAACCTTTTCACATCAGCTGTGGGGTTCTCAGTGATGCCTGGTATTGACTGCATCCATTGTGAGTGGCAGAGGCTGAGCACAGCCTACAGGCAAGCTGTGAAGCTTGAACTCTTGCCATGCTACAGTCATGTCTGGAGCTGGTAGTGATAGGGCAAAACATGGCCTTTTCAGTGCTGCTCTGCCACATCCTGTACATCCATGTAACACTAGCCATTCAAAGGTTTTGGTTTGTGATGACTTGTGTGCTATTTCTAAATCCCTTCAGGACCTGGGGGAGGGTGAAATGCATTTTGTACCTGTGTGATTCTGCTACTGCTGTATTTTTTTTCCTCAAAGGAAGGTAAACTTGATGCTGCAATCGAAAAAAAAAAACCCATTAAAAAATCCTAAACTGCCAAGAAAAGCTGAAACAATGTTTCTGGGATGGGACATCTGGTCTGCTGCTATCAGGCCACTGTGCTCCCCTCAGTGGGAGTGCACGTGTCAGTGGCTTTTGCTTCTTTTTTTACGTTTTAATTGAATATTTGTCTTGATTTGGCATTTATTGTCCATTTAATATTTAAACATGCTTAATAAATCCTGAAATGAAACCACTGTTGTATGAACATCGGACTTCTAGTCTCAGCAAGGGCAGGCATCAGCCGTAAAAAGATAAAAAGGCCAAAGTAGGGGCAGTGACAGCGTAAAAAATGCTGTTCTCTGTCTTGGTAAATATGTTGTGGGCTTGTCTCTGCACTGGCAGCAGCAGGGCAAAGGCTCCTCTGGTCATGCAGTGCTGTGCTGAGCTCTGGTGTCAGAGTGCTGGTTATAGCCCCAGTGCCAACTACAGCAGCAAGGAATGTCAGGCAGAGATGGCTCCCTCTCTCTCCACTCCTCTCCCTGTGGACATAGGGTGCCATCTCTGCTCAGGTACCAGTGGTACCTCCTCTGTAGAGCTGCAGCAGAAGGTGCTGATGACATGGCCCCAGGCACAGTGGGTTTTGTCACAGATTTAATTTCTTGACCTGACACTCTCAGTGGTTCCTTCAGACTGCCTCCAAGCTGTTATTTATCCCTTCCTGTCAGGAGCCATCTCTCTGCTCTTGCTCCATTTGGGTCAAACTCTTTCTGAAGATGAATTCCTCAAGCCTCCATATCCCTGCTGTTTCAGCTGCAGGTTCTGCTGGTGCAGGCACTTCAACTTCCTAGCCTCTCACTCTGCAAACATGGACTGTCCTGGGAACTTGTTTTTGCAGAATATCCCCCTAAATCTAGATTAAAGGCCCTGAGAAGATCCCTACAGCTTTCCTCCTGTTTCTTGTTAGTGTTTGTCTGGGTGCTCACATCTGTGATAAATGGAAATTCAGTTCAACAGCCTCATGGTCTAGAACATTATGTGTTTCCATGATGAAGCAGCCATGAGAAAGCTTAAAATAACAACAAAGAAAACACTCCAACACAAAACATGCGTAGGACCGTTCTGCTTTAAATAGTTAGTCCTGTACTATGCAAATATACTTAGTATGGGAGGAAGGAGTCTTAAGTTTAGTGTACCAGAAGTCTTCTCTTTATGAATAAAGACATTGAAGTGTCTATATCAGGAAAGAGCTCCGAGTTGTACAGCCACAGGGTATCCTAATGTCTGGTCCTCACCTTCGTTTTCTAGTTATGCTTTCCTCAGTGGATTCAGGCTGTGCATCTTAGGAGTCAAGATGTGCAGGTGGTGATTTGGAATGGCCACTGGCCACTTTCAGGCCTCTGGAGTGCAGCTAAAAGAGCTCAATAGAAAATTAGATTTGGTCCCATATATCTAATCAGTGGGAACCCTTCATAGCTATGTGGACTGGGTGCTTTGTTGGTGTTAAAACTGTTTGTCACGGTAGGGCCTGAGCAGATGTAATTTCCCAACTCATTCCTGTTTCCTTGGGGAGTAAACCTGGGAAGATGACAATGACAGGGCTGCTGTGGTTTCCCCACTTAGGTGGACCCCAGGACTTTGGGGTGCACTGCAAAATGCACCTTCCTTGCAGTGAAGATGAAGCCAGAGAGAACTAACTCAAATGTGATTTTTCACCTTCTTTTTTATAGCTACTAGGAAGTGTTTTAAGAGTAATAAGTGCCCTTGCTCAAAACCAGTGATGAGTATTTTCCACCTGATGCTTTCACTTATGAAACCTATTGCTCCTCTTGGCTATTTGGTGGAGCCTAATAAGCTCTATCCTGAGAGATATTTAGCTGTGTGCTGATGCTGGGAACTCTGTTTCAGACTCGAGAGCATGCATTCTGCATGCTGAGCCATGTACTAAAACACCATGCTGCAAAATATACATCCTATCTTCTGTGCAGATACACAGTGAGCATACATAAAAGGTAGGGAGAAGCCCACAGGATAGTAATCAAGTGTTTAACAGACAACACTCAAGAAGCTCTGCTGCTTATCTAAGAGAGCGAAGTGAGAAACTGCTCCCTGTTCTGGGAGAAACTGTAGTAGTGGTAATGAAAATGTTATTGATTGTTAATATTTCAGACTATTCAGAGCAATAATGAGATTTCTACCAGTCTGAAGTCCATATGCCTGAATACAAACCTTTAATCTCAAAATCCTTGGAGGTTTTTTGTGAAGTTTAGATTATGAATTTGAAACTACATTTTACAGATACAAACCTGTGTGCAATTGGAAAAGTCTGAAACTTGGTCTGACACTTGTAGCTTTGAAACTTCTTTCACATTTGTAAAGACCCCCATCCTCCTGCTTTCATCCCACGATCTGTCAGCAGTTGTTTTTCTTTCCTATGGTTCTGCAGCAGCTCTGCCACATGCTTTATATTAGGTGTAAGTCAGAATAACATCCTGGACTATCACAGGTCTGGGAAGAGCACTGGAAAAGCACTTGACTTGGGGGAGATCAGAAAGCTATTTTCCCACTGTGTAGCTGCAGTGGGAAAACAGAATTTATGAAGGCAATGGAGATTGGTACTGGCTAGCTCCAGTCAGAATTACTATTATTACAGCCCTGTTGAAATATTATAGCAAAATATACCAGTGATTGTGTGTGTGTGAATTAAAGGTAAAGGAGCACTGACGCTTATTACGGAAGCAGGTGTATAGGTCCATCCTCATTCTCCACTGAGATCTTTTTCAATATGTGAATCTGACCTAAGCACGTTAGAAAGCTCTGAGACAACTTCATTCAACAAGTTAACCTAGGTCATGTGCAAAAGCCAGCATGGATGTCCTTTTACCCCCATTCCACACCTCAGCCTATTATTTGATTGGCCATGTACACTATTACCTTCTGAAGGTCAGTCAGCAGTGGGGTTCAAGGCTCAAAGAGCCAGTGACCTGACAAGAGATGGAAAATCGTTAAGAGGAAGAACTGAACGCCATTAATTCCTGCGCTAATAACTGAGAACAGTGACAGCTGGGTTTTATTTGGTCTTAATTTTCCTGATTGTCCCTACTTCTGTCAGTACTTTTCAGATGCTGTCTTCAGTCTGACATTCTCTCTACAGTCTTGAACATTAGCTGAAACACTACTACACCTGGGAGGATGCTGTTAAATGTCTTACTATTCCAGTGGCTGCAATGGTTGACTGCTAAAGAAATTTGTTAAAACCTTCAGTGACAGGAACAAAAACATGCTATATTAATATACAAAAGACTCTAAAATGCTCTTTCCCTAAATACATTCTGCATATGACTATGGTACCTTTTAAGGATGCTTTTTAAAATATTTTGTTCTTTTTTTTTAATTGATCTTGGAATTGTACTGCTACTAGTTTATAAGGAGTAGTTGTTGAGTGGTAGTAAAAAGGATTCAGAAACAATTTGGCAAATTTTATTTTGGGTCATATTTCTTCCTTTTCCATGTTTTACACAATTTTTTTCTTTCCTTGTGAATATGACTTTGATACCTGTTTATGAAGTTTTTTTTATATTGAAAGACAATGCAATCTGTCAGTAGACAGGCTTCTGGAATGAAAGACTTCCCACTCTCTTCAGTCTCTGTTTTTAAAACACTTTTGTTTCTTCTTAGCATTTACATTCATCTTGTTCAGAGAACTGAGGCCACTCTGTAGGAATCAAGTGATCCATCGTATAATTGATCTTATAGCAGCCTTCCAGTACATAAAGGGGGCCTACAAGAAAACTGGAGAGGGACTTTTTATGAGGGCATGTAGTGATAGGAGAAGGGGAAATGGCTTTAGCCTGAAAGAGGGTAGATTTAGATTAGACATTAGGTAAGAATTTTTCACTATGAGGGTGGTGAGGCACTGGGACAGGTCGCCCAGAGAAGTTGCAGCTGCCCCATTCCTGGCAGTGTTCAAGGCCAGGTTGAACTGGGTTTTGAGCAACATGATCTAGTGGAAGGTGTCCCTGCCCATGGCAGGGGGTTGGAACTGGATGAGCTTTAAGCTCCCTTCCAACCCAAACAGTTGTCCAGGAAAGGCTTTTAATAAGCACTTCATAGGTCAGATTTGGTCGCACTAAATCTTTGCTCATCAGTATTAAGAAATGCATTTTTAGAAGTTGGTTTGTTCACAGCAAAATAATAAAACATCACAGAGTATCAGCCTCCAAATAAATTATTTACTTTCAGTAATTCACATAACTCTACAAGAGTCTAATCCAGCATCCATTGGAGGTAGTACAAATTTCTAGTGATGTCAAAGGTCATTGCTTAATGCTGTCAGTGATTTCAGTGGGGTTTTCTTCTATTTTTCCATCATTTGGGCTTTCTGAAAAACATGTTCTGGACTCCCTGCATCTTGTGCTAAATAAGGAATAGACCAGTTGTGGTGGTGTTTGTTGCATACATAGACTTTGTACTCTTACCAGGAATAGAATTATGCATTTTTAGCTTGTGTCATAAAAAAAAATAATTTTTTTGCTAGAGGTTCTGATCTCTCCATCTGTCTGATAGGTGATAACTGAGGTATCTGCGTAGCCACATGCTAAACTTGTAACGTCATGGGGGTCGTGATTACCACACATCTTGTTTTCACTGAGACCTGCCAGGAATGGGGAAACTTTGGCATGCATGCTGATAGCTGACTTGTATGCCAAGTCTCTGTTGGGCAGGGAAGGACTGGACATTTTCTTCAGAAAGCGAGGAAAAAAAGAAAGAAGGTTGGATTTCAGTATTCTCCCTCAATTGTACCACTGGGGCTTTGCAGTAGCCTCTTTCGTGGTTGATCGTGTGGTATTCCAGACCAATGCCAATACAACATCTCTCGATCCCATACTCCTCGCTGGCAGATATATGGGGCTGTGCAGTGGCCAGCAGTTCACCAGTTCCAGAGCAGAGTTTTCAGCCCTAAAGCTAAGGGTCCCCAGATGTCTTTTGTTGTTCATGTCAGGGACTGGTAGCAGCAGCTTAGGAAACATAGTGGGGTGGGAGAGCTCTGCAAAGCTTAACAGCTAAATTAATGCAAGTTGGTTGTTTTTAGAGGCCTGAATCTTAAGGACTCTTGTGTGGAGACATGGTTAGCAAGCAAAGGTCATGTTCCAATGTCTGAGCTTAATTAAGCACAGATTCTGTGAAAGGGAGAAAAAACACCAGTTGTGTACAGTTGCTGACAGTGGAAAAACCCTGGAAGTTAACCAATAGAGATAGAAGACCAGCTGGCCTACCTTGTAGCTAAAAATTGTCTGTGAACTAGGAGCAGAGACCTTGAGAGGAGGATGTGTATATGAGCAGGGGAAAGCACCGAAAGTGCACCTGGAATGTGCCCAATGCTGTATATATCAACCAATCACTACGGGAAGCTGTGTGTACGTGGCAGTTTGACACTATATATACCCATTATTTGAGCACAATAAACGGATCACTTTTATCAATCATATTGATTGTGCATGTGTTCCCTCCGTGCGCGACGACACTCTTGCATCTGCCTTTGCTCAGTTTCTGCAGGCTGAGCTGATGTGTTTTTAAACTCTTTCCTCTGCATAGATGTCTATACTGCCTTTTGTTTGACTCTTCTGGCATATACCACTTCCAAGTCTCCTAGGCCTTCAGGGCCAGTTCTGGTCCTCACAAAATATACCATATAAACCCATTTTTTCCCAAATCTTCTTTTTATGATTGCTCCACTTGATGGCTTATTGCCCTCAGTCATTTGAAATACTTAATACTGTCTGAGGGATTCCAAGTCGGTTACCCTTCAGCTCACACATCACAAGATGTGACAAAATCAATGAGACTCTAGAAAAAATCTTCTGCTTCAGTTTTCTCATTCCTTTGGCATGTTCCTTGTGTTTTAGGTTCGCTTGTAAGGCCACGATCCTTCCTGTTTTTGTGTACATGACCTCTTTTCTGCAGTGGAGTATCTGTGGCATATTCTGCCTTTCTTTTAAGTAGGTGATGAGCAAAATTTGCCTTTAAAACTTGCTGTCCCACTTGACAGTAACATCTTGGCCATCATGGTTGACTGATCACACTGCCTCACCAGCTTGCTTGCTGTTTAATTACCAGCTCATCAAAGTGGATGTTTTTTCCTGATCTGACTGTCGTTTTGGCTCAAAGTGTTTCTTCTAGTTGAAAATTATCAAGGTTTAATGGTTCTTTTTCAGTCCAGTGCTGCCACCCTTACAATTTCATTTAAAGACAGAGATCTAAGAAGAAAAGAGGCAAGCAAGCCGCTCACACAAAAGCTGTTTGCAGTTTGAAAGCAACTCTCCAATATCAAGCAGGGCTCTGAGACAGAGGAAGCAGATCATCAATGCTGCTGTTAAGAAAATAAGAGAACAATTCAGAGAGGCCATACCAGTCTGAAGGAGTCTGGAGGCCTAAGGGAGGTGGCGTGCAAGAGATTTTCTTCCTTTGCTATTTTACAGTCAACTACAGAGATTTTTTTTTTAGGACAGTGACATATCAGTATGCCTTCCAGCATTATTCTCCTGTCCTGTTTTATTGGGGTTATAGTCAGTGATGCCTAATGGAATTAAGCACTGGCCCTTTTCTCTGCAGCAGTCCAACTGGTCATACAGTGGTTAATGTGAAGAGATGTAACAGGAGAAATAAATTGCCTACTTGTTGCTGATGGCTACCAGAGTGCTGCAAGCACCCCAAACCCAGTGTGTGCCCCTGTGCTCTCATTTCTGCAGGGATAGCTGGCTTCATTCATCGATTGCTTTGTATCTGATGAAAAGAAGAGGATCTCAAAGAATACACACCTCAAACAGGCCGTGAGATTTGAGGCAACATTTTTGCTCCAAGGCCTTCTTTGGGCCATGAGAAGTCAAAAAATAACAGTGAGCAGGGTTAGTAGAACAGCCAACCTTTGTTCTACATTTTCAGGACTAAAAGAAGGTCGTTGCCCTAAACCTTATCTCCTATTCCTAGCCAGTTTTTTGTTAACTCTTAATGTTTTCAGTGTGCATTTGCCACAGCATCCGTCTTCCTCCAATGATTTTTTTTGAAGCCAGTAAAATAAAAGGGAGAAAAAAAAAGATATATTTTAATTTCTAGCCAGAGGGGAAAGCATTATCTCTAAGATTAATCTGGAGAATGTAAAAAATGTGAAATAAGCTAGCTTTGTAGGGGTGCTGGCTGCTTATAAATGATGTTTTGCTCTCTGACATGCAAAGAGCTTTGCCCCAAAAATGTTGACGTCCATCATCTGGTAGTGAGAAAATACTATGTATGCAGTAGCCGATGTTACAGGAAAGTGTCCTCTGCTGCTCTTTGGGCTTCAACTGTGTGAGGAGTGCACAGTGAATCTCTCTTTCTGGTACTCTACATTCCCTTCATCTCTTTCCCTGTTTTGTGGTGGCTTTACTGTGGGCTTTATGTCCCCAGACACTGTGCTTTTCTTCAGAATGAGGACAGCACAGGCAACAGAAATGCATGTTTCTGCCTCTCACCAGAGCACTTCCATCCTTAACAAGAAGATAAAAGGTGAGAAGGTAGTTTGTTTTTCAGACCTGATTTCATTATTGGGTGGTAGCATTGGCTTCAGATGACTGCACGGTTTTCTACTGATGTATTTTACTTGTTTACTTTCTGTGACATGGAGCTCAGTCTTTTTTGAAACTCTTCATTCCTTTCTCACAGCTGTCCAAAAAAAAAAAAAATCATTAAAGTGGAACAACTTTTATTTTTCTTTCGTTTTGTGTGGAGGCGATTTGGGTTCTTTCTGGTGACCTCAAGGGAAAGGCTTATTGTCCCATTACCACTCACCCAACCTGTGCAGTCACTTTTTCTTACGTCATCTTTGTGGTTAGATAAAGATTTTCTTTGTGTGATGTGATGCTGGGATGCAGAACATTTACAGAGAAAACATTGAGGGTGAGCTCACCTTCTGCTGTGGATGACAGGGGAAAAAAGCAAGTCAAAAGAATTAAAAGGTTATAAAGAAAAAAAAGTGGAGATGAAGAGGAAAGCCAGGCAATGAACTTCAGGTATTCCAGGTCCTTGTGGGACTTACAATAGGGGTTTGGCATGGACTTCTCTCTAGTGCGTTAAAAGAATAAGCATTAATATTGGGACATCTGCAAATATAAAGAGCTGAATAGCCACAAAGGGCATGTATTTTGGGTTCTCGGGACTCAATTTTTTTCACTTTACCTTGTAGGACACTTTCATACCTATTAAGTTCAGGGCAATGTGTGTATAAAGTGCTCTTAAATCAGCATTCCCTATTCCTTCACTGCAGGCATTTTACACCTGCTTGATACTCACAATGTGTGGGTGAAATCACTATACAAGGCAATCAGGCCCTGTACTGCTTCAGAATGGCTTCAGTAATTCATAGTTTATTTCAGTTGCATTTGTGGAAGTGTACAGGTTTTTACTTTACACCTTAAGATCCTCTAATCAGTGTGTGCAGCTGGCTGGATGAATTGCCTGATTTTAACTTCTAGAAGCTGTGGGTTCACACCCTTCTCCAGGGTTGTCTTTCAGTTAGAATATGCCACAAAGCCTGTTTTCCTCAGTGTGAAATGAAGGACTAAATTTCCTGCACACTGTTATTCTTATCAGCCCAAACCATGCTGCACAGGACTACAGCATTTCAATGGCTTTTTGTACTGAGGAAATAAAACCTATGAACTCAAGTCTGATTTTCCAGAAGTGGTGCGTGCATGAAGAGAGCTTTGCTCCATATGAAGGAAGGGGTTGCACTTTGAACTCGCTACTGCTTTGCTTGAGGAGCACTCATCCCCTCCTATTGCTGTTCCCCTATTCCTCTGGGCAGACCTTTTAAGCAGCTGTTATGCCAAGCTCCAAGGAATGAAAGTATTTGCTGGTGTGTCTGCAGCAGCCCAGGAGGAGATGCTGAGCAGCAGCACGCATCTAGTGTGCAACTGGCAGAAAGGAAGCAGTTAATTAGCCTTTTTTTATGCCTATGTCAATATGTTTGTATTACAATCATGGGTCCATGTTGGTATCCTCAGGTGGCTAATTTACATGAAATTTCTTGCTTGTGTTGAGCTTTAAACAACATCCTGGGTAGCCTAGTGAAAAAGGTTGCTGATGGCTTTTATACAAAAGATTGGAAATTCAGGCCCTGTTGGGACTGTGCAACAGCACAAAAATATTAATACCTGTCTTTCTCTCCCTTTTAATAAACAAATCTTTATTGCTGTTTTTTCCCCCTAAACAAAAGAAGTGGTCCAAAGCATTTAAGACATACAAATCCAAGATGTGCTATTTATAAAAAGAGTCAAGGCAGATAAAGAACAATTTATGATGCTTATAGAGCACCTTTCAGCCAGCTAAGTCACACTGATTATATACACTCCGAGTGACTCTGTGTGTTGTGAGATACATGAAAAAAGTAACTTTTTCCAGAAGTAAGTAAAAGTAAGGTACATTACTACAACAATAGTTTAACAAATCTGCACATTAATTTCAAGGCGGTGTAAAACAACTGAACAGCAGGAAATATAAATGTACTGTAGTTGAGTGGGATTTGAAGCAGCACTAAAACCTTTATTTCTGTGAGCAGTGATGTGTTACATTAGTAATGATGAATGTCTGCCACTTTGGGTGTACTCTTGTGCTGAGCTTTGGCTACCCAGAATTCAGGGAACCTGCAGCAATTTTTGCCAACCAGAGCATATGGCCAATTCTACATTAAGTTTCTCCAGTCTAAATGAATTCCTGAAAACCACAACCTATAGCTGTTTTGGCAACAGTTGGAAAGTTTTATTGGAGAGGATTCCCTTGCAATCCTTATTACTCTCTGTTCATTATACAACTTCCCCAGAAGTATACTACTTTAACTCTTTCCTGTGGTGCCTCACCTCAGTCATCTTCATGGCAAGATGTGATCCCAGCTGAAAGAAACAACAATTTCTTTTTCTTTTTGAAAAGAAACAACAATTTCTGTTTGTAAGGAACATTGTAATTGAATGTTTTCACTTGGAATGTGGTGAACCTCTTTCACCATGGGCTCTCCTCTCTGAATGTGGTGGTTAGAGATCTGAAGATGATGGATGGACTTGACATCACTGCTCCATGTTTTAGTTTTCTTCTGGCATTGCAGAAGTGCCAGACTCTGTCCTGACTGCTCTTCTTTCACTGTGAATTAACAATCTCGTATCACTGGTGGTGTTAACAGCTCTGGCTGCTCTGCACCCCTGCTCTTTGCAGACTCTTCTGTTTCCTGAATCTGTGAGTTTCCCCAGAGCGTTACCTGCCTTTGGAAAGGTGTCTTTAAATTGTGCTTTTGCTTCTGCCTCACTATGTTGTCATTCTTTGGGGCCAGGACCCTCTGTAACTGCAGAAGACTGTAGGGGCTTTGGCTTTTCTGTGCCAGCGTGACCATGGGAAACATGCACGAGGTGCATCCTCTCTCTGTGCCTGTTTCTGGTGAGATAGCAGTATAAGAAACCTCTCATCTTCCTGAAATCAGAAGGATTAATGCATTCAGTGCTTGCAACACCCTCGTTCATTTTCTTCTGTAAACCAGGCATGAGGTTTTCACATGCAAGTTGCTGCATCCTGCATTTCATTGGTGCTGGCTAGCAATGTCTGCGGTGCATAGTGTGCTTTAACACATCTGTTCTGCAGGATGAATAACTGGGACAGAGTACAGGTAGATGGGCTTTTCCAAAGATGTATGGCAATCAACTGCAGAAAAAAGAGGAGGACTTGAGAATTCTGACTCTGTTCCTGTAATTGCCAGGCTGGCTCATGGTTGGAGAGATGAGATAGTTTAGGAAGCATCAATGTTTGATGATTGCTTTCTAGTCAAGTAACCCAGCTAAAGAACTCAGCTTACAACGTGAACTACAATAAAAAATGACGATACATGAGTTGAGAATCTTTCACAGATCATAAGTGCGGTTTCGTGCAAATCCTTGGTATTTGTAGTGAACAATGTGAATGCGTCTATTTCCACACAGTAACTGAATGTGCTGTTAGAAATGACAAATATGTACATGACAAGTAGAGGCTTATAAGGATCCTGTGATTGTTAATACTCATTTAGTCCAGAGAAACAGCTGATACATCTGCTTTTTTGTAAGGTATTTGAAAGATGCATCTTTCTTTTGTCTTAAGAGGTATAATCCTGAAAGAATTAAAAGTGAAAGACGATCAGTTAAGCTATTGATCCGTTGATTGATCAAGATATCACATGAATACTTATATGAGTATATTGCAGCAGGTGAAGGGATAACTTGCAATTGCACTGAGAGAAAGGCAGTTACAGAGACTTGTTTTGGGTTCAGCTCTGTATGTGGGTAGACCTGAGCTTTTAACAAGTGCAAATTTAACAAATATGTGAATGATGCTTATAGCATGTAATATATCCTATGATAGATTGCATCCTGGGAGCCTCCCACTGCTAGCCAGTGGTGTAATTGCTTAGGTGCAGTGCAGTTATCTTTGAGGTTACAGTGAGGTCCCCCGAGCAGTTACTGTCAGGACCATGAAAAAAAGCCCACACAACTTGAGCAGAGAACAGAAAAATTGAAACAGCCTGAATCTTAGTGAAGAGTCTTTGATGTGTACAGAGACCTGATATAGCTAATAATAAGCAAGCAGGTTCGTTTTAGATGTGCTGAAGTTTCTTCTCATTATATGGATGGATAACTAAGCACAATGAGTTGTCACAGTCAAATATTGATGTCATAGATACCCAAACCATTATGGCCAGATATGTCTGATAAGGTGGGATATAATCCTTATGGCAGCAAAAGGGTATAGTTTACATTTTTCCTGACTTTGTTATTTTGGTATCCAGTGATCCCAGGATATACAAAATGCATGTTTTTAAATCCAGATTGCTTCTCAGTCTTGTCTCCTGTCAGCAGGCAGAGGACAGTGAAGGGAATAAATGGCTGGGGGACAAAAAGGCAAGGCTGCCTGTTGTGGAGGTAGACTGTGAGGTCATGTGAATTTAACATGTTGGTAGAAGACTTGCAATATTAGTGGAAGAAAGGTCTTTGATGTGGTTCCTTCTGTAAGCCTCTGTTGGAAAAGCTGTGAATAATGCTATTTATTTTGGTTATAAGGAAGATAATATACCTTAGAGTCATGGGCATTTCATGCTGCACGGTTTTATCACTAGTACCAGCAGCTTGAGTAGCAGGAATGAACCCAAAAGGGCCATGGAGGTGGCCGAAAAAGATAACCGTAGTGACCAACTGTCTTTGTTATGAGAGGAAGGACCCTGGGTTATTTTGGAGTGGTTAAAATAAGCAGTAGTAGGATTTGTGTGGTCACAATTGTCTAAAGTACATAAGTAAGCAAGTTTTAAAGGGGGAAAAACCTTTTATTAGATCAACTGGTAGACCTGGAAAAAAAACCCCAACCAACAAACAGGTTTTTCTGGCTGAAAGTTTTTTAATTTGTTTCTTCAAGCTGTACCAGTTGGTCTATTAAAGGATACTCTCTCTATAAACCTTGCTTCAAGAATGGCAGTGTACACTCCTGCAACCTCTTACAGGATTACATAACCCAGAAGAACAGAGGTGGACTTTGCCTGCCCTTCATCCCACAGTGCTGCCTGTCCTGTCTTTGGGCTGTGCATTGATCCAAAGATGTCAAAACAGCATCCAGTGCCCTGACATGAGTCTGGTCTTGTGTCAGGTTCTCACCCAACTTGTTTTGAGAAGGAAGGCTGGTGGCTTGAGAAGGTGCTAGCATCGAATATGGTTTCTGTATTACCCAGTTGCTTAATGGTTAATTGGGATTCTTCAGTTGCTAAACTAGGTATCCATCATGTCTGTTGGGAGAAACCTCTAATACATTCTCCATTCACATACAGCTAGGAGGAGAAGTCACTGACAGTGACCATGGTTAGGCACTCTCCTCCAGACTAGTCCACGAAGCCGTTCTGCACACTCTGACCCTTTCATGAAGTATGACATCAATGCAATAGTACTTCGAGCTTCTTGAGCTGAAAGGTGGCAGCCCAGGTTTATAAAAGGGTTTATGAATAAAAGGTTAAGTAAGGAAATGTTTCTCCTGCACTTTTGTCTAGATGTCATAGACTTCTAAAGGAGCTGATAGGAACAGTTCAGATAAAGTAAAGAAGTTCTCAACGGAAATTCAGACATCTATTTGCAAAGTGCCTTTGATACAACATCTAGCAAACTCTGATAGAAACTTTTGACCTTAATTCTTTCTCTGTCAGTTTTTGGATCTCTAAATACTTGATTTATTGAACTATGTCCTACACTGAATTTCATAAAACCCCATGCAATTTCAGGCTAAAGAGGGGCTGAGTGCTGTCAAATTGAGGGCAAAATTTCCCCACAAACAAGGAAGTTAAAAGGGCCTGGTAAGAGTAAAAATCATGGGCCTCTAGTACACTACAGATCTGTTCCAGCAAATAATTTGTCTCTGTATTTAAAAGTAATAATAAAACAAATGCACTTTCTTTTTTAGTTAACCTTAGAAGATCAAAAGTGTAGATTAAGATAATAATTTTCCTTTGTCAGTATTCATGTTGTTTGACCACAATGCAGTTTCCTCCATTACTAAGGTGTTAGTAATTTGCATTTTTGCCTATATAGGTATTTTCTACTCAGTTTCAATTTTAGTCTTTATGCAACATCACAGAGATGCAATCACCAGAACAAATTGTTAGTTTATATATAAAATGCATCTACTGTTACGTTTATTTTTTTTTAATTAACATATAACCCCATGGAAACAATTCTGTTGGGCTTGAGCATTTTAAAAGTATTTAGAAATGAAATTGTAGAAGTGTGACTTCCAGTATTCTATTAAATTGGGAAATCATTTTTTTCCTAATAAGCTCTAGGACAGTCGGTAGATAAAACCCAACAGTTGTGCCACTGCAAGTCAAAAGGAAATCTTGAGGTTTTCTTTGTACATTGAGAATTTACAAAGCATCCATTTGAATTTTCTTAACACATCATTTTACTTGTATTAAATGCATTAAAAAGGCTCTGGGCAGTTTTCAGGTCAATACAGGCAATTGCACAAATACTTGAGAAGCCACCACTGCTTGCAACTAGTCATCACTGGGAGCAGACTAGAATTAAATGTTCAGTTTGAGAGCTTAGAAGTGACTAATAACCTTCACCTTCACTTGACCCCAAATATTTCTAGCCATTGGAAACAAAACCCTATGTACGAACTCTAGCTTAGATCACGTGTATATGTATTTCAGAATTCATTAGTGACTTACATACATTTTGCAATATTGTAGTATTGAGTGTAGTGCAACAGATGTGTACTGCTAATGCCAAATCTGTCCCAATATATGCTAAGAAAAGGTTGTTGCTTATTCCTCTCATCTTAGCAAAAAGTTGCATGTTAGACAAATGAGCAATGTAATCATAGAATCATAGAATAGTTAGGGTTGGAAAGGACCCTAAGATCATCTAGTTCCAACTCCCCTGCCATGGGCAGGGACACCCCACACTAAACCATGTCACCCAAGGCCTCATCCAACCTGGCCTTGAACACTGCCGAAGATGGAGCAGTCACAACCTCCCTGGACAACCCATTCCAGTGCCTCACCACCCTAACAGTAAAGAATTTCTTCCTTATATCCAATCTAAACTTCCCTTATTTAAGTTTGAACCCGTTACCCCTTGTCCTGTCACTACAGTCCCTGATGAACAGTCCCTCCCCAGCATCCTTGTAGGCCCGCTTCAGATACTGGAAGGCTGCTATGAGGTGGGTTGCTCCATGCAGCCTTCTGTTCTCCAGGCTGAACAGCTCCAACTTTCTCAGCCTGTCTCCATATGGGAGGTGCTCCACTCCCCTGATCATCCTCGTGGCCCTCCTCTGGACTTGTTCCAACAGTTCCATGTCCTTTTTATGTTGAGGACACCAGAACTGCACACAATACTCCAAGTGAGGTCTCACGAGAGCAGAGTAGAGGGGCAGGATCAGCTCCTTCGACCTGCTGGTCACGCTTCTTTTGATGCAGCCCAGGATATGGTTGGCTTTCTGGGCTGCGAGCGCACACTGAAGCCGGCTCATGTTCATTTTCTCATTGACCAACACCCCCAAGTCCTTCTCTGCAGGGCTGCTCTGAATCTCTTCTCTGCCCAACCTGTAGCCGTGCCTGGGATTGCTCCGACCCAGGTGTAGGACCTTGCATTTGGCATGGTTAAACTTCATAAGGTTGGCATTAGCCCACCTCACAAGTGTGTCAAGGTCCCTCTGGATGGCATCCCCTCCCTCCGGCGTATCAACCGAACCACACAGCTTGGTGTCATCGGCAAACTTGCTGAGGGCGCACTCAATCCCACTGTCCATGTCACCGACAAAGATGTTGAACAAGACCGGTCCCAACACCGATCCCTGAGGGACACCACTCGTTACCGGTTTCCAGCTGGACATCGAGCCATTGACCACAACTCTTTGCGTGCAGCCGTCCAGCCAGTTCTTTATCCACCTAGAGGTCCACCCATCAAATTGATGTCTCTCCAATTTAGAGACAAGGATGTCCTGTGGGATAGTGTCTAAGGATTTGCACAAGTCCTGGTAGATGATGTCAACTGCTCTGCCCCTGTCCATCAGTTTCGTAGCCTCATCATAGAAGGCCACCAAATTGGTCAGGCAGGATTTCCCCTTAGTGAAGCCGTGCTGGCTGTCACCAATCACCTCCTTGTTTTTCATGTGCCTTAGCATGCCTTCCAGGAGAATCTGCTCCAAGAGTTTGCCAGGCACAGAGGTGAGACTGACTGGTCTGTAATTCCCCGGGTCATCCATTTTCCCCTTCTTGAAAATGGGGGTTATATTTCCCTTTTTCCAGTTGTCGGGAACTTCACCTGACTGCCGTGATCTTTCAAATATGATGGCCAGTGGCTTAGCAACTTCATTCACCAGCGCTTTCAGGACCCGCGGATGGATGTCGTCAGGTCCCATGGACTTGTGTACGTTTAGGTTTTTAAGATGGTCTTGAACCAGATCCTCTCCTACAGTGGGCCTGGGGTCTTCATTCTCACAGTCCCTGCGTCCACCTTCCAAGACTTGGGTGGTGCAGTCAGAGACTTTGCCAGTGAAGACCGAAGCAAAGAAGTCATTAAGAACCTCAGCCTTCTCCAAATCCAGGGTAGCCAGTTCTCCCGATATCTTCCAGAGGGGGCCTACGTTGTCCCAAGCAGACCATATTTCAACCTCCTGTAGTGTTGTAAAGCTTGGAGGCTTTAAACTTTAAACTTTAAACTTTTTAAAACTCGGTGAGGAGCTTTGCCTTGATCTGCGCCATGTGTCCATGAGACGCTACGGTTTTGGGAGTTTTTAAAGGGGGGAACTGCCTGGCTGGGTCAGTAGCCTGTGTGTGCATATGCCATTGAGCTATGAAAAGATCAGCATCTTCTCAGGATCCCATTTCAAACTTTCTGCATTGCTGACAGTCTAGGCAGCACTCTCTGAGGAAATGAGTGTAAATGTGTTGATTTCCACCTAGATTTCAGCATGGTAACCAAGACACTGAAATAACCGAGAGACAAGATGCTATGGTCTTTGTTTTCTTTTCTGTCTCCCTTTTTCTTCATAGAACAGAATTGGTAGGACTAAATACCAGTACCAGGTCAGGATGCGGGGATTTTAAATGGTTGCTACAACCATCTCATAATCAAGAGGCTTAGTTTGAGATCTTCCAGTCTCAGCTCATCCAAAAGTCTGGAATCAGACCCAACTAAGAATTATTTTCAAAGGTCAAGATACAGAGGCTGTTGGTACTGTTGAAAGTCCTATGTTTGGTCCTTAGGGTCTGCAAGGATGTGGCTGGGTATACAGAGCTCGTGTTACCTTCTTCCTCCCACAGGTTTTCAGGATCAAGACTGTAAAAGGAGCTTCTTGGGAGGCAGAGAAGGGCTGGTTGAAAAACCAGGCTTCATTTCCCAAAGTCTTGCTTGGGGTTGAGCTTCAGCCAAGGGAATGCTCTCTGTATCAATTAGATTGTTTTGATTATTGGTTATGAATATTATTCTTAGAGTTTCTGCAAAAATTTGGCTTTGCTGAGACATTGCTCTTTTGAGCATGCAGTCGAGACCAGTAGGGAGGACTAGGTGCACATTGCAGTGTGCCATGCAATCACCATACCATCATGACATCTCTGTGTGCTATGGTTCAAATTTAGGTACATTTTTGTGTCATGTAGGGGTGCATGGAGTATGTTTTCTGCATGTATACTTGTCTGACACTTTGTGACATGCCTGCAAGAGATGCAGTGTGAGTCTTGCAGACCTGGAAGGAACTCAGAGCTTCATGCCTGATTTGATGCATTTCCAGCTGCCAGCTGTCTGTGGTCAACTGTGATGGAGCTGTGCAAAAATCCCACCACACAATGTGCCTGTCCACTCCTATACTCATTACTTTTCACATTCCAACACGCTAATGGCTGCCTGGCATTCTCCCTAGGTAAAGGAAGTCCTCCAATGACATTCAGGGACCATACCAAGTTTAGAAAATCTAGCTATAGACTTGCTTCCTGGTGTTAGCCTACTTCTGAAATCAAGTAGTTTGGTATGGTTACAAGGAGCTCCAACATGCTGAGTGTAGTAAGTCATTGCTATGGATACGCAGATGTAACAAGGGTTGGTAGGCCTTGATATTACTAGGTTTTTACATGCCTACAGACATTTAGGTCTATCCCCACCAGTTCTCTCACCAGAACTGGTAAGGAGCAACCAAGGCTGATGAGGAATTACCCTTCTATTAGAAGCTAGCCAGGCTGACTAAGGGCATGGACACAAGCCATGTTGGTAAAGCCTTATCAGATACCTCTGATTTGAGGATGAAGAGAGCAATCTTTGAAATTGCTGCACATCTATGAAGAGAGGCTCAGCACCCTCATCTTCCATTCATGGCTCAAGTGTTTTCAGAAGGCCCTCAGTAGCTTGCAGAATTAGATACAGAAAAGGGCTGGCTGTAAATCTGATCCTGTCCACAAGCAACAGAATTGTTTAAAAACAATAGAATGTGTCTGAGTCTTTCTGATTGCGCTTGTAGATATAAATATATATATGTTCAAATGATTTTTTGAGTCTGATTGTGAGCGGCAGCTGACAGCGACTCAGATGCCTGTATTTTAATGCAGTTACTTCATCAGAAGAGTGGAATAAGTAGTAATGAAGCCTGTTAAAAGGGAATATGTCTGCTCCTTGTTTTGCTTCATAAATATTCATGACAACCCCTCTCCTTTCTGTGCCCTTTGACTGGTTCTATTAACTGGGAGCCATTAGCTGTGGATAAGGCTTGAACCTCATGAAACATTTTGTGGTCATCAGATTGCATTATTGGAGGAATTTGCAGGCACAGATACTCTTGACATTCACATCTGTTCCGTCTAATTATTCCCAAATTGAAATTGTAAGCCCCTTTTTGCGACAATGCAGTATATTTCTGTGGAGTTGATTGCATTATTAAAAGCAGGAGTTTGCAACTTCAGCCAGGGAATGTGCAAGGCACTGATGAAATTTCAGTTTTTTTCTTGGCAGTATTTCTAGCAACATCAAGTAAGTTTAAGAGTGCGTATATGATATATGTACGAGCCTATGGAATGTATAGAAAAACATTAATTTTGATATGACCAGAAGGTAGTAGTAGAGAGCTTATTCATTGCTTTGAATAAAGAATGACTAAACCTCAATCTTTCATTTGGATAGCAGAAAGTATTCCTCTGTCAAGGGTGCATATGCCATGGGGAAGGTCTTAGTTTTGAAGTAGCTTCATGCTTGGAGACTCCTAAAGAGGCATGTCAGGCAGTGCACTCTTCACTACCTTGGTGCAGCCCAGGAGCTCTGTCAGAGAAGACTGTGTCAGTGTTCAAGTCTACATGTTTTGGGTGGCTAAGTAGTCAAGACGAGGATGGGGACACAGCCATAAACAGTTTAGCTATGTGGGTCTTTAGTGGGAAAAGCAGTCATGTGAATCACTAGTTCTGTTTTTCCCTTTCTGCTTTGTCCCACTAACCCTTCCCCTCCCCCCAAGTATTTTTTAGCTCCTTTTTTATTTTGGCTTGTATCATGGCCTGGTAGGTAACGCACGCTGTAAAGTTTGCCTTTGTGAGGCGAATATCTGTGCAGCACGAACCAGATGAAATCAGAAGCTCATTTTACAAAGGATGCTAGATGTCTAGTAAATGCTAACAGATTTTGAGCAGCTCTTGACTAAAGAAGAAATGCTGAACTGGAGGTAAATGTTACCTTAAACAGTGTGTTGTGTTATTTTATTTTGCTCTCACTTCTCTGCATCCACTCTTTTCTTCACCTACAGACGGTGGCACAGATCACCAAAATCAGATGTGTCATCCCATAATGTTGAGAATAGGTGGAAACTGATGTTGTTCTTTGTTACAGCAGACTGGCTGTGGGGATTTAAGGATGAAGAAATAAAATGACCAGCTGCTTGCCTGAAAGGAAGATCCAGTCCATGTCTCATTTATAAAAAATAATTGTTTGTTTATTTATTACAATTATTTACAGACTGCTGATTCACTGCCACATTTCAATTTTTATTCTCTACATGCACACACACCCACCCCACTTCAAATACGTTATAGAAAAGCTGCAAATTACAGGATGTCTAATTAGAAAGCTTTGAGAAAAAGATGACAAAGAATCGTTCACCATGGAGACAGAAGTTGCTTGCTGATTTATAGCCAGCTAAACAATGCTGGAGATTCTGATAAGCTATTCCTGGGGAGAGTAGGAGTTAGCCTGTGTGAAAAGCAGAGAGCTGGTATGCACATGTCATAGAAGAGCAAAGCTTACTTCTCGTAGAGACAAACCAGCAACAAGGATACATGATTGAAGAGTGGTGAATACACTGTCTACATCTTGGATCTGTTTTATAATCTGATATAGTGCCTGATTCAAACCTCTGAAGACAGCAGAAAACCACTCTTTCCTTTCAGAGACTGCTGTTAGGTCACAAGCAAAACAAATCTGTTTTTTTCTGTAGACCTGGTCATCAGAGAAGATCTGGACATAATAGACCTGAAGTGCTCAGATAGGCGGATTTTTTAACCTCAGCTGCAAAATCAAAATGTTTGCTCTTGATTTGTATTCTCTGATTCCTGTGGAACTGGCCAGAAAAAGGATATTTGGTTCAGGGCTATTTTTACATGTGAGATGTTTTTCACTAGGAGAAAATTTGGTGTGATAGGCAGCCTCTGCGTAAGACAGTCTGGGACAAGAATAGCAGAAAACACTGCAGATGAAGATTGAGGCACATTGACAGTGATCTATTATTACGTGTAGAAAAATTGCACTGTGCATGACTGGATAGAGCATGTAACATAAGGTTCTGTATCCGTTTCGGAGATATGTCATTCTGAAGGTTTCAGATTTCTGCTTTTAGCAGAAAGGGTTCCAAATTCTTCCACATTTCTTGCATTTCAAGAGCTTCATAGTGACTCCTGTTCACAGCTTTGAGCTGTGGGCATGCATGTTGTCATCCCCATGGGATGTCACACGTGACATTGAACCCAGTGCAGCTCCACAGCAGTCCTGCACATGAGGTGTCAGATCCATCACAGTACTGTGTGAGACACATTGCTTTCCTCAGAGACACAGGAGGTAGGGATACTTTCCCTAATGTTTTGAGTTAGACTGTGTTCAAGCTAGAGACCAACCTGATCAACCAAGACCTGCCTTGCTGCAGCAAACCCTAAAGCAACCAACCAAAAAAAACCCCTCAAATGCTAAGAATCTATCTTAATTACCAAGAGAGGGGGTAAATTTCCCAGGTCTGAAAACATTACAAAATCCTTACCATGAAAACATGTGGGGTCTAAATTTATACCTTTCTTCTTAAAACACGTCTGCCTCTTTGGAAGTAGGTTTTGATTTGCACTTGGAAGTGATCATCAAGCTTTAACTGAGTGAGATCAGAAGTCACTGAGGGTTAGGTAAAAGGGCTCTTATGAGAACTAGATGAAGTTTAGATCCTGTTTCAAATAGGGGATGTGCATCAGGTTAGCTGAAGGAATAAGCTGACTGTATTTTCAAAAAAACCAAAACCAATCCAGGATATTTTGCCATTCTGAATCGCTGAACAAGCTTCATTAACATACAAAAGAACAGGTTTGATAATATCCACACTCAACTTTCCACTTCAAACACTTGTACCCTTGGATTGCTTGTTGCTGGCAACTCTGGAGAAAATTTTACTCAGTATAGCAATAAGCCTTGGAGAAGTATTTTGTCATTTAAAAAGCCCCAAATATTTCAGTTGGTGTAAATTAAACTAAGGCAATGATGTTCCTTGATCGTTGGGATCTCTTCATGAAAACAACCTAGTAGACCTGGATATACATATTTCTCAGGAAAACTTTGCTGTCATGTATCATGGAGGGAAAAAAGGATGACTTCTTGCAACATATGTAGACTAAGCTTCAGCTGATTTTGGTTCTGGCTTTTTGTGCAGAGCTGCCATTTTGTCTGGACATCATAGGGAAATAGTTTGCAGAAGTTGCCCAGAACTTCTCAACAGCACATGCAAAATGGGATATTTTTATTCCCAGAAATCTGAATGTGAGTTAATGTATATCTATGTGCACTGATGAGTTTTCCTAAATTTTGGAGAGTTTGGATATTCAAATGTCAAAGTCAAATTTGCACAAAGCTGTGTGAACTGTGCTTGCTGAGACTCCTAGGAGTGTCCTCGCGTTCACATGCCACCTTTACTTCATGTGCCTGTATTCAGTGGTCCATACCTGATTCCTAGCACATCTTTCACTGAGATTATGCAACTCGCAGCAGGCAGCATGGAATAAGCGACCAAAGAACTTGACCTTGAACTGAAAATTCTCCATTTGGGTTGTATATTCTTAAGAAGACCGCAGAAAGGCTGAACGAAACCCTCAGTTAGTGGTGGTGCTCTCCAGGATGGCTTCCTAAGCATAGGAGAGGGATGTATTGCAGTTAAGGATGCCACATTTGACAAATGGCAGTACATACATGCTGAGATGGAAGATAAAAATAAAGGGCAAATAGGGGTTTAGATAAACAGAAAAAAAAAGAATTCTTTACAAACACAATTGTGTTCTAGAATTGCAAGGAAAAAATGGTGGATTGCTTCTGTGTAATTAGGTTGCCTTATGAACAGAGCTCCTGGACATTCATATAGAATCAGCTAGGTTGGAAAAAACCTTTCAGATCATCAAGTCCAGCCATTACCCCAGGGCTTTTAAGACCACCACTAAACCATGTCGCTAAAGGCCTCATCTACATGTTTTTTGAACACCTCCAGGGAGAGTGACTCCACCACTTCCCTGGGCAGCCTGTTCCAATGCCTGAGCACCCTTCTGGTGAAGAAATTTTTACTATTATCCAGTCTAATTTCTACAAAGCAGTTGTGAGTGATATAACTCTGCAGTGCTGTTGGGTCAAGAAGTCCCTCCAGTGCAAACAGTTCTACCATCACATCAATGTCAACAGCAATCTGCTGAGCTGATTAAGATATGGACTTTCTTTTCAGCACTTTTTCCTTTCCCAAAAACTCTTCAGGTGTTGGCAAGGCTATTCAAGCTGCGTGGGCAGGATGCTGCTCCCTCCTAGAGTCAAACCCAAACTCACCTGGAGTAGGAGGGCACTGTCAGAGGAGAGTCTCTAGACTGAAGTTTCTCCCACCTTAAGGTTCCAACAGATTAAAAGATCTGCTGTGTGTCTGTGTTCCTGGCTGGGCGTACAGTATTCTGTAGAAGGAAAGCACTTGAGCCAGGTAATTAAACATGTCAGCTCTTTATCCAGGAGAGTATTATATTAAATTATGTACAGTAAATATTTTTGGAAGGTGGAATTCTAAAGAGAACTTATTGATTTATGGCAAAAGGCCAAGCTGCTGATGGGATTGGCAGACGTGTTTAGCATCCAGGGCGAGCCTGGGTATGGTGTGTGTTCAGGAGGAACAGTGAGCCAGGCGGATTGGCGCAGGGGGAGGCTGCTCTTTGCTCTGCAACTCTCCCTCCTTTTTGAAAGTGCACAGAAAAACTGTGAGCACCCCTCGGCTTTTTCGTACGCCTGTTGAATCAATAATGGCGGTGTGGAAGTGCTTGATCAGCACTACTGTCACAGCTGCTCTTGTAAATGGCAACATTAGCAGGACTACCCGGCCATAGCAAGCAGGGGTGAGAGTGAGGGGAGGGCAGAGAAAAATGTCAGCAATATGGATGGCCTTGCCAATGCTGTCAAGGACTGGAGGTGATAAACAGGCAGCTAGAGATGTCATTTCAGTTCCCCAGAGAGGCTGGGGTCAGGCGTTCATCATATCTCTATTCCCAAGGGAAATGCTATGTGTGAGACATAGGTGGTGTACTTCTGTATATCACCTTCTGTCAGGGCTGGTCAAAGTAGTCTAGAAGAAATCATGCTGCAGTAGCAGAGAATGGGTTAGGTACCTTGAAGAGATTTCTTATTTGTAGCACCTTTCTTTTACTCCTTGGGGATTGTTTGCATCTGCATGTGTTAGCAAAGGGCACAGAATCCTTGCATGGCATTGTACAAACATAAAGCTGCATATGTCTGCCTGTGGTCATGGCGCATGCAGCATAATGTTGCTAACTCACCTTACAGCTGTGCGATCACAACATGATGTACTACAGAGGTGCATGTAGGCAGGAGTGCCAACGTATTCTAATATAAGCATGTAGAACTTTACCCTTGTATTTACTGGTTGTTAGGGTAAGGTATATATTTCAGAAATGTGAACGTATGTTACTTATGCACCTATAGATATGTTCAAGTCTATGCTTGTGGGTGTCAGAGTTTTAGGTAAAACTTTTGCATGTATGATATCCATATTTAAGCTGTGTTGCATACATGTGTGTGTTCGTGTGTTCATGTGTTCTTATATTTTTCTAAGGTAAGTGCTTAGGCAGGCAACCTGCTATACATTGTGATGGTGTAAAAAGTGTTATGCATACAGGTGCATTTTTATAGTAAAGTATAGAGACATATGAGTATATTTTCCTGAGGTAATTTTCTTTTCTGCTGGGAAGTTAATAATGTTTGTGATAGTTTCTCAAAGGAAGAGAAAGATCCGGTGTATGGCAGTATGTTCTCCACAGGGAGCCATCAGTTTGTTATTTAAAGACGGCTCTTCATTTCGCAGCGTAAGGTCATTTCATGTCTAAATGATGAAAGTCCATTTCCCCCATAAAGATTTTAATTTAAAGTGCCCAGTGCCTCTCCTCAGCAGGAAAAGAGCTATCACTGGATTTTTCTGTGGCTATCATAAGAAAAAAAATGACCCAGAGCAAGCAAAGTGGCTTCTATACTGACACTTTCATGGATATCATGTGTATCCAAGGGAGCTCTTCTCCACTTTGAAGTGGTCAGAGATTTGGTGCAAAGAAATGTCATCCTGTTTTCAGAACACTTTTTCATTTTTCCAAAACTAAGATTAGTTTCACAAAGACACATTTTTGAAGAGATTTGTCAGTGTTACCTTCTTACAATTGTAAAAATAATCAACATCAGACCGGGCTTGAAAGGTAATGCATGCAAAGTTGGAGCACTTGCAAAAATAAATGGTGGGTGAATATGCAATTAATCCAAAGTTTGGCAGCCAAAATACCAATTTGAGGCAGCAAAGGAACATGCATGGAAATGCTGAAATTTGGAGCGTAACATGAAGTTTTCATTTCATGAAGTTTGAGCCTTGAAAGGCATGTCCCTTTCTCCCATCTCACAGCGTAATAACTCAGTAAGGTTTACCAAGATCTTTCTCCAAAATAATTGCTGAAATACTTTTTGTAGTTTGATTGAATGCTCTTGGAGGCTGCCAGACAACCCAGATAAGATTTGAATTTCAACTCTCCCTCTTCCACAGCACAGTAGGCAAATGAGTCTTGAGGTCATATTTAATCTGCTGACTTCACTGGAGTCCTTCCAGGTTAGGCCAGCTGCGAAAATTTGTCCCTAGGTCACTAATGAGAGCTCAGTCACTGGAGCACCAACCTTGCAGCAGTCCTATTGACACTGCTGGCACTTCTCTGATGCAAAAAAAGCAGAAGAAAAATTTTGGTTATGATGCAGTTAAGCCCTCTTTAATTTGAAAGTGATTATAATCAGTGGAGAAAATCCTGTTAATTAGGCAATTATATACTCCACTTCTCTTCCAGCCTCCCTCTTTCTTCATTCTCCACCTTGTTTTCTACTTTGGAAATCAGGAGAACAGACATATTTTTCTTGGCTTCTAATTCTAAATTCATCTCCTGGGTCAAGCTCATTCCAGTTAGCTCACCTCTCCCTTCAACAGCAGGATGATTTAAAACCTCCACACTACCACTGTGATTGTTTAAAACCAAAAGGTGACACCGTGTGTGTTTGTGTGTGTTCCTGTCTTTTCAGTACACCCTCTCAGGATATCTCAAGTGTCTCTCACAATAAGACTTTCTGAGATAAATTGACATCTGTTTTCATTGCAGTTTGAGGGTGCCTGTGGATGAAAGCTTTACTGACCAAACATCCAAGGCTTTCCTGTTCTTGAGGTTATTAACTGGTATGCTAGATGTCAGTCAAAACCAACACACATGAAATATGTACCTCAGTGTAGCATGCACAAGCATAGCTGTATAAGGATGGAATAAGGTCTTGTCAGCTCATCACAATCCTTATCCTTTGTGTCCCCTTTCATCCCACCTGGGTTTTGTTTGATATTGGTTATCTTGGGGAAACAAAGCTATGTTTTACTTTCTTTAACAGCATCACTGCTTTTACCCAAAACCTGGAAACCCATGCTAGCTTTGGGGTGGTCTTGTCTGTAAAGGTACCTCTGAGGTCTCATGCAGTGCCTTCTGGGCTATAAGGAAATACTGGCTCTTTTAAAGCTTTTTCAAAATGCTCTCGCAGTCTCTGCAGTGACGGTTGCTTGTGAAGCAAAGACCAGACTGGTAATCAAAATCAGCAGTTATGCATGCTTGTTAGAGAAACAGGCCATCAAGACAGTACTTAAGGGGAGATTAAAGTATATCATCAATATAAACAGGTGCAAGGTTGGAAAGAGAGAAGGGAGAGGAGCACAGAGAGTCTGCAATAGCTCAGCATTAAGGTTGTCAACCCTTCCCCACACTAGAAGTGGGATGATGCACAGAAGTAGAACAGGAGTGGGTCGAGTGAGTGGAGACAGAGAGGAAGCAAGGGGGAGGCAGGTGGAAGCTAAGACTACATGGGACCTGTGGAAGTGAAGTAGGAGTGGTTTTGACATGTGAAAACAAGTTTTGGAGAAGGTGGAATGAGTGGGAATGGAGCAAGTGTGGGTAGGGCCCTCAGCTGCTTAAAGGCCACATTCATATTTCCACCAGCTTTCCACTCTTTTTGATATGGGAGAGCAGTGTCCTCTCTGGAGCACATCGAGAGCTAATGAGAGGATGAGGAGAGGCAGCTGGCGGCATCTTGCAGCCGAGAAAAAGGAGAGGCAGGAGACATTTCAGAAGCATTTAAACACTTTGCTCGCCAGCAAGGAACCAGACACCGGGATGCCGTCAGGTACCATGCTTCTTGGCAACAGAGCCTCCCAGCATGTGTGGTGACAGCGTTAAAAATGTTTGTTTCAGTTTTCAGTATCCTGCTGCCTGGGGGTGGTTCCCCATCATGTGGACGGGTGACAGTTAGTTGGCCTGAGGCCCTCCCAGCTCCTCCTACCCACCCCTGCAATGGGAGCAAGATTCTAGGGTTAGAAAAGAAAACAGCTCAGCCTTGGAGCCAGGGCAGACTTAGACGTATCTTCCAACTCCAGTCTTCTCCATAGCATCAACTCAAAATTGGCATGAGGCTTTGGAAGGGATTAAGAGGGCTGGTGAGCTTATAAAAGGCAAAGTGGAAAGGAGAGGGAAGTGGCAGAGGAACAAGGGAGCAATTTAACCACCCTTGTCTTTCCCAGGGATCTTTCAAATACAGCAAGATGTTGAACAGCATACAGCACAGGGTGATGTGTTTTGGATGTAGGACTAGTGTTGTTCCCTTATATTTATATTCATGAGTGCCCTGTGGTGACAGAGGTGTTCAGAAAACACTGAGCCATTTAGCCATTTATCTTTATGTCTCTGCAGTCTTACACAAAGCTTATTGTCAAACCTAAAGAAATCAGAGAAAGAAGTGGAAGAATTTTTAGCTCCAGGTAAAATATTCAGTGACTATGGCTCATTTGTGTTTGCAAACTGATTCTGATTATGGATACGGCTAATGCATTCTTTCTGAGTATTGTCCAAGTAGCGTGGGACTTTTTGCTCAATGAATATTGCTGCTATCTGCTGCACAACTGACTCGTCCCTGGAGTAGGTTTTCCAGTAGTGCTTTTGCTTTTTGACCAGATGTCTGAAACATTTTTAGTAGAAGAAATCCAGAAGGATAATACAGAATAATACATTTCTGTTGTCAATTTGGACAATGTTATTTGAGCTTTCTGGATTTTAAAATGAGATATTTGAATAATAAGGCAACAAATAACAATTGCAGCACTCATTAATGGCTCATCAGAGCCCCTCTCGCTTTTATTCATAAATCCAGTGTAGATGTTGCTTGGGCAGCCCCTCTCCCAGTGTGTTGCATGGCACATGTGTCCTGGCAGCCAGGCTGGAGCCCACTGTCCTGGCCTGGGTTTCTCTTGATGTGTGTCTCAGAAATATTCCAACTTGCAGGCAATATGGCTGATCTGGCTGTCTGGAGAGGCACCTGGAAATAAACCGCGTTTCTGTCTGCTGTTTTGTGAAGGAAACCGAGTGTGATAGGTTAGCTTCTGCCCCAATGCACCAAAGAGAAAATAGAAAAACAGAAAAGAGGATGGCAGTGGGAAGCAGGAGGAAGGAAGACAGCATGTTTTCTTGCTTCCCTGAAAGCAAGGACTGCTTTTGACCCCTGGTTGAATTTGTCTGCGTTGGAGCTGAGGAAAGAAAGATGCTTCTGCCGGGCTGCCGTTGCCATGGAGACCGGCAGAGACAAGAGAGGCAAAAGACTGCCAGAGACAACGACTTTAGAATTAAAAACAGGGTATTCCTGCCCTTCGCACTCCCATAATCCAATTCCCACTGGTCTCTGCTCTTTGTGGGCTGTGGGTGTAGTAGCTTTGATGGAAAGGGGAAGGCAGCTCTTTACTTATCTCATGGAATGATTATTTCCACACCTTTCACAACACAGCAAAACAAATACAGCTTTTTTTTTGTCTCACACTTGGCCCAAAATTAAAAAAACAGAATAAAAGACTGTGTGAAATTGTTCTTCCCACCCCTAAAACTCTCCACCCCCTCCCGGAGACTAAAAGGAAGTATCATGATTTTAATATGAACCATCTCTTTCAACTCTAGTGGGTGGGTGGAGGTGGGTGAGAGCTGAATTTCTAATTTCTCTCTCTGCCATCAAAACTGAGTGTGAGGATCAGGAGCTGACAAAGTGTGTTACCTGCCTTTTCCTGTCAGGTATGTTTGGGGGAAGCGGAGGGAGGGAGGCAGAAAAGGTTGTGTTTATCTTTTATCTCTTACTCACTTTATCCTAGAGTTCCAGTTATTCTACAGAAGCTCTTGATGTTCAATTTGTTTTGCTTGTCTTGTGCTGTCAGGGTTAGGAGGAATTTGGAGTTGCAAAAACTTCCCAGCCAAATGCACTCCTCCAAACCCTGCTTCTCCTGTTTTGATCCCCACCCCTACACGTCTCTGAGTGGGTATTTCCAGTAGCTGATTGGCAGGATACAGAGTAAATGCTGCATTAATACGTGTCATTTTAATCACCCTGCAGGCACTGGCTGTAAAAGACTAAGGAAACGTGAAAATTGTTGTACAGGAAGGATAAATAAGGAAGGTCAGAAACATTAGCTTTCAAAGTTTTACCCTGTTTTTCCAGGCCTTCAAATGGCTCTAATTTTCCTCTTTCATAATTTCTGATGGGATTAGCTCCGGCCCCATCAAAACATCATATCTGAGTTGAGGAAAGACCTCCTTAATCTGTTTGAGATCTTTGTTTTTGCATTCCCTAGTCTCCCTTTTCCTACCAACCACCAGGAATCCCAATCCCAACCTTTTCTCTGCAGCTCTCTGCACCAGCTGGTGGTGGGTAGATAATTAGGATGGGTGACATTTGGTGTCTAATCCTCCCCAAGGCCTTCCCCTGAGCTTTGCTGTCCAGTAGCAGTTAAGAACATTTGTTATCCCCCAGGCTTTGGGCCCAAGCAGGAAATAAGTATTTTTAGGAGACAGAGATGCATTTGTTATTGACATCTGTTCTTGTTTTAATGAGGAGAATTAGAAAAGAGGATGAGTTTCAGATGGAATTAAGTTTCCCTTTTCTCTAGCTAAAGACCCCATTAGAAGTCCTTCTAAAGACATTGTTTTGTCTTTAGTAAAGGAGCAAGAAATCATTTACATACTGATAGAAATCCAAAGACCATTTAGACATTGCTTCCCTCAGGAACCCACTCTCCTGCCTCCCCTTGTGTCTCTGCTAGTCAGTGATTCCTCCCAAGCAGTTTTGTTTTCTGGTGAGTCACAGGTATAACTTCTCCACCTGGACTCACCCACTGCTTTGAAATGCAGGTCTTTCTCAGTCATCTTCACAGAGATCCTTCTATAACTGTTCTTCTGTAATAAAGACTGACTGAGGAGTGAGATTGTCTGACATGATAATGCAATCAGTGGCCTTCAATAATCTATTAAATCAGCTGTGATATCTTCTGGTCTGCCTCTTGCTGGAAAGAGCCCTTGCAGCAGTGGAATTGCTTGCTGCCTCCATTAGTTTGTAAATAACCTGTCCATTTGGAGGTCATTTTGGTATGACATTCTCTGGCTCAGCAGGTGGCCTGCACCATTGGGCCCACTGAATTTTTGAAGGCTTTAAGTCAGAAAGAATAACTGAGAGAAGAATTTAAAAAAAAAAATAAAAAAATCCCACTTTTCTGTCCTTCCAAATGGGAAGTGTGGGAGTGAAACAAAGAGTCCCTGCTCCCTGTCCTTGCCCCTTCACTTGCCTTCCTTGCTCTGTTTCTCCCATTCCTTTCCTTCCCCTCACATCTCTGCTCTGACCTTCTACTAGGATGGGGTGTGTTTTTTGTAAGAAACTGTCATCCAAAGATAGGCTACTGGCTTGTACTCAGAACTGTGAGACAAATGCCTTTGGGTAGCATCTCTGGAACAGATACCTTCCCAGTGCTGATGAGCTTGACAGCAAGGAACGCACTGTGCTGATTTTTCCACTTTCCAAGAGATAAATTCCACCTTTACCTCTGCGTCATTTCTGCTTCTCTCTCCACTTTTGAGAGAATTTTGGGCTCAGCTTTGCATGTTGGCAGGTGTTTTTGGGAGTCTGTCAGCATGGACAGAGTGGGTTGGGAAGGCTCCTGTTTCCCCTTGTGAGTTCAGTGGCTGGGAGAGCCCAGCTTACCTCTGTTGCTGCAAAATGCAGGATGAACATGTAGGAATGTTTTTCCTGGCTTGCTGATTATCCGTGGTTTGGATGTAGAGAGAGACTGAACTGGGAAAGGTTATTAAGTGAGGTACAGGGCTGTGTGCATGAAGCTGCATTACATTCAGGGCCATATCATATCCACAAAGAGTGCAATCGCTTGATGTTTCTGGGGTGTTCTCAGACTTGGAGTTAGTGGGTAAGACAGGATTGGTGGCAGGAGAGTAACTCTGCATGGAACACTTGTGAATCCAACTGATTTTAGGAGCTCCAGCGACTCCAGACTCAGCTGGGCTCCACATGCAGAAGGTGCTGAAAGCATGAAGAGGCTCCATCCTGTGCCTGGCACCAGGAACACTACAGAGCATGATGAAGGTACACCCCACTTCAGAGGCTGTGTGGCAAGTAATCTAGTCCAGGAAGGATAACATTCAACTGGAGTTAATAAATCTATTTGGACTTCAGCTGGCTCCATACAGGGACCCTAGGATGTTTCTGTATCACATTCCTGACTGATTTAGCAAGGTTAATGTTGTGTTATTTCGGATAACCCAAGTTCTCCCCTATTTCTCCTGATAGCAGAACATTGATTGAAGTTCATTTTCCATGAGGGATCATAGACGTTTAATGGCCTCATCACCAGTTAGGCATGAAAGGTGTCTCTTCTTTGGCAGGTACAACATGACAGTATTTAGTTTTCATTACATTAGCTAGAGAACAGAGGTGGTATCACTGATAATGCTACCATGTGGTGGACGGATAAAAGACACCATTGCAAGCATAATAAATTGGCCAGGCAATTTCATTTGCAGTAACTGCTTCTGTGCTTTACTTATACGTCTTGAGGAGAAGCTGCTGTTCACATTGGGTAAGAATGTGTGTTTGTGAGGTGTATTGATGGTGTTCTGGGCTCAGAATGAAATTATCAAACTCATTGTGCTCAGTTAATGTGTGAATTCAGCTTCCCAGAGGCCAGTGTCCTGACTTACAGGGCCATCTCTTTCCTGTAACATAGCTGTTGATGAAAATTCCCCACTGAAATCTATCTGTTTTCAAACAATATAGTTCTCAACTTGTATTGAAACATTTAACTTGTCAAGTAAATAGGTTGTACTGAGTGGAAAATAGTTCGGTACTGGGTTTTAGTGCTTGTGTTGCACCATGCTTCCTTTCTAGTTGGGATGTTTCCTGCAATGCTACTAGAAATATGGAAACTCCCATGATATTAATCCTGAAGATCTGAAAATGGCCATACTGTAAAAATAAAATGGCAAGCCTATAAGATTCTTCATGTGGGTAGAAAAACCTCATGCCTATACAGTATAGGGTCCATTTAGTGTTTCTGAACAAGCGACTGATAAAATGAATTTTAAAACTATACATTTCAGATTTATGTCAGTGCAAATAGGATGGAATTTGCTCTGCTATTTCTACCCCCTTCCTCCTTTAGCTATGTTGCCAATTAGGGCTAATTACAAGGCACTGACTCACCACTCCATTACTGCTCAGGTTTATGCCACTGTAGCTACCATTTAAGTGAATTGGGCTGTGTGGCTGTCTCAGCCCTTCCCTTGTTCTCCTCCTACCCAGCTCTTTTTGCTCCGTTTTCAGATGCTGTGTGCCTTCCTTAACTATTTCTACCCAACTCACCTGCCCCATTCAGCTGTCTGCCTGTGGTCCTCTCTATTTGGCTTCCTTTTGTGAAGCCCTTTACCCAGCTAGTGCTGCCTGCCACACTTCGCAGGAATTCAACATTTAGGTGCTTCATCTAGGTTGCAGTTGTTTATCATTTATCTTTGTTTTGGTAAGGCTATCATAAAGATTGTTTGCCAGACTTTAGGAGAGAGCTGTGCAGGCAATAGGATGGAAATTACCCAGCTTGGGTCAGTCCCTACAGAACTCCCTTCTCAGGGCAAGAGAGAAGTTTCATAGTGCAAAGCTGAAAACCTTTCTTGTTTCACACTCAGTCCTTCAGCATATTTTCAAAGAGCCTTGCCTTGCATAACATCCTCTCATGTTTCCTTTTGATATTCTCAACTTCCCACCTCATATTTTATTCTACCTTCATATCAATGCTGTGTGTGGTGGCTGGAGAGTAGCTGGAAAGCTGACACCACAGGCTGGTATTTGCTGTTTTGATCATGGATTTTAGGTTACAGAGGTACATTAGGAGTATCGGGTGGTAGATCTGCTGCTGGTCTGTGAGATGTAGTTTCTTAAGGAAGCTTCTTAGGTATACTTAGGCTGTCTCCAGGACAGCTGAAGAAAGGAGCAGGACGTACTGCTTCTTCTTGGCTCTTTTTTTGGGAGTGAATTGTTAGGGCTGCAAGATGCCTATGCAAACTGGAGCTGCTCATGGTTTCTTTGGCAAAGTTAAAACATGAAAACATGTATTTCAGCTATAAAAATGCAGGCAGGGTTTATACCATATTTTAATGGAAAGAATGTGGCTTGTGTACTCCTTCCAATTTGCCATCCTGCAGAAGCTCCCCCTATCGCTGAAGAATGCACTATTTCCTTGTGACAGCAGCAGCAATTGCCTACTGAGGAAAAAGGTAATTTTTAGAGTGCATGCAATGCATTTTTAGGTGGGCACTATGTGAATAGGCAGCTCTTGGCAAACAAAGAACTTGTGCCCAGCAAGACATGCATGGTTTGTGGCACATCTCTGGGGAACCCGTGTGCTGTATTTTGCTACCCTGTACAGCAGTGTCATAGCTGGAATTCAGTGGTTTTGGGAGACTCACTCAAAGGCCAGGAATAGAAGTGATATTCACCTTAGCACTGAGAGGTGGAGACTGTGGTGGAAAGGAAGTCCCCAGGCCAGAGTCAGAAATGCTATAGCTGCTATTCTTAACCACTTAAACTCAGCAAGGTCCAAGGGCCGGTCTTCAAGAGAAATCCCTACATTGAAGGGCCTTATTCTCTTTCATACTGTTGTAGCCTGAAAAAGAACTGTCTGTTTTGAAGTGGATACAGCTAAAGTAGTCTGAGGACAGTACTGAAAGCTTACTCTACTAATTGCACCAATGTATCAATGCTAACTGTATACTGAAAACTTGTTTAATGTGAATTCCAGGTATGGAAAACCACAGACTGTATTACAGTTTCCACTCAACAGCAAAACAGCTCCAGAAACAGCTTGGATGTCTTTGACCAAGCTTGTTGGTTTGTCCTGTTCAGTACCTACTACCCAGGGACAAGTCAGTGCTTATTAATGCAGAGATCCAATGAAACAGGAAGCTTACTGGTGGATATCCCATCCCTGGGCAGGACTTCCCAGAGCAGCTGGGACAGAAGAGTTGCCTGGCCTCATCCTGCAGGGTGAAATTCTGTGGTTAAAAGTTTCTTGGTTGCTCCACCAGCAGAAGCATGTTCTGCACAGTAAGAAAGGATCCTTTACGTCAAGTGACAGCACAGAGAAAACCTTGTTTTGAGCTATGTACAGAGCAAATGGGTGCTGAGCACGCACAGATTCAGCCTTGGCTTGAAAGTACGACAGTGTGTTTGCATGATGGTTACCAATGCTGGTAAGTTGGTTGGATCTATATAGAGCTAGACAGAGCCAACTCATGTCATGAGTTGTCATGTCATGTCATGTCATGTCATGCTCAATATGTTCACAAACCAAGAAGTCTACTTGCAGGTAATTAAAGTAGACCATGCTTTTCTAATGACCTTTTTACTAGAAAGAACTGTAGCTGGAACTTCTTCCCCCGTTGAATGGTCTAGTTAGGGTATTTCCACAGGCTTGGTCCCTCCTGTAATTGGGGAACTCTCAGTCTCACTGTGTAGCAGGGATCCTCACATTCATGCACTGAGGAGGGAATTTCTACTCTTTGCAAAAAAAATAATAATGATGGCATGTGTGCGCGTAATATGTAGCTATTTAGTAATTGAAAAATTGCTGATTTGGAACTTACTCTCTTCAGTTGTGTACAAGAATAATTTGAGTTCACATTTTAGGCAGCTTACAAAGTGCAGGACCAACCACTTATATATTCACTTCTCGCCTGCTGCAAGTCACTATGACTAACCAGATCATCATTTTGTGATAGAATGTATTTACAGAACTGGAAAACCTTTAGTTATAAATGAGTTAACATTTTAAAAGAGCTAAGACATGCTGGATCTTTTCAGTATTATCACAAATTTGGTCTTTAGAGTTTGGTTCATCCTAATAGGACACAGCAGGATAACATCAATGAGACTTTTGAGAGCAGTTTCACCATCAGGGGCTTCCAACTCTGAAGACCTAAACTGGAACGATAAAAGCAGTTGTTTTAATGCCCCCACAGGGTGTGATGCCGTTATGCTAATTTGCACCACAATGCCAAAGACTCTGCTTTAATAACAATAATGTCTTAGTTAGACCAGTGGCTTAGTAACTGCCTTTTAAGATGCAGTTGATGAATCAGGGATTTGGGGGCAAGTAAAACAAATTAGCTTTGTCAGCTTATCCTTGAGTGGAGAGAACCACTTCTCTTTGCACTCACAGACAACTTCAGAGGTGGGGGAACTCAAAAGAGGAGAAATAGTCAAAATAGAAAATTGAGTGCTACTTATATGTGCTTTACAGACTCCTGTTGTCATGCCTGTCAGTGACAGAAGACTGATTTATTCCCTTCTCTGTTTAACTCCAGGCAATATAATCATCACCACAGTCATGATGTGTCAGTGCCATCTCTATTTTTCATCATTCTCGGCAAAGAGACCATTGTCACTGACACCAACATCGTTCTCTTTTCCTCCTGTTTCTCCCAACACATTGTGGTTAGAAGGCAGAGCATGGTGTCTGGGAGCCAGAGGAATTTTGGCCAGAGATCCTACCATTCTGCTTCCAGGAGCACTGAGTCTCAGTGCCAATCACAGCAGGGATGATGGTGGCACTGGTGAAAATAAAGGCAATACTTTACTTTGTTGAGGCTGATGGTAACATTTCTGGAATCAAATGGGAGCCCAAACAATTTGCGCTTTTTGATGTTCTCATCAGTTCTTTTTCCATTAAACACTCCACAACACATGGGCAGGTGTACCCAGTTTTTCCACTGTCAACCACTGTTCCTCCAGCTGCAAGTGATCACTAAAGTCTCTCCAACTACTTCAGCAGAGGAAAGGGCCAGCAAGTCTCTGTAACAAAGCAACTGGGATAAAGTTAAGTTTCCGGCTTGTAGGTACTGTACTTACACCTCATATTTTAGGCACAAGAAACATAACCAAAAGGGAAGGACTATGTTCCATAGTCACTAAGTGCAGTTCAGAGCTATCTGGAGTTGCTAGGATTATAAGGCTATAGACAGGTTCAGAGAAGTTTCTTGGCAAGTCTCTCTCTCAGCTGCACACAGCATTTTTGTTGGGTCAAAGTGCAGATTGAATGCCCCTGGAGTCCAGATGCGTTTTAACACTCCCTTGTTGCATCATGATCCATTTTTGGAAAGTGATTCCTTTGCCTTTCTGTTTGTTTCAGGCTTTTTGTAATAATCACTTGCCATATTGTGCATTAGTTGATCTCAGTTCTTTCACAGATAGACAGATGTCAGCACCACTAAAATTCAAATTGCATTGTCTAGCAATTCTTCTGGCACTTTGAGCTGTATAACCACAGACTGAATTGTATGGACAACTTTGGTGTTGGCCTCTCCAGCCTAGGGTACAAGCACATTGGCAAGACAAAGGTTATAATCATGGCATCTGAGAGTCACACGGAAAAAGCCTGGATCAGATCTCCACTGGCAAGGCAGGCCATCACCCTACACAGAGGCAGGACCAGCCACACTCAACACCCATTCTGCCAGATGTCTGCAAGACTGTTTCTGCCCTGGAAGCTCTACAGTCAGCCTAGACACCCTGTTCCCATGTGAGCCCCCACTGGAGACAGTTTCCTAAGGTCAAATCCACGTCTTGCTCACTAAAATTCATTCAAACTTATGTCTTGTCCTTCTGTGAACAAGAATTGCTTATAGCCCGCCATTCTGCAGTCACCTCTCACATGTTTGAAGGCAGCTGTATCTCCTTTCAGCTCTCTGGAGACTAAATACTTTCAATTCCCTTCAAAGTCTGATCCCCGTGGTCATGTTTTCCAGATGTTTTAGCACTGCTGTTGCTTTCCTGTGTTACCTGTGAGATGTAGATGGTAGGCTTCTGTCTTTAAGGCTGTCAGCACAGTGCTTTTCACCAGCATTATCTCATTTGAAATAAAAGACATGAGTAAAGCAACACTGACCCACAGCATCTGTACACTTCTGTTGAAGGAGTGAGGATCATGACCATCACCTAATGAATATTGGTTTTAACCGAGACTGCATCGGTCCGTCCTTGCTATGCATTGCTCGCCATGTTAATCATCAGAACTGGAGATAAACAAGGTCTCAAGTGAATAAGCTTCTTGGCTCTGTTTTATGGACTCCTGGGAGATAATGATTTATCTTCCATATGATATTGAGGACTGGCATCTGTGAAAGATGAAATGACGTGAACAACAAAAGGACAGATTTGTCATTGCATAGTTACATCTTCCTATATGAAGACAGGCTGAGAAAGTTGGAGCTGTTCAGCCTGGAGAAGAGAAGGCTGTGTGGAGACCTCAGAGCAGCCTTGCAGTATCTGAAGGGGGCCTATAATGATGCTGGGGAGGGACCTTGGCAGGGGGTTTGGAACTAGATGATCTTAAGGTCCTTTCCAACCCTAACTATTCTATGATTCTATAAGTGCAATACCGAGGGAATACTGAGCTACTTGGTTAGAAATGAATTAATCATAGGTCTATAAAGGTAGTTAGTTGAAAAAGGGACCTGAAGGCTTTAAAACCATAACCCAGCATAAAGCAGTGGGGATTTAGACCTCAGCTAGGCTGCTGGTCTTGTCTTTTGCCTCCTTGGCAAATATTTCCTGCTATTTGAGGAATATATAGCTTAATGCAAGCAGTGTTAATAAAAGGTTCTGAAATGTTTCTTTGAAGAGACTAAGCCTTTGCTGGAATTTGTTTGAGCATGACCTATGGCTGGCTGTCCCTTGTCAGCCACATGGTACAGTTAGGAAGTGGTGTTATTTTGGAAATACCTGGAGGAAAGCTACATGAAAGGTACATAAGAGAGTATCATTAGGGTAAAATCTGGAGTAGGAAATCACTTACAATTCAGGCTGCTTTAACAAAATGTTTCTTTTATGTAAAACTGTGCTGTGCCATGTTGTGTGCATGTGTGGAAGCAGGGAGCAAGAGCTTGTCTCATGGACAGAAAGAAACAGTGGAGGAAATGAAGGAATTGGCACTCAGTGTCAGTTGTATTTCTGCTCAACATTCTCTTTTGCAGTCAGCGGATTTTACAGTAGATAGGAATGTGGTCCACACAGGCACAAAACAGCCCCCTGGGAAGGAGAGAAAGAGAAGCTGAAAGGAAGAGCGAAAAGGATAAAGACTATTGTTTCCCATTGTGGAAAGGGAGAATGATAAATGCATTTTCTTAAAAAGGGATTCAGTTTGTGAAACTGTCTAGTTGCAGGACAGATTTTATTCCTTACATGCTTGGATGGTTTCTGTCCTCTCATTAACCCAGTCCACATGTTCCAGATGGCCATAGTCAGTGCCCTATATTTCAGTTCCTTCACTGCATTCAGAGGCAGCTGAGGGTTAACATTTCCTCTAGGAAATAACGTCCTTTTCCTACACGTGCTCCTTGTCTCTTCAAAGGACCCTGAGAGGCAGGTTTGCAGCGGGCCCCCACGCCAGAGGAGAGCTCAGCAGTACTGGGATTTGCAGCTAATGAAGGTGCATCAGAGAGAAAGCACCAGGACAAACAGGTGTCAAAGTACCTGCATGGTTTTGGTCTTTTCTCAGTCATCCAATGTCAGTGCCACCATGATGCTGGTAGTGTACTATAGACATACATGGCTGTTCACAAAGGTACTAGGAAAAGCTCCTGCTCTGAGAGCTGTGCAGACTGGGGATTGCACAGAGGAGACAAAGCCACCAGGTGAAACAGTGAACATGGTGGAGTGCTGTGGGGATGGGGCCCCTCCTGATGTCACATCATTGTGAGCATCCCTGAGTAAATGGGACCAAGGAAAAGTCCAAGAAGGAATGAGGGACGGCACTGTTTGTTATAAGAGTCCTCTCCATCCTGTCATGTCCTCAGAAGCTTTTGGCTCTCCCATTGCAATTCCCTCCAATGCTTACGGTGACGGAGAGGTCACACAGCCCAGGGTAATAAAGCAGTGTGCTTGTCTCAGCCTCTCACCATTTTACAGCCAGTAATGCATTTGTAATGAAGAGCCAGTAGGTGCTACTAACTACTGTAGGGAGGCTAAACTGCTTATCTGTGGTTCTGTAGGTCTCAGGAAAAGCTTCTTTGGCTCAGTTTGTGAGGGGTTATGCTTCTGGGATCAGAAGAGCCCAGGCTGTGTCCTCAAGTGACTTTGCACAGTTTTGTGTGGGTGATATGTGTAGTGTTGGTGATAATGGTGACGTCCCAGGAAGCTATAGGTTCTTTGGGAGGGGTACTCCATACTCACACAGAGTATTTTACAGTCTGTAAAGGTCCTCCTTATCTGGCATAAATTCAATGGTCCTTCTCATGGGTTCAGCTTTAGTTCGTGAGGAGGTGGGATTTGTGAACTTCCCCACTACAGCAGCGAGCATAAGAGGCATAGTGTCCCTGCTGTTGTTCTAACAAGTTGGCTTACCTTTGCTGATCTGGCAGCAAACAGAAGTGGCTTAGTGGCAGAATCCCCTGGGTGAGCTTTCCTAGTTTCAGTCTGATCATTTTGTGTATGTGGAAAAGCCAGGAGATCAATGCAGGGTATGTGAGGTCAAGCTCTTCCATCATGGGAAGTCTGAGGACCTCTGGTTTCCTGGGTTTGCACACCCATATGTCATAGCTGTCTCCCCTGACCTTGACCCTTCAAGAAAAACTTTTACTCTTGTGCTGACTGATACAAGAAAGGGCGAAATGTTGTTCTCTCTAATTTTATTCTTATTTTCTTTATCTCTTTCTCCCCTCCTCTTCCCCAGGGTTAAAAAGATAAAAGAAGACATCTGAGAGATGGCTAGTAACTAATTTATATAGGGTATTTTGTTTTTAAAATCCTTCCCTATTTCCTGCTTGGATTACATGTTACTCAAGGGGGTGTTTTCTGTTATTTAACAGCTACGCCTTGAAGAGAGCTCATAGAAGCCTGGCTTGTTTGTTTAGCCAGGAAATAAATTGAAGTCACCCATCAAATTAGTTTTGAAACAAATAAAATGGTATTTTAAAATAAAACTTTTCCTAGCTCTTTTTCTCTTGTGCCTTCTTTGTCCTCTGCATTTGACCAATTCCTGATTCTCTCCTGACTTTTTGCAGGCATGTAGGAGAGCCCCAACTACCCAGTGGTTTATTTTCATTTGAAGGCCTCTATAAAATTGCATGTTATGATATATGGTGTTGCTCTTGTGTAACTGTTTATAATCTGCTTTATGGACCTTAACGCCATCTAGTTCTCTTATTCCCTTCAGACAGGTGTTGAAATTAAATTACTTGCAAAGACTTCTTTATTTGTGAAGCTTTTTTAGGGAGAGCTTGTTTATTTTTTTGCATTTGGTTTAGTTTTGCTGTTTCTTTCCCTTCATGTTCAGATGGTGTAAACTAATTGCTCAGTTCCTCCAGGTTTCCAGATTTCAGTCCCATGCAGGGAGAAGAGGGATGGAGGTGGACAGAAAGACAAGGCAGGGCAAGTGTATGATTCTTGCTTTGTTTGTACAGCAAGGTATTGTCTGTGAAAAGCCAACACTGTAGAATGATGTGCAACCTTCTCATTGCTCATATCATCCTGTTCAGCAGGCACTAAACAACACAGTGTAGGCTCCATCTCGTGTCCTACGCTGCAAGCTAAACTAAAGGTCTCCGGGTCCCAGCTATGCTATACATGTATCTATAATGGCTTTTTAAGGATGTGTAATGAATGGGAATTAAATCCACTTAACTCCTTAGCTCCTGGCAGTTACCTACTCCTGCTGTTGTCTGCTTCTGTCTTTTGAGCTGCCTCACAGCATGAAGGTCTCTGTTTCTGCTCTTCTTGCTACTGTTTGGGCTAGGAAGCCTTTACTAGTTTATGGCCATCTAAATATGAGTCAGTATCTTCAAAGAGCAGTAAAGATGTACTCCTTTCCTTCTTCAGCTCTCTAATTTCGTGAGAAGCTCCAATATTTTTTACTAGGTTTTTCTTCTCTCAAATAGCTCTGCAGGTGGGCTTGCAGATTTTTGTATAAAAATAGAATTTGTTTTAGACAAGAGCATGTTTGTTAGTTGACACATCAGGCTGAGAGTAAGACAGCTGGATTTTACTTCAGACTTTGCCCACGCTTTGTTCTTAAATGCATCATTTGCCCTTTTTACAGGCACAGTTCAACCCTGCAGTATGTAACAGGAATTTAGCTGTGTTGAAAACTCACCTAGGCTGTAGCCAGGTTTAGTGCTGCCTTGTAATTTTCTGATCTGCCAGCTAGGGATAAGAGTACTTGCCCATTAATGGAGAAATGTTCCAATTTACCAGCCCAGGAATTAGAAATCAGAAGCCAGCCATGCAATAACAGACTTGACTTAAGAAGCAACGTTGGGTTTTGTTGTTCTTATTTTTCTTAAGTAGAAACTGTTTTTTGATTAACCTCGGATTTTTGAATCATGGGACTTGATTTTCACCAACCCCTGACCAATTATATAGCTACAGATCTTGCATATCAGTTGGTTTCTGAAAATCAGGGCTTCTTATAAAATATAGGAGAACAAGCGAAGTTGTGAGACAGGATAAAATAAAAAGAGGTGATAATACTGATGTTGTAGAGACAAGACTTCATTTGTTGGCATTTGTAGACTGTTTTGAGAGCCTTGTGTGACATGAACTATAGAAAGAAGCATTACTGTGCCGTGTGCATCACCAAACGACGCACCACATGTCTCTTCAAAGTGCGTGTGAAGTGAGAGCGTGGGGCAGTCAAGTATTCCATCTCCATTCACTAATGATCCCTGAGCAGGTGCTCATCTCCTAGGCTGCCTGCACACAGACTGCTTTGTTGCCAGACTAACTCTGTATTCTGCTTTTGTGTTTTGAATTTAGTAACTGCAACAAGATGTAAGATTTCTCAAAAAAAGAAAAAGAAGAAATATGACTAAGATAGATAGCCTTTGTTGTTGTTTCAAGTATTGCATTCACATTTGAATTCAAGATGTGTAACTGATTTTCAGCATTGTAGCACTCTAATGGTGCAGATTGTAACCAGGAATGTATCTTCACAGCTTCCACTACCACCAGTGAGCTTTACAGAGTTAAAGCTGAGTGTTCATTGACCTGTAAGGACTGAATCTTCTTTACCCTCACAGTGACACTAATTCCTGTAATTCCTATAGCAGAAACCCTCCTTGACGTTTTTTTTTTTTTTTTCCAATTGCATGGCTGAACAATTTGTGAGCCCACACCTCCTGTATGTGAACTTTGGCAGTGTCAGGGGGAAGGCTGTCTGGGCAAAGAGCAATAGGCTTCAAAAGACTTTGCTTGAGTCAGGCATTTTTTTCTAGGCCACCACTGCTGCCGTTCATGTAGATGTGACCACACTAGCTTAAAATAGCCAGATGGGGTCTTCCTAGCATGGCATCTGCCTGTCATCAGCAAGAGCTGCAAAACCTACCTAACAGGCTGAGTAAACATTTTTTAGTTAACACATACTGAGCTGCTGTAGGTAGGTGCTAGCATCACCCAAATTAGCGATGTCTACACAAATGTAGGTATACCAGGCATTTAAGGAAGAAAATTGGCTTGTGTTGATGTGCACAGGTGGCTTCTGATAATTCCTTATATGACTGTAGATTGGAATATGATATCAGCAGAGAAGAAAAATATTTTTCCTCCATTCTTTTAAGTGGAGAGCTTCAAATAGTTCCCCCTCCCTTCCCCTCTAGTACTCTCCTCCTCTGTTCATTTTCATGCCAGATCACTTATTGCCAAAAATCCCATCTGCTCGTCAGTGGCATTCCAGAGCAGAATGTGCTCTGGGGACTTGGTGTTGATTAATAGCCTCAACATCATTCATGAGCCTGTGTGCAAAAGGACGAGAGGGAGATGGTGCCAATCAGTGTTGAACTAGCAAGATTTAGGAGGTTTCTCTCTAAGAGCCAGTGATCACTGCACATCCTTTCCCTGGGTAATACAGGTTTCACTATTGTTTCCTCAAATACAGTCTTTAGTTTAAATGTCAATATGGAAGCAAGAGAGCTTCTGCCTGGGTCAGAGGCAGGTTTCAGAGTCAGAACAGCTTCCAAGGAAATCACTCCAGTTTTTTATTATGCTCATTTTCATCTCGTTGTTTCTAAATATTTGCTTAACTGCACTCAGTAAAAAAAAAAAACCAACACAAACACGCAGATATGTATGCAACCACTTGTCTCCTTCTGGTGGAATTCTCTTGTCTTGCAGCACCCATTGCTTGCCTTTTGCACTAGCTACGTGTTTTTCAGATGGTCATCTTGTATGTAGAGCATTAAAGGTCTGGGTCCCATGATATCGAATGTTGGGCTCCAGGTATCTGACTGGCATCCTTTGTGATCCTGCTGTACAAAGGATGCCTTATGCACAAACCTTTTTTATTTTCCTTATTTAGCCCTCCTATTTAGCTTTTTCAGTTTTCCTCTGTTAAATAAATTAGATTAGGTAATAGTCCTTACCTTTCTTTAATCATTTTATTGAACAACCCCAAATTACCTACTTTCCTGAGAGTGAAGTGCTCTGTATCTGAGTATAATAGCTTTGTCACTCTATCATCCTGTTTTCTGTCTTTGCCTCTTTCCCATATCTGTTCCATTTTCTGTGTCACTTCTTCCCTTTCTGTCTCCTCATAATCATTCCCCTGATCTGAATGAGGGGTGGGAAGGGGTCTTGTTCAACCATGTCAGTACATCTGTGACAAGAGACTCAAGAGACTGGCCCACAAGCACTAGTTTTAATTGGAAGGAAAGGCACAGAGGGAAGTAGAGCCAAAGGGGTTTCAGTCCCCTCAGCCTCTCCAGGTAAATCCATGCCTGCCTTCCACTCTGTTTACCCTGAATTTCACCTGCAAGTGTGCTTTCTGTATTGACATCCCCTTTTCCATCATTTTTGTCTCCATTAACAGTGCTTTCCCCTCCTACTATTCAGTCTTTTCATCCTGCTTCTATTCTTGCTTCCTTCCGCTCAAGGGTCACCTGCTCAGCTTCCTTCTATCTGCTACTGATCCACTCCTACTTTCCCCCCCAACACCACTTTTTCACTTTTCATCAGGCTTCAAAAACCACCTGCCCTTCTGGGTTATTTGTTCTGTAGCAATTTCATTTTCCATTAGCTCCAGAAAAAATATAATCGGGTACAAAGTGGGGAAATCTGAGGGGTCAGAATCCTACTCCATTGCCTGTATTTATAGTAAGGCATACATATACAACATGGGTGAGTAAGAAAGAAAAATTGTGTTAATGCTAAAACACCTCTCTGAAGTTATACATCTGGGAAAAGATCCCATTGCTTGGAATGGTAGATCTGTATTTCCTCTTCACTGGAGGTGACTGGGATGAGTTGGAAGACAAGACTTGGCAAATTCTGAGTTGAGTCATGTTTTCTTAAAGGTTGCAGTGGAGGTGTGTTTTAGTCAGCAGATTGGTACAGATTATGTATTATTAATTTACGTGCCCCCTGACATGTTAGAAGTAATTTGCCCCTGTCTGTTGGAACTCACTGGTGAGTGTGTGGGTGATGACACAGGGCAAAGGCATTTGCTGGCTGTGTGAGTGCTCATCTGCCTGCTGACAACACCTTTTGCTGTCATCAAAGCTGCTAGAGCATGCATCACCCCTTGCCTTAAAATTGAGACAGAAAAGGTAAAATGCAGAAAAAATTGCCGCAAAACTCAAAATTATCTACACATATACATTGGTGTGGCTCTTTTCAATCACTAAGGTGATCCAACCTGAACAATGTCTCTTTTTAACTTTTCCATCTTACATTTGTTAATCGGTGGTACCAATTTTTTTCAGGAAGGCACATTTCATAGAAAAATCACTGCTACTCTCTGCATTCACCACTTCCTCCGAAATACAAATTAGACTTGGAATGGAGGTCTTGCAAGTCTTATGAGGAGCAGCTGAAGGAACTGGAGTTGTTTAATCTGAAGAAAAGGAGGCTCAGGGGGGATCTTATTGCTCTCTACCTGAAAGAAGGGTGGGGAGAGGTGGGTGTTGGTCTCTTCTCCCAAGTAACAAGACAAGAGGAAATGGCCACAAGTTGTGCAAGAGGAAGTTTAAACTGGATGTATGAAAGAATTTCTCCACCAAAGGGTTGCCAAGCACCGGAACAGGCTGCCCAGGGAAGTGGTGGAGTCACTATCTCTGGACGTATTTAAAGGGCATGTAGATGTGGCACTTGGGGACATGGTTTAGTGGTGGACTTGGCAGTGCTGGATTAATGGTTGGACTTGATGATCTTACAAGTCTTTTCCAACCTAAACAGTTCTGTGCATTTCTGGGCTTGTGCACGCGTGTGCCTCTGCATGTGCCCACTGCCTGTGAGGCAAATGTTTATCGTCCCACCCTTCTTCTTTACTTTTATGTATTTTTCAGCCACTGCATTTCCTTAGAACTCTGGTTTTTCTTAACCAATACTATTTCCTATGCAAACTTATTAACACTGAATTAAAAGACAAAAATGTCATATTAATGTTTCAATGTTAACTTAATAGGTTACATGTGGCCACAGAGTAGTTACAGGCATCTATGACTATCAAATAATTTAATTTTATTGTTTTGTTTTCTAAAGTATCTCCAATCCAATCTCCTTAATGGCAGAAAAACCATGAGAACATAATAAAGTCACAAGCAGGGATTAATACGCAATTACAGAAAAGTCACTTGGTTTTGATCGGTAAGGCTATGGTAAGAATAGCACAGTTATAAACGCCAGCTAGTATTAGATGATTACTTTCTCCATATGCTAAAATCAGATTTCCAGAATTCCTCATAAATCATATAAATGAATGCTGATCAAATTCCAGTTGGGCAGGAACAAGGAAAAAATGAATGCCAGGGCTGAGGGTCTGTTGCTGGGATGCTCTAAAGAAATCAGCCTAAAAATCTAATTGTTTTCACTTGTTAGAGACCAGTGAAAAGGCAGCATAGCCTAGAAGCTAGGCACAGGAACCATACCAAAAGCACCTCTGGGCAAAGGGCTGCACTGATTACTAGCCCACAGGCTACTCTGAAGCTGCTTTACACAAGTAAAGTAACAAACCAAACCAAACAAACAAACAAGAAAAGCCACAAAAAACGCATTCTGGTTTGCATTTTATATCCCCTTCTCATAATGAATGTTCAGTCTGGAAGCTGTCTTTTCTGTAGATACATTTTGTACTTCACAAGAGGTTTGATTCTTAACACGCCAGGTACTGTCAGGCAAATACTCTGTAGACCAAAAGAGCTGAAGAAGGAATCTCTGTTGATCTCTCTTCCCAGTCATCCTCAAGGCAGGATCTGGAGTTTTGGAGGCTGTAGGCCCCAAATGCCCTATGCATATCCTAAAGGCTTGATATAGTCAGTATGTAGGCATGCTGTTTCCGAGTCAAAGGTGACATTTTTAACACCATGTTACTCTTCCTTGGTCCCTCACTTTTAAAAAACAAGTGAAAATCATTCCTATGCACTAGTTTTGGTTGAAGCCATTTATAAAACCCACCAATTTTGCAATGACTTGGCATGTACTACACATGGAAGGCCTCAATTATTCATGAACTATTGGTAGCCTATACTGTAGGTTTATGTTTGCCTCGTCCTTCCCTAATTTCATTGAAATTTCCATCTCCTGCTATTCATCCTGTACCCTGCGTGTTTCTGGTGTACCGTTGCTGGTAAAGAAAATTTGAATACAAATCTGAGCAGACTGTACCACTGGCGAAGCAGCACTGCACTCAGCTTCACTCCATGTTTGATGATTTAAGTCCTGTGTCTTCATACACGGTAGATAAACACATGGCGATGCCAAATCCTGCCAGCTGCAGTAGGCAGCACTGATCCCCTCAAAAAGGACACTGTGCTTCCCAGTCCTGGCAAGAGGTAATTTGCTGTATACATCTCTAGAGCTAAATCAGCCAGACGCACTATCATGTGTGTGTGCACATGCACTCCCTTCCAGGACTTGACAGTCTGTGCTGTCAGGAGATTAAATTATACTTGTGGAAAATGGTGTGAGGGAAATAGCCTGAGACAGATTTCACAGATATTGGCCAGTTTTCTGCAAGACCTGTTAGTGTTAATTCTCTCTTCTTTCACTCCAGTTTTCCTCAGTAGCAGTTAGGTGCAAAATGTAATGAAGTCAGCATTTTGGGGGTGACATGTCCAGAGCATTAGCCATGAAAAGCAAGTCTCTCAGATTAGCCCCCAGCTCAGGAAAAGTGTTAGGGTTATGGCTTCTAGAAATGCTGAGCAGTCCAAAACATGGGAAAAATCAATGAAGGCTGTGGGGCTTCAGCTTGTCTGAAGCTCTGGTCCTTGATGTACCACTGATTTAGCAAAGATTTTATTTGGTCTGTCCACTAGTAAACAAAGTAGCCTTCCTACATTCCTTTCTTTTCCTCCAGTTTCTGCCATTTTTCTGCTCTCTGTCAGACTTCCTCTTCTATTTTTTTCCTCTATCTTAGCTTTTCCATGTTACCTAGCTTTTACTGTCTGAAAGTTAGGCTATTAATTTAAGCTGGCTTTGAGGCTATCTTGACAGCCACCCCATGTGAGACAACTATTTATTATGGAATAATTCATTCTTCAGAAGTGCTTCCACTCTCTTCGCATTGCCTATAGCATAAAAATACAGCGGGATTAGACAAGACACCTACCCTAAAGTCACCTGAAGTTAAGGACAATGAATCCTGCGCAGTCTCATTTCTACATTTCCATTTTAAAGCCTGAAGGACTGTGTAGTCCCAGCTAGACTCTTGCATTAGGTCCTCAAAGATGCTGAACACTTGGTGCCAGAGGTTTTATTCTGTGTTCCCTTATGGCTGTGGAAGCTGAAATTACTGGCCTGCAGAATAACATGCCACATTAAAGGCTCTATAAAGCTGGCTGGCTGGGTTTCCAAATAAGCTGGCTGACTCCACTTACAGCACTGTAGCTATAGAAATACCTGGAATTATTCTCATGCACTTTTCTGGGTACAGGTTGTGGGGAATGGATTGAGTGGGCCAGGAGAGGTAGCAGTCAAAGCAGTCAAGAGGTAGCTGGCAAAATAGAAAAATAAGAAAAAAAGTAAAAGACAGAAAGTATAGAATAGGAAAATGAGGGGAAAGAGGCAGGATGGAGGAATAAGTGAAGAAAAAGAATGAAGGTAGGAATAAGAAAGATGGAAGCAGCATACAGAGATAAGGGAAGAGTATGAGGAAGGCAGATGGAAGGAGTATATGAGGGAAACTAAAGAAAGGAGAAAATGAGAACCTTACAGAGCACAAGAGAAATGTTTATTAAGAGTTAATTCTCTTCCCAGTGGAATAGTCCTGTTAGGAAAAACCAGTCATCTAACAGACAGCATGTCAGCTTGAAATAACACACAAAATTTAACATTACACTGCATATGATTTGCTAAATTCCACCCCCCTGGGGGACATCTTCTGGTGGAAACAAACCTTGGGTTTGTCGGAATGAGGCTTTCTCTTTGAAAGTGAATTGTTCTGTCTTTGTGTCGTGTACCTGGCAGTGATCCATAAGCTGACAAAAACTCATGCTGGGGAGAGGTAGAGGTGAGAGTTCTTTCCTCTTGTCATGCTTGTGTGCTGGGGTGGAAGGAAAGCAGAAAGGACGTGGCACAGTGAGAGAATCTGTGCAGATTAATGTTTCTAAAGAGAAACATCTGTAAGGGGCTGGTAAGAACAGGAGGAAGTGTACAAGAGGGAATGAAAGACATGAGATGTAATGCAGAAGTATAACCAATGGGCAAGGAAGGAAAGGTGTCCTCTTACCTTCCCATCTTTTCATCAATGAATTCCCTTCTGATTGTTGTTTTACTCTCTGGCTTCCCTGGCATTGCTTTCATGCCCACAAACTGCCCATGACTTGGCAGGATAGAGTCTTGGGAATGGCTTGGTTTACTTCAGCACTATCATGAAATAGGTCTCCTGAAACCCAGCTGCCCCATGCTGATGAGGGCAATAATACAAAGATTGTTAAGTGGATCTTCCGGATTAGGATAGGGCAGTGTGAGTACCATCCCAGCTTCAGGCACTCACTGCAGCTCCACTCCTCCCTCTCTCCCACCCCTTTTCATGCTAACCTCATCTTTGCCCTCATATCCGAGAGGGCACAGAGCCAGCAGTTTTCCCGGAAGCCCACGACGAGGCCAGAACTGTGGGGAGCACTGAGTTTGCAGGTAACATCCTTGCTGAGACCAAGAACTCAGCATCTAATAGCATAATCAGCCAACAGTGTGTGGACAAAAGTTCCCACATTCTGAATTTGAAAATCTCTCCTATTCACATATTTTAGTTTGCTACCTTTTTGGTTCATTGGAAAGTCTCCTTTTGCAAAGACAAAGAGCTCAAGGCCAGAAGAGTAAGGACATTGTATAGAGGGACCTTCTGTAGAACACAGGCTATGTAATTTTGTTGGCTTCCAGTTGTATGGCTGATAATTTGTGTTTGGTGAAAGCATATCTTCCAAAAAGGCATAAACTCTTGATGTAAAGAGACTGAGAGATAGAGAAGTTACTGCTTCTCTTGGTAGTTTGTTCCAGTAGCGGAACACTCACAGTGTAATTTGTGCCTCATTTCTAGTTTGAAAGTGTCTTGCTTCACTTCCTAGGCGAGCGTTCACCCATTTTTCCATAGCTATGCTTATCCACAGTGAACTTTTATCTTCTTCAGGGTCCCTGCTTTCCCAGTTGCAGTCTCTTGCTTTGTAGATTTGGTCTGCATTCCTTGGTCCTTGATATATTACTCTGGCTGAATTAAAATATATTCAGTTTGAACAGGTATAATTTAGAAGTGATTCATTTTATTTTATGTCTGCTCCATTACCAGTCTCTGCAAACTTCACCTCAAGTATTTTGCATTTATTTCCACATCAGTGATGAGATGTAAAATCATGTTCTGTTTACTGACAATCTATGCAGAACCTTACACCAAATCCTCCTACTGAATGATGATTGCCTGTTCATTGTTCCTTTTTGAGATTCCTCAGACAGTCCTCAATCCATTGAATAGGTACTTTATTGTTAATGTATAAAGCAATTTAAATCACAATGATATGAGTTAGTAAGTCACAAGCACTACAAAAGCCAAAATTCTTCTAGGTATTCATTTACCTTTGTCAAGCAAGTTTTTAATTTGAGTATGAAACCACATTGCTTTAAAAAACTTTGTCCCCATAATCCTGTGTTTCTTGGCATGAATTTTACTGATACCAATTAAGTATTTAATACTGACTCAGTATTTCTGTGATCTTCGCTGGGAGTATTGTCAGGCTGAGAATCCTTCCTTTTTCCCCTGCCCTTTCAGACTATTAATTCAATATTAGGAGTCTCCTGGTCATGAGGAGTTCCTTGATATTCTACAACATATTAAAAATTAACATCAGGAGTTCTGGGATGTCTGTAAGACAGCTTTTTAAGAACTGTGGACGTAGGCTGTCTGGCCTGAAGAATCTGTCCCTGGTGCCCAATATGTTATTTGCTAATGGAATTAATCATTGCCAACTCAGTAAAGTATATTAAATATCTATAGTAACAGTTATAAGATATTTTGCTACCATGGCATTAACAATTTTACCCCTTTTAACTAGTATCACACTTTCTCTTTTCTTCAGATTTCTTTTGTTCCCAGAATATTTTCAGACACCCACCTTTTGCCATTCTTAACATTGTGAGCCAGGCACTTTCCCATAATGTCTTCAGCTTCCCTTATTGGTTACTTATGCCTCATAACTTTCATTTATGTTGACTGCCACCTGTAACTGCTGCCTTACATTTTGCCATATGTTGCTTTTATTTCTAATTACTGTTTCATTTGCCATCAAACCAAGCATTGTTTTCTTATCCAAGGCTGTAAGTTTTCTTGACTGTGAGACTAGCATTTTGACTGGTTAATTAATGCTTCTTTTATGAAGTTCCTCCACTTTTCAGTCATATTACCCGTCTCATTTTTGGACCCTCTCAGTTTCACTCTAATTTTCTTCAAATACCTTGTCTTGAAGCCTTAAGAGTATTTGTACGTATCTGTGGATTTTGCATGTGTGTGGGTCTGTACAAGAAGGTGTTATTAGTAGGTGCTGACCTTTTGTTGCTGTTATTGATTGTAATCTGGTCATGATAGCGGGTTTCCAGGCAACAGTCATTTTTCGATCCAGTGATAAATTTATCTTCTCATAGGAAGAAGGGAGATAAATATAATATCTTAATTTAACTTTTCATCACCATTTCTTGTTTTCATGCTGTTATTTCCTCCAGGATAGGTTTTATTCTTCTGAACAGAGTATCTCTCAGTCTTTAAAGTCTTTTTTCCCCCCTCAGTGTTTCCAGTCTTCTAACAATTACTTTTTCTGGCGCTGACCCCCCTGATATTTTTCTTCCAGTCATACTTTTCTTTTTTACTAAATTCTTCCCCATGCATGGATGTCATGGATTGCTCTAATGAAATTACAATATTTCAAGTGTTCTTTTTTGCTCTTTTCTTCATACATCTTGATATTTAATTTGTCCCGAAGATTGCCTTTGTTGCACACTGAAATGTCCATGGAGTTCATAGATAATTTAGAAGCCAGTAATGTGTGCAATGAGTTCAAATGATTTCTTCTGGTAGCTCACATTTTTCAGCACTGAGTTTCATTTCTCCTTTTTTGTGTTCATTCTCATATCTTTTCCAGGTTCAGCTTAAAGTCTTTTGTCATCTTCTTCGCTCTTGATTAAATGAAATAAATGGCATTGTTGGAGGTTTAATCACACCCACCCCCACCCCCCCCTCACTCTTTTTCATAGGTCTCTACTCAGCATGTTTATGTAAAGTACTAAACAAATATTACAAATTTCAGATCATTTGCTGTGCAATGTTCCTGCTACTTCAAAGATGGGAAAGAGAATTTTTGAGATTCCAAAATGTTATCTTGGAGCAGTGTAAACTCTGTTTTAAAATCTGGAGTTAGAAAACATTCTGCTGACCTGTTGTTCACTGACTGGGTAGTGCTGAAATCCCCTTCTCCTCAGCTGTCCTGGTTTAGCAGTAGCAGTCAGTTTTTCTACTGTTGCAGCACTGTGTTTTTGACTTTCCGCCTGGGAACAGAGCTGATAACAGCGATGTTTAGACTGACCAAGGACTTTGAGAGTCTCATGCTCTGCCAGGGAGGAGGAGAAGCTGGGAGGAAGCAGGGACAGGACACCTGACCCAAACTAGCCAAAGAGGTATTCCATACCACAGCACATCATGCCCAGGATGTAGAACGGAGAGTTGCCGGAAGGGCTGGATCACTGCAGGGTGGGGGTGAGGTACCGGTTGGTGAGCGGTTGTATTCTCTTCCTTGTTATTTCCTTTATCATTATTACTATTAGTGGTAGCAGTAGTGATTTGTGTTATACCTTAGTTATTAAACTGTTCTTATCTCAACCCGTGGGAGTTGCATTCTTTTGATTCTCCTCTCTGTCCCTCCAGAAGCGGAGGGAAGAAAGGTGGGGGGGGAAGTGGACTGCGTGGTTCTGATTTACGGCCTGGGCTTAAACCACGACAGTTCTTTTTGGCGCCCAACGTGGGGCAGGAAGGGTTGAGATAACAACAGATCTGACTGAGGCACAATGCTGATTTATGGGCTCTCAAAGTTATTCTTTTTGATACCACAGTTTCTGTATGTTGTAGCTTGCTTGGAGCCGGTATTTGCTGTGTTAGTGTTTATCAAGTGTGGGCCTTGGGCTAAGGTTCTTGTTTCATTGTACTTTATGGTAATGGCTTGCGATAGGGGGGGGCTCCGGCAGCAGGGCGGGATGGACGTGGCCGTGGACTTGTACCTGGCCGTCCCGCTGCTCTTCACTGTCCTGGCCCTCGTCCTCGCCTCCGTCTTTGTGAGGCTGCGGGGAGCTGAGGGGGAGCGGCCCCGGGAGCCGGTGGCAGCCGAAGCGGCCCGGGAGAGCGGCCCCGGGGACCAAGCGGCGGCGGGAGCGGGGCCGGAGGCCGGGGAGGAGGCGGCTGCCGAGGAAGGGAAGGAGGCGGTGGAGGAGCCGAGCCCCACAGCCGAGCCCAGCCCCGCGGCGGCCGAGAGCATTCCCCAGCAGCCGTCCGCCGAGCCCCGTGAGCCCGAGCCCCAGGAGGATGCAGGAGACCTCGCAGCATTTCCCAGCACGGCAGAGGAGGAAGATCGGGACTCAGAAGAAGAGAAGCTGGTGGTGAGAAAGCCTTCAAGCACAGGAGCTACAGCCCCAGTGAAAAGCACAGCAGCATCATTTGAGAGTTCTGAAGGTTTTGAATGGCCTTTGGGTACCCTTGGGACCTGCCTGCTGATTGTGATGGGGATCACCATGTTGGCACACACACAGAGTGTGTTCTACCCACGACCATTTTGTCTGATCCTGAGAGTTAAGCAGAGTCAGGTTTGGGTCTTGTCTGGGTTTAGACAATACAGGGGGACCGAGAGGTATTCCCCAAGGCTGGACAGCCATGAGTGTCACGGTGTGTAGGACAGTATGGGCGAGTATCTAATCCACTGGGCCCCTCCAGTGCTTTGGAAGCGTCGGAGATGGAAGGCAGCTGTGTGGAGTCCCCGACAAGTTGCAGAGACTGCTGCAGGGGAGGGTGAATTATTTTAAGCCTGATGGGCCCATCCATCAGGGCGGAGATGCAACATAGAGATGGACTCATGATCGAGGGGTGGACTTTGCAATGGGCCTCTCCTGCTCTGAAAGACTGTTACAAGAGATGGAGCCCACCATCATGGACCGAATGGACTCAGCAGCTTTATAGGGATTGGTCTGTGCACTAAGATAAGAGTGCACTGAGATGAGAGTGAGGGTATATTGAAAATGTGGGATCTGAGCATGACGTGAATGGTATGGAATAAGGGGTGGATACTGTCCTGGTTTAGCAGTAGCAGTCAGTTTTTCTACTGTTGCAGCACTGTGTTTTTGACTTTCCGCCTGGGAACAGAGCTGATAACAGCGATGTTTAGACTGACCAAGGACTTTGAGAGTCTCATGCTCTGCCAGGGAGGAGGAGAAGCTGGGAGGAAGCAGGGACAGGACACCTGACCCAAACTAGCCAAAGAGGTATTCCATACCACAGCACATCATGCCCAGGATGTAGAACGGAGAGTTGCCGGAAGGGCTGGATCACTGCAGGGTGGGGGTGAGGTACCGGTTGGTGAGCGGTTGTATTCTCTTCCTTGTTATTTCCTTTATCATTATTACTATTAGTGGTAGCAGTAGTGATTTGTGTTATACCTTAGTTATTAAACTGTTCTTATCTCAACCCGTGGGAGTTGCATTCTTTTGATTCTCCTCTCTGTCCCTCCAGAAGCGGAAGGAAGAAAGGTGGGGGGGGAAGTGGACTGCGTGGTTCTGATTTACGGCCTGGGCTTAAACCACGACATCAGCCACTAAAAGCCTCCCTCTTCTTCACCTCATTTTCTCTGGAGAGATGGCCTCCTTTGTCCTAACAGTTCATTTCAGAGCAGTCTTGATAACAATGACATAAACAATGTCAGATCAACCAAGAGCACTTTCCTGTTAATAAACTGAACAGACATTCTCACAGGAGGCCATCAAATATTGATTTGTCATTATGGACAATACGGACCAAATTCAGCTCTCAGTTACCTGACTTCAGCAAGGCTGTGTTAAGATAATGGGAGTAGAATTTAGCTAAAGGTGGAGGTTTTATATTTGCTTGTGGCTGCCTTCAGCTAAGTGATGAATAAGGAACCTGCATGAAAAAGTCCTGATTATCCATAGTGTTGAGCACTCTTCACTGCCCTGCCCGCCCCCCCTTCCCACCATGGCTGCAGTGATCAGCTAAGTGGTGCTAGAGTGAGGGATGCCATCCTTTGCTGGGAGTGTGAATTGTCATTCAGACTGGAAAGCACTTGCTTTTAGTCTTTATTCTTTCCTTGCTTGGATTTATGTGCACAATTGTCAGCAGGACACTTTTTGGATCTGAAATTGGGTCTGTGGAGGGCTTTCTTTGCTGAAAAGCATGACGTGTATTCAATCAATCACTGTTATAAACAAAGGACATCTCTATAAGCTAGGCCTTACAGCTCGGCATAACTGACATTAAAAGGAACTCTTTTAATGCTTGATTTTGGAGGAGTGGGCTGTTTATGAGAATGGAGCCTGCATACAAATAAATAGACTGTGGAGAATTGGTGTTATTTGTTCCCCACACAGGATGGGGAAAGATAAGGAAAAGAAAGTGAGAAAAGTACCCCCTGGTGCATCTCTGCCAGCTTTCAATTGCAGTCAGGCAGTAAGTCCATGCACGCATCAGTTCTGATGAGCTGATAAACAAATCTATCAAATTTGCCAAGTCGGTGGGAATCCCAGGCTGTCTAATGGTAGTGGAGGTAGGGGTTACAGCAGGATAGAATTTACTATGGCTGGGAGCTGAAATACAATAATCATATAGTAATAAATATGTTGCTGCTCCAGCAGAGAGAGCAGAAATACTAGGACTGCATGAAATTTGGGTATAAAAGGGGCAGCAGTGGGAGACCTGGAGGATATTTAGCATAATGCAGCAGGAAATATCCAGGAACTTAGGAGATGTGGCAAACAGAGGAAGTTGTAGTCTGTGAGGCACAGTAATCCAAAACCCCGATCATACATTATATTTAAAATGAAAATGATACATATTTTGGAAAATATTATAATTTTATCATGGTGTTTAGTAATGGGATGAAATATTTGGCCTCTCTATGGAGTATTACCCTCTTTAGTTTACCATCTGCTGAACATGCAGGTATGTACACAGATGTTGTACAAACCATTCTTTTTTTGCTTTCAAGGAGAATTAATTTTGAGTCAGGGATGGTTTAGGTGATGTTGTGTCACCTGAAAATTTTTCTCAGATATGATTTAAATCATGAATTGTCTGTGCATGCAGCCTGTGTGTTGTGTGGCAAAACCCGAACTGACTTGCTTTCTGCTTGGGAGCTAAAATCACACTGTACAGAGGCCTCTCTGAAGGACTTCAGTTCAATTAGTGGATGGGTGAAATGCTGTGGATGTTGTGTACCTGGATTTTAGTAAAGCCTTTGACACCATTTCCCACAGTGCTCTCCTGGAGGAACTGGCTGCTTATGGCTTGGACAACTGTACTCTCTGCTGGGTAAAAACTTTTCTGGATGGAGGAGCCCAAAGAGTGGTGGTGAATGAAGTTAAATTCACTTGGTAGCCAGTCACAAGTGATGTTCCTCAGGGCTCATTATTGGGGCCTGTTCTGTTAAATAACGTTGACAGTGATCTGTGCAAGGGTATCTCCGTAAGTCTGCAGACAACACCAAGTTGGGTGTGAGTGTTGATCTGCTGGGGGGTAGGAAGGTTCTGCAGAGGATCTGGACAGGCTGGATCGATGGGCTGTGGCCAATAGTATGAGGTTCAACAAGGCAAAGTGCTGGGTCTTGCACTTGGGCCACAACAGCCCCATGCAAGGCTACAGACTTGGGGAAGAGTGGCTGGAAAGCTGCTCGGCAGAAACGGACCTGGGTTTGCTGATTGATGGAGCTGAACATGAGCCAGCTTGTGCTCAGGCAGCCAAGAAGACCAATGGCATCCTGGCCTGTGTCAGCAATAGTGTGGCCATCAGGGCCAGGGCAGCGACCATACCCCTGTACTGGGCACTGCTGAGGCCGCACTTCAAATATTGTTTTCAGTTCTGAGCACCTCACTACAAGAGAGACATTGAGGTGATGGAGCAGGTCCAGAGAAGGGCACCAAAGCTGGTGAAGGGCCTGGAGCACAAGTCCTGTGAGCAGCAGCTGAGGGAACTGGGGTTGTTTACCTGGAGAAAGGGAGGCTGAGAGAAGACCTTATTGCTCTTTACAGCTACTGGAAAGGAGGTTGTAGTGAGGTGAATGTCAGTTTCTTCTTCCAAGTAACAAGCAATAGGACAAGAGGAAATGGCCTCGAGTTGTGCCAAGGGAGGTTTAGGCTGGATATTAGGAAAAATTTCTCCACCAAAGGGTTGTCAAGCACTGGAACAGGCCGCACAGGAAAGTCGTGGAGTGACCATCTGTCGTGGTTTAAGCCCAGGCCGTAAATCAGAACCACGCAGTCCACTTCCCCCCCCCCCCTTTCTTCCCTCCGCTCCTGGAGGGACGGGGAGGAGAATCAAAAGAATGCAGCTCCCACGGGTTGAGATAAGAACAGTTTAATAACTAAGGTATAACACAAATCACTACTGCTACCACTAACAGTAATAATGACAAAGGAAATAACAAGGAAGAGAATACAACCGCTCACCAACTGGTACCTCACCCCCACCCTGCCATGATCCAGCCCTTCCGGGCCACTCTCAGTTCTACATCCTGGGCATGACGTGCTGTGGTATGGAATACCTCTTTGGCTAGCCTGGGTCAAGTGTCCTGTCCCTGCTTCCTCCCGGCTTCTCCTCCTCCCTGGCAGAGCATGAGACTCACAAAGTCCTTGGTCAGGGTAAACATTCTGACCAGCAACTGAAAACATCGGCTTTATCAGTATTATTCCCAGGCCGAAAGTCAAAACACAGCACTGCACCAGTAGAAAAAAATGACTGCTACTGCTAAACCAGGACACCATCCCTGGAGATGTTTAAAAGACATGTAGATGTGACACTTGGGGACATGGTTTAGTGGTGGACTTGGCAGTACTGGATTAATGATTTGACTCAATGATCTTAAAGGTCTTTTCCAACCAAAGCGATTCTTTGATTATAAAAGCATTTGGCACCAAAGTTGTTTTGACCTTCTGTCTAAATACGTATTAACTTAAACACGGGCTTGAACAGCTGAGGAGAGATGTGATGTGAGCATTCAATGCTTGGTAAATCTGACAGGAAGGATCAGCAGCAGCTCCTGCACATAGAGAATTGTGGAGACGGTTTCACTGATAAGAGCAAACTCATGTTGATGGCTTGTTTGAAGAGACAGAGAAATAGAGGAATGAACAACATGACATTTCAATTACATAAGTGTTTAAAAAAAAATATTTAAGGAAGTAGATGGAAAAGGATAGGGAAAAAAAACCAAAACAAAGTCCCCAGCAGCTCCATGGTGTTAATCTAACCTTCAGCATGACTGAAAACTGCATGGGCAGGTGAGTAGAATTATTGATGTTTGAAGTAATTACTTCAGCAGGCACTGCTATCAAAATTCATAGTGATTGATTTCCCACTAGTCAGCTTATCTCTCTGAGAACAAGTTCACTGGAAAGCAGTTTATAACCCTGTCCTAATAAGCCATGGCACATCACTGGAGAAAATGGCATCAGGCTTGTTTTGTTTTGCATTCACGTCTGTTAAAGGTTGACTCATTCAAATTTTTAAGATGCCAGGTTATTTTCTTCTCCAGACAGCCTAGGAATACAGAGATCTGCATTCTCAAAGCAACCCACCCTTTTCCTCCTAGGTGCTGTGTGAACTGAAGGAGACTTTCAAGCTGAATTTCTTTCAGTAACAATGGGGAAAAGTCATATCTGAACACACACAGAGACCATAACTTTGTTTTTAAAGATAGGTTTCAAATATGGAATATTTTGTGCAGGCTGACTGGGAGGTTGTTAAATCGGGACACGGGAAGGTATCGCTGAGGTGCCAGCCCTTAAGCCACACCTGTGTTGTTGCTGTGTATATACTGAACAGCATCAGCTTAAATCCCTGTTCCTGCAAACTGTGGATCCAGGTCTGAATGTGGAGTAAAGTCTTTACGGCCAGGTTGGATGAAGATACAGGCTCTGCTAGGGCTGTTTTCACCAGGAGGCATAGAAAACATGATGCATGTCATCACAGCTGCAGCGAAGGACCACAGTGTTGTGACAAGAATGTGATTATACAACTTTCATGTCCCAGATATCCCAGGTGATGTTAGGAACAAGGAAGTGCTGTCCATGACATTACAACAAATATTCAGGCAAACACAGCCTCCATCTCACTTTGAACATTGGTGCATGACTTACAGGGAAAGCCTGTCTAGCTGGAGTGAGAAAGGTTCTCTTTTTCCCTCATCCATTTCTAAAACAGCTGTGGGCTCAAAAACAACAGTAAAGACATGGAGCTTTAGCACTAGTTCAGTGTCCAGAGGAGCTCGGACCTTTAGCTTTGCTTCTCCTCAAGCCTCTGTCAATTGGCAGTCCACTACTGCCACAGATCATAGCGCAGGAAAAACTTAAATGAGGGACAAGTGCGAAGAGGCTGAACTATCTGTCCTCCTGGATTTTCATCAGTCTGTGTCAGGAGGCTCAGCATTGGAAAGTGTTTTTCCTTTTCCTTTTGGCTTGTTTCCCATGCATAGCCAGCCAGAATGCTTCCTTGTGCAGATAGTTGTTTCACCCTGCTGTCTAGCAGGCTGCACACACATGGGAGGCAAATAGTGCGATTTGTCAGGAAGCCAAAGGATTGTTTGATGGATCAGTTTTATGGAGGAAAAGAGGGTGAACAAGAGGGTGCAGGAAAGCCATTTTGTACAGTTGGCAGGGACAAGAGCTGGGTGAGATAGTTTCTTAGGGCAGAGGTGAGCTGCTCCTTCCAGAACTCAGCAGCTGTCTGCTTAGAAGCTGTCTGTGAGAGGTAGAGGTGAAGGCAGGAGAGGAGTTAGGAGCTGAACTGTCAGGAGAATTTAAGTGACAATGTTTTTAGAATTTTGGGAAGATTTGGGCTAGTTTTTCATTTCATTATTTGCCTACTAAACAACCATTTGTGTTTCCTGGTCTTTGGTGACTAGCACATATGCAACTCTTGGGGGTGACTGACTCCCTGTGGGTATATCGCTTCCCCTGACATGCCTGTGGGTTCCCAGCCTTTCAGTTTGCACTAGTGAAGACTGATAGGGTGAGATGGCAGTGGCATCATGCTTCCAGAGGTACATGGTATCCCATAGTACCCCATTATGAAACATCAGTACAACTACATCTCTGCTGTATGGTCAGTGCTAACCTTGCACCCTGCTCTGTGCCACACTTTGGGGCATAGCTCAGTCCTACTTGGTGCAGAGTGAACTGGATGGGCCTCTGCCCCTCTGCCCAGAGCTGAGGCAGCTGCTCAACACTAGCCATTAGGAAGGGCAGGTGCTGGGTCTTCCTTCTTCTGCCTCAGCAAAAAGCAGTACTGCTCTGAGTGCCCGCAGTCTCTGTGTCCAGGGAGGCAGTGGAGGAGGCAATGATTTTCTTGAGGGGTAGGAGGCAGTGCAGAACAGCAAGGTCTCTCAGGGACAGGCTCTGGCCTCTTGGCCTGCAAAGAGCAAATTAATAATGGGAGAGAGAGAGATCTCCACACCGAACTTCTCAAAATTCACCAGCTCCTCATGAAAATCATAGAATCATGGAATGGTTTGGGTTGGAAGAGACCTTAAAGATAATCTAGTACCAGTCCCCCTGCCATGGGCAGGAATGCCTTCCGCTATACCATGTCACCCAAGGCTCAGATGACCCCTGCAGGCAACTATTCTGTGTGCCATCCTGGGACAGATCTGAACCCAATCCCATCCAACCCAAACCATTCTATGACTCTGAAGTGACTCTAAATCTCTTCTGTGCTGCCAGAATGGTACGTACCTTAAGTGCAAATAATAGATAGTATTAACATCGAATAAAACAACACACCCCCCCTCCCCCCCAGGTCTTTCTCCTCAGGGCTGCTCTCCATCCAGAAAATACCTAAGTGTCTCACAGCACATGAACACATTGCAGCTCTCCAAAGGCAGCAGCAATATTCAGGGCTCCTTCCATTGCTCATCTGCACTGTTCAGGCAACCAGGAGAGGACAGAAAGGCTCATAACCTCTTTCAATAGAAAGCATCTGGCAGTACTAGTATGGGAGCTCTGGGTTGTATGAAAAACAAGTTCTGACAGTCCCAGGTCTCCTGTGATTCTTCAGACCCTGTGACAGAGCTGCGTCAAGGCAACCTTTCTCTCAGCTGTACCCCACAGATGTTGCTCCACTGATTCCTGTGTGTACCTTTATTCTCATGGTTGTTTCTTCATCTCCATTCTTGTGAGTTATTAGAGTGCCATGTACTGTTGATATGTTCCACTACACACGTCTCTGCTCTTTCATGGGCCTCATACATTGGTCTGCAAACCAATATGCCAACCCTCGGTTTTGGCTCACTTTCCAATAGGCTTCTGTGCTCTTTTTATCCTTCTGGGTTTCCAGTGCAGTGGGCTACAGCAGAGACTGAACTCCTGCATTGCCCTTCTGGCTTGTAATGTTGTGTTTCTGTTTCAGTGCCTGTCTCCTTGGTCAGTGTACAGTGATCCTTATGGTCCATGGGAGCCTGGCAAGGGTAGGGGAGCAGATGGTCACAATAGAACAATGAGGTTATATGAAAACTGCCTCTGATGGAGCCACATTTGTCTTGGATGCACAGAGATAACTATGTCTTATCACAGCTGAAGAGGAACCTAGATGAGGATCCAACTGGTTTCCCTTACAGGACACCACTCCTTTAACCCCTCAAACCTTCAACATCTTGCCTGCATGTTTGTATCTGTTTCCACTTGTCTCTCTGGATGGGTGCTGCAGCAGCTCAGCTTTCCCATTCCCAAGGAGTTGGGAGGTGAAGTGCAGAATGCAGACTGGATGGTTCCCCCATGGGGCTGGAAAACCTCTCTCTTTCTGTAACTGTTTCTGACATTTCACCTGTCACATCCTGAGCTGCTTCTGGGGGGAGATAAAATGTTTGGATCTCTGAATATGTAGCTGTGTTCCCTGTCGACAAGATATCAAACATGTCAGAGCTCTGAAAAAGACAAAAAAGAGAGTTTGAAAGGCAAACTATATAAAAGAAGAGAGAGAAAGAGACATGGAGAAGGAGAAGAAAGTCAAGTAGAAACAGAACAACTGCCTAGAGACAGGTGGACAGATGCCTAGCAAACCAGATAGACAGACGGCTGTGGCAGAAAGACAGCATGCTCCTTGCTGTTCTTGGGCTGTAATTATCAGCTATTTAGGCAGTAAGCCCAGGCAAACCAGTTATTATCAGTATTCAACAACTCTGAGGTGAAGCCCAAAGCAATTAATGCCCTTTGAGAAGTGGGGACTAACTACAGTGAGCACTGATTTCAAGCAGAGTTTGTGGGGAGGGAATAGGTTAGGACTTTTTCATTATATAACGAATGGAGGGGGAATCTGTTGTAGAGAAGGTTCACACAGATGAGCAAAACAGGTATGAACTCTGGCAGAGCTAGAAGCTGTGAGCAGGGAGCAGCTGTTGATCACATCTCTACAAGCAGCCCCTTTAGAGGAGAAATTGGTGTCTGAACTGAAAGAGTTCTTCTGAGAAAGCAGAAGCACTCAGAAATATATATAGCCAGGAGAGCAGAAAAAATGCTCTGTGAAGGTCAGGAGCACCTAATTCCAGGGTTTTTTTCAGTCTGGTGTAACTGTAGCATCTAAAAAGGAGACAGGTTTCCTACTATGGGATGAAGGGAAGGAGAAAAGAAGGGATGGAGGGAGGGAAGTGCACTTTCCTGAGTGGAGGGCTAAAATCCAGGAGCATGACTCACCCCTCACAAGTATTCATTCCTTGCCTTAACTAGAAAACCATCCTTCTGCTGACCTGGTCCTATAGTGATGAAGGGCACTTGGCGTGGCATTGCAAGACTCTGGCCATTTAGGTTTTTCAGGAAAATATGGAAGAGTATCCCAAAGGAAGCATTTCAAAGAAACTTCTAAAAGGACTGCATAGTCTGAAGTCTCATTGTTACTTTTTCTCATTAATAGCACACACATACACGTGTACAGACATCTAGCTGCATCATGAGTCTGATGCTTTACTGCTGTAAAGCACTCTAGCTCCCCTGAACCATGCTGATCTGCCCTTTATCAGGGTCTAACCCCTCATGGTGTTAGTAAGCAGCTATGTGTAGCTCTCTGCCTTGTGTGATGGCTCAACAGCCAATACTGTGTGCTTCTGAGTCAGAAACCTTGAAGTTTCAGAAACCTTGAAGTTTCAGAAACACGAAGTTTGAGGCACAGAGAATTCTGTCTGTCAAGGCAGCCTGAAACTCAGATTTCCCCTTGACCTGCTGCTTTTTGGCTCGGAAAATAAAGTGTGAGCAACTGAGATGAGAACTTGGTGGAGTTGTTACACTAGGATACTTCCTTCTAGCTCTTAAGCATGCTTAGGGGCAAACAGCAGAGCCAGCAGTTTATAACTCAAGATACACAAATTAATAGTGTATTTTTGTGTTTCTAATTAGCCCCTCAAGCACATCACAGAACCTGCTTGGAAAACCCAAGCTTGTGAATTGCTGCTTCACTGTGAAGCCTGTCTGATAAATGAGAAGGAAAGTGTTTCAAAGAAGCTGCATATGTGAAATGGCTGTTAATCCTCCTTAAAAACACCATATTTCTTTGTTATAGTCTCCTGGAAAACACTTTCCTTTATACTTTGAGCTGTGTTTTTTATATAAACTTGCTCTTTGAAATTTTAGAGTACAGGAGCAGCCAGCACACAGCAAGAGGGGCCCGGGAGAGAGAAAAGAGGCAAGAAAGTAAACCGATTTCCCTGAGATTTGAAAAGATGGAGCAGTGAGAAGCTGGTTGAGTGAATGGGAGCTGGTGGCCACAGCTGCAGTGAAGGAGGATTTTTCATCCCACGGTGGTGAAGCTGTGCAGATTGCAGCCTGGTGATAGCAGATGTTGTGGGGGGAAAAGCAGCGAGGAAAATATTTCTTCAACCAATGCAAGTGTCAGAAGTTCCTCCACCATTGCAAGCAAAGCACCCATGGCCAGGAGGCTTGAAATTTGTGGAATCCCCCACTAAGCTCAAGAATTGGGCAGTATGCAGCTGCTGCATAGCTAACCATTCCTTACTAAATAAACTGGATGACTGACACTTACTGAGTGGGGCATGGAGGGAGACACTCACATGTCAAAAGAGAGAATTCAGGTAAACGTTTGAGTTTTCTAACTTGCTTATTTATTTGTTCAATCTGCAGCTTTTCTCAAGAGCTGCACAGTCCTGAAGCAGAGCTTTAAAGCTGACTCAGTGAATGATGCTGAGATTTGTTTTCCTTTTAGATCAACATTAGTAAGAACCAAGCGAACTTGGGAGCAGTGGAGGCACCATGTTTCTTAAGCCACTGGCTGTGTTGTTCAGCCACTTGTCAGAGACCCTTGGGCTTTTTGCTACACAAACTGTTGGAGATGCTTGAAAATGGAGTGTTTTTCCACACTGGTTTAATCTTCATTTCATTATTTTTAGTTTACCACATCCATTGCTTTCCTCCGGGTATTTTGAACACAGCTAGAAATTCGTAGGGCTTGATTGCTCATTTTTATCTTCTACTTCAGATTCTGGCATGGTGTCAGTATACCAATTGTGATTTATTAGGCCCATGCTGTTGCCTGACCAGTAGAACAGGCCAGTGTGTTTGCTTGGGACTATTCATCCATTAAATGGATTCCTGCCCTGCACAGCAGGTGCATGTGGGTGTTTTACTTTTTCCTTTGAAGCACTTGCTCTAGTCACTTTTGAGGAAGAGAGCATGGTAAGGTGACAGTTGTCTTTTTCTGATATAATAGTTTCCATACCACATTGGGTTTCAGTCGGGCAACAAGAGAGCTTTTTAAAAAACACCCATTTAAATATCAGAGGAAACAAGGCCTCTGTAAGATGTTTGGAAACGAGATGTCCTCTGGATGCCTCACCAGACCTTCGGAAACAGCTGAGGCTGTCCTGGGTTAATCCTGTGTAGCTTTGTGCTGAGTCTGCTACATGATGAGATGGGGTTTGGGAAGTTTATGGAGTGCTGTGGGAATGCTCATGCAGTACAGACTTGATAAATGAAGCTGGTAGACTGTGTCTTTCCTGTCCACTTTGTGTCTTGATTTACAGAGCTTTCAGTGTTTTAGGGCCCCACAGCATTATAATTCCAGATCATGCAGAATTTGCCTACTTTGGGATTTGATCCAAAACTCTTCCCCTGTACACCAAAAAGCTTGATATTGTTTGGAGCAGATAGTTGAGGCATTTCTTATTGATTCACTCCTCTGCAACAAAATGGAGGGAAATCTGTCGTGGTGCTGCAAAAAAATAAAAGAAATGTTTGGAGAAAACCTTGCTTTTTTTGATCTCTGGAGTTGCTAGAAATCAGGCTCCGAGCAGAAATGGCAGGTGCCTGTCTAGTGGCAAAGGGGGATAGGCATGGGGGGTGGGAAAAAGGAACTCGCTTAGAAAGAAAAGTAACCTTTTTCACCCAAATTCTGATAAGCACTTTAAAAATAATTTTGAAAAGCCAATTAGGAATGTGTCTTTGTTCAGCGGGCTGTGCAAGGATTTTAGATGTGACTGCTGGCAGTTAGGCATCATTTTTTCTCCATCCTGACCCACTCTACCTTTGTTTGGAGGGAGAGAATGGGGGCTCCCAGTAGCATCACTCGGAGCTCTGCTCTGCTCCCTGTCCCTTCCTCCCCCTTCCCCTCCACCTTCTCCCCTCTCACTCTGCCTCTTTGTGCCGCATGTTCCCTTTTCAAAAAGTAATTTCATGGCTTATGCACGTAAGATTCCATCAGAAAGTCAAGTCTTTGATCAGGCAGACAAACACCCTGCTGGGATTTCATTGGCAAATCACAATTCCCTTAATTAAGACTATGTGTCTTTATATCACTAAACTGGTTCCAGCTGGGTCCCTGCTCGTTTTACATCCAGATTTACCTAGACTATGGATTCTCACCCCCTGCGACTCTTTAGGAACAAAACCCATTTAAAGACTTTTCGTTTCCAGCTTCTTCCCCCCAGCTGCTTCTTCCCGCCAGTGCAACAGTTGGTGTGGGCTGGGAACTAAATCTCTCCCTCAGTCTTGTTTGCACTCTCCTCCAAATTATGAGGTATGGTTGTGCAAGGGATTTGCTCTGCTTCTTTACAGTGCTTGGAAACTGGGAATCAGTAGTACAAAGGGAATTCAACTTGCCTGGTGATTTTTTTCTCTTTTCAGAAGCCATGTTTTTACTGGGAATCAAGACGATGCTGAAATTCAGCCCAGTTTTCTCCTCCTTCCTGGCTTTCTTTAGCTATCAATTAAAGATGAAACAGGTTAAGAGTGCTCGCTTATGGTAATCACAGGTCCTGTGTGGGAGGGACTTTGGTGACATTTCTGCTGTGCTGGGTTTGCTTTTTGTGTTAGTCATGCCAAGGCAAACATTTCTCTGGAGACAAAAAGTCAATAAGTCCTGACTTTAAAGTGTGTGGTCTGCTCTTGCCAAAGAGATAATGCTCTGGGGGGAGTTTCAATGGGCAGAGCAGTGGTTTTTTACTTCAGTAATCTGCATTTTCCCTTCCTCCTCCTTAATTTCCTCTGAGCAGTGCCCTGACACCTTCTCCAGGGAGATGAAACTTCCATAGCAACCCGCTCACGGCACTTATTACAGGGATAGCGGCTAGCATGGCTGCCACAAGGCAGCACCAAGCCTCTGACCTGAGAGTCTGGCCATTCCCTTCTATCAGGATGCCAGTCTGTGGAGGTGAAGGTGATTCAGGGATAGAGCTTCTCAGTGCACCGGCCCTAGTGGTACGAGTGCATTTGCCATGCACCAGAGAGAGAGGTCTGGCTCCTCTGGAGCAGATATTTTAGGCATTTTCAAAACCTTCTGTGAGGAGATTGCACGCACTAACAAACATGCCCGGAGTTTGAAAAATGCCCGTGTAAAGGTAATTGTACGTGGGTGCACTCAGACTCTGCCCTACATGTGGGCAATGGCTGTCTCTGTGTGGGGCCCACAAGATGCCACCCCTGGGCTCTGAGCATCCCTCCAAGTGACAGCTCTGAGCAGCGGCAGGTAGTGCTGCAGCACATGGGAGGCTGTTGCTGCTTATGCAGTCATGCTTAAAATTAAAAACTAGCCAGCAAAAAACAGGGCAGCTTTAAAGGTCAGCAAACCCTGACCTTGCTTTTCCTGAAGCCAAGCTGCCCGCTTAATAAGTGAACCCACAGTCTTGACTCAAGACACATCCTCTTCTACAGACTGATTCATCTTCAGCTTTATCGTATGAAATTCTTTGCTCAAAAATGCCTATTTAATTATGTGCCAGCAGAGCTTTAAACCCTGTCTTGGGGATGTCGTGGCTCTGAAATGCGCCATAGCTGAGTGTGACTTTAAAGGGTCTTCATTTTAAGGGTCTGGTGTATTTCCAGCTGTTACTCCCAGCAAGGAGAGTTTTGGTTCAGTCAAACAGGCTGCAGCCTGAGCTAAACCTTATTTAGCATTTCACTTGCTAGCAAAAATGTTCACTGAAAACCCTAATAGGACTTTGCACTTACATGGGGTTTTGATTTGAGGATTCCAGAGTTTTTTTAGTAAGAATTGCTGATTACGACTCCATGGTAAGACCAGATTAGATCAAAAGGGGTTCAGGATCTCTGTTTCATTTGAAGGGCAACAAATCCATCCCAAATGTAGAGAAAGTATATTCTGTGGCTAGAAAATTAATTTTATGAGCCTTTATAATTAACTCGGTAATTAATTTTTTGTTAAAATTAATCTAAAATCTCATACTTTACAGAATGCTAACATCTATGTTTATCTTTTTCTTGTCCCAAATCATCTTAATGGAATGATAGAGATGCATTAAACTTATATATAGTTAAAGTTAATTGAAATCTTGCTCATAGGCTCTACATAAAGAAATTAGGGTGTAATTAAGCGAAGTTGTTGATGATTGCTCTGTGTAGACGCTACAGTTATTGGGGCCTGTGCCAGACTCAGGTCACTGGAGGTGCAGACAAAGGAGCCCAACCAGTTGTTGTTTCCTCTGTGGCTTATTGAACACAGCAGGATGATGGGCTGCAGGGACTCGGTGTCACTGGGGATGTCCCTGTCCTTAAGGAACAGGTCTCGGTTGGCAGGGGTACATTTGGGTCCAGAAACCCAATGTGGCTGGGGGATGGCTGCTGGGAGGATGGAGCCTTGAGCACAGAGAGACTGCTACTCAGCTGAGTGTCCTCTGCATCCACTCACTATAGTGGTAGGCTCAGCTGCAGAGCCCCTAGACAAAAACATTGATCAAAGGCAAAAAGCCAAAGTCGCTAGTGTGCTTTGGGTGTGTGGCAGCACAGCAACACAGTGAGCATGTCCTCAAAAAGGACACATCAGGAGGAGCAATGTAAAGCTGGTATTTAGGTCATTAAGCCATTAGAAATATCAGAAGGTAGAATTCTCTTTGGCTTTCCTATACAGCTCATTATGCATGATTTTTAAAAATATGATTAAAATAAGCAGAGTAAGAAAATTGCTAAGCAAAACATCAAGTGTTGTTACAGTTAAGAGTATCAGTAACCTATGGGTGAAAATAGTAGAGGACAATATAAACCAGTAGAAATCCAAGATATTCATAGCTGAGTTTATGCATAAGAGAAAACAACTATATCAAGGTAAGAAATGCCAAGATAAGGTACTCAAGCTCTCTTACCTCAGACTCAGAGAGATAACTACAAAGGGAAAAAGTGGAAAATCACTGATGTTGCATTTTAGCAACAGTTTAATCTCATCTGGGACCATAAAGACTGATGTCACTGTTGTCCCCACTGAACCACAGTCATTGCATCTGGCCACTGACTTCCCTAATATTTTCTTTTAACCTGATAAGGAATCTGATACCTGACTACTGCTTTTAAGATGTCTTAAAAGTTACTGGGAGGGTGTTAAAATGTGTCAACTTCGAAAGAAAGGAGATGGGAGGAAATTATAGGGGAACGTTAGAAAGGGAAGGTGTGCATTAAGGAAGGAGGAGTGAAAGATGATGAAAAACCAGAGCACTACAAGGCAGAGAAAGGCAGATAGAGAAAAGGAGAGGATCTGCACCAAAGATGGGAATAAAGGGATAGATAGTAGCAAAGGCAGGGAGATAGCTGGAGGGGCAGATCGGCAGCTGTAAGGGGAAGGAGGTGTGTTTACTTCAAATACAGACATTTACATGCATTGGACATGCATCTTGACTCTCTAGGTAGACAGGCCCCAGTTAAAGGAGAGGAGAGTGGGATCCTGGACACTGCTAAAATGCAGGCCATCTTTTGGCAATTAAGCATTTGTGGCAGGATAGGCTCTTTTAAGGGGTGTATCGTTGTCTGAGGCATAGCTGTCTGCCTTCCGCTCTACTGCTATAACTAAGTGGAGAAGAAAGATAAATCATGCCTGTAGCCTAGCATCAGTGCAGCAGAAGCGAGTCCAGTGTGCATCACTTCCTCATGCAGTGCAAGTTCTCTGGATTTTTTTTTTTTCTTACTGCACATACATGAGCACTACACAGCTCAGAGAAAAGCATTTATTTCCTAGTCAAAAGATGCACTCTCCGTCTATGACAAGTATATTTACTGTGTCTGTTTCCTGCTCTGTACTGTGCTGAGGCATGTGTTTTGATATGCAAACGTAGCAGACCTGCCTGTAATCTTTTCATTACCTTTCAGTATTTCATACTGCATGATGAGATCAAAGAGGTTAACTGAATTAAGAATCTCCTAACCACAGCTTTTTGGAATGGTGCAACTGTTAGTAATGCACAGTGGGCTTTTCTCTCCATTTGTTCCCCCTCCTTCGCATATGTACCCATCAGAGCTTCAAACGCTCTATCAGATCTGGAGAGACCCATTAGGAAGTGAGCAATGCAGCCAATATAGGTGAACTGTGAAGCCGCCTAAAAGTGAGGAAATGTGCTACAAGGATTTCAGATCCTAAATCATTTGAATCACTCGTGTGTAGGCACAAAAATGAAACCATATGTCATCTCAGAAACAAAATATTTGAGGGCTGATGCCGTTTTTGCTTCACTGTCAAAGCTTGGCTTCCAAGTTTAGCCTTCTCATTCTTGCCAGTGATATTATTAGCCCTCTGCCACTACTTAGGTGCCACACTGATGGACAGAGCTGTTGAAATAAAGGACTTTCTGACTGGAAAGGCAAAATGAATAAAACAGCATGGTGTAAGGGCTGCAGGTGGCTTTTAGAAGTTTTTCAGCAAAATGAACAACAATTTATTTTGGAACAGTCAAGAGAATTTTGGCTGAATTGAGATGCTTTGGTTGTCTTAACCCTTACAAATCCTTTCTCCTTTGTCTTTTTAATGTAGGTACAATTTTAAAAACATATGTTTGAAATGAAAAGTCAGAAGTTTTATTGTTAAAAATGGCCATATGAGATATTTTGTGGTTTTTATATGGTGCATATCAACATTTTGTAAGTGACACTTAAATTTCCTTATTTTGTAACATCTCAAAGCCAGAAGAAAACCGGAATTGAGCAGGTAACTACACAGACACTGCATTGCACTGCTTTTGGGGTGCTGTGCTGCCAGGCAGCTGTGAGTGCTGGCTGCCCCTCAGGGAGAACAGCATCCAGGCAGGGCCACAGCAGCCAGGCAGGTCTGATGGCCAACAGGGGCAGGGTCTCAACTGAGAATTGGGGTGTTTGTGGCCAGGCCTAGGCCTGGCTGTGACGTGGCGAGGCCATAGCACTCCTGGGGCAGGGGCTGTCACCCTGGCTGAAAACAGCTCTCAAGGGCAGGCATCAGCCCAGCAACCAGACTGTCTCTGAGTTGATCATGTAGATTTAACATAAGACCTCATGTTCCCCTGGTTCTTAAAGAAGTTTTTGCAGGAGGGGCAGGAGATGGTACATCTGGCCAAATGGAGAATTTGGCCTCAGCCAGTCCTGACTTGCATGCTACCATTCTAGGGTCATGGCTGGGCTCTGCATCAAGGAAAGCAGCCGCAAGGCTGCTCTGATAGTGTGCAAGAGGGAATGGACCACCGACAGCATGTTTGTGCGTGTCTTCACGAGCAGCACCACAGCAGCTGGGCAGTGTGAAGAAAATGTCAAGGTAGTTTGACAGCTTCCAACTTGTGTTAAAAACACCTTTGATCTACATCAGTATCGCAGACTCAGCCTTTAAGGGGAACGCATAAAGCTAGCCATGTAGTACAGTGAACTTTCTGGCTTTTGAGTGCAGCCATCAGACCATCACCTAGTGAAAGAAACAAGATAGCTGTGCCTTTCACAAGGAAGAGTCCATTGGGTGGAGACGTTACAATGCCATGCATCCTATATTGGTATTTCTAGACTTGGAAGCTTACTAAAACTCTCTTCCGGGGGCACAGAAATGAAGCACATGTTTTATGGAGCAGGTTTTATGGAATTGTTCTAGATTTTCACTAAGTCACCAGGGTCTGTTGGTGATGTTGAGAGTTGTTTATTAATTTTAGGTGATCTTAGAAAATCTTATAGAACATGCAATGGTATCCTCAGGAATCAGGGCCCTTCTATCCTGTTTACCATGCAAGCATCAGTCCCCTCAGAGACCTCAAGCCATATTTCACAGTCTCACACTACTCTGTCAGATGCTAGAGCTATAGGCAGAGTGCTGCCTGCAGGACTCTGCTGCATCAGCCACACTCACTGTTTTTCGTAGCAGAAATCAGGGGGTGCTTTCTGTGAAAAGCTAACAGCTCCTATGAAACCACATACAGCTGCATGACTTTTTGTTCTCCTACCATGGCAGTCAGCACAGAGAGGCTGTTTGAACTGGCCAACTTCCACTAATGTGTGGTCATTTCTCAGAACATCTCCCACAGCTGCACCGGTCTGGTGTAGGGTTTTGTAATGATATCAGCAGCAGGAGTGCTAACGTGTGCCATAGAAAGATCTGCCACTAACCGGTGTTTCCACTGCGGCTGCCATCAGGGGAGCCTGTGCAGGGATAGGTCTTCCCTGAAAGAGAGCAAATAGCAGAACAGCTCATTAGCAGCTTGGGAAGTCAGAGAAGCCAATGAGGCTTTCTGGGAGGAGGGAACTGGGTGCTGGGGCAGGGAGGCCTCTACAAAACTGGGAATGAGCTCACTTGAGGAGAACAGTGAACATCTATGGGCTATTCTGTGTCACCAACACTGCTAGAATAAGGCGGGGGCTCGCTCTGTCCCATGCCGTGTGTGGAAACCCTGCCTGCTTGCAGAGCTGTGGCCAAATAATGACTAAGTCACACTTTTTTTATTTGATGAGATGAGGTATTCTTACATGCCAAGTTGGATCCTACCGGTTATTTTAGATGAAGAAATGTGTTGCCAGAAGCAGTCAGAGCTACGTATGGTATGCTGGCTTTGGAAATAACTTCCTGAGGCCTGACAGGTGACTGACTTCAGATCAAGCACTCCACAGTGAAATCCAGCATGCTTTCTGTTCAGAACTGCTGGACACCCTACACTTGTGACCCCCATCATCCTCCCAGTCCCATTAAGCATAACCCCTTACAAATGTCATGCTGGAAGCAGTCATCTGTATCCTGCAATTGCGTGAAACACCCACTCATGGTCCAGCCTTGGCCACAGTCCCCTGCCTATCAGCTGACATTACTTCAGAAAGGTCTTGGGCTTCACACTCCCCATGAGCGTGGTTAATACAGTGATCCAGCAGCTACCCTACTATTATTTCTTCAGCACAAAAACACTTCAGGGAAAATATCTCAAAAACAGTAAATCTGACTTTTCCATCAGGCTTCACCCTTCCCAGCATGTGTTAGAGACCCAGCTGTCTGAAGTCAGCCTACTTCCATCAGCAGCTGCTGACCTGTGGCTCCCACTACCCTTGCTTAGGGACCATTTTTGGTTCTTACAGCTCTTTTGGGCTCCACATTTGACTCTGTGTTTCTAGAGATGGGAAGAGCATGTCCCCTTGCCTCTCAGTTGCAACCTGAAGCATGCTTATCTAGACCCTTGTGCTGCCTCTCTGCCTGGTCTGCTCAGATTCTGATGATCGGACCTCTTTCTGCAAGTTAGTTTTTAACCAGGTATTATGGCATTCAATATAGATGTAATTAGGGAAAAATGTGTGATCTGTGATACATGCGCCGAGTAGCTGAGCCAATCTGTGAACTGTCAGTGATGTTTTGTGCAAAGATACCTTGAAACGTAAATTCAGACACTTTACAAAACAGTGTTCAAAACCAGTTGTTCCCCTATGGCTTGATCACATTGGCGGAAATACTGAAGATTCCTTGTTAAAGCAACTGCTGAGTCCTATAATATTTGACGTTAACCAGATAGTTTGCACAAATTGAATGTTGTGTCCCATTTCCCTTCTGCTAGGAAAGGGATCTAAATTTGCCACGTGAGGAGAATCCATTGGGAGGATTCTTAGACTAGACTGGGCTTAATTGGTGCCTAAGGCTTTTTTTCCAAGCACATCTTTACTGGGGTACTCCAGCTGTGGATATGCTTTTCCTTTTCGCTGTGCATAACATCTGTGCAGTGGGCTTTTGTTTGGCTGGTTGGCAGCTTCCTCCTCCTTCCCCCAAGCTGCTTTGGCTGCCCACCCAGCTTTTTACCAAATTGCAAATTTATATTCCTTCTGCTTTCGGCAAGCCCATATGTGGAACTGTCAAAATGTCACTGGCATCAATTGTGAAAGGTTAGTGCCACATTATAGTCAGCGAGCTTATTAACAGAGAAATGATTGGGTGTTAGAGAGGGGGAGGGAAGGACAAATGGGAACCCATTTTCCAGGCACCTGCTTCTTCTACTAAACATTTCTTCTTGTCACGTATGTATTTTCAGAATGTAGTTGCCATCTGCGTAGGAAAAAAGTAGCAAGAGACCTGAGGAAGAGTAAGGCTTGTTCCCTGTGAGATTGTGGCAAGCTGGGAGGAAGAAATGGAGGGGCAATGAGAGCAAGCTGACCAAATTAATTCGAGTGTTGAGTGACAGGAGATGTTCATCTTCACTGACCCAGTGACTAGAGACAGGATCATGCTGCAAAAATCAGGTCTGATAGGAACCCAGTGTCAAACTGGGAGACTTTGGGTCTTGGTCCCATGAAATCAGCTTGGATCAAGAAACAGCCATGATGCTCAGTTGTTCTCCCCAAGTTGACACATGCCTGTATACAGATGACAGCTACCATTTTGCTTATTTACATCTCTGTGCTTTTTCAGATTTAATCACATTGAATTCAAAATCACCACTGAAAAAAAAAAAAAATCTCATATCCTACTGCAAAGTTTTTATCTGTCCAAGGCATTTTTGGGGGTTCTGGTACCATCGTTGCAGAGAGCCTGGCTCACAATCTTTAATGTATCAACCCTCAAAACAATCTGGTGAGATGAGGTTATCCCAGTTTATCAGAACTAGGGCACAGAAAACCTGACTTTCTTGCCATGCAGTTTTGTGAGACAGCAGAAAGTAGTGCCTCCATCTTTAAAGGCTCTCTGCTAGTACCTGGATCACTGAGCAGTCCTTCTAATGTGTCATTTTTCCCTTCAGCTTTTCCACCTTGTTTTTTTAAAGTCACCCTGTTGAACAGCTGGAAGCACTGGAGAGATTAGAGAGGCAGGAGGAGAAGTGCTGTTACTCTCTAAAAATAGCCAAAGCATGGTGTAGGTACTTGTCCTTTGAGTTTGTATAGAGCTGCTATTTCACAAGAACCACTGCCCGGCTTTTGAACTGTAGCTCACTGCTGGCACCAGCTTGACTTAGATTCAGACCAGGGATCTAAAAGTGAAAGATACCAGAGTACATAGCCTAGCCTTGGGGACACCAACCCTCCTTCACTCCTGATTATTCACTTTCTGACATGGCAGAAAAGGCCCTCAAGGTGGCCGATAATGTAGTGCTGGGGAGTAGTATATGTTTGACCTTTTCTGTAGGAATGAGCTTGAAAATGAGGCAGAGAAAAAAAGAATGAATATTAATAATTGGATTGTGCTGGGGATCCTTCAGTGGCAATGAGGTCCATTATGCTCTGGAATTAGAGGAAGCACCATGTGCTGTGGTCTTTGTTGCTGCCTGAATGCTACTGATAGGTGAAATTTAATTTCACCACTCATGACAGAAACCAAGAAATGGGGATTCTGCAGCAGACACAGCCAGTGAAAGGCCCCTCTCTCATGAGGCTGGGACTTCCCTGCTCCTCCACACGCTCCTAACCATTGCTCTGTATGTAGGCTTATGGCCAACACACAGGATGTGGGGCCCTGGCACATAGCAAGGCTGAGCCTCAGGTTGTTTACTTCAGGCAGAGAGGAGGCAGGCATGGGCAGGCAAGGGAGGAAGGTCGGGAAGGCATGCATGTGACATAGGTAGATTGCCTTTATTCACACCCATCTTTCCACCTCTCCGTGTGTGTGTCGGGTGTTTCAGCTGTCCCCCACTCAGGAGGCTGCTCTTGCTCTTTCTCATTCTTGCTGATTTTGCTGCAGGAGAGGACGTAGAACCATGCAAAACACCAGATCCAAATCTCATCCAAGGTTTCTGGGATTGTGATGGACATGTGCTAACACACATGATGAGAGCACAGCGCAAAATGTGGATCAGTCTGTGGACGTTTTCTCTTGCCCCAGGACTTCTTTCCAAACCCTTTGAGTGTAGCCACCCAAAACCTCACTAACTCCTCAGTTGTAAACTCTCCTCCTACGAAACCACAAATTAGAGCAGTGCTGAGGTGGCTTCAGGGAGATGCATGTTCCTGTTTTCTAGATGGTGTCCTGAAGACACAGAAGTGTTTAACAAAACTGAAGAAAGTCCGACTCTCCACTGGAACTGAGGCCCCTGGTGATGCCTCCAGTGAGGCGGGCATTGTGGTGGGAGTGTGCTGCCCCTTGGGCATATGCACCATGGCACCAAGACCAGGCAGGAGAGGACCCGCTTGGTCCTGCCCCTGGCTGGACTGCCTCCTGCAGGCTCCAGAGTCCCTCTCGCACAATATCCAACCGAAAACCTTAGGTTTTGGGCAATTAAGCAGCCATCTCCCCACCTCCTTCTCGTGCCAAGCAGAATTTTAATGTACTTCCAATTTCTCTTTTTAGCACACACAAAGAAAAAAGAAAAAAATTAATAATCATCTATAAGAGAAGTTCTTTTCAGACAAATGGAGAAGCATTCAAGGCTGATATATATTTTTCCCCACATTTAAATGGCGTCTATTTAAATGCAGATTTTCTGGTTTCCTATGTGGAGCTTGGAAGAAACGCCTTTCAATTTAAATGTTAATAGAAGAGTAAACTTCAAAATCAAAATTTCTCCATAAGAGAGAGTGTTTTCTCACAGATTTAAATGTCTTTCTATAATTCCTCCCTCCTTCTCCCCCATCCTCTTTCTTCTCTTTCCAGTTCCCAGTCCAGCCTCACTTACATTAAACAGTCTTTTTTAAAGACAAGAATGTACCTCTCAGAGTTCCTGAATTCAAAAGTTTAATGCTGGGGTCTGTGGAATGAGTATGTTTGAGCAGAGTGCTGGGGCACTGATAAAGCAGAGATACCATCCCGCCACCTCCAGCCCTTTCTGTGCTGGCCATTTATCAAAACTGCTGTTCTGAATGCTTTATGATGGGATTATTTTCAGTCTTGTGCTTCATAATATTGCACCAGTGGTTGAAGCAGGGGTTGAAAAAGAAGAAAAACCTTTAGGATAATGTTTTTGTTGCTCCTGAATGCAAGCAAGGCTTTGGTGCTGGAATGGAATGGGAAGTCAAATTCAGAGGGAAGAAGGTAAAACATATGAGGCATTACAAAGTCTCTCTATATTATCCCTCCTGCTCCTCCTGTGGTCCATTCCCTCATACCTCCAACTTCATTTATATTCAGGAGGAGCTTAAGGTAAACCTGTGTTTTAAAAAGATCCTTAACCCTGCCTGATACTGGGGTTTTACATGCAATTATGTTTCTTGCTTCCTGTCACACTCTATTTGTCATCTTTAATACAGACTTTTCTTTATCTCATCACTCTCTTCCATTCTCCATCTGGTTTTGTCCTCTCTTCTCTCCTCACTGAGAAAAAAAAAAAAAGGGGGAGAGATAAAAGTATTTCTGGGTTTTCTCTTCTGCTTCCTTCTGGCCCTGATGAGACCTGGCCATCAAGAAGTGGTTCAAGAAGTACTAACTGAAGATTAAATTCTGATAAACTTCCATGTGGACATGTAGATACTGCAGTGGTGACTGGCATATCAAAAGCAGAGTGTAACAGGGCACTGCTCACTGTGGAAGAAGACTTTTGTAATCTAGACAATAAACCTATTACTATATACAATAGGTTATAGGGATTTCTGTTTCCAGATTATTTTCATGCAACTGTTACTGTACTCTGTATGTTAATAGCTGAATGCCTCTGAAGAAGAAGTGTTGAACTGGCTTTCATGGCACCCCTGGGAAAGAGGAAAATTCTGCTTTTCAGAGGAAAGCTTTGGAGCGCCAAACTCTCTCACTGATTTCAGGGAAAGCAGAGCTCACTGGGCTTTTCTCTCTAGATGCTCAGTCCCTTGTAGGTAGGGTGCTGGAGACATCGTTTGCTCCCAGGGCATCTCTGGATGCCTGCGACACCCTGGCAGGGCTGCATGATGAAGCTTGCCCTGATGCCCTACTCTGCTTTTCCTCCTGTGCACTCTACATAGTGGGGAGGAATCTATGAAGTAGTTGAGTCTTCAGTGGTGTCAGAGCAGTGCTTCTCACCAGCACTGAAAGCACTTTACAATAAAGGGTGTCACCTTTGCTCTGAGACCCAGAACCCATTGCAGCTTTCTTCCAGACCATTGGAGACACATTTAGAAAGCTGAACTTTCCATCTGGGCTCTTCCAGTGCTGCCAGGGCACAGGGAGATGGTGCCTCACATGCTTCGTGAATGATCACTGTGGCCAGGCTAACATGGTGCTAAGGGACTGTGGTGTTCTTCCTGCCCAGCAAGATTGTATTTGTGTGGTGACTCAGAGGAGAGGTCACACAAAGTGAAAGGTGACCAGAAGGTGACCAGTATAAAGAAGTGTGAGCTTCCTGAGTTCTCCAGGGCAACAGAAAGGGAGAAAAAGAAAAAACAAACCCCAAGCTCTGATCTGATAAAGTCCCAAAGTTCACACTGAAATTGAGCAGAAGCTATTTTATTATATGTGCTTCAAATTCCAACACCTGTGTAATCCGCCAAAGCTGTGTAACGAAAAGCCTCTAGGCATGGCTACAACTGGGAAATGTTTCCTTTGTGTGGCCTCATCTAGCAGAAGCAGGAAGGATTAAAGTTTTAAATATGAAGAAGGATGGCCAAAAATGCAGGTGCCTTAGACTTTCTTCCCTGTTTCTAGGGAATGAGAGAGGGAAAGGAGAGATGAAAGGGTTGATTGGACAAATTACAAGTGTACTCTGCTGGGACCAAAGCTTGGAAATGTTCCTAGATGATCACATATTGCAGTACTAAAAGCCTGAATAGTAAATCTGGAGAGTGAAAGACTCTTCAAGATCAGCTCTTGAGCATCACTGAGTAAGTAGGAATTATCAACTTCAGGTACTTTCTGAGAAAAAAAGATCTCTCTAGAATCAGAAAAGGGGCAGGAATAGCTTAGGTTAGAGTAGAGCAGAGCAGAGTGGAATAAAGCTTTGGCATATGCTCAGCTCGTGTGGCCCACTACATCAGGGATTGCAAGGTTTTGATTCCTTTCCTAGCCTGCTGTCACTCAGAGCAGAGTAACAACACAGCAGATAATGAAAAAACCTTTTCTTCTCTGTCTGAAGTTTCTTTTTCAGCAGAAGGGAATGTAGGATTGGAGCAAAAACCAGAACCCTTCTATGGGTATTCACAGGCATTTTTTTCCCAAGATCTAGAGTAAATTTTCTTCCTTCTACAGTACAACTGCACCTGCTCTGTTAAATTTCTTCTGTGCAAATGTCTCCTTTACGCATTGACCTCTCTAATATCCATATCATAAAGTCTCTTGAAGACAAATCCACCTTTTCAGCCTCATGAGACACTTTTTTTAGCCTTTTTTCCCCCCTACATTTAAACAAGTTTTGTTTCCTTTGTTTTCTATTGCATCCTTAAATCTCTTCCTTATCATCTATGGGTTCTCTTTTGTCTCCTCTCTGCTCTACATGAGCAAAAGGCAAGTGCTTTCAGCCACTGCAGAAATGGAGAATTTCTTAGGCCCTGCTAATTTTCCCAAATACCGGAGGAATTGCTTTCAAAGAATAACGCACCAATGCATGTCCTGGTCTGGGTTGACCCCCCCCAGCCCCCCCAGTACTTTATGAGACAGTAGATTGCAGTGTCATGTGGAGCTTGCTGTTTGTCAGCATGAACCTCTGAAAGTGCCAGCCTTTGTAGAAGACACGACTTCATTTCTCCTGTGCTGAACTGCTCACTTGGCTCTGAAGTTGTGGAGTTTCCTATGAAGGCGGGTGGAAGTGCTAGCAGTGCACAGGTGGCACCTTCCTTTTGTAATTGTTTCTGTTTTCATAAGAACACTTAAGAATTCTGATGTAGGAAATCCAGATACATGGTCTGTCCTGACAAGAATTAATCATGTGTAAGGACATTCATTCTACATCCCATTTTGAGGGATATGTTGACTAGCACAGACCACAGACAGTTTTTGAAGCTTGCTATCGGCATTTCCGTATAGGTAAGTTCATACATGCTGGCAACCAAACACTTAACACTTTGTCACACCACCAGCAAAACCTAGTCAAGAGAATTTCATGGGATTTCCTGGGCTAGAAGTTATGCATGTATCTCATAAACACCATTGCACCTCTTGTGATACTAAGGCTCATCTAAACCCTCCAGTGTGATTATTTTTCTTTCTGTGAAGGGCCTTCTTTCTCTCAGCTTTGAGAGGGTTGTGGTTTAGTGTATGTGTTTGTGACAGACGTATTTCTGAGTCACTGTCTAGTGCAGAGTACTTACATAAAAATATAATCCACTGTTACTTTTGTTGAAGTGGGTTGTACTCATTGTGATTGCATTAAGAATAATCTTTACGCTGAAGACTGAGTTGCCACATGATTCAGTAAAAGGCACTCTGAGATTTAACTGAGTCTCAGGTAGACTCATACATATTTCTTTTCTTATCTCTCCATACCTGAAGCAGAAAGAAAAGATTAAAGCCTCACCCTCTACTTGCCAACCTCATCTGAACTAGTCTTAAGCTGTGCGGAGAGAATCGTGAGGCAGAAGATGCCACTCAAAATCACTGGCATTAATCCTCACTTGTTCTTTGTAGCTGCGAGCTGCCAGGACTGGCATCCAGTAAGACACATCTGTCCAATTTTACATCTTGCCCCCCTTGTAGTTTTGAGGTGAGGTAAGAGAACAGATGATGTCTGGAAAAGGTGCCTCTGTGCTTCTGATTCTTTGTAAGAGAAATCATTTAAACAAAGCTTAATGAAATCTGGCAAATTGTGCTCTTGGGCTGCGTGCAGTTCTTGAACAATTTCCAATGCATATATTTGTTTGGAAAAAAATGAAAAAACAAGTGATTTAGACTCTTTTCAAGCACAAATATTTTTAATCCCACACTGGTAAGAACAAATGAGAATGGATCTAACACAGGAGAGTATAGATCAAAGTGACCTGCAATGAAGGATCATGCTAAAGAATAATGCTGTTCCAGTCTATTTCTGTTTGTGGTAATACTAGATTCTGACATTTGGCTCTAGAGCGGCACAGACATACACTTGTGATTTTGTTTTTGTTTTCCCCTTTTGTCAGGACATCTCAGGAAAGAATGGCACTATATCTAGAATGTCTCCTAAACCATTCTGGATATTCTGGATACAGACTTTAAGGTCCTTAGTCCTTATGGACCTTTCTCTATTGGGAGAAGAAAGGAGAAGATGTAGGATGGACTGTCTGAAACACTATTTGTAGCAGTGTTGCACTTTCTGACAGTCTGATAGCCAGTGCTGCAGTTTGACGTGGTAACAAACTCTTGAGAACAAACAGTTCTGAAAGCAAAAGCAGTGCTGTGCTGTTAAAAGGCTGTCCAGAAAGCCCAATAGTATAATTTCAATTATAGGCTCCTACACAAATATTCCATGTAGCCATGGGCAGGTTGACTGTTCTCATCTTGGTTTCCCCATCTTTCATGAAAGGCTCATATTTTCCTTCCTGCATGTGTTGTTGCAAGCAAAGAAATCTCTAATATTTTTGAAGTATTATTAAACTCCTCTGTGGAAAGGAAGATAGATATCAACAAGGAAACCGAGCCCTTGCTTTGGAAAGATGACTTGCAATTTCAAGGAAGAGGACAGAACATCGGAAGTCAAAAAGGCATATCGAAAATTTTGAGATGCAGCACTGATTCAGAACATGTTATGTTTGCAGCTGCTGGGGTGTGAAACTTCTTCCATGATGTGACAACCAGCATGAATTACTTTATTGCTCATAACAAAAACAGATGGACAGATATCAGGGTGAAATGAAGGGCAGGGGCATTTGCAAACTGACAGAGAGAACCTTTCACCAAATGCTGCTTCGAAATAAACTGATCTTAATCAGCTCTTCTTCCTTTCTTTATCTTCAGAAAACCTTTAGAGCCAATATTCTGTAGTGGAAGACTAAAATGCTTTTAGGAAATGCATGTTGTTTTATGAGAATGTGTCTCCGTTTTAAGGAGGTTGTTTAAAATGCTAATATTTCTCTTTTCATCACAATTCACAAAGCTTGTGGCTTTTAGATTTACCATTTCAGTTTCAGTAATACTTCACTCCCTGTCCCTTCTCCAGTGTTGTCAATCAAGAAATTTATTGTTTCTAGCTTACATGTGCATGATGCCTGTACTCCTTGTCTGATGATTGACATTGGTTTTGAGTCTGGAATAAGTTCCCTGCCTACTACATGCAACAGCATCTGTAGCAGTGCTAGGCATGGAAAGTAGTCCCAAGGGAAAGATATTCACACATAGCTTTTAATATGTTAATATAAAAACAGGATGAAGATGATGTTTCTAAAACAAGAGTGGAAAGATAATATTGCACATTCAGCCGCAAGTGATGGTGGTATCTAAATCCATGTAGTAAATCATTGAAACTAGTGGTCATACAAGCAATGCATTGAAAATCAACTTCTGTCTTATAGGTCTTACAGAACAAGCAATGTAATACCTTCCTTACTTGCATCCTGTAGGTACTTTTCTAAAGGTTTGGATTACTAGATGGTAGAGAAAGGGGATTCATAGTAACCCTGCAATCTGTGCACTTTTCTAGTGTGAGGATTTGGGTTGGCTATCCAGGAGGGGATCAGCCGTAGAATGACCAAGCAGTGCATATGACTGAGCTAAGATAAGGTGTGTTTGCTGTTGCAGCTCCCAGGTGGCTTCATAAGGTTCAACAATGCATTTTTTCACTCTTTCCATTGATTGAGATTGTCATTCCATGATCTTGAGATGCTGTAGTTACTCAGAGAGGCTTTCAAAGAAAGAGTGCAGAGAACCATTCATTTCATAATCGAAAAATAAATAAAAGCTATTTCATAAAAGTAATAAATCCAAATCCAGGATGTGTTGAAATGTCATAAAGTGGTGTTACATGACAAGGTATGACCCTTTTTGCCTTTGCAGAATGTATTCAGGAAAGGTCTATCAGGGCAAATCAAACTCAGACAAAACCCATCAATCTGTACCGATGAGCTATTTTTTATTTTATGGTGTCCCTTCCTCCTAAATTAGTAGAAGGAATCTATAAATTGCCTCAGTAAACAATGCAAATCTTTGCTGTTCTGCTGTCCTTTCCATGTGGAACTCCACACCAACAGAAAAGTAATCATTAAAAGTACCACTAATAGCGGTTGGTGTCCAGACAATATAGATTCCTATTCCCTGGTCTTCTCCTCACTAAATACCCTGAGGGTAATGAACTGAACTTGAGAGAAGTAAGATTTCATAAAGAATTGCCATTTTGATTATTTCTTTGTGTATGCTATTAAGTGCCTGTCAGAGGTTAGCTTTCTGTATTTTTCAAGAGATAATGTAAGCCCAGTGACAATGCTGATGTATTTTGCTGTGTTGTTAGGGAATTTCAGGTTCCATCGGGAAGAGAGGTCAAGTGAAACAAACCTCAGAATTTGGCCTAGAAATCTTGGTCCTGCTACTTTAACTCTTCTGTTCAATGCCAAAACTCACACTGATTTTATTGGGGTAAAACCTCTTCCTTAGTTTGGTATATAGAACGTGGGGATACTTTGATCCCTTCTGGGACCTATGAAAAGTACCTCCATCAGCTAGTCACTGGAGTAGGTCTGAGGAGTTACAGACATCTTGCAGCTGAATAAATCTATTTAAATCCAGCTCATTAAAAGCAGACTGTTAGGATATGTTTCCATTAGGATGAGCAAGTGCTGTTACCTAGAGTCAGCAGTCACAAGTTAAAATGCAAGGGTTTTGCAGAGCTGACACAAACAGCTGTGCAACGCTTCTGAGAGACGTGTTGTACTGTTACTGAAGATGACATAGGAAACAGTAAACAGTTTATGTTTCTATCTATCTTTCAAATTGAGCCCAGGCCTTCATGAACAGAAAAGTAAGAAGACACTCTGCTGTCAAAGATGCTTTCTAACATTTACTGCTTATTCTAGAAAGCACTCTCAGAAATTACCAAGGAAGATGTTGCCTGTGGGAATTACAAGTTTCCACAGGAAACAATGCATTTTTTTCTGCACTAGACCTCCTTGAACATATTCAGATACTTTGTGGGGAGTTTTTGTTTGTTTTTTTTTCCAGTGGGACAGTCACAAAACCTAAGATAAAAATATAGATTTTAAGATGTGTGTCTTGTTAATGGGCCCTGGTCACTGGTGGGCTGAAGTCCTGGTAATCTTTACATTGCCAGAGGGACTCCGTGGAAAACCCAGTGACAATCGACAGAACCAGTTATAGTTTCAGTGGATGGGTTGCGTTCTGCAACTCAGTCTTGCATGAGAACTTCTGTAACGAACACAGCCCTGAGTAAACCTTCCACTGAATCAAATCATTCTGTCCCAACACATTGATGGACATTGTGGACACTTAGCACTTTGGACTAGGAGCTTTATAAATCTCTGATGATGCTAATCTATCACTGCTCACAAATTTCGCTGAAGCTGCACTGCTGGTATTCATGGTACTTTAGGTCCACTGTGGAAAAAAGGTAAAAAGTATCAAAACTGAGAAACGGTCAAAGGAGAAGAGCTTCTACAGAGACTGGTGATGAGTCACAGTTGTCAAATCTTCCTCCCCCTGTCATGAGCATTCTGTTTCCTAAAAAAAAAAAAAAAAAGAAAAAAAAAAAAAGAAAGAAATCATTGCTATGCAAAACAAGTTTAAAAAAAAGAAAAAAGTTTCAAGAAGGAAACAAATGTTTGCTGAGCTGACTTGGCTGGAATTTTCCCTGCACATACACTCTTGACAGATCAGTGCTTGAACTTTCTATGTGTACATGAGAGGGAACAGGGAATAACCGAATGTTAGTGAAGGTTGCCCCATCTGTTCCATTATTTGAGGGTGTAAAGATGCTCTTTAGCTCTCACAGTCCTTGTGATTTCGGTTGCCAGGTGGTCTCCCTGCCCAGGTTTCACATCCAACACAGCTGGGAAGGGTTTTTTTTCCATCACATGCATCTTTTTTGCAGAAGGCAAATATGCGATACAGCCAGGTCTGAATTTGAGAGTTCCTTGCATTAGGTCTTGGGGATCTTTTTCCTTTATTTGTGAAATAAATACAGGTAAGCCCCATAGACCCATATCAGATATAGTACTCTGTCCTCACTTTCAGAGCACAAAATGCTTCACTCCAGCCACCTCCCCTTCTTCTCCTCTCAGTGCTCCCTGGAGCACTCAAGAACATCCTCACCAGAAATCATCTAACAAGATCACCATCTAGATACAAGAGAGGGCAATAAAGTGTCCTATGCCCCAGATGTGTATCTGCAGTTATCTCTGACACCAGAGTATCTGCATGTGTCACCATCCTGCAGGTACCAGGTTTCACGCACACAGTGAGGCACTATGTCCCGACTTACACGTGGGAAAACGTGGCCCAGAGGTGCTCAGTGGATTGCTCAAGATCATACAATGGGTCAGAACTAAGGTGATTCCCCATGTTTGCGCTGGAGCAAAGCATAGAGACCACTTTGCATATCAGTTTGAGCAGGTACATCTATTGGATGCGGTGGAGTAATGGACAGAGATGAAAAGGTAGGATTTAAACAGACATTGTGCTAGTACCCAGAGACTAGAGGTATTGGGCACAGCATTGCACTGAGGCTATTTTACAACTTCTCATTCCTGAGCAAATTGTCACAAGTCCCTTGGGTGCATCTGCACTGAGTTTCATTGTGTGGTGAAATGGTCACCTATTTTCTTTCTTTAGCACAAGTTAGTACCTTAATTTATGGACTGTCCTCCTTCTGAACTATCCTTACTCAAATCATTCTATGCCAACACATGCTGAAGACCTTTCAGAATGCAGCATTTTGGGTTAAGGTTGTTAGGAACCTCCGATGATGGCTATTTATCACTGCTCACACGCGTGTTGGTTTTCTGTCTTCCCCACTGCAGATCTGCGCAGGATGACAGCTGGCTTCATGGGCATGGCTGTGGCCATCATCCTCTTTGGATGGATTATTGGGGTGCTGGGGTGCTGTTGGGATCGAGGCCTTATGCAGTATGTGGCAGGGCTTCTCTTCCTCATGGGAGGTAAGTGTGTTAGTGTTTGAAGAAGATATGTGCTTTCCTTGTTGTTTTAATGTTCACTATTTCCACATACCCCTCCTTTTCTAAGTCATTGAAAACATTTTCAGAATTGTTTTCGGTGATCTGGACTTGGTTTCATTCCAAACTCCTCTGGTGTACATCAAGGATAAACCAATTGTCACTACATGTTGCTTTTATCACAAAACAGTGCTTATAAGTCATAGGGCTGAAAAGGGCCTTTTGAGTTATTTAGTCCAATGCTCTGCTGCTGCAAGAAATACTATCACCCTTAAACTTAATAGGCTTAATAAATTTAGTAATAAAAATCTGAAGATCATGCAGATGTTATTCCCACAATTATCCTGTTTCGTACTGAGCCACATTGGTACCTAGAAATTGTGCTCAAAGTTTTAACCTATATGTGTTCCTTGTGAGCTGTTCGTGAGTCAAATGTAACCTTTAGTTTACGTGTCTTTCTCCTTTCTCTGGTGTACCTGTGAAAAGCAGTGGTATCCTCTGTTTTCCTTTTCCCACTTTACTTATGCTATTTCTTGTAGGCTTTTCTCTGTAAGACCAGGTATCAATCCAGCAGCCATTTCTGCCATCTGTTTTTGTTTGTACTCACACTTCTCAAACACGGATGAGAAGGACCATTCCCAAACAAGGTCTGATCAATGCCTTGTATGACTGACGTGATGGTTCCCCTTCTTTGCTGGAAATCCCTTGCCTGAAGTATTCTGTGGTTTTATTTGCCTTCTTCATGCCGTGTCACACCAGAGATCTGCAGTCATCCTTCAGCTGGATAATACATACAGGCCTTTCTTATTCTTTATTACTTCCTGCTGATGATCTCCCATTTTCAAGCAGAGATTCTGTTTATTGCTCCCCAGACACATGCCCTGGCACTCTGTGCTTTTGAGCTTCTTCCTATTTCAACTGCGCCAGCCCTCAAGGTCAAACTACATCTCCCCTGTTATAGTTCAGACTTTCTTACTACAGATACCATGCAACTTCCTGCCATCAGCAGGTTTCACAGCACACTTGAAATGAAGGGTGTGAGGGTTAAGTCCCAAATGCAGCACTGCCCCCACAGGCAGAGCATCACTTCAACACATTTGGTTACCTGTTCATCTCTACTGTGGTGTGACACAGCTATGTGTGTGAAATACAGGAAAGCTTCTGTAGTCCCAGAAGAGGATTTAAGCACTCGAGTAACAAGTTTATGTTCCAGTGCTGTTGGTGCTGGTGACACTATCCCACATGACATCCTTGTCTCTAAATTGGAGAGACATCAATTTGATGGGTGGACCACTCGGTGGATAAAGAACTGGCTGGATGGCTGCACGCAAAGAGTTGTGGTCAATGGCTCGATGTCCGGCTGGAAACCGGTAACGAGCGATGTCCCCCAGGGACTGGTGTTGGGACCGGTCTTGTTCAACATCTTTGTCGGTGACATGGACAGTGGGATTGAGTGCACCCTCAGCAAGTTTGCCGATGACACCAAGCTGTGCGGTTCAGTTGATATGCCGGAGGGAAGGGATGCCATCCAGAGGGACCTCAACACGCTTGTGAGGTGGGCTGATGCCAACCTTATGAAGTTTAACCATGCCAAATGCAAGGTCCTACACCTGGGTCGGAGCAATCCCAGGCACGGCTACAGGTTGGGCAGAGAAGAGATTCAGAGCAGCCCTGCAGAGAAGGACTTGGGGGTGTTGGTCGATGAGAAAATGAGCATGAGCCGGCTTCAGTGTGAGCTCGCAGCCCAGAAAGCCAACCGTATCCTGGGCTGCATCGAGAGGAGCGTGACCAGCAGGTCGAAGGAGGTGATCCTGCCCCTCTACTCTGCTCTCGTGAGACCTCACTTGGAGCATTGTGTGCAGTTCTGGTGTCCTCAACATAAAAAGGACATGGAACTGTTGGAACAAGTCCAGAGGAGGGCCACGAGGATGATCAGGGGAGTGGAGCACCTCCTGTATGAAGACAGACTGAGGAAGTTGGAGCTGTTCAGCCTGGAGAAGAGAAGGCTGCGTGGAGACCTCACAGCAGCCTTCCAGTATCTGAAGGGGGCCTACAAGGATGCTGGGGAGGGACTATTCATCAGGGACTGTAGTGACAGGACAAGGGGTAACGGGTTCAAACTTAAACAGGGGAAGTTTAGATTGGATATAAGGAAGAAATTCTTAACTGAGAGGGTGGTGAGGCACTGGAATGAGTTGCCCAGGGAGGTTGTGACTGCTCCATCCTTGGCAGTGTTCAAGGCCAGATTGGATGAGGCCTTGGGTGACATGGTTTAGTGTAAGGTGTCCCTGCCCATGGCAGGGGGGTTGGAACTAGATGATCTTAAGGTCCTTTCCAACCCTAACTATTCTATGATTCTATGACATAGACATTAGCGCTCTCAATGACCACAAACACATTTGAAATCTGCTAGTATCTTGTGCAAGCACACACTGGTCTATGTGTGGATGTCTTCTTGTGAGTGTCGATACTTTATGGGCAATGGGTCTGCTAAATTAGCTTGGTATTTGTTATGTAATTAAAAGCTTAGTTTGCACATGGGCTATTTTGCTTTAATATGCTCAGATAGCTGTGTGGTATTTAACTTACTACAGCACAACATTCAGATTAAAACATTAGGACTATATTAAATAAATACAGAAAACTTAAACTTATTAGAAACTAGCTGAATCTTGTTGACTAACTGTAAACTATCACTATATATGGCAGAGTTTCTAGTACAGCTGCAGAGATTACATTTTGGCTTAATGTTATTTGTTTGTCAGTAATTTGAAAGGTAGCTGATAAAAGTTTTCAGGTGAAACAAGACCCAGTGTCACCATGCATAATGGAATGGGTCACCCGTAGCTTACAAAGCCATCTTGGTATGCTCAAACAATACACATTTCAGTGGAGACAGACCCAAGGTCATGCAACTGGGAACAAAAAGTGTCAGTCATCCTTGCAGAATGAGAGGCTGCCTCTCAGAAAGCAGCAGCTCTGAAAAGGTCTTTGGCATCATGGTTGCTGGGATCATCCAGCTGCACAGCAGCTCTCAGCACAATACAGCTGCTAAATGTGCCAGTTTTGCTGGGAATATACAATAAAAGCATGAGGTGGGGTTATCTCTGGGCAAAGCAAAACTATTTCTGGACATCCTAATCTGGTGTTTCAGCTAAAGAAGGATGTGGAAAGATAAGGAGAGGTTTGCAGAAGAGCTGCAAGAATGACTCAAGGTCTCAAAAACCAAGAAAAGCACACCATGCCACAAAAAGCCCATTGCTTGAAACTATTTAGCAGAAGGTTTATAACTGACTTGAATGCAGTGCGGAAGTACCTATACAAGGAGAAGCCATCTGATAGGAGCATGATCTTTGCATGGACAAAATAATAACAAGATACAGCAGTTGGAATCTGAAAGTAATTGTAATGAGAGGCATCAGATTATTTTATCTACCAAATACTGTCAAGATGCATGATATTTCTAATAAAGATGTGTTGGGAGGAGCTGAGATGTATTTTCTGCTTCAGCATAGACACATGGGTCAAGTTTACAAAAGGTTACTCTCTCTCTTATTTTCGCATAACTCAATGGCAACTTCTATAGTTTTCCTGATTTCTTTTAACAGCAAAAGTACGTAAAGTTACATCTACAAACTGAAACAATCAGTTAATAAAATACACAACTACTGCCATTTAATCTAAAAGTCAGTAGCTATCATTGTTTGCAGGCTGTGTCATGTTACATAGGCAATCCTTCCATAGCCAACAAACCTTTTAATTTGAATCTTCAAGCTGGACGGTGCTTGAATACAAAGCTGTTACTTCTGTCACAACATAAATGCTGTCATCATATTGTCCTATTCGTCCTCAAAATGCATAGAGTGCCTAACTTTTTCTCTGGTCCAATAATAGGAAAAATGCTTTAGGAGGCAGGCTTATGACAATTAACCTAATTGCAGATGAGACTGTGTTAACTTGGTAGCTATATAATCAGCCTGAAATCTAACTTTCCCTTCCATTTGCAACACCACTTGTCTTGTCTCTGTGTGTAGCGTTTGCTCTATTTTAATTTCTAGACAAATAGCTCTTCTGTAATGTTTAAACACTGCTGGCTTACCATATCTATGGGTTTTGTCCCTTATTGCCCATAATTATTTGAACAGGAAATATCAGTGGAGCACTGAGAAATGTGCTGTGATAATCTAACAAGACCAGACATGGTTGCCTTAGACCTCTGGTTCTTTATTATATTTACGGAACTGTATTCTTGCTAGCCCATGTGGCAGTGCCTAATAAGCACTTGTTGTAGTGTGCTTGATGTAATTTCTCACACGAATTACTGAAATAAGTCATTAGCAAAATGCAGGCCGTTATCTGGTATTAGCTCATCTGGAATCCAGGACATGTAAACTGTGATTTAGAGTGTGGTTTACACTGTTATTCGGCATGTTTTGTAACAAGTTAAAAACTATTAATAATTCATCTTTTCTGTTTAGTCCAAATGTATCTTTATCAACAGCAATCACAGGTCTCTTACGGCTTCCAAAGTTCTTTTACATAATTTTCTGTATTTACTGCAGATTTCGTACTGTGATTCCTTATCTTGAGCAACAGCATTTACCTGACCACAGTAGGATTTTTTTTCAGTCCCTCATCTTGTACAGAGACAGATGGATACTGCAAATTATGTTTAGTGGGTTTGACCTCATTTTGCACGATGGGACTATTGCGTAGGTTCCTGTACCTTTTATCCTGCAAGGTGGGAGAATTTCTCTTCTCAAAAGTTTCTCCATTTGGGATTGTTGCTATGTTTAGAATAGGATAGGATAGGATAGGATAGGATAGGATAGGATAGGATAGGATAGGATAGGATAGGATAGAATAGAATAGGGTTGGAAAGGACCTTAAGATCATCTAGTTCCAACCCCCTGCCATGGGCAGGGACACCTCACACTAAACCATGTCACCCAAGGCCTCATCCAACCTGGCCTTGAACACTGCCAAGGATGGAGCATTCACAACTTTCCTGGGCAACCCATTCCAGTGCCTTACCACCCTCACAGTAAAGAACTTCCTCCTTATATCCAATCTAAACTTCCCCAGTTTAAGTTTGAACCCCTTACCCCTTGTCCTATCACTACAGTCCCTAATGAAGAGTCCCTTGCCCAGCAAGCTTACAAGCCCCCTTCAGATACTGGAAGGCTGCTGTGAGGTCTCCATGCAGCCTTCTCTTCTCCAGGCTGAACAGCCCCAACTTTCTCAGCCTGTCTTCATACAGGAGGTGCTCCAGTCCCCTGATCATCCTCGTGGCCCTCCTCTGGACTTGTTCCAACAGTTCCATGTCCTTTTATGTTGAGGACACCAGAACTGCACACAATACTCCAAGTGAGGTCTCACAAGAGCAGAGTAGAGGGGCAGGATCACCTCCTTCGACCTGCTGGTCACGCTCCTCTCGATGCAGCCCAGGATACGGTTGGCTTTCTGGGCTGCGAGCTCACACCGCCAGCTCATGCTCATTTTCTCATTGACCAACACCCCCAAGTCCTTCTCTGCAGGGCTGCTCTGAATCTCTTCTCTGCCCAACCTGTAGCTGTGCCTGGGATTGCTCCCACCCAGGTGTAGGACCTTGCACTTGGCATGGTTAAACTTCATAAGGTTGGCATCAGCCCACCTCACAAGCGTGTTGAGGTCCCTCTGGATGGCATCCCTTCCCTCCGGCGTATCAACCGAACCACACAGCTTGGTGTCATCGGCAAACTTGCTAAGGACACACTCAATCCCACTGTCATTTAGAGACAAGGATGTCCTGTGGGACAGTGTCGAATGCTTTGCACAAGTCCAGGTAGATGACATCAACTGCTCTGCCCCTGTCCATCAGTTTCGTAGCCTCATCATAGAAGGCCACCAAATTGGTCAGGCAGGATTTCCCCTTAGTGAAGCCATGCTGGCTGTCACCAATCACCTCCTTGTTTTTCATGTGCCTTAGCATGCCTTCCAGGAGAATCTGCTCCAAGATTTTGCCAGGCACAGAGGTGAGACTGACTGGTCTGTAATTCCGTGGGTCATCCATTTTCCCCTTCTTGAAAATGGGGGTTATATTTCCCTTTTTCCAGTCGTCGGGAACTTCACCTGACTGCCATGATCTTTCAAATATGATGGCCAGTGGCTTAGCAACTTCATTCACCAGCGCTTTCAGGACCCGCGGATGGATTTCATCAGGTCCCATGGACTTGTGTACATTTAGGTTTTTAAGATGGTCTTGAACCAGGTCCTCTCCTACAGTGGGCCTGGGGTCTTCATTCTTACAGTCCCTGCGTTCGCCTTCCAAGACTTGGGTGGTGCGGTCAGAGACTTTGCCAGTGAAGACCGAGAAAAAGAAGTCATTAAGAACCTCAGCCTTCTCCAAATCCAGGGTAGCCAGTTCTCCCGATATCTTCCAGAGGGGGCCTACATTGTCCCTAGTCTGTCTTTTATTAGCTACATACCTGTAGAATCCCTTCCAGCTATCCTTCACATCTCTAGCCAAGTTCAATTCTAACTGGGCCTTAGCTTTCCTAACCTGGTCCCTAGCTTCCAGGACAGTTTCACTAAGACTAGTTCATTTTGTGCATCGTATTTGAGACCGTTTAATTCTATTACAGAAGTGGGTCATACTCAAATTATACATTACTCCAAGCACATCCTCTTACAGCTTCTTGCATTTTCTCTAAATGCAAATGCATGAAATGATTGAAAATCTTTGCACCAGTAAAAGCTCCATGCTGGGCATGTCATCCAGTAATTTTGCCACTTTATAATAATTCTAGAACCTTAGAAGCATCTGTAACACTACTTGCAAATGTCAGAATCCTAGTTCTCTTGCCAGGTCAAGGTCAAATTTCAGTTTTACTTCCAGCTCCATAAACCTGGGATGCTGTGAACTGGCACACTGGCAACTGTACCAAGGCAAATTCCTGTATCTTCAGGAATCCCTTCTTTTAGTTCTTCATCAATGTGTTTGAGAATATTTTCTGTACAATCATAAGGTCCTTTCCAACCCTAACCATTCTATGATTCTATGATAAACAGTCAAGCTATATATCCATCTAAACCATTGGGTTTTCCACCAGCTCTCCAGTACATTCATTCATAGTTTTTTCTTGCTTCAGCATCTCAGATTTTGCTAGGTTAATTGTCCTTCCACAGCCATGCAAATTGAACCTTACCACACCTTCTATTATTGTACTCACTTTATAAAATTAGCTTTTAAAGGCAAACTCTGATAGTTTGTTGTTCCCCCAGTTCAGCTCTGATTTCATTTCAGTCAGCTGTTTTAAAACATCATGTGGCTTGCTTTGTTTCTAGTTTCCAGGGCTGGGCTGACTTTGTACCTAAATGCTCCAAAACTCCTTTCCTCCACATCAGTGCCTGCCACAAGGAAAGTGGGGTGGAAGGGCTGCCCCATGGTGGCATGCTCCAGTGTTTTGGCAGTGGTTGCCTTCTCCCCTTCTCTAGCTGGTGCTAGAGATGAACTGCTGTCTTGTCCCAGCTGGAAATATAAAGTGGCACTTCCAACATCTTGCTCTGGTACTTGCTTCAGCACAAAATTATCCCTGGCCAGATTACATCCCTGGCCAAAGCTACATCACTTGCTTTTGTAGATGTATTAGAAGACCAACAGAGAACGCCATTATAAAATGGCACTTATCACAGCTCTGTCCTTCAGCTGCACATTCATGTATTTTCTTTTGTAAGTCTGTAATTTGCAATGAGAACACATTTCTGTGAAGTAGAGAGGGGGTTTACTGTATGCCTAACAAGGCAGCCCTCTGGGAAGAGACTACTGCGTTGTCTTATTTTGTTCCAAATTTACTGCAAATAAATGCAATAAATTATCTCTGCACTTGTTTACTGTTTTACCCTCTCTCTTCACTCTTATCTGGTCTCTGCCAGTTTTGTCTTATGACATGCACTTTAGGATCACTTTAGGGGGTTTTCCCCGTTTCCTAACAGTTTCCTTAGAGAAGCATATAATTTTACTAGTCTTGCAAATATTCATTATTCTTTGCAAAGTCAAGCGTGTTTCTTGCTGTAACCTTGCTTTGAGCCAATTATAAATTTTACCATTAATAATTCAGTCTCTAATTAGTCTATTTGGAAATTATTCCAGCTGTTAAATGGCCTTATTCATGTGATTTAGCTTTGCCATGCAGATCTGTAATAAAAAGACTTGTAGTGTCACACAGCAGCTCATGTCTTGTCTTTGCCTAGAGACATTTTTGCATGAAATACTGGGCTTGGGGCTTTGCTTGGGATTCTGAAATTCCCTTTTTCACTGGCTCTGAAATGTCTAAAAGTCTTGCTGTACACATACAACAGTGCTATGGAGTTGTTGCTCTCTGATTTTCTGCCCCAGCATTTGCTTTCAGAAACATCAGAAATTCCTTTCATCCTCCCTGCCTGACTCCTCTCCAATGATGATTTTCCAATCTAAGGGATTCAAGCACCGTTTGCCAGCTCCGTTTTTGCTGCTGATGTGAGTTTCGTCTGATCTACCCAAGAGTGCTTTGGAGACATTGCTCTTTGCAGCTCGTCCATACACACGGGACTTAGGTCAGGGTTACAAAAGCTTTAAGCCTTTTCCCAGAGCAGAGGTGAACACTTACTCTTTCCAGTGCTGGCTGCTATGGCAGAGATAAGCAGGCAAGAAAGATGTATGAGAGGGAAGAAAAAATAAAGTTATGTAGGTGTGCTGGCGCAATTTAATGCTTTAGTTCAGATAGGCACTAAAGGATGTTTATTAAAGAAATAAAGAACAACCCACTTACAAATGTTATGAGTTCATTCTGATTTTATATTCTAATCTAGGGAGAAACAACCTTTTATAAATCATTTCTATTCTCCTCCCTTCTCAGAAGTATTTCCAAAATATGCCTTCCCTCTGTCCAGGGATAAGGCAACAAACTGCTTTATGAGCCCAGAGCCAGAGGATGAACTGATCATTTATACTGGGTGGGTTTCTCTTGCTCCAGCCATATCAAGCTTGAAGCAGGTCTGTCGCAAGATGCTGAGGGGACAAAGATGCACTTAGGGCTTTGGGCAATGCCTGCTAGAGCCCAGCAGCTGCCAGAGCACTGCTCACTGTGTCCAGGAGCTGATAGCCAGGATGATACTAAACTGTGCAGACCTTGTTAGAAAGTGAGTCTTCAAAACAGGGCTTGGGAGCCCATGCAGCACAGTTGTGGGTACAGACATGCTGTACGTGTCTGTATCCTCTTTTACTCCCCACCTCCACAGACAGTCTTGTCTTCAAAATCCCCAAGCTTGTGTGCTGTGCTTCCTTTGCCTGTGCTGTGCATATGTTAATAGATGACAACTGAGGCATCTGTGTATTTGCAGCAATGGATCATTACCAGCTGTTGAGTCATTTGAGTCCCAAATTTAACTCACTGTACTTTGAAAATAGCACATAGCTGAAGAAAATAAGAGTGTTTATTCTACACAATTTGGTCCTGCCATCTCAAAATAATCATTCTGCTGCTGAATAATTTAAGAAACAAAAATGGAGCAATTTAATACAGCAAGTGTAACGCAAAGCTCTGTGATTGACATCTCCTAGGCACTTACAAAGTACCTTCATAGCAGCTGCCAAGAAGAGGCAAAGAGAAAGATAAACAAAAAGAGAAAGTAAAAGACATGCTTTGGAATTCATCTGGAAATACAGTGGGTCTCACAGGGCACCTGGGATTTCTGCAATCAAGGTCTCTACCCACACTTCAGAATATTCGCTTATGGTGACATAATCCATGACAGCACTGAAGATGGAAGATATTTTCCATGGTCATATTTATTTTTTTCTTTTCTACAACATGAGTCTTTGAAAATCCGGTTTCTTGTACTTCTTTCCCCAAAAGAATAGCATTAGAGAGTTTAGATAAAATCTTTCGTATGTATGGACAGGGAAGTGCAAATGCACATGCGGGTGCACAACTGTATGCATTCAGATCTTAAGAAACAGCACATAGTCTTTACAAAAACAGGTCTACAATAAGTGGCTGTAATCTGAGCTATGAAGCTTGGCATAAATATAGTTTTCACAAAGGCATAGTGCCTTTTGCCAGTTTGAAAAGTATTTATAATTCAAAATATGTTTGATCTGGAAAAAACGAGATGCTGATCATGTTTTAATCCTGCAGGAGATACTAAATTAGTGATGACTGGAGAGGAACTTAAGAATTCAGCAAAACTCCTTGCAGACCACTGTAAGAACTTATTTATGTGGATTGACCTCCAGATGGAGACAAAGGCTGGTTTGTATCAAGAGATGCCATAAATTGGTTATGAAAGTCTGAAACAAGCCTCAGGGCGACAAGGCCGGTCCCCCCTCTGTCGTGCCTCCCATACCACACGTACAGTTTTGTTCCTACTTGTGCTTTTGGTTAAATTTTGCATTATGCTCTAATGTGATTTGACGCCTCGAATTGGAATGAACTTGAGTTAATGTACAGCATTAATAGCTTTTAAATGTTTAAACCTCTCTAAGGCTCTTGACTGTTTAAAACCCTCAAAAACATTACAAGGGTGTTGCAGAAGGCAAGAAAGGAGCTGATGAAGGTCTTTATGGACCTGTGATGAGACCCAGAGCTCAGACCAGCCATGCAGGCTTTGTGCCTTAGTGCCCATTGGCAGAAATATAATAAAGCCAAGTGCATGCATATGAAGGTAATAAGAGTTAGCCTGCTTTTAAAAATGTCCTTTTCCATCACTTTCAGGAATTTTCAGTTCCTCTTTTCAAACAGCTTTCTCCTGCATAGCTTGTGGCATCCCTCACAGATGGAGTTGCAGATGACGTTCCTTCGTTCTGTTACAGGCTATGTTTCCAGGGCTTAAAGAGTGGCCCTTCTTCTGTATTTCAAGCCTGGTCACCGATGGATATATGTCCAGATATGGATATAGGTCCACTGGACATATTCACAAATACGGACTGGGCTGGGAGTGCTTCTTCATCCTGACCAACTAACCATTTGTAACCAGCCTTTAGAAATTAGTATCACTTTCTTTTGGAAAATTATCCAATTTCCAATTTTCACTCCCAAAATAAACATTTGGGAAATGATCCATGCAAACAGACAGCCCCCTTGTTATCTTTTGGGGACTTAATACGACGCCAAGGTGCCCTGTTTAGCATTTGCAAGCTAGAAAGCAGTTGCTCAGTTGATGGTATGACAAGGCTCACAATACATTATGCTTATCTTAGGCAAAGCTAGGATAGCATGTTACATCTCTGCTTCTAGTACTTCTCTGTGCTTACTGGTGCACTGAGAACACGTTTTGCATTTATCTATTAATGCTGGCACTCATTCTGAAATGGGAACAGGAGACTCTGGGAATATGAAAGATCACCTGCTTTCACTGTACAGGTATCTGTGTGCCACTGCGCACTGGCCACTGGAATGCTCTTTTATAATTTTGTGTTATAATACTCCTCAAGGGGAATAATAACACCCATCTTTGCATCTCCTACAGCATAAATTCAAAAGCAGGGTTATGTCCTTCTTCTCACAGAATACCATTTTCATTTTTTTCCAATACCTTGGGAATTTATCTGATCCTTTAGGTCAATACTGGCAGACCTAGCCCCCAAAAGTGGGGACCTAGGAGTTAACACCTCCATAACAGAATGGGGGTGGGATATAGAAAGAGGTTTTTCAAATCAGTAGCACAGCTGCACTGCAGGGTGGAGTCATTTAGAGGTGGGTTTTTTCCTGGAAGGAAAGGCACAATGAGAGAACTCATTGTCAACTCCATAGCATTTGATCTCCATGGAAACAAGATCAGCTGACTTCAAAGTCAACCTTCAAATGTGTCGAATTTTTTTCCCCCCTCTGGCTTGTTTCTGATGCGCTAGATGTGTGCTTACATGCTGGGGGAGAAATACCAACACAAGCAATCCTGGCAACATTGTACCTGATCACAGAAGAGCACTGGCATTTAGGAGATGGAGAAGAAAGATTCGTAATGAGGTGCAGAGATCTTATAATCTGGAGCAAAACCAGGACAAGTAGTGTACGTGCACTGCTAAACTCGTTGTTTTTCAGTCTTAAATCAGTCTCTCTGAACTTGGTGTGCAGTAAATTAAAGAGTCAGCTCACTCTGGCTTTTCAGCAAAAAAACCTGTTCATATTCATGTGTGTTCATTTGAAGTCAGGTATACTGACTTGCAGTTTCTCCCTCACCAGCATGGCAGGTACTGACAGAAACCTACAAGTACCTTCTAGAGTAACAAGAACAGAAAGCGTAGCGTAGTCTAAAAGGGGCATTAAATCTAGTTTGCTTCTCACAGACTTCAGTTGATCTTTGGAGGGGCTGACAGAAAGTGAATTAAAGTAGAAGCAAAGCTGGGGAGACAGATCCGATAGAAATACAAAAGACTCTCCCACCCACAGCCCTGGAAACCAAATTATATGCATTTTAAAATTCTGTGGTTGTTTCTTATCCCTTAATAATGTCACCCGGTCTTTGATCTGTTGCTGCCATCTGTATTCCAATGGCAAGATACATCAAGGCCAAAGGAAGACAATGAAAACAAAAGTGGCATTTATTATTGGGGTTTTTTTTTGTAAAATAAACCCAAAAAAACAAATCAAAACCAAAACCAGTTTGCTGAGTTCCTTGCATGCCTGGCATCAAAGAGGAAAGAAGATTTCACATGTAACAGAAGGAAGAGTAATATTGGCATGATTTGCTCAATAGAAAGAATTCTTTACAGAGAGAAAGGGGTGCACATTTCTCTGTGTGGCAGATCTTATTAAATGCAGAGGCCGTAGCAAGGTTTACATTCACCTTCTTGGCTCCTCAAGTTGTCAACTTAGAAAAATAACATTCCCCTTGGACAAATCATTGCTACACTTGCTTGTTCTAATCTGCCTGGATAGAATCCATCTGGCTACTGGAAATTCAACAGAAAAGCAGCTGGACCTGGCAGAAACTAGATGAGTAGGGCTCTCCTCATTTCTGCCCAACCTGGCTCTTCCAGGGGATGGAAATGCAAGTCATGTCAATGTCCTTTGGGGGCTGCAGAGGTATTTCCTTTGCAGCAGGAAAGATTTCAGCACGTGATCCTTTAAGGCAGTACAGAGCCAGGGTAGTTTGTTGTTTGCAAGCATTTACATGAACGATGTTAACTTCGTAGGGGTGGTCTGCACTAAGTGGTCCTTACTGACAAGACAATTGCATCTTATTTTGGTTTCTGGCTATTATATCTCAAGAACTGTATCACTTAGCACATATAGAAAGGGTTTTTCTGTTTCTGACAGATCAGGTCAGAGAAACAGTAATAGAGCCCAGAGCCTTTTTCAGCAAAGATCCTCAGTTCACATTCAGTACAAACAGCTCAAAGTTCTAAAACCAAAGGGTCCTTTGGTCACTTGAAAAAATTCATGAATAGGCTTCTCTTCAGCATCTGAAGGGGAAAATACCCAAACCAGATAGCCACCACCATTGCCCAGAGCTCCCAATGGCTCTTTAAGTAGTGCCTTCAGCAAACAAAAGTACTAAAAAGGTATGTGAGTGCATGCCTTTAAAAAGGCAATGTGGAAGAAGGCTGCACTGAATTTGTGCTGTGTCTGTTCTCCATTTTCACTTGTCTTGAAGAGCGTCTTTCTGAAGACTTTTCAGCAATTTAAGGTTTCCTACAAAAGAAATATTCCACAAACTCTCTGAGGCTCCTTCTGTTTCTGAGAGAGGTTAGATTTTTTTTGACTGGAAAAAAAACCAACTCTTACATGGAGAGAGGCAGAATGATTTGGTTGCTAAAAGACCAAATGCAATGTGGTGCACGGTTTCCCCATGCTTAGGGAGATATCCTGCGGTGAGGCAAGCCCAGCCTGACCCAACAAGTTTCCCTTCAGCTCTGGAAAATGCCTAGACTAAGAAGCACCTGCCTGAGGTACAGTTTGATACTGAACTTATGTCTCTTGTCATCTGGTAAATCTGAGGTGTAATGGAGTTACTTAGGTTTGCTCAGACACCCAGTGCCCCTTGCCATTTAATCTTCATCCTCTGCCGGGGCCATCCTGGGGTATCTGTACCGTAGGGAATGAAAGAAACCTGCCAGCAGCCTCTGCATGTTGCAAAGCATGGTGCTTGCCAGCACAGGGATAGGACAATTTCACTAACCTTTGATTAGGATGTTTCTTCATTTTGACATTAAGAGATCCTCTTCTTTCCCTTCTGCTCCCAGTAAAATACTGAATCACACTCCACTACTACAACAGGCACAAATTTTGCTGCCTCCTCTGTTGTGGCTGCAAGTTCATGAGCCATTATGTTTGCTTAATGGCTTTAGTCAAGTACTCAAGTCACTTTATTATTGCCAAGTTATTTTGGATGGGTCATAGGAATCAGCATTGCTAAAGTAATCAGAGGGTTATTCAACTCAAGCTTTGATCAACTCCCCTATTCCTTCTCAGATCATTTCATCAAAACAATGTGCCTTTAGCTAAGTAGTGTTCCTTTTGCCTTACATACCAACTCATAGCTTCAGGCGGTGCTTGCTCATAGCTGGTGTTCACTGCCTGCCATGCACAGCATGGATATCCACTCCCAGTACAGTCCCATGCACCGTGGTATATGGTAGCAGAAATGTCACCATGTGCAAATCTGCAGCATGCTATAATGTGCAATATAGACTGAATGTCAGTCAGCATAGCAAACTGGAGACCAGCCCTCAACTGCTCTAATATTGTTCCATATACTATGCTGATTAGGGATGAGCCTAAGGATGGGACTCATTAAGTATTTACCCTCCTGACAAGATACGTAGTCCTCTGGTGCCGTAACTTATGATGGCTTGTGCAGCGGCAGTTCAATAGACAGGCACTGCTGCTGAAGTAACATGCAGCAGGCGTACAGCTCTGGTGCGGTGCAGATGCCACTGGTACGTTTTGAAGTAGGAGGCCAAAGGCCAAATGCAAACCACATTCTGACAGAGCTATAATGCAATATCACTGTGCCACTATAGACCCTGCAGTTTACCCTGGCTCATGGTGTAAAATAAAAATGCATGAAGTTCCAATCCAAGTGCGTATATGATCTCACAAGGGCACCACACCGAATCTCCATCACCCAGTTGGATTTATCCTTCCATCTCAGCCTTTTTTATGAGGACAGTTTTCCAGTAAACCCCTGCCTATTCTGCAACCTATCGGTGATGCTGCAAGCTGCTTCTGCTGAAACAGTACATAATTAAGCAATAATTTATATTCTGTGCATGTATGCACAGAGCAATAAAGTGTTCTCAAGAGCTGCATGCTGCTGAGGCGTTTAATCCATGCACAGAAGGAGTTTACTGCAAAGCTGCTCCCTCCAAAAGGCTTTTGTCATCACTGTGTTGGGAGGGAATTTGGTTTATTCTTTAATAATTTCATTTGATCGTGATATAATTTAAATAGCAAATGGTACACACTCCACTTTAGGATCAGACCTTATTTTATTTGTTTGTTTGATGTACCTTGAAAATAATAAAAGCTAGTAGGGCAGAGGGAAAGTAAAGATAATGTTGTCTCACTTCTGAGATTTTTTTTCTCCCCAAACCCTATAATAAAAAAGTGATGATAGTTAAATAAACAGCACTCCTTCCAAACACATTAGTGGCCACAAATTGGCATCAATCGGAGCTACTAGGAATACTTTAAAAGGCAGAGATTTGCATTTACTTGAGAGCTGCATGGTTTTAGAGGACATCTTAAAATCCATCCCTTTCGGCTTCTCTTTTTATCCATTGGTGTTTATAAGTAATAGTTGACATTTCCATCTCTGGAAAAAAAAAACAACAAACCCAGAAGGGGAGAAGAATCAGGATTTTGGGTTTGTTTGTACGTGTGACAGCACTGTTAGTATGTGAGTCATTTCTGCCTGTTGTAAGGGGAAGGGAGAGAACACGCATCTTCCATCAGGCATGGAAGAAATGTTTTCCAAATAATGAGAAAAACTATTTGCAGAGGGGAGGGTATCAGAGGTAGGATTGGTGCCTGGATCATTTTACTTACTGGCTTTTTGGATTTCCCTTGATTTCACATTGCTGATGCCTCCTTCAGTCTAGTCTGACACCTTATCCCTAATCCTAGGGAGAAGGATGTTTAGATGAATCTCCTGTCAGCAGGGTCTGTTTGCACACTAGCACCACTAAGTCTCACCTTCATTTGCACTATATCTAAGAAAGGCAGCAGTTCTTGTCTGACCAGACACCATAGACCCTGGGAAATCCCTCAAGCCCTTATTGCTATGGAAGCAGACCCAGGTCTGTGGGCAAAGGACGTGGCTTCTGACATGGTTCAGGGGGTCACTAGCGTGAGGCAAAATTCAAATGTGTTTGGTATGGATGATTTGAGCCTATCTATGTTAAAATCAGTTCACTCACAGGCAGTTCTGCTCTCCCCTGGAGGTGAGGTTTGAAAACTGCAAACGGAGGCATTGCAGCCCCTCACACAGCTAGGCTGATCAGAAAGAAAAGGGATGTTTACAAAAAAACCTCAAAAACAATTCCCAGCAGCACAGCTCCACAGCTCTGCTTGATATAATCGTGCTTAAACCAGCTACTCATAATCCACACCGAATTAGGCTTTGATCATCAATGATATTACCTTTCTCAGCCATTCCTCTCCTCACCATGTCTGCCACTGCAGCAAGGGTGGAAGGACCCCGATCTTATATACATCCATAACAAGTAAGTTCATCTCTGGTATAAAAAAAACTTCCAGTCAAATTGGAAAAGACATTCAGTGTGATGTTTAATATTCTTCTTCAGTAATATATAAGAAGGCAAAGCACAAGATAGCCACAAAGTATTAAACAGCTCAGGTGCTCAAACTGCTGTTGACCATCAGTCCGTTAGCAGGACAGGCACTGTCAAAACCAGCACAAGAGGAACCCAGCTGTCTAATAAGGAGTCAGGATGGAGGTTTAAATACATGTCAAACAGCAGCGTCTGTGGCACAGACATGGCTTTACATGAAATTTCATCTCTCACCTGACTGAAGCATTTTGCAGTGACATGTGAATTTCCTCTGTCAAAAACGCCACTCTTGCCTTGTCTCATTCATTACTGTTTCGCTTAAGATGATAATGTGTAAATGCCAGCACAAAGAACTTAGCAGTTCTGCTCTCTACAGCTGCTGAAGGAGATGGTCTTTATCTCCCCCATCCAGCTTGCATACAAATACATCCACAGTGAGCTCTTATTACCCCCTGTCATTCATATTCCATGTGCCAGTGTTACGGCTGGACCACCAGCCTTCAGGTTTGGTCAGAGTTATGGGAAATGTTTTTCACAAAGAAATTGAAGTTTACATTGCTGCGGCTGTCCAGGGATCTGGGGCATTAATACAATGTATAGGGGCACCTCACTAACGGCAAGAACCTGCCAGGTAAGTGAGTAAGGGTTCAGTTTACTTTCTGGGGAAAAAAAGAATCTCAGGGTTGGGGGTGATCTCGACTTGCTGCAATCCTGCTGCCTCTGAAGCATTGTGTCCATCGCGCAGGCAGTGTCATGTGCAGGGGCTATAGCCTCCCCCCTCCTGCTATCCCAGCTCCATGTCTTACCCAGATTAGTACAAGCTATGTTTTCAAGTTAATCTCTGCATCACTTCCACCCATGACTTTTTCACTATGATGGCCAAACCCCATGCAATTTGCATGGATGAACCTTTGTGTTATGATTGCCAGTTCATGAGGAAAAGTTACCAATCGTGAGATAGTAACTGTACTCAGTTTTCATCAGTAACCATCCTGGTGAGAGGCCAGATTAACCACAAGTGGGGAATTCCTTGCTTAGCTGAATGCAAACAACACATAGGACTCATGTAATGAACATCAAGATTCCTCTAGATGGTATAAAATGGCGTTTTTGTGTCAGCAATGAATAGCACTGTGCCATATAAAAGATTCTGCAGAATCACAGGGGTGTGACTGGCTGAGGACTGTATTATGCATCCTCTAACATTGTGCATGGCAGTCAGTATTTGTCATCATGGGATTAGCCCATTCTCCAGTGAAGCGGCAGGAATGGGACAGGCTTTATTTGAAGAAGTCTCATGCTCATGATTTGCTTTATTCTCTATTGTTACCCATTCTTCTTTATTGTTCATTTGTTACGGGCAGAATACCCCCAGCAAGATGGAGTGCAAATATATTGGGCACTGTTCAAACACAAAGATAAGCAACACTTGTTGCATTGTAGAGCTTGTGATCAAAACCACCAAGACAAAGCATGAAAGCACAGGGAGTATTTGAAGTACAAAGTTATTTCCTTCGCTTTTGTACTTAAGAAATGCAGCTCCAGTCTGGCCGCACAGATTTTCCCACCCACCTCTCTTAGCAATCTTATATTTTGAGAGAGCTGAAATTATCATGTTCTTGCTTGCAAAGAAAGGCTTTTCATGTCATGTTCTAACCACAGCCAGTTGAAATGAGCCATGAAGCTTGGTTCAGAGCACAGTGGCTCTGATGGATACTATTATCCTCGATCCAACAGTGTGCTATTCATGTTGACATGACTAGCACAGAGACAAACTGCGTACTTGCCAGACACCTTCATGTTACTGGATAACCCAAGTGACATAGTAAAACATGGAACAGGGTGTGTGGTTTCTGATCAAACTACCTGATTTTTGAGTAAGGGATTCTGCAAGGAAGACTCCTGCATTTCTCCTGGAAATCTGTGAAGACAGCTCCAGAGCTTGGGATCTCACAATGCTTTTGCTAAATTCCAGAGAACTGAGTGTAGACTAATTGGGTGCTGGTGAGAAGCAAGAAGTCTGGTTTTATTTCAACAGGCATAGTACCTGCTACAGCTTGGGCCTTCTGTGTCCATGGCCCTCAGGCAATTCAAAGAGGCCCACAAAGGGAGGAATTAGAGAGTAAAAATAAACTGCCGAGTTTATGATGACTTCAGCTGTTATCTCTTGAGACAGACGCATAGCATCTGTAGCTATCCATTATTTGGTGTGTGGGTGGCAACTGTGACATTTCAGGAACTCGAGAGTTTAGCTTTGATGAAGCTGGAGGCCAAAGATCAAAATTGGACTCATCTGGGTGGGCTAAGGTTCAGCCTCATCTGATACATGTGTCTTCCCCTAACACTTACCACCTGAGAGAGTTATGAAGCCTGTCCTCGCAGTGCTCTCAGGAAGAAATGAAGTATTGCTGCAGAGATGGAAAACAAGAACAGGATATTTTGAAGATTTCCCCAGCACAGCAGAGGGCATCTAGATTGGGACTGGAGTCATACAGAGAGTAGAATCTGGATTTTGAGAGACAGTTTAAGGTTTTGACAGTGGTACTTAAAAGGAGGGTGTGTAATGAAGGATTTTAAATTTTTATATAAGAAAGGTCTGGAAAAAATCTCCCAAGTAATTTCAAATATACGTTTCAACAGAGCCAAATATGTGAAGTATTTTGTACTATTTTCTGCTATAAAATCCATCACGGAAAAAATGAAATTAAACAAAAAATTCAAGCTTTTTATCCCCCTAAGAAAGTATTGAAACATGATGATTCATTCTGTATTTTTCTAAAGCAAAATTCCAGAAAAATCCATAGTCTCACAAAGCATTCAGATTCCCAAAGGAGTGCTCATAATGAAAACACTGTTCCTGCTGAAGTTTTTCCATACAGCTCTGTTCAGCATCAGATCAGTATTCAAGGCTCCTTTGGCACTCAGTTCTTTCCCCATGGAGCCACTAGACTAAGCCATTTTCTATACAAACATCTTCCCCTAGGTATTTCCTTACTGCTTGCACCAGCTTTTGTCAGGAGACTTGGAAAGTGGTGTGTCTCACTCTTCTAACTTCTCTTTCTTTTTTTCCTCCCTCCTTCTCCCCTTCCCACTCTCCTCCAGGAACCTTCTGCATCATTTCACTGTGCACGTGCGTGGCTGGAATCAACTTTGAGCTCTCTCGCTACCCCCGCTACCTATATGGACTTCCCGATGACATCAGCCATGGCTATGGCTGGTCCATGTTCTGTGCGTGGGGGGGCCTGGGCCTCACACTTATCTCTGGCTTCTTCTGCACTCTGGCCCCTTCTGTCCAACCTGTCCCCAGGACCAACTGCCCCAAATCTAGACCTGAGAATGGGACAGTGTGCTAAAACAAATAGCAAACAAATACACACATACATATATATATATGTCTATGTATACCTATACATGCATATATATGTATATATAATTATATATATATATAATCTCAAATTAATGCCAGTGCCAAGGTAGAGCTGAGTCCAACACAGCACTCACATCTCCACCGGACTCTGTTGCTTCGTTCTTTCTCAAAGCGATGGGAAAGCTTTTCTCACACATGGCTCTTCCATCCAACACTGTTCAGCAGCATACCTTAGAGATTGAATGAACATATAGTTGCATCTACCTACTGCCATTTGGGAAGGGGAACAGGGGGTCCATGTGGGGGATCTGGAACCAGAATCTGTATAGGACATGGGGGGGGGGGGGGGGGGGGCAAAAAAAGCTTGTCCATTGCATCCAGAAAGAAAAATGCAAACAGCAAGCAAAGGAACAAATCAAGCACTTGAGCCAACTTTACAACGCACCTCCTCAAGGCCATTATCAGAAACCCACCCTCTTTCCTTTTCTTTCTTCAAACAAAATGACAAAAGCCTGCCCTGTCATTGGTTTGGGGTTTATGGGTTGGGGATTTTTTTTTTTTTTTTTGCTTAAAACACAGAAAACAAAATGGACAGAACGTGTGGGGAAAAGCAGAAAAGCATTTTCTCTTTACCTGCCAAACTTCAGAGAAGCAAACAAGTGAAAATAATAACAAAACCAGAAAACAACAACAAAAACAAACTTCATGAGGACATCTCAGCGAACTTGCCAACAATGCGGTTTTAATCTTCCAGCTGCCTTACATCCAGGCTTACAACTGAGGCTGAACTGCTAACACAGACGCAGCAGAAGGCCTTTTGAAAATGCTGTGATACATGTGTGTATGACCTTTTCTTCCCTCTCCTTTTATTTATTTTTTTTTTTAAGAAAAAGAAAAATTTAAAACATTGCAATGTGATTGTCCACTAAACCCATCCATGCTGTGTTTGTGGCCTAAGACTGAGGCACCGCAACTGCGGAAGCATGAGGAAAGCCATCAGGTCTGAGACAGCATGTCTCCTCTGATGGATTTCAGGATGTTTTTTTGTTTTCACGGAGCATCTGAGAGTTCAGGATGGTGGATCCAAGGAAAGACCAACCAAGGAGAAGGGAGGTGGGGGGAGCCATGGCTGTTGTTCTTCCCAGATATTTGCTGGAGTGGGATTTCATCAAGTTTCTGGTTCAGATGTTTAAGACAACTGGGCAAAAGCCATTGCTGAGGAGGAAAGGGAGCCAACTTTTGTAAGGGAGAGGTAAGAGACGCCTCTTGTTGTGTTCATGTATGCCAAATAAGACGTTCCCACATCTTGTCTTTGGAAATTTCCCCGGTTCACTGGACATCTCCACTCTCCATCTGGGAGAACTGTGTACAGATGGAAGCAAAAAGGTCAGATGCAGAGAACAGAGATCCATTTCCCATGAGCTCAAGCATTGTATGATATAATTGTGAATCTGCAAATGGGACTCTTTCTCTTTTTTGGTCTTTCTCTTTTTCCTGTTACTTCCACTTCCCAAAAGTGTCTCTTTTTTCCTTCCCTCTGCTCTTCCCATCCTATGACCTATTCAGGTCATAGGTCCCAGAAGAGCTAAATGAACAGCTAAGTCTTGAAAGGTGGGTGAATGCTGTTAGAGGAAGCAAAGCATTTTGGTTTTGAGGGCAGTGGGTTCTTGCAGGGGACCAGTGGCTGAGGGGAAGGTGGGGAGGAAGAGCCAAGGGAGTAACTAAAGAGAGTCTTAAAAGACAATGACTGAATGGCCATATGCAGGAGTAAGGGTGCCACTGTCAAATGCACAGGTGAAGGGAGAGAGGGCAAAGTAAAAAGGCCTCCCCAAAACCAACTCAACCCAACATGTTCTTAATTCAGGGATAGTACCAGCAATCCTTTCTTACACAATAGCTGCGTGCCATCAGCCCTCATTAGCCAATAAAAAGTCACCCTCTGCATCTAAAAAATCTCACCAGGAGAAGAAGGAAACCTGTTCTGACTGTGCTGTTGCACAGAAATTGAGGCATTCATTTCCAGGTCATGGCATTTACACAGTTAGCAAGAAACAGTATTTTGGTTACAAAAAATCCAACCAATGAATAATTCTTATGCAAGACCATTGCATAGCCAGCTATTCCCCTGCCAGCCCTGCTTCTCTCCCTGTTACACCTTGTGTCTTGATGTTGCTTTATTAACAGTGCCCAAATGAATGAAGTTCCTGGAGGGTGCATTGGAGTAGAGTAGATTTGGATTTCTTTCGTTCTCGCTCAGCCACCTAGCTTTTGCTTTCCCTATTCTACAAACTCCCCAGACTTGCCAGTGCCATCTGCCAAGTCAGTGTGTTGCCATTAAAATGCCACCCCTGACAACTGAAGTTTCATTTCGTTCTCCATTCGATGTGACCAGAGAAAGTATTTATTTATTCATGTTGAAAATGCGAGCTTTTTGAAGAAACTTCCTTTTTAAGTCGATTAGGGAGGGTTTGGGGTTTTGGTTTGTTGAGTTTTTTTCCTGGCAAGGTTTCAAATAGAGTGTTTTTGAAAACCTTTGGAACCATTTGACTGTGCAAGTGCCTACTAGGTAAGGAGGCTGATGAGCTACCATTGAACAGGAGAAGGAAATTAACACTAAACAGCTCTTGGAAAGCAAAATGAAAACTGAAAGCAGAAAACCCATAAATGAAAACCAAATAAGAACTATGAAAACATTCAGAAATTTTTTGAAGTATGAAAAGTTTTGTGAAAAAACCCTAACTTCTCATTAAGATATTCATGCTTTAGGAAAATAATAACTTTCATTAAACCAGCTTTGAATGCAAACTTTCTTCCTCCTCTGCAGTGCCAAGTGTGATAGGGAAGGTGTTTCATGTGAGCACAAATAGCTGGAGTGACCCACGTAAACTAAAGGGCACAAAGGCTGGAGTCCACCTCCAGGCCCTGTGGCATGGAAAGCAGAGTGAGAGCACCTGTGGTGATGTACGCTTTTGTGGTCTGTGACTGTTCACAGGGTGTCTTCTTATACAGATACAGTTTTGAAAGTGATATTGTAGCAAGATATAAAGAAATTGACATGATTTTGCTGTTTTACGGATTCTCAAAGCTTTCCTTGCTTTCTGCAGCTGGCACAAATAGTTCTGCCTTGATGGTGTTCTTGCCTTCTATGGTGTTGGCTTACAAGCTGTATATGAGCCTGTATGTTTGTCTGTGTGTGGCAATGGTGGAAGAGGGTTATGATTATTTTTATTTACAACAGAAAAGTGTTAACCCTGCATCTTTGGGCCAATTCCATGATTTTCCACTTGCTATAGCATAGGCTCTGTAAGGCCTGTGTGGCTATGGAGTATATTAAAAACTGTGGAAGTGTCTGAAGCAGCAGATGATCCTATTACCTTAGTCTCAAACTGGATCCCCAAAGGGACCATTTGTCCAAACACCAGTTCTCTTGTCGTTGCCTCAAGTAAGGGCAAAACCCCCTTGGGATGCTGTGAATTTACCCCCACGCTACTCACAGAAGTGGGAGGAGCTCTGTGTGCTTCAGTACTCTTACATGGGGCTCACAGCTTTCTGTTGGCTCAGGCTCATCTTTAGAAAAAGGTTGACTCAAAATAACATCCAAATCCAAGTTTGCAACAGTTAGTGTCTCCATCTATCCTGAGCCAAAGCACACTCGCATCTAGTCTGAGTTTCTGCATTCTGGGGAGGCTTTGAAATGTCTTTCTGAACAAAGATTCAAGCTTTTTGACTAGTGTGTGGTTTTCCATTTGAGGAGTAGTTAATTAGACATGTTAGCTGTGATCCCAGCATTAAACAGCTTGACCTCATTCCTCAGATCTGCTCTGGCAAAGCGCCTAAGCATGTTCTTTACTTGGAGCATGTGACTAATCACCTCAACTTTGGTAGACTGTTCATATGCTTCAAGTTAAGAATGTGCTTTCCTGGATGATATTCAGCTTCCTGCAGAGTCCAGCCCCCGCTTTTCTCTTCTTATCCCCCCTTTGTAGATAAAGTGACATTCTTGTCCTAGCCTGATATACCACTGCGTGTTTGGTCTCCCTTTCCGTGAGGTGGGAATGCAGGGTCCGTAGGCAAAAGGCTCTTTCCCTCCCATGGACTTTCATGTTGCACTGCTGGGACAACACATCTCTGGGCTCCAGAGACCACAGAGGAACTTGACTGCAAGAATACAGATGTCATAAAATAACCAGTCCCAGGGACACAGGGTGAATTGGCTCAACCCATTGTGATCTGTAGGCTGAGATTTTGCGCATGGTGATTCAGTTATTGTACAGTGAAGTTGTCCTATGACCGCAGTGAGTTAGCTACAGGGGGGTTGCTGTCCATCTCTGCTGGGATCACTGTATACGTGACGGGGCTACATGGCAGGAGTACATGTGCTCTGAATCTCATGTACTGTATAGGACACCCTCTTCTTCAAGCTAAAGCTGTTTGCGTGTTAAAATTTCTGACTCATATTGGCTGCCTGTATTTATCATCTCTCTCTTCTCCCTCTCTGCAAACACGCAACTGATATTCCCTGATCTAAATAGTAGAGCCCCTCCAGTTTTATTTCTAGTTGGGTTTTTTTTCCCTTTCATTCTACCCTGGGGCAGTCACAAGTGGATCACAAACCACCAGTGACCAGAGCAACTTCTCTGAAATATTGCTTCTGAAAAATTGCAATTACTGTTTTAAATGTTATTTCAGCTGCAGTAACAAATGGAAGAAAAAAATCCAACCAACCAAAAAACCCCTCACAAACCAAACACAAAAAAAGCCTCAGAGGATGCTCATCATTTAAGGAGAAAATTGTGAGTTCAGGTATTCTGCTTTCCTGTAGATGCAAGTCATTTGGGACCACATTCAGCTATGGCATGTTAGCTGTGCAGTTCATTGGATGGTGAACAAAACAGAGTTGGTGAGGGAGAGGATTGATATGCAGAGGGTATCTCAGATTCCCAAGGTTTTCTGGAAGACTCTGTCTCCATGGCTGTTCATTTACCCACTATGCAGCACCACCAAATCAGGCTCATCCCTGGAGCCCACTGATAAACAGAGCTCAGAAGAAAATCACTGTAATCTGTCCTTAATTCTTGAGTGCCAAGCTAACTGCCAGCAGTGAAATGGAGAGGAAATAATATGTTACCAAGTATAGCTTAAATAAAGACATACATTATTCGGGCTCTTTCTTCTGTGTGTCTCTACATAGGCCTAGAAGGGCTGTAGGAGTGCTCAGGCACATTCACACAAGCCAACACCGCTTTTCATTGCCCCCAGGTTTTGCGCTCTTTCATGGCTCATACTGCTGTGCTCACCCAGCCAGCAAGGGAAGACTCAAGGTGAAAAACTGAGACAGCTCTGAATGATTGCCAGGCGCCACTGAGAGACAAAGAGTAAAGAGCGTGCATGAAGCACAAACAGTGTGTAAAGATTACCGATGGATGAATTTCCAAGGTCAGGAACTCAGTTTCAAAAAAAGCCTAAAGTTTGATCACAAACTCCAGGCCAGATCTATACAGTCTTGATTCTGACAGTCTAAACTGAAAACTCATAAAGATAGGGCTTAGCTCAAAACTTACAGCCCCACTGTTTTGAGTTATAGCCAGGAATATAATGCATCTGTTCCATAGTCTGTTGAAGTCCATTAGAAAGCTTCCCCTTGGCTCCAGTGAGTTTTGGATCAGGTGCCTTAGAAAATGTTTTAGTGCTGTCTTGGTTAACACTGAAAATTAAACGCGTGCTTACACACAATATCTAATCTTTGGCTTTAAATAGTCATCAGATACTACCTTTCCTTCCGGAGCCTGGTACAATGCTGTCAATTTAATTACAGTATGCCTTACATGTGTTTAGGATTTAACTTGGAGAAAGCCTAAACAATTGCCTCAATATAGGCCACAAGAGGGAAATCAAATGGTGGTCACCTCTAGTAAAGCACTTCAGAATCACAGATCTGTCATCCTTCCTTGCTCAGGGAAGATTTGCAATGAAAATAACAGAGGCTTAGATAGATTATTTCCAGGGAAGGTGAGGGAAGGAAAAAAAGGAAACCTAACAGCAGTTGCTATAGGTCAGAATTGACGAGCATTGGCAGAATTACGTGAGGACGATCCAATGTCGCCCACAGCATCAGCAGCAGGAATGGTCAGACCATCCTAGAACTGCACTTTTATATTTTCCTTCACTGATTAACACTCCTGCAGAGCGGCAGAAAGTGACTTCAAATGTTTTCTTGCATAGGGTGTATATACATGGACACCCTTGCTCCCCTCCTTCCCTAGACACACACACATGCATATCCCACATGATGTGGGTGCTAGTAACCTGTGAATATGTGTACTATACAGAGAGGAAATACATGGCAAAATGAAGCATAATAGTTTGTTTTCTATTCTTTTATAGTTAACTCAGGAGTTAGAGTGCAATTCAGGTGCCACCTGTGTCTGTGCTAAGTTGTGCATGCAGGACTCATGGAAACTATCTGCTGAAGTGACATGGGGAACACAGTACAACTAGGACCATTTGGGTATTCACCATCAAAATGTATTTGGATATGTAAGAAAGAGTTGCCAGTATTGTTCTGATTCCAGAGATGCAGGGGAAAGGAAGCAGCTGAGATGACACAAATACGTGTTCCTTTCTGCCCATTTTGCCTTTGGGCAGATACATCTCCCAAAAAGGGAAGCAGTGAACAGCTCAGGGCAGAAACACCCTGAAACTCCGCAGCAAGACTCCAGAGCTGACCATCAGTGCTCTTCAATGTAGGGTTTCTACAGAGCTACTTCTGATCCAGTAAATCCTTGAGCTAGCCATCCTACCTCCAAAAATGCAGTTGTGTCCACAAGTCCTACCTGCCTTCAGTTGTGCCCCAAAGTCCTTCCTATCTTGTAGTGCCACCGACCCTTGTACTAACCACTTGTGTGAAATATGTACAGGTGTCACTTTCTGAGTGAGGCTGAGGGAAAATGAAGTCCCGTCAGGCCAGCCTTGATATTCACAAGATTGATTCTTGCAACCTGCTTTTGCAAGGTGCTTCTCTAACACAGATGGCCTCAGCCACAGCAGAACAAATCGCACCATATCGCTTCCAAATCAGAAATGTTTATGATCCTCTGGTGTACAAATCCCGCTGTGCTGAGACGTAGTGCCCTGGCAGGACACCACCTGAGTCTGTTCCCTGCAGAGGGCTGGTGTGGGCTGTCAGCAGCATGAAAACTGCAGTTAATGCTGCTTGGCACAGCAGGGAGCTCCGCGTCCCGTGGCTCTGCGCCCTACCTGTGGCAGCATGGCATAGGAATATCTCTGTAAAGGCAACTTGTTCAAGCTTCCTTGTTATTTTGCCAGCTGGTCAGAAATATGCAAACAGTAACAGTGATTCTGCTGTGGATGAGATTAAGAGTCGAGCCTTCAAAAAGCTGTGTCATCCGCAGGTTTTGCCCCAGTTTCAAAGTGATGTTATACACCAAGGAGCATGAATCAGGTACGGCTCAGCCTCCTGGGGCCAGCTCCACAAAAGAGCCTCAGCATCCAATTTTTCCTTAGAGAATGAATAGGAGTAAAATGCTATATGCCTTTGGTACCCACATATTTAAAAAACCCAAACAAGTATGCTCCTAATTTGCTTAAGCTTTTGTGACCTTTAATCTCAAGAACAGTTTTCATCTGACTGTTGGGCATAAGGCTGTATTTTTTTAAGAAAGGCTATTCATTTACAATATAGATTGTAAGGAAAAGGTTCAAGTAATCAGAACAATGAAAGTGCAGCCTTTGACTATTCAGTTAGAGCATACTGAATTATTTATAACTCCTGGGCACCAACAACAGTCACAGACCTCTAACTTAAACTTTCGCTATTTCTATTTGGCAATTTCCATCACTTAGAGTGTTTACATTTATGCATTTGATATTTGATCTTTTGCAGGACAAAACTTCCCCCACTTAACACAGAAAAACATATTTGGGGACTTTTGAAGATATTTTTTCTGCACTAACTTGGATTTTTTTAAAGCTTTTTGAGGCCTAGTAGGACAGACTTTACAACTTTCAAAGCCATAAGCTGTACCTAAAATGGGCCTCAACTTTCAGTTCTTTCTCAAGTAAAATTCTTTTTTATTACAGATCATTGGAATCATTGAGAAATTTGCTTCACTAACAACTGTAAGACTGAATTCTATTTATGAGTATATGTGATGAGGGGAATTAGGTAAGGGGGCTGTACTTGTATGTTAGCCCACTTTTGATGTTTTGCATAGACACAGAAACAGTCACTGCTGTCACTCCAACTTTATACCAACCTGTTTTTGTAAAAACCAACCATTACACTTGTGTGTGGCTGGAATAATGCAGTGGTAAATCTAGCCCCTAGGCTGACACACATATACATGTATATATGTATATATATGTATATATATTTGTAAATTTATGAACAATGTCTATAGCTTCATGATTGCCTGAGATAAGGTGAGGTTGATGTACAGAATTTCAGGCAAAGGACTGTTTCTTTTTCACAATCCTCACGTATCTCAGATTTAAATCAAAACAAATGAAAAAGTTCTATTTCCCAGGAAAATCCTCATTCTGCCACTGTGCCCCACTAGAGTCAGCGGCACACATATCCAAACATGTATATCCAGTCGTGGATATACGAGACTTAATCTCAAGGGCTTTTTTAAGAAAAAGAAATGGACTGAAAAAGCCAACAGCAGAATTTCTGTTCCACATTAGCTCTCTCAGCACACTCACCCTTTATTAAGAGGCCCTTTGTATGGATGCTGTTCTTCTGCACCAGGTGTATGTTTGTGAAGAGCACCTTTGTGGATGAAGTCAAGCTACACAAAGGTCTGGATTTTCTGATCTGCATTCGTCCCCGTTAACCTTAAGCACTTAACTGAGCTCTTTATGTTAACAAGCTCATTTCTTTTCATTTCTTTATAGGTAATGAAAAAAGACAGTTGTTTCTAGATGGTAAACCAGTAAAACTGACATCTAAGACAGCTTTAGGAGCTCTCTCTCACTCCATAGAGTGACCACTCACCTATCTTGGGTGTTCCCAAGATCTTAAAAGATCTTAAATCCTGGTGAGATGAATCAGGGACCTAGTGCAGAAGAGCATCCATATGGGGATTAGCCGTGGCCCTGTGCTTTAGACACATGGCCTGGCTCACCATGCAAAACACAGGTGTTCATTATTCACTGTTGGAACAAAAGGAGATGTTCATGGCAGCCTTCCCCTCCCAAATTGCAAAATGAGTGCAAAGAATAGTATTTGCCCCAACCCTTGGAAACTGCATTTAAGGTGAATTCCTTGTGGTGGTCCTAGTGATGGAGGTCAGAGATCTCTGGTCTGACCTCTTCAGCTTTTTCTGCCAGTCTTGGGCATTACTGAAGCAGTTCAAGGAGTGAATTTACATCCTAAACGTTTGAATGGCTGAGCTGTTCAAAGGTTACTTTCCTGCTTCATCCCCAAACTTGCCTGTAAAAAGTGATCTAGCTGGTAGTGATAATCAAAAAATTCTCCTCCAAGGTACAGTTTGGGGAGTTTCGTGTTTTTTTTCAATGGTGATAACTGCTTTACAGGCAGCTTGTACAGAGATGAAAGTGATTGCAATTTCATCCCTTATTGTTGGGATTATAGTTTTCCTCAGAAACACTAAACTGAGGACTCAAGAAGCAAACGAACTGTGACTGTATTCAGAAAGCTACTCTGACAAGGCTGAACATACATCTCCATCTTATGGTGAGAGTCTCTCGGAGCCAAAATTTGGAACTGCATATTGGGTTTGTCTGAAGGGACCAGCAATTTAATCCAGTATAAGAACTTTGGAGATCTTGTGTATTCCCATATTTCACCTGAATAAAAGAAACGCAGTCAGAGGAGTGGGAGAATTAAACTGATTTCTGGAAACTCGAGGGCTAAGTGAACCAACATATGGTCGCTACTACTTATTTCTACAGCTAAATTTAAGTCAGTGAGTTGACGATCTTCACCCATCTCTCAGAACAACTTGATTTTAAAAAATATGGTTAGGGTTATGACAAGACGGACTTCAGCTGCCCTGCAGGGACTCGTAAAGAAAGGATTCAACACTGTGTATCAGCACTTAGGGAAAGACTTTAGCTAGAAAATGGAAGATAAAGCTGAGTTCCAGGGATCATGCTATTTTCCAGCATGGTATCACCTTGACCAAACTGTACTGTTTCATCCTGACATTTTTCTCCTGTTCTCCCTTTCCCTTTTTTGAGGAGTCAGATATATCTCCCTTTCTTCCTTTTCCTCCCTCTGTGTGAGAATATAGAGATGCTTCATGTAAAGACACATTTCTCTAAATCCTATTCCATACCAACTCTTGCATATGTGACTGCTTTGTTATTTGAAATGTCTGTGAAAAAGAAATAAAGGCTTTAAGAGTGAACTCTGGAAATGAAGAGTAGCTTGAGGATAAATCAAATTTAAGGATGCAGCTCCATTTTCTGCAAGACTTGTCAGAAAGGTCCTAAATTCTCATCACTGCCCTCTGTGAGAGGGGTGATGAGGGTCCTGGAATGTAGGACTCTCAAAAGTTGCTCTTTTAGCTGTCAACTCACTGTGTCCCATGAGGCTCTTGCAGACTTTTCAGAGTTTTACTGTCAAAGGAAACCTCTTTTTAAAAGGTGATAATGTTCAACATCAAATGGGAAGAGGCTCTAAAGGGTGGCTCTGTCCCAGTTTATCTTTCTTTCCCATTCTTTATAACAGCCCTGTGTGTCCATCCTACACTCTCCTCTCAGCTGGACTGACTTTGCCAAGGGTGTAGCGTGCCAAGAGGGGCCTGCCTGGCCTCTCACCCCCATGCTGCTCTTGGATTATCTTCTTGGATAATTCTACACTTTCTCTTAAAAAAAAGTCTCACCTCCTAACGAAAGCCATAACTACTCCTGTGGCCCTGCAGCAGGGAGCCTCCCATGGGACAGCAGCAATGCCTGGCACCGGAGGGATCCTAGAGGATAGGCAGGAAGATGAGTGGAGCTCAAGTGGCCATCTCACAACAGAAAACTATACCGTCACCTTGCCTTGCAAGCTCCCACCATGCTTCATGAACCACTCGGCCAGTTCACAGTCTGGATCTGACTTCTCACTGACTCACACTTATGTCATCGCACACTCCTATGGTAAATAGGTGTAGGCATGGCAAAACAAGCCTATGTGAAGGCATCAGCGGTTTGCACAAGGGTCAGTGAAATATCAGACTCACTGGACTCTCCCCCATCCACAGCAACTGCATCTCCTGCAGGTATTTGCTCAGCCCTAAGTGATATTCACCCTAGCCATGAGCTACCACACTAGCCGAAAGGTTTTGGAGGGTTCCCTTTCCTTGATTCCCACATTGGTCCTTTTATTTCTTAAGGAAAAGCATCTTTTTGTTCAGAAGAAATGAACCAGTTCCCATAACCATCCTTTGGTGATGACAAAAGCTGAAATCACCACTGTCTCTAATTTACAGTTTGGGAGGCTTAGGATAATAATTTACTTAAATGCTTGCGAATTGAAGCATGTCAGCACTTTTCTAGGACATTCCCAACTAAAATAATATGACTGGTAGAAGACATTTATCATGTGAATGCATCTTGGCCAGATGTTTATGTTTCCTCTAAGTGCAGCACACACATAACAAAGCTGGATTAGAACAGACCTAGAATGCCACAATACTCAGGCATACTCAGAGAAATGCATTGATACGATACATTTATTTGGCATGTTTTCTCTTCAGAAAATGTTACGAGTCCCACCAGACCTGTCTGAGGCAGGTAGTTATTATAGCCATTTTAGAGATGGGAAGCCAAAAACCTGAGAAAAGACCTGATGTTCAGTGGTTTGATGCCTCCTTGGAATTTCTGCTAGTTGCAGGTGGAGCCTTCTGTTTTCAGCACTCTTGAAAGCCCAGACTGTAACTGGTTTATCCATATCTGCAGTGGCTATAAGGGTGAAAGCCAGGATTAGGACACTCAGGATCCTGACTGCATCAGAGCACTGCTACAGGGCTCTTCCCATGAAGCACATGCTTAATTTCAAGCATGAATGTTCCATTAATGATGCTATTGCCATGCTTCAAGCTAGGCACATGCCTAATTGCTTTGCTAGATGGGGAATTGCATTAAAATATATTAAACTTCAACATATTTTGAAAATCCAAAAATGTGGCCATTTCTCATTACATTTTGAGCATTGTCAAGGATATTTGAACTGTGTATGCAGCCTCTCAACCAAGTGGAGCACTTTTTAGCCAATCTGTGCATAGTTTAACGAGTTTTGGGTAGAAACATCCAGTTGTCACAAGTATTCAAGAGTGGCTTGTCCTGTGAGGTTTGGACTCCTGTGCTGCTACAAGAGGCAAAGTGGCTCCTGTGGCCATCGGTGCTAACAACACATCAGTAACAACTGACTATTGCGATAGGTTGCTCTGGTAAGATGTGAGTGTGGTGACTGATTTCACAAGTAATGCAGCATCTTATCAAGTGTATTGTACTTTTCCATTTCTTCCTGTAATCTGTTTGAGAAGAGGTGAACAGAAGTTGTTTAAATGTGAAACAACCCCTAACTTCTTGTTCTGTTTCTTTAAGGTGCTAATCTGCAGACACACAGGTGTTTGTGCACAGGCATCGGTGTTGCAGGGCTGTTGCCCTGAAGGATCATTTTAGTGGCAGGGTTGAGATCAGGGAACCAACAGGGAAAGTGAGCAAACCCCTGTAACTTTGAACAGACAAAAGTTGCAGAAAGCATCATAGGACTTTGCCAAAAAAACTGGCTACATCTTACAGTTTTCCTTTTGTTTTGATTTGGTTTGGTTTTGGTTTTATCCAGATCGGCACAGAAGACTGTATTTCCATCAATTAAAATCTTGTCTGGTAACTAACTAAACAACTTGTTCATGGAAAATTAAAGAATAAATAAGTAAACTGTCAGTTGTGGAATGTAAACTGATTAAACAAATAAAAAAATCATGTTGTGTGTTTTAAGCGGCTGTGTCTGCTTGTGTTGGGAGCGGGGCTGGACACCTCTCACCATCCGCTTCCTCAGGTGAAGGACAAAGGAGAAAGAGCAGAACTGGAAGGTGGGTGGCCTCTGACCACCGGAGCACTGGAAAAGCACTGGAAATGCTCTTTTCGAACCACTAGTAATAATGATTATATGGCTTCTGATCAGAAACACTGTAAGATGCTGCATCCCTGGAGACATTGAAGGCCACGCTGGATGTGGTTCTGGGCAACCTGATCTAGTTCGAGATGTCCCTGCTCATTGCACAGAGGTTGGACCAGATGGCTTTTGAAGGTTCCTTCCAACCCAAACTATTCTATGATTCCATGACTCTATGAAACTACAAGCACAACCAGTATCTCAACCTGACTACTAATGAAGAGGTTTTTCTGCCTCTCATAGAAGGGATCGATTCCTACCAGAGCCTTGGTAACTATATGTACTCTAACACCATTAATCCCTTTCTGGGGCTATTTAACATGTAGAAGTCTGTGAATTGACTGAAATGTATAGAGACATCGCAGTAGTTTATCACCCACCTTCCCCAAGTAAATAAACAAACAAAAGTGAGTATGAAATACAGCCTTTTGGGTTTTAAGTGCTCAACTGTAAATGCTTTGGGCAACTTGGCAGGTACAACCCTGCACTCACATTAGTGCTTCCTCATTGCACTTGCATCCTCAGGCCAACAACGACGAATCAGACAGGCATTTTCTACACAGCTTTGAGTGTGCAACTAGAGTTGGGCTGCAGGTGTCCCTGGTTGCACACCCAAAGATCAGGGTATTCATGACAACTGTAAAGGTATAAAAACTAGGCCAAATGCATAGAAGGAAAGTAAAAGGAATGAACAAAAGTGCTTTAGAGTGAGCAAGCAGAGGAAAAGCAAGAGTAGGTCTAAGAGAAAAATACAACCTTTTTATCTTTTAATCAATGACTTTTAAATTAATTAACTAGAACTAAATTATTTCAAAAAAGAAAAAAATGCTGGCAAGGTAATTTTGAACCACAATTATTTTGTTGAGAATGGTGTTAAATATTGAAATTGCCAGTGTTGGCTGTTTTTACCTGATTGAGCAGCTGTACCTATCAAGACCTGACAGTCAAAAAGAAGGAGGCACCTAAACGTCCTGCCAGAATGTGCCTGGCACATTCTTCTGGCTGATGGTTTTTCCCAAGCTGACTGGTTTTTAGTGAAAGACTTTGGGCTGTAGCAACAACAACCAGCCTATCTCCTGCAGTTCTCAGGGTGGAGTCCTTCCTGTCCCCAAAGAGGTGCTGTCTAAAATATCAGCTGCAACAAGGAACCAAATGAAGGGTCTGAAAGGAGGAGAGTAAGAGTGGATTCTCTGTCAAAAACCTCATTGGTACCAGCATATGTTCCTTGACCTCTTTTCTGTCACTAATGGCTGAGGAAGCGAGAAATCTTGCCACATTTCGAATGATATCACTTGCATTACCTGTGCTTCTGACATGTCTGCTCCTACAAATAAAGCACAGAGTAAGAGGGGAAAGAGCTTGCTGGAGGGTGCAGAACCTGGCAAGCCCCCCCAAGACAAATGAAGGGAGTTAAAGCTGTAAGTGGCATACTCAGCACCATGAAGAAGTAAAACCCTTTCAATTAAAACTCATCTTCTTTCTTCTGCTGCCTGGCACAGCTGCCCACCCAGCCATCCACACCTGCTTAGTGAAACCTCTGGTTTAGCAGCAAATACTTAGGGGCTGCTAAGGTCTTTGCTCTCTGCCATGAGCAGAGACAATGTGACTCATTGGTGCTAAAAATGGAAGCCTGCAGAGCTTGCTTTGTGGCAAGGCAGAAAGCAGGTGCTCTGTCTCATGGCAGTGATGGCAAGGAAAGCTTTGGGAGCGTGGCTGCCAGATCAGAGAATTTAGCTGCTCAGCACCTATATGGGGAAGGGGGAAGAATCACAGAATCACAGAATCCCGAGGGTTGGAAGGGACCTCAAAAGATCATCTAGTCCAACCCCCCTGCAAGAGCAGGAGAACACAAATGGAAGGAGCTGGCTGCTCTTTGAAGGCTGAGCTACAGACACTGTCATGGAAGGGCCTGTGCTGCAGAAAGAGAGTGGCCTGACATCAGGGAAGATTTGTGCCTAGAACGCCAGGGTTGCATTAGCCATTTGAGGGCTGAATGTTAACCCGCAATGCACTGTTGCTCCCTGCAGTGTTCAGGCTGCCCAGCCCTGCTGCTGTCAGCTCGATGGTGCTTTGCTTTGCTCACTTCTCGAGGTCCGGCTCTCTGGCATGAGGGGAGACATCAGGTAATGCCATAGCACTGCACAGGAGCCTGCAACCCAGCTAGACAAAGCAGACAGCGAGCAAGAAGGGAAGACTCGTTAGCTGTAGTTCACCACATGGGAAACAGAGAACAGAGGGATTTTAATAACTCAGCATCCCATAAGCTGCCCGTGGCAGAGCAGGGGCTTGCTGTGCCCTTGTCAGGCTATCTCAGTTGGGAAGGCAAGGGCTGAGGCTGCTTTATCTGCCCATCTTGCCCGGCACTCCCACTCAGCAGCTCACAGTTTGGGAAGTGTAGCAGGAGCACTCATCTCTCGTGGTCCGAATCCCACTTTGAATTAGCACCATTTCCCTCAAAAATACCTCCATCTATTCAAGACTCTACCTGGTCATGAAGGGAAGTAACTACTCACTTGGGAAGGAAAGTAGTATTTTAAGAATTAGGTTTAGGAGAGAGAAGGATACCCATCGGCTTCCTCTGACACAGTGGGGCCTCAGCAGGTTGAACAGAGAGGCAACAACTCCTGTTCTTAAAGAGCAGTGAAATCCTTTGCTCTGCCCCTGAGTAGCACCCCAAGCGCAGTTTTCCCTTTGCTTTGGGTATCTGCTAATGCTTTCTGCCTGCAGTGGAGCAAAGACCCTCGCACTGAAATGCAACCGCTCTGTTTCAGAGGCAGGATAATCTCACGGTGACCTTTCTTGTCAAAAGCACATGATAACTGCAGCAGACTGGTGCTGCATGGGGTGAGGATGCTGGTAATGAAATGCTTTCATAGCTCGACACTCATTATTCCATTACATTATCAGGCTCTTCCCCAGGGGCCCTCTAAAGAGTCACGGCTGAGCTCTTTTCCTGCAGAGACCAAAAGCAGACCACCTCACAAGCTGCATTTACTACATTTTTTGCTTCCCCCCTGCTCAGGGGGAGTGTGCTCTTGTTCATTTGCATCAGACAGAAGTAGGAGAACTATGCCAGCTCAGCTATGACTTTATCAGCCTTCTAACCCACGCTGAAGCAGTCAGCCTACCGCCAGCCAGGAGCAGACAAGGCTGCTGCCACTCCAAAGCTTAGCATGCAGGGCCCATGCTTGCCAAAGGGTCTCCAGCGTGCCTCGACCACCCTCTCTCTCCTATCCTGCATTTGCCATTCACTTGCAAAGGTTGTCCATGAATGAATTCTTTGTGAGAAAATGAGCTTTCCCTTTGCTTAATTCCCTGTGATTTCTTTCCATCCTCAGATAAACCTTTGGTCTTCTCAGTTCTGAAATTCAAAGTGGCTGTCACCCAGAGGCGAGGACCTCACCTGGAGCTGGCTGCTCGGAATGAAGCCTGCAGTTGGCTGTGATAGCAAAGCGCTCTGATGGATCTCAGCTCTTTACCAGGAAATGAGCTGGTGGCCCAAGGGCAGGCCTAGCGGCCTGAGAGCTGTACTGCCAGCAGATACAGCCGGAGAGAGGTCACAGAGTCTAAGCTTTGGGCAACCATCTCCCCCCTGCTCCACTCGCCAGAGACAACCCTTTCAGTCAAAGGTGATGGTGAGTATTTTGGGAGGTATTAAACAGAGAACCAGAAGCACTACAGATCTTGCTTTGGCTTATGCTAACTGTTCACAGCAATGCTCACAATGCGTGCCAGGAACATAAAGGGAGAAATAAACCCTGCCATAAGGAGCATGTGATTTGGAAAAGCAGAAGCAGGCAAAGGGTGAGAGCAGGGAATAAAATGCGCAGGTGAAGTCTTCATAGCCACAGTTGGCACTTGGAGTTGGCCGTCTATATTCAAAACAAGCCTGCACAGAAAGCTGCTTAGTACTTTAATGCCTTCTGAGGGCTGAATAAACTCCAAGTGAGCACACGCCACATGTACGCATGCAGACACACACACACCCTCAACTGGTAGGTACAACATGAAACAAAACCAAATATCCATCTTTGCAGCAAGGTATATTTCTTCCTTTTCAGCTATGTTTCTGCAAACCTGTCAGAGAAAAGGAAGCTGAGACTGAAAACAAGTTGCTCCATGCACTGAACAAAACCTCAACTTTTCAGTTTCATACTTGGGGTGTCTGACATGCTGCAGTTTCTGCTTCATTCAACCTACCTTGTTCCCTTTAGGAGTTCTCTACGCACCATGTTTGCAGCAAAAAATACCATGTGCTGAGGTTTACAGGAAGCTTTCAAACAGAACAGGTGACTGCTGAGTCCTCCCTCCCTTCCCTTCTGTCAGATGGAGATTCATGCATTACCTCACGCTTCTCATCTCTTCCCAGCTACTGATTTTCACAATTAGAAATCTAAGTATTTTTGAGACTTCTAATGCTCTGTCAAACCCGTTTGCAAGTAGCCAGGGGATTCAAAGGTTGATGGGGACAGATGGGCAGACGTGAAGTGACAGAACATTCATTTCCTTAGGAAACCAGGCTAAAAATACTATGTTCAGAGTTCAGCTTTTTCTGTGAAGATGCACAGCTTCCCAGGAGGCCCAGCCAGTGGTTGCAGGTGGCAGCAGCAGCTCTGTGTCCTGGGTGACACCTTTCCCCATCACAGCTGTCATTGCTGTTCCTGCCAAAGGTGCATCATATCAGTTCTTCCTTTCAGCCAGGAGGCTCTGCAGTTGTTGAGATCATCATTCTGGATCTGAGCCCCAAAGAGAAGCCCACCAGGGAAGATGATATGGAAACATTACGATCAGAGTGGAGATCCACATTGTCTGAGGCAGGATCTGAATGCTCCCAGGCTAAACCTGGCAAGTTGGAACATCTGCAGACAGGCCCTGAGGGAAGCTGTGCTCCAGGATGGGCCGTCAGTCAGGCTTTTCTCCCTTCTCCAATAGCACCATCCTGAACGGCCTTGCAAGAAACCTTGCAACCTCCCTGCCTGCCTTCCTTTGCTCACCAGTAGGCAGGGATGGAGGTCAACATCTGCAAGAGCTTATTGCCTAAGACTACTAAGGCAGTGCTGCTGCAAATGCAGCATAGTCCTAGTCTGTACTAAGCAGTCCCTTTCCACCATTTTGCCAGCAGCAACCAATTAATTTTCACCATCCTTGCGACTTCTCTGCAGAGCTAGGTCCGAGTCACACATTTGTGAATAACGTGCTCATCTGTTGTTGAACGCTGAGTGTGCTCTTGCAGCACAAGGGCTTGCAGGACTCATGAACAGGGGTGCAGGAGGTCATGCACCAGGATCACTGCCCAGTGAGTGTGGCTAAAGAGGAAAAGACAGAGGGGAGCTGTGCTGTACCCCCAGGCAGTGCCAGGGTGGCTGCCAGTGCTTGGCCTCCGGGCAGTGTTCCCAAAGGCACTGTGGATGGCTCATGTTTGACCCATCAGACCTTTGGTAACAAGTACTTAAATTGAGTGAGTTCATCCCATAAAATTTAAGGAGGAAGTGGGAGGAAGGAGGAATGAAAAGCAATGTGGTTTTCTTTTAGCACCTCTCTTTCTCATTTTGTCCTGAAGTGTCAGCACCTTAAATAAAAAACCTTTTATTGCCTCCCTGCTGCCTGTGTCCAGTCACAAATAGCGAGGTCAAGGCCAAGCGCCCAACTATCCAGCTCTGCCCTCAAGGATGTCACCTCTGTGCAGAGCCCTTCATTCACTTTCCTCTCTCATTTCTCCTTTACTGTCACATTCACTCCTGCCAGCTCAGAAAACACTCGACTTCTGCTTCCAGAGATCAGAGGAGGTTGAGGGGAAATCCAGTTCCCAAGGTCTGCTGTTTTAGCTTCCATCCTACCAACAGAATAGCCAAGAGGAACCACACTACTGATTCCAGTTTCTCACAGTGCATTTCCAAACCGTGAACCACACTGAGAGCTGCCCCTGCTTTCTCTTGCAGCCCCGATGAGGGTTGGCTAGAAAGGGGTCTCCTACAATTCTACTTCCCAGGGTGCCCCCATTAAGCAGTGTGAGGGTGTTGTAGATACTCAGGAAAAAAAAAATCCAGGCCAGAATGAACATCAAGCATGAGTAGAGTTGATAAAAATAATGAAGTTAGATGACGATGTTTTTGATGTGCCCAGAGAGGAAGCAGTCATAAATTTTTCCATCAGGTGTGCAATGTACCCATAAAATGTTCCAAATATATTTTCATGCATTTGCAGCTGGACAAGAAAAAACCAAACCAAAAAACCTTACATTTGTCAGCAGTTATTTTACCAGTGAGAAAAACAACGATCTGTTGTTGGACTAGACAGTATGAAGCAAAGCTAGAGAGGGGAATTGTTTTGATACATGTTCAAGTGGCTCTGTGCAGGTGTAACACAGCTAAATATAACCTGGCATGGCCAATAGGCATCAACAGCTTGAAAAATCTTGCCGTCTGCTCATCGTGAATGCATTTCCATTTGCTTCCACAAGCTGAGGATCATGTCCCAAACCTTTTAAATTCTGATGGCTCAGAACTCCTCTGAGTTTTTGCTTCGTTCAATGCAACATCAGGAGATGCTATGTGTCAAGAAGAAGGTGATGGCTTCCTGGTCTGATGCAAGACCATCCAGTATGTCACCTGGAAGCATCTGACGTACCCAAGAGATGTCAGATCACTGTCACAGAGTTCAGCTTTACTGTGTCTCCAGCAGGACTGGTGTTTGCCATGGAAATTCAGCAATGCTGTCTCTCCTGAGTGGTCTCCCTGCTCACATGGGAAGGGATCTGTGACCATTTCTTGTCCTGACTGTGCTATTTTGTGGTAACCAGGTCACATAAAATGTCCTGTAATTGAAATAGGATTTTCTTGAGCTATTTAAACATTTATCAGAAAATAATGGGCAAAAATCTATCAGAACAACCTGCTCCAGAACTATCCATCACTCACTGAGATTCAAACTTAATTTGATTGCTATTAGTGTATGTATTTTTATTGTCCTCTGTTTGCTTAATGAACATTGCAGTTGTAGTAATAAGATTATTGATAATATGAAACAAATTTGCAGAATGAAGAGAAGATAATGAAATGATACCTTGAGGATGATTTCTGTTTAAGACATAGTAACTGTGTCATAGAGTAAATAAACTTGGTGAAGGAAGATATCAATGCCTACTAACCTGAGATACAATTATTCCCAAATTAGCAGGATGCACATTTCATTATGGTGAAATACCTGGTGACTGATGCTTGGTCCAGGCTATTTCATCTGCCTGTGAGTGTGGGACAAAGCCTTGCCCAGGAAAACAGGCAAGCAGATGTAGTTCCCAACAGCCCAGGGTAGGACTCAGCACCCACACCAGAGACAGCCCAACATATTAACGGGATTCCTGTAAATACACTGGGTTGTGAACTGTGAGGTTTTGACAAGTCCAGGAGATCAGACTGTGGCTGGCTTTCAAGAGCTCTGCCTTACATCCTGTCCAGCTCCCACTGCCAATGTGTAACAGCAACAAAAGCCTGACAGCACAGCAGTGACAGGGGTGCTTGGCCATCAAAGTCATAGTCTTAAGACCACATCTTCCTTTCTAAAGTGATACTTAGTGATATTTCAGTATAAGCATTAGTGGAAGGAATCTGCTGCTGCTGCTTGGATCTGCAGTACTGGCTTGGGACAAAGCAGTTGTATAGTCATGAACCTGCAGATGCTGAGGCTGCCCACCCCTCCCAGAGGAAACAACAGACTCATTGCCCCCTTCCTCCCTCCCTTCTTGGATTTGGAGATGATCACATAACTAATCATGTGATAGAGGTGACAATCTCTGGTGAATACAGAGTTGCTTATGTCCTACTGTTTCAGTAAAGCAATGGCAACTGCTATACACTCACAGAGCGCATACACAGCTCTGCAGCTTGCCCTACTTCATCCAAATGAACCATTGAAATTGCTTGCATTTTCAGGATATATGGTGAGTTTTACCGGCTTCCTCAGTGCCTTTAGTGGTCTGAGGAATATTTTCCTGGATCTTTGCTTAGATTTTTCAGTCCCTAAAGGACTTTCACACAACTGTTTTGATCCTAACTAACGAGAGTTTCTACATAATTTTGAACAGTAATTCTGCTAATAACATTATTTTCTCTATAGTCTCTCAGCTATAGCTCTGGCAATCACAATCTGTCTTTTGTTCAAGGTTGGACAAAAATTTGGATATTCAGTTGGTTGTTTTTCTAAGTCATATCATTACCCACCAAATCTAATTCTAAGCTGCACCTACTGCATTTCCACACAGGTATCTGTGAGTGGGTCTGGGTCCCCCAAATGCCTGCCAGCTGTGCATGTAACTGCAAACAGTAATTTCTATGAGGAACTGGCTTGGCTGACTGTAACATGGCCAATTTCAGCAAGCACTCTTTTCTGTAAGTTAAAGCCAAATTCACTCTATTTACCAAAACACGCCAATATCACATTTCACTGGCACAGAAGTCATTGTTTTTCAACTTTGAACACAGCTTTGCAGCACCACTAACAGCATCTTTAGAGAAATAAGCGCATAACTTACCTCTTGTGCTGTGAACCACTGTAACAGAGTCCCCTAATGAACTCCTTCAGTTTCTCAGACTGTATTAATATTGACATTGCACATCCATTAAACATCACTGCACAGCAGTGGTTGCTGCAAGCAGCTAGATTAGGGGCCAATGTCTCTGTGTTACCAGCCTTCCCAATGAATTTATTTATTTTGCTTATCCACGTGGACAGGCCCTCCTCTGTCATCTCACCCACAATCTACTCATTTGACTTTTTCAGTTAATGCCATTTATTCATACGTTATTTGCATTGCCTAGAACTTTTCCATATTATTTTCCTAGCTTTGTCCTAGCAGGTCTGGCACTAGAAGATACTGTGTTTTGTTCCTACAAAGAAAATGTGACAGTACCTGTTGTAACATCCTCCGTCCAACGATCCTACCAACATCCCCCCTTTGCCTCTAATTTAAGAGTAATTTTCCTAAAGACAGTAATTGCAGAGAGGAGGTAGTAGCATGAAGCTAAAGGAGAAAGACTTTTCCAGGTCTGCTCTGTATTCAATTGAGTTCTTTCCTGGGTCAGTTTTATAAATTATGCCTTTTCCAATATATTTCCCAGTTTCCAATATATTTTCCAGTTTTGTTCACATACTTCTTAGTGCTTATTAAGCTTGTTACTGTCCATTCTGGTTTCTATATTTACTTCCTGCTATGTCTTACTCTCCTACAAGCGTCTTCTAAAAGTATTTCTGGCAACGCATTTGCTTCTGTGAAAAAGTTAAAAAATAAATGTCCTATTTACTTCCACTTACACAATTTCATCTTTGGCTGCTATGTTGTACATTTTTTGCTATATAATTTTTACCTAAGCAAGCTGTGCTGTCCTTGTTTTCCTTACCCATCCTATATTCCTTCTGTTGGTACTCATATGTTTTTGTAAAGCAATGTAATCCTTAGTACTCCTTGCATCTTTCATCATATAATACACATTGTCCCAACTTATGTTACCTGTTCCATTGTGCATAAACTGTTTTACATGTTGACATCTTAAATATCCTTTTTTCTATGACTTGAGTTTCTCCATGTATCTGTAATGTCAGAGCCCTGTTCATCCTCTGCAAGATTCAGTCTGAACCAAGTGGTTTCTGTCTCTTGGCAAAGGGTATCTTCTCTGTTAATTCTTAATTGTAAATCTCCTCTTAGAGGTTTAACTGCTTCGTTCTTGCACTTATGGTATTTCCTTAATTTACTTTACTCCAGGTACCTTATGGTATTCAGTACTGAAATTACTCTTCCCATCTGTTCTTTGAAACGGAAAGCAAGAAAACAAAGCAAGAAAAGATGTCACATAAATGGAGTCAATAACGCCTGTGCATTTTGAGAGCATGGATAGCAGGTTTGTAACTGTGGCTCAAACTGCTTTCATTTAATGTAAAATACAAGACTGTTCTAATCTAGCCTTGTTAAGTCCCAGAGTCTTACACTGCCCCCAGCATTATCTTATTATAGATCCTTACAGCAGCATATTAAGTGAAAAGAATGCCTAACCAGTGCAAAAAGCAAAGCCAACCTTTGAACTGACACCAGACCACAATGTGATATGAATTCAAAGAAAATACACTCTATGCAGTGAAAGAAACTACAAGGAGTTCAAAAGGAATGTCAGTGTCATAATTACAATGTCAATTAGTAACACAAGAATAACAACAACAACATAACAATTTTTAAAACCATATCACTTGGGAACTTTCTGGAAGATAAATGCAATGTGAAGCTGTACAAAACCCAAACTAGATACAGAGCTTATTGAAATACATTTGCTGAAAATGCTTATACAGAGTTTATACAGAAAAGATGGTTGGAAGAACTCTCTAATGTCTTGCAAAACCTAAGGAAGCAGTATGTATGACAGGATCTGTATCTCCAGCAACCTTTCCCTCATGGGAGGAGTAAAAAGGTAAGCTTTGAAATAACTGAAAGCTGGGAGACAATGAAAAAGCTGAATATCAGATTTTATTCTAATTTAACCATTTTAAAAGAAAAAAAAACCAACAAAGTATAGTTATGCATTCATCAGCACATGAAAACATCAAGACCTTTGCTTCACAGACCAATGAAATGGCCAGTAACAATTCATGAGCAATTGTCAGTATTAGATGTGGGATATATCATTTGGCAGGGATTAAAGTAGACCAATTGATAGTAACCCAGCAGGATTATATTCTTCCTAAGTGGCCATATTTTGTGCTCCAAAATCCATGATAAATTAATCTTTTAGCTTCTACAGAGGCAAAGATATTTCGCTGGTGAAGAGGCATGGGAGTGGTTCATCATTACAGTGATGGATCTTTTCAGCCCGCCACTGCCTGCAACTGATTCTGTTGCTCCCCCAACTCCACCTAAGTAGAAGGATAACCCAACTTGCCATCACAGAGCACTGCCAACTGACTTTGGAAGAAGTGAAACTTTGAGCAAACACAGTAATGTGCTGGGTATGCAATCTAAGATGTCAGCCAGATGTGTTCAGTGGGCCGTGGTGATGCACACAATTGAGTCAAAACAGAATGAAAATAGAAGCATTTAATAGGAAACCAACTGGGACTCTCTTTTTCCTTCAAACCGTGGCTGCTGCTCTTTGATTACAATTGCCCAAGGCCCCACTCCATCTGGTCCATGGATTAGGCTGTCACTGCCTCAGTGAAAAATGAATCATTGTTACAGATGTAACTGTAGTTTTCAGAAGCTCTTCTGAATATAGGATCATCTGGCTATAGGATGTAACCAGGACGGCATATAGCAGCAGCTGGATTTTCAAGTAGATGATATCTTAACGTAAACACAGGTAAGTAGTACGCAACATCACATTTCTGGACAGAGAGAAATCAAGAAAAGCCTTAAATTTTTACACCATCTCATCCCACTGTACAACAGGGATAAATGAAGAGAATACGACATTTACTCTGGCTATTGAACAATGAGCATTAATCTCTGCCAGAATCAAAATGCAGGACTGGAGATTCTCATGGTTTAAATCACTCAGATTCTGTCTGCACAAGTGAAAATACCTGCTTGCAGGTATAAGCCCAGAAGAGGTTGGGTATTACCAGCATGCTGATTGATGGCTACATCCCTTCCAAATAGATGCTGGTTATAGTGGCACACACATACCATGAGCATGTCTGCACTATGCATTTGATGTCTCTCTTTCTCTCTCCCTCCCTGTGTTGTACTATTTGCTATGCAAAGTCCCTTAATATGTAGCAGTGCCATAGTAACAGCATGAGCTCAGAGATGAGTGGCCTTAGCCTGCATCAGCAGGACTTTCTTAAGGGCCATTTTGTCTATTGCCCTGCTACATTTAAAACTTAGGACTCGGGGCTGCTCACCCTAACTGCAGAATCACAGAATGGTTTGGGTTGGAAGGGACCTTAAAGATCATCCAGTTCCAATCCCCCTGCAACAGGCAGGGACACCTCCCACTAGACACTTCCACAATGGCACCTGCATTTACTGAATCCAAATAGGTTGGGAGTGAGTGCAGAGCCTTTTGAAATCTGTCTGTGCTAAAGGAACAAGCTCCTGACAAGACTGCCACAGAGCAATTTAATGGGTTTCTGCGGCTGTTCAAAAGCTATGAATATCTCTATTCATTCCCTTGGAAAAAAAAAGGTTAATAAACTCTGAGAATGAGGGAATATTTCTATGTAATAGCTCAGTCGTGGAAGAGGGGGCAGGGTGTAAAGGCGGTGGGTTTTTGCTGCAGAAATATGCTAGGCACAGTCCTGAATTTCCTTCTAGGGATGGTGAAGCACATGTCGTGTTCTGCGTACAGAAGAGCCAGAGAAGAGCATGGAAGGGAAGAAAGGGGAGAGATTATTCTTGTGCAGAATTTGCTAACCAACCAAAAACCCTGCCAGTGCTATTCAGATCTTTCTCCAAGCCAGTGGAGCAGGCACTAACTGCGGACATGACTACCCTGGGGACTCACACCTCCAGACTGAGCTGGAAATGAGGGCAAGAGAATCCATCATGAAGTTTCTCTGCTCTCACAGGTAGGAACTTTCTTTGATTAGCTTCAGTGGCTGCAGCATTCCCCTCTCTTACACAGGATGGTGGCCAGGGGTGGAATGGAGAAAAAGCTCTGTCTGCAGCCAGCCTGTGCCCATCGCTTGCAGGGAGAGAAAAGCTGGAGGGTGACGAGCCTGTAAGGCTGGAGCTCCAATCCCACAGCCTCATCTAGAGAGACAGGCCTGCTGCCATCTACCAAGCAAAAGGGCTCTTCCCCACCTTAAATCATGCTTGGCGTTCAGGTGCTGTAGAATTAAAGTAAAGCAAATTATAACCTCCCTTGCTGTGCCAGACACGAGAGATTTAGAGCCTAGGTTTTTTTCTCATCAGCTGTACAAAAGCTTTGCACTGATATTAATCATCTGTAGAAAGCAGGGGGGGCAGACTACAATCAGAAACAACCCTGCCTCGCTCTAGCAGGAACACAGGCTTACATTGGTGTGACAAACACGCAGCTTCTACACAGCCATAAATCTGGTCTCTTTGCAATACAAGCAGCTAGCTGCATTTTACTTGCACAGAAGCACCTGAAGACATACGATCACCTTGATGGCAGGAGGTATGAATGACAGCACTGCTATTTTATACCCTCAGCCTATCCTTAGCTGAGTCACAAATGCCAGAATAACCAGCAGGCAGAGGGGTCTCAATTCTTCATCACTATAAGGACGATAGAATGACTACACTGTCTGTTTCTTTTGCGCATGCACAGGCATATATCCTTTACACTACCATCATGAAAAACTCTTCTCTGCCCTTGTACAGCGCTGATACAGAACTTAGCAGAGATGCAAATAGGGTCATGCAGTTCAGCCATATGAGGCTTACCTATAGACCACATGGCTAGAATTAGCTTTCAGACCATGAATTTGAATAAAGCCCGACTGGTACTAACTGGTGACTGTAAGCAGGACTTCTGTTCCTGATTCTGAAGCTCCCACTCAAAACTACATATCAAATGATGAAACCAGTAACTTCAGTAAAATGATTATCTATGTTCAATCCCATTGCCAGAGAAACAGCAACAACAGAGAAATAGCAACAGAAAAACAGCAGTCCAGATGAGTTAGCTAAGATGAGGACCTGAGGACAGATTGTGCTGGACAAGAAGACTAAGTCATTCTCTGGCCTGGTCAACTGTAGGTCATTGCCAAGGAATCAACAAATTTCACCCACATATATTATTTCATCCACATTCTCTGGCTTAGAAGAGAAATTAGATAGTTGAGCATGTGGCTTTCCTAAAGTTACAAACAAGTACATCCCTGAAGCACAGTCATGTATCTGAGGCTTTTTCTTGCAATAGGCCTGGCGCTGGTGGTAGAAACACGATGACATTTTTGCTCTTCAAAAAATGGGTCAGACCTGAGCAACAGGGATGAGGTACTCACCCCTCTTCACACACAATTTGTGTGATAATTTTAGGTGACACGTCACCAGTCAAGTATTAGAGTTGCAGAAAAGCTTTTTGAATTACTCAATTTTTTTCCCCCACAAACCATCTAGTAATCAGAATAAAACAAAACATGTATTCCAGCCTCCTCTGAGCTTCTGAAAAAGGTAGCAGTCATTTTAATTGGCCTATAATACATAATACACTACATAATCTAGAGGACGTTCAGGATAAACACTTTATCTTCTCATTTTCCAGTACACATACTCTAATACCTGCTTCTATTGATATGACATGCAGAAAACTAGGACAGCTAAAAGAGAAGTACCTGGTGCGCACAGCAGCATGGCAGTTGTGATCTACCTTGAGGGTGATCAGACAGCCACAGTCAAGAACTAGGACATACATGTTTGCCGGGAGGGATTTCAGAATGGATGCTGCATCCTAAGTAAAGCCAAGTAATAAGACAAGCGCACAATCTGTTATTGTTATCTGCAGTGTTTCTGCCTTGTAAGAGCAGGTCTCTTAAAAAAGCCCCATCTCAAAATCACCACCCCAAATTGTCGGACAACATCACACAGTCCCTGAATGGTGGAGGTGGGGCAGGACCTCTGGAGCTCATCTAGTCCAGCCACCCTGCTCAGAGGAGGGTCAAGTCCCTCTGCTAGGGATGTTGAAAGACATACATAATTGTGAGCTAAAAACTCTCATTTATACTAACCCTGATGTGCTTTCACACATAGGAACCCAGGAACATTTTCATGCAGGCATCTAGCGACATTCAGTTCTTTCATACATTCAAGCATTTTTCTGACTGCTCCAAACATGTATTGGCATATTAAAGAGGATTTATTTAAAAAATTCAAGCTTGTTTTGGAAGCATCATTAATAAACACAACTGTACTCAGTAGAGTTGATTGTGAAACAGGAAGTTATAGACGCCTGTAAATTATTTATGGCACCTCATGAGAATTATGAATTTGAAAAGTATTTATTGGCACATAATATTTTCATAAGCTGAGGAAAAGATGGGAGTACTAGTATCTGTTGCTATCATTGCTGTTAGCAATTGACCACACCACCTGAATCCTCACAAAAAGTAGGACAACACCAAAAAAAATGTAAGACGTTTAATCACGCCACATCGCCTGGAACATTCAGCAGCACATCAAGCACCCGTACTCAGCACGCTGAGATACACTGGACAGATGAACCTGGAATATTTATGTGGGAAGCAATGGCTACTGGGTGGGGTGTACCTGAAATATTCATCAGGAGCTGACCATTTAATGTTTTTCTTAGAAAAACAAATCCCAAATCTTCTACTCTACAAAATGAAGGGAAAAGAAACCCCAAAACATCATAGGGAAAATAATCCATAGGGTTTAATCTGCTTTCCTTATCACTAACAGCAGAGTGTCTTCTGGACCATCTTCTGCATCAACTCGATTTTTGCAGAACAGACTTTTGCATACTCATAGTCCCTAATCTGGCCCCAAGCGGCCCCCTTAGGTTGCCACTCACATCCCATCTGGACAGCATTACGTAGAAGGATTTCGGCAAGCTCTTTACAGAAAATCCATTTTATTGACTTTCATATTTTTGTAAATGTTGAAAATTGCATTTGGCAGGAGGGAAAAAACATTCTGGAGAAAAAAATCTTCTGTCCAGTGCTATGTTCATTACCCTGACCTGCTGGTCCCTGACAGACTGTCTCCTTGTTGCCTTGAACCCTCAAGTCCAGGGCCCTGCCAAGAGAAGGGCTGTTGTCTACAAAAGCAGCGTTGCTTCCTCACCCCACTTATTTAGCCAGTGGCTCATTCTGAATGGACTGACATCTCTTCCTTCCTCATAGGACAGGGTCTCTCTGGCTATCAGCCACACATGCCTCCACTCAGCACTGCTGTGAAATCTCTGAGGCTGCTCATCATCTTTCAGGTGTTAATGCTAGAAGAGGCCACCACCATTAGGTTGTCCCAAAGTGAGTTCAGGTCACACAGAACCACAGACTCACAGAATGGCTTGGGTTGGAAGGGACCATAAAGCTCATCCAGTTCCATTCCCCTGCCATGGACAGGGACGTCTTCCACTAGACCAGGTTGCTCCAAACCCCATCCAACCTGGCTTTGAACACTGTATCCAGCATTCCTGGAGCTGGTCTTGCCAGTTGGCTGTGTTTTCACTTTTCCCTGGCAGGACGTTCATGCTGTTCATGGCTGCATGGCACCCTTTGTGAGCACAGCCTGTTTTCCATGCATGGTTGGAGACATTTCTCCTAGTGCCTTCAGCCATCCCGTTGGTGGGGCTTAAAAAGCAAACCCCAGGTACTCCCTAGACAACATTGCTTTAGCTGAATCTTCTGAAATATTTCCTAGGGAGCTCTGGGGGGGACACCATGGATATTTCTCATCAGTGTGAAAAAACCCCACCTATTCAATTTTGCCTTCAGCTACACAGAAAGTCTCTTGCTCCCCTTGCTCGGGCCTGCTGACAAGCATCCATGGATGCAGGTCACTTCATGTGCTGGAGGGCATCCACACAGTGAGGCTCGCTGAGAGCTGGCACACAGGTGAGTGTGAAAACACTTGTCCTTGGGATCTGTATATTGCTTCTTTTTTAAACCGAGGTAGGGTGCCAGGGTGGCATCTGGGGGCACTGACAGCCCAAGGCTGGCGCACCGTTACGTGGGTGCGGGATGAGATCTCAGCCCTGTGCTCCATCGTGGGGAGCAGGTTAGCTAAAGACCCCCCACAGCCGGGGTCCGGAGTCCAGCGGGGCCGCGACAGCGTCTCTGTGCGGAACGCCGGAGCCGGGGGAGCCGTTTCCAGCCGAGCCGCGCCGGGCTGGGCAGCGGCGCGGCGGTTCCCGCCGGCCCTTGCTGAGGGGAGGCCGGTGTGCCCCGGCACCGGGCGGCATGGCCGCAGCGATGAAAGTGCTGACGACGCTGAGGACTCACTGGAAGAAAACCACGTTCGGGGTCTCCCTACTGAGCTGGGGCGGGAACTGGCTCTATGGGAAACACTGGTAACTGCTGCCCGGGGCTGGGCCGGGCCGGGGCGGAGCGGGCTGGGAGGCGGGAGAGCGGAGCTGCCGCCCCGGCTGTGTGCCCACAGGCTGCCGCTTTCAGCTGGGATGCCCAGGGTGCTGGTCCGCTGGCTAAGACGGGATCCTCTGGCTCCCATGTTCTAGAGTGCTGCCCTCAGAGCGGCTCCGGCAGCTTGAGGGGATGGCTTTCCCTCCCACTCAGCAGCCATGACCTGGGGAGGGCTTGGTTCCTTTTTGTGGTTTCCCGCCTTGGCCCTGATGTAAGTTTGAGGTGGTAGTTTTCAACAGAGGTGTTGTTATGGTGACTTGAGTAGTTTTGGGGCCTATTGGAGAGGAGAAAGATGTCTCTCTTCTAACTTTAAAAGCAAATGCCATCAGCCGAGTGTGTGTCATTGCCTTAAACCAAGACAAGGATGAATAAAACCAGAGGCCCTACACCTGCAAATGGTGCCACTGGTGCCAGCTGATGTGAATCATGGAATCACGGAGTGGTTTGGGTTGGAAGGGACCTTAAAGATCATTTAGTTCCACCCACCCCCCCTGCCATGGGTAGGGACATCTTCCACTAGACCAGGTTGCTCAAAGCTTGTCTAAGCTGGCCTTGAACACTGCCAGGGATGGGCAGGGAAGATGTGCAGAGGGTTGTCATCACACAGCATGGTGGTCTTGAGCCTATTTTTCCTCTTCTGTTTTTCTCTTCGTGGTGCCATACACATCATGAATGATGCCAGGTTTGTGTTGCATCAGCACTTGTGCCTTGAGGCCTGGTCCTAGCAGCAGCCACCGTGCACTGTGCCTCCATGGTGCGCCTGCTTTGCCGTTATCACGCACCTAGTCAGAAGGAACCCATCAGCTGCTGCATAAGTTATACCTAGCGGGACATTTCCATTGTCTGTGGATAGCATGTTCCTTATAGTAAGCAAAATCGTCTTGCAGTTTTTGAATAGCCAGGCTTATTTTTAATCCCTGTCCTTTAAGATTATGATTAATACGTTTCACTAGAATGCAAGTATAGCCAAATTATTTTTAAAACCTTTTGGATATTTTTGGTGCTGTTTATTCTGTCACTGTCTTAATGTCTGTTTAATTACTACGTCATGATTTTAGCAGTGTTCTTTTCTGCTTATATGAAAATGCTGTGGAAACCTCGGTGGAAAACTTAAGAAAATAAATCAGTTTATGTTGTTTGCTGTACTTTCCTTCTTTGCTTCCCTTTGGCTGGAGACTTTTGCATTAAATCAGTCTTTGTTTTGAATGATACATCTGCTTTAATTGCTTACTTCTTACCAGAAGCAGTAAGACTTTGTTCGCTGCAGGGCAAACAGCAAAAAAACCTCTCCCTCATTACCTTTTTCCTTGTAATTGCTGATTGTAAGGCAGGCTGCAGTAGGACGGAGAATAACTGTGTGAAAGCAGTGATAACAAGGTCATGGTTTCAGGCGTACATTTGCATGGACCCACAGATGGAGAAGGATTACATAGTATACTGCTGTGTTGTAAATGTTGTAAGCATGAAACAAGTTGGGGGGTTTTGATGCCTTTGTGTAATCTCAGTGGACCCTTGAGCTTGCATTCCACTTCGACTGCAGTAAATAAGGAGGAAAATATGAAAGGCAAACAAAAGGGAAACTTTTGGTATCTAAATTTCAGTGCTTGGGGGTTATTTTCACCAAGTTGTAGGCTTGGTGCCTAACCCATACAATGTAGTGGGGGAAGAAAAAATGTTTACACATCCCGTTCTTCAATCTTCCCTCATATTTGAAAGGGGAAAAACCAAAGAAATTGGAAATGCAAGGTGGGAAATCCTGTGATGACAAACAGGTCTGTGTGATTTTGATGTAGGCTGAAGCACAACTGTAAAGTACTGCTTTCAGACATTTAAATACTGTTTGGAAAAAATGATAACCATTTAGCTGCAGGATTGTTTTAGCCAGGGAATAGAAAAAATGAGGAGTGATACAAGAACCTAATTGCAAGAGTGTAAAAATTCAGAGGCAGTCTCAGCAGTCCTACCATGTGTGGTACACTGTGCACAGTGAAGATCTTACCTTTTGGCTGCTGGACAGCGGGGAATAGGTCAGGATCCTTCTTTACAGCTTGTTGTGCCTCCAGATGTGGTAATGGCTTTTGGTTTGGTTTTTTTGTTGTTGTTTTGTGCATTCCCTCTTCCCAGTTTATATACCGTTTGTGTGGGGAGCATGAGAGGTGCTTTTTGCCCCATGGGCAAACTGCTGCAGGCAACACTTGAAGAGGTTAATGAGGGCTATTTTGGCCCTGAGGCTTGCTGTTATTGACATCAGAGGCCAAATTACTATGCATGAGGCATACTTCCCTAGACTTGTATTTGCCCTTTTTAGAACAGATTAAAGGTTTAGAGAAGTCTTGTGCTTGGGTTCCTGGCATCACTGGAGTGTCTGATGAAGGGGCTTGCTTTTAGCACATCATCAGTTTAGATTAGCTTCCGACTTCTTGGAATTAGCTGTCTGAGTTGTTGCTCATTTATTGGCAGCTGAGGAAAATTTTGTTTCTCATCCTGCATCCCTCTTCTTCCATTTTCCATCCTCATGGGTTTTCTCAGATATTACTCTTGCAAGGAAATGATCATTTGCCTTCTTGACTTCTCAAGGTTCGTTCTCCTTTTTGGATGCAGAACCTATGATGCCTGCATTAAGTGGAGGTATTGTAAATAACAATGTGTCCTGCAAATAAATGGCAACTCTTCTGTAGTCTATGTGCGCATCGGGACAGAAATGCTCTGGAGTACCTGTAAGACTTTATATGATACTGTGTGGACAAATAAGGACAAAAAGAGAGTTACCTTTTCCAGACTTGTTTCCCGTGACTGTTCCTTGCCTGGAAATGGATCTGGATGTCTCCCTCCTGCAGCCTGTGCTCTGGGGTTTCATGTGAACAGCCTTGTGCTCCATAGGCTGTAGAGGAAAGAAGGGCACTGGTGTGTAATGGTTCATCAACAGGTTAATCTAAAGGTTGTGGATGACCATAACTGTAAAAGTTGAGGAGCTTCTTAGCCCAGTCTTGTACGATACTTTCCTCAAGCGGCATTTAGTTTCTGGGTCAGTATGTTGGCCTTTCATCTTTGGAGGTGTCTGTTCAAATACTGACTGATTTAAAAATAAGGGGGTTTTGGATGAATGGGAGAAGTAAAAAGGGACCCTTGTGCTGATTCCCCCTCCCCCATTTGTGATTCACTTCTTAGAAGTATATAATAGGACAGAAGGTGCCTCCTCAAAAGAGACATTGATCGGGAGGTGGCAAGTAAAATGCTTGGCTTTATGTCTGGTTGAACTACTGTTAGCTAAAATCCTATTGCTGTCCTTACAAAACCTTAGTGAATCTTAAAATTCCTTTATTCCTCATAAACAGATACATTTTAAAAACCTTGCATTTAGGATAGCAAATACTCTTGTAGCACTGGAGAACTAAGAAGATAACTTTGTCACATGTAAGATTGTCTCCCTTTAATTTCTCTGGATTGCATGAATTTATGTATTAGCATGATTTCAGTCTATAGTGTATCATGCTACAGGTACGAAGGACACTGAATTTAATGTACTAGATCAAAGCTTAGAGGGTATGCAGATTGTCAGATACATGCTCATTCACATAATGTACTTCTGTTTAACTTATACATGTGGGGTTGATTACAGATAAAGATACTATATAATTGTTTAAAAATCTCCACGCGATTTGGAAGCCTCTCTCACCTTTATGTCCTGGGTCACCTTTACTGAACTGAGCTGCTGCTGTTCTTTGTATGTCCAGGTGGTGCAGTGAGTCACCAGCTGCATCAAAGCAGCAGAAATTTAATCTCTGACATGATGGACATCAGCTTAACTGATTCTCAGGTTTGTGTCACTGTGGTGTCACTGGGTAAGTGATCATCACTTTGGCACGGTGGGGAGGGACCTTTGGTACTGCACTGAAATGGTGGACTCGTCAGGTGCTCAGTTTTGCTCTGTAGATGTTAAAGTATTGACTTTCTCCACAGAAAATGCTGGCAAGGCATCTTTAACTGCTTGCCAGTAATCTGAGTATTATTGTTATCTGTAATTTGGATGTTAGTCTCTTCTGCTTATTTGCCAGCTGGTAACTCACTTTGCCACCTTTTTGCGTGTAGTTCCTGAGTGGCTGACTTTATTTCATCAAAACCTTGTCAAAAACCAGTATAAATTCTGAGTCTTGGGTAAAGCTGATGAAAACTAAGATTTGTCTTTCATTCCCTTCTGAAGCCAAGCTGGAAATAAATGCTAATATCCAGTAAAGAGGATGCTGTGCTCTTGCCATATTGGAAGCAGCCAAAAAGCTCTCTGCTAAGATAAAATCTCTTTCAGGATTTCTTTTACAGCTCTTGAATGAATGAGCCTGTATGCACAGCTTTAGTCATGTTTCTGCTCACAAAACTTTGTGTTTTGAGGCAGACACTGAACAGGAGACTTTTTAGTCTGCTGCTTGCTTGAATATACCTAATAGTTTTAAATTTAATGCTGCTAATCTTTTTAAAATGGGATCTCACACAGGAGCTTCTTTATACATTCGTAGTATGGTCACTTTTAAGGCAGTTGGTTTGGTTGTCTGTAAGACAGAGGCTTACCAGTGATGCAGCTGTGGGCCTCAAACAGCTTCTTGGTTTCAGGTTTGGTGTCTTCTTGTTGAGTTTGTCGGTTCTCTGGCTGACTTTTCATTATAGGAACTGACCTTTCAGCTCTGGCCCCTCCTGGTACTTGGGCAGAGGATGCAGCCTGAGATGGAGGAGCACACATACTCAACTGTGTGGATCTTTGTGGTTGTATGTAAGAGTGTTAATTCCCTATTCTAGCTGAAAATACCTGGGACAGGAGCAGTGGCCACCAGTCCTGTGCCAGAGATTTTGCAGACAAATCAGAGCAGCTGCTGTTTAAGCAAGTTGTACAGATGTTGTGCTCTCATAGCCTGGTGTGTTCTGGCAGCCTGACATGGCTTGGCACATGGTGAGCTCTGGACAGTTGCTCTTCCTTTATTTCTGTGTTGGTTCCTTGCTTTGGCATAAGCCTGCTTGCTTTGTTCTCCAAAGACCCCCCACTGCAGTGGCTGCCAGCCTTGCAGGATTGAGTTTATCTTTGTTGAACCAGTCAAAGTTCTGCCTGTGGGTTCAGCTTAGGACACCCTCTTTCTTTCATACCCCACTGCCACTGCTTGTTCCTCTCTGTCTCCCAATCTTTTACTGCTTAAGCAAGTTGGCTGGGCTATAAACTGTGTGATCCTTAATTCTTACAGCGGGAAGGCAGCCCTGGGTTGGCCAGCAGAATACTCCACGTCCGTTTGCTTTAAGGCTGGAGTTGTGTCTGTAAGCCCTTTGGGGAAGCATTAAGTAAAAATTGGTTTTTAGTTTGCTGTGGATATGGTGCAAGTCAGAATAAATCTCTTTGTGTTCTTTAAGGCAATGCAGCAATTTCCCTCAGCCTCCACCTGCCCATGTTCTGGTATGGTTGAAGAGGCTTTGTTACTACCTAGTATTAGTCGACAAAGTACAAAAAATCAACAGAATCTTATGTTTATTATTTAAGTCTTTTCTCTGGGTGCTGATATGCAGCCAGAGAATAATCTAATCTGCATTAGAGTATAGATTATTTTGATAATCTATAATACAATACATACCAAGACAGAAGACATTAAGAAACTACCTTTTTGCTATTATTAACATTTTTCTAGCTGTATTTATTACTTGATAGGACCTGCACAGGACTTCCAGACCCACTTACAGTACTTTAAGTGAGCCATATAAGATGAGTGAAGGCAAGAGCCTGATCCAGGAGGATGACTGCTGCTTTCGCAGATACACTCCTGTGAGTGCACATGTGCTATTTCTAATGAACTGTGAAGATAAGTTAAATGTTGATGTAGCATTTTAAGGAAATACATTTTTTCCTATTACATGGCACCTTTAAGCCAAACTTTGGACATCTTTAAGCCAAACTCAGATGACTTTGAAATATATGTCCTAGTTGAATCAGTGGAAATGCTTTGAGTATGGCTGGGGTGGCATGGAATTGTGGGTGCTATGCTACTGGAGAGGTGAGACAAATCACCTGTAAATTACTGGACAGGTTCTTCTGGTCTCAGAACCTAAACTTTTCCTTTTGACACCAAAATGATATATGTCAGGGTAGACTACTTCTGTTTCTGTAGATGCTTCAGTGCAGGCGAACATAAGCATAAATGTTGACGTCTAAACTGTCAAGCCTTAGTTTTATGGTGAAGACTTCAGTGAGTTGAATCAAGCTTGCATCCTTGACAGTTGTTTTGAGGGTCTTTGCAGATTGGGTCAGAGAGCACAGTATCTGTTACTTGCATTTGAAAAGCTGTGCTGGACTCCATTTTAAAGGTGATTAACGCTGCAGCATAAGGTTGCAGGCACCAGGAAAATGTACTGGCTGGCGATGTGACACAGCTTGACCTGGGGACAAAATGGCATCAATGTGAAGTAAACAGATAACATGAATCTGAGTAGAATTTTTTAGTATGCTTAGGACAGCAGTTGTCAACTGTGCAGCCATCATCTGAAAGTGGTTTTTTCTTGATACCCCATTGTGTTTCAACTTCACATACTGAAGCCGCAATTGCTTTGTGTTTGCTCTGGCCATGCATAGTCACAGGGGGGAAAAGAAGTCCCAAATGAGGGCTTGTGCCCTCAGTAGCACAGTGTGGACTTAGCCTGTCATGCTGTCTTGATTGAAATGGAATTAGCTGTGACAGTGTTGTTTAGCTTGGAATACAAAACCTTCTCAGAGGTAGTTATTGTAACTACAGTGCTTTCATTATATTACTGCAACCAAAACCAAGTTTGTTGCTCCTCTAAGTAATATGTTAGGTGCCTACTACAAATGACTTACTCCTTTTGTTTTGAGGAGCAAACATGATAGTTAAGAGCATTCCTCTGAGGAATCTGGGTTTTTAGCCAGACAGTTACTTGTTATCCTGTTGAGGTATTATTCACATATTTTCTTTCTCCATGCTTGAATTCTTCCTTTGTCTTTCTGTTATTGCCAGGAATAAATCTGTGGCTTTTTTGAAATAGAGTTATTTTTTCAGACCCAAGCTTTGTATCTCACATGAAGTCACCCTGCTTCTCCTATTATGGCATTGCGGCGTCTTTTGGTGATGCCAGAAAGAGCAGCTTACGTAGCTCCAGAAACAGATAAACACCATGAAAGCATGGAATTGAATAGATCGCACTTGTGTTTGGGTCCAGAGTTCTGACCAAGGCCTTGCCTTCTGCCATTCCCGTTGCAGGATTTGGCCTGGTGAGCCACACTTTGTGGCAGGAGTGTTCTGCTTTCCTAGTCACTTGTTTTTCCTGGTTGGCCTTGAATCCTTTTAATTGGTGTATTCAATTTGATATGCTGACTGTAATTGGATTTTTTTTGTACTAGGTATTTTTGAGGCAAAAATATACTGTCTTGACAACTATTGACAAGGGCATGCTGAAGAAGTTCTTTGGTTTTAGCAAGGAGGGGGAGTGTCTGGTATCTAGAGGACTGGTGTGACTTTGAGCAGTGCAGAACAGGACTCCCTGTTTTGTCTGCAAGGGCATTTTTTGGTCTGGGGAAGAATGCAATTTTGTTCCTCACCCAGTAGCTCTATCTCCAGTTTGTTTGCCAACTGTACCTTGCTTGCCACCTTGCTAATGTGGTCTGTCACTGATGGCAAGCACAAGGATTAGTCTGGAATTTATTTCTGAATTGATTGTCAGTGACGTTGCTAATACTTACCTTTTCTTCTTTGTTTTTAAACTTCATTTAAGTGAGTTGAGTCATTTTTCACCTCTCTTGAGTTACTGCTTTGGGCCATGCTCAGACCTAGGTGGGTGGTAGGTCCTGCATTAACATGTGTTCAGCTTACAAAGGAGCAAATGGAGAGGGGAGTTCACAATTACAATGCACAAAGGTTTAAGTCCGTGGTCTTAAGTACACTTAAGTCTACTCTAAACCCCTTCTATGCTGCCAGAATGGTATGTGCCTTCAGTGCAAATAACAGACAATACTAACATTGGAAAGATGCGCACCTTAGATCTGGAGAACAGTTATGTATCGATTTAAATAATAAATCACAGTTATACAGTGTCTTGTAGATTATATAATCTCAGTACACTGGCATCCTGGTCTTTCTTTTCATAGACTCACAGAATCATAGAATGGTTCGGGTTGGAAGGGATTTGGTTTGAGTTTGGTTAAAGGTGATGGGCAGGGACACCTTCCACTAGATCAGGTTGCTCAAAGCCCTGTCCAGCCTGGACTTGAACATTGCCAGGGATGGGGCAGCCACACCTTCTCTTGGCAACCTGTGCCAGTGCCTCACCACCCTTGCAGTAGGGAATTTCTTCCTTCTGCATATTTCTTGTAGGCCCCATTTAGGTACTGGAAGGGTGCTCTAAAGTCTCTTCTGAACCTTCTCTTCTCCAGGCTGAACAAGCCCAGCTCTGTCAGCCCTGTCTTCATAGGACAGGTGTTCCAGCCCTCTGAGCATCTTTGTGGCCTCCTCTGGACTTGCTCAATAAGAAGGTCCATGTCCTTACGGATGTTTTCTGCTTTTCTTTACTATAGAAAGGGTGTTTGTGTGCACATGCAGAAATAAAATATGCATGTGTGCTTAAATAGGTGTGTTTCATCCTTAAAATGTGTTAAATAAGTCTTAACCTGTTCGTTTGTTTTTGTCTGTTGTGGTGCTCAGAGTGTGTGTAAAATGGGTATGTACCTACATTTAAAAATGAGCAAATTGTTTTAAGCTTACACAACCTAACGTCCACTTTCTTTTCTGTCTTACCTAATAGTGATAACCTGCTACGAAGAGCTGCATGCCAAGAAGCCCAGGTAATACTGTTTAAAGTGATAAAATTAGATTAAAATCTCCCTCTAATCTTGGTTGTGCAGGGCTCCTGAGATTTTTCCCAGCGGGCCCTCTCTACGTGACAAGCTTTATAATGATGCCATCTGTGTTCTTTTGCTGAAGTGCCAAAGGGGGGATGAGGCCTCTGGCCTGCAGCTGCATACTGTACATTTTGTGCCCTGACTGCTTTGGGATGGATGGTGCAGTGTTATCACTGGGGGAATCTTAGTTACTGCTGTAGCTACGCAGACCTCCATTTCTGCAGGTGTATTCTGTTCCTGTAACATTGTGGTATGAAGATGACTTGTTGATAAAACAGGAGACTGAAATCTGCACTACGATGGTTGTAGCTCTGGACAGAAGCGGTGCAAACTGCTTCAGGTTAGTGCTCAGCTGGAGAGACCTTGCCCTTGTCAATTTGATCCTGAGTGACTTTACAAGGATACTAATTGTGACGGGTGACCGAGCACTTTTGAAAGCCATGTACTGGGACCTCAATGGAGACAACCCATTTGCTGATTACTGACGAGAAAACTAGTATTCAGAGAGAGTTATTCTCTGAGTATACTGACTGTTGTATTTTGTAGTTTGTCACCTGTATGGGCAACCAGCAATGAACAAATTCCCATACTGTAGTATTCTCATAAATAAATCTTGTCCTTAATAAGCAGTCTTTCAGGGGCACAAGTGCTGCTGTCCATGGATGACATTGCTGCACAGGTACTGCCCACTTGCTCTGGTTACCTTGGTGCTGTGCTGCAGGATTTTAGGAGTCTTTCTGCCTCCCACAAATAAAGTTTATTCTAAACTTGCTTCTCCGTGCCAGGTCTTGGAGATTTGGCAGGGTATAACACTGCTCCCATTATTGCTACATACTCATGCCTGAGAAAAATGGTGAAAATTAATTTTCTTCTTTCACTGAGATTATCCTGCTTCTGAGGTACACCTGAATAATGCCAGTTTTAGCCTGCCTGCTGTTGAGGGAAAGATATTCACAGCACCTTAATGTGGGCAGTAGAACTTCATACCAGAATAAATGTAAGAAAGTCTCATGGAAGAATAAGAAAAATGTTTCCTTGAAAGTACTGTTTTCATAAATGGAACTTAGAGCTTCCGAATCAAAAGCATTTCCAACTCATACTGTCATTTGTTCTTGATTGTTATGTTTTTGATACTCATTTTTATTGCATAATATCAAAGTGATGGAAGTTTTTTTTATATCACCAAATATAGTAGTTAATACCTCAGTATTTGAAGCATGCTGACCAAATTACAAAAATATAGAAAAAACAAACGCTTTGATGAGATTGTATATAAGGAGAAGTTACAAGTCCTAAGTCAGAAAGGTGTAACTGCTAAGGAAAGACTGTTACGAGAAGATAGTTCTGTTGTGCAAATTCTGTCTTTCCTGTTTCTTAATTCCAGCTATTAAGTGATGGGATCTAATCCAATACGGCTTATTCTCATAAATGAAAGCGCAAAAGCACTGTCAATAGAGCTTCCTGCAGTTTCAGTGGTTAAAGCCTGGGAAAATATCCTGCAGAAGACTCCTGCATTAGACAGGAATGAACCAGAAAGCCTAGTAATCAATTCTTGCTGTAATTTTCATTCTCACTCATATATCAGGGCCGAATACTGCTTGGAAACACAGAGCAATACAGCAATAAGGCATTAAATGTCTGATATGTTCTTTAGAGAAACAACAATCTGTAACTGTTTGAAAAATGGTATTTGCTTTATAGTGCTGTGTAAGCATGGGGGAAAAATAGAGACAGGCTCACGCAAGAAAAGGTTTAGTCTGAGTGAAGCATGGGAAGAGGGGTTCCCTATTATTTGACATCAGATTTCTAAGTTTTTAAGCCTGTCACAATACCAAATTAATGAGGCACCCACTTTGCTGCTGAAGTATCTGCTACAGCAGTATTTCATGCAACGATTCCACCATGCATGTCTGAATTTAAATATCAGTTTATGATGACAGCCTTGAGGTGGCAAATGATCATAGAAAGAGTCTATGATAAAGAACCCATTGATCATATCTTAAACCTTTTCCACCTTGCTCTGTGGAATAAGCCAGTGTCAGCTGACTGTGGACATCTTGTGCAAATGTGGCCTCGCTGATTGACCTTGTTGGTGCTGAACTCTAGGCATGTGTTAAAGAGGTCCAGTTTAGCTGGCAATTAATTCACTCTCTGAAGCAGGGACAGTTTCCTTCAAAGGAACGCAGTTTCTCTGTTAGTTTTCATAAAGCATTATAAAGCCTTTGTATAAAGAGGTTTTCATAGTTGCAAAATACTGATTGTCATCTTAAAAGTCCAGAATACAATACCTGGAAGTGTGCATTTGACAAGGAAGAGAAAAAGACATTGACTTTCCTAAATTATACCTTCATATATAGATTTAATAACCATTTTGAATGCCTGGCATTAAGTTGTCTTTCCTTATGTTGTGTTCTGAAAAAGAAAAAAACCAAGGATTTCTAGAATATTGCATTATTATTTATTTCCTGTCTTAAAAATCAGCATTTGCTGGAGCAATGCCCCTGTATGTAACATAAATGTTAAGCACATTACATAAAGAGGTGATTATGTCATTGCTCATAAATTCTTTATGAGTCTTGTTAGGCTGTTTAAAGCAAGCAAATACAGCACATTGTCCCCCCCCAAGCAAATAATTAGTTGTTTCTAACAGCTGTAATGTGCTAGAGGGACCCCTGTATTTCCCAATTCCTGCCTAATAATTGCAATAAAAGAAATTGGTCTATTTTTGAGCTGATTTTTGAGTAAAGCTTAAGAGTTACTGATTTGTTTCCCTTTCTTTGAAGATTCCTTTTCTCTCAGCAACTTCTCTCATCCTTTTCCCTTCTTGAAGAAGAAATGTGAATGTTTTAAGCAACATGGCCAGCTTCATGCTTCTTTTAATTGAGGTTTCCTGAGCAAAGTTGGCAAGTGGAATTGATGATAAATTTAAACAGCTAACATTGTGTACAGTGTCCATCTTCTTCAAAATAAAAATTCCTGATAGTGGGATTAATTTTCAAGATAAACAAAAAAAAAACCAACCCAGGGCAGTTGACTATGTCTTGCGTTCAGCGCAGCAGTCTTTTGTTCCTGCTTTATTTCTGGGGCTTCTGGGTGCTACTGCTGAATATGTTGCCATCATAGCACTCAAAACCAGTTTTGATGTAGAGGTGAGGATGACTTTAGGTGACTTGAAAGAGGTTTGCTTTCTCTGGTAATTGTCTTTCTTATCTTCAGAAACTTAAGCATAGAAAATACAAATATGAGCAGAAGAGATAGAAGAAGTGAAGTACAGAAGTGGAAAAAGATGCAGAAAGGAGGTGTCAGGCAGGTGTATGAGAATTACATAAGGGAGGAAAATCACGTAACCTTCAAGTCAAGGGTAGCTTCCTGGATCTGTGCCCATGGCAGAAAACCAGAGGTTAACACAAACAAAATGTTGGTGGATTTATAAAAAATGAAGAGTACTTGTGACAGTGGTGTGAGCTGTTGATAAGAGGGCAGGTCTTTGAGGTGGAGACCTGTACAATGGCTAAAGATGGAAGTCATTTGAATGGCATGAAGCTTGAAAGCCCATTGGCATTCGTAGAGATGCATTCTTTTGAAATGTTTTACCAATGTGCTTTAAAGATAAATTGAACTCTGCTCTTCTTCGCTTACTTAGGTTTTTGGCAACCAGCTGATCCCTTCCAGTATGCCACTGAAGAAAGCAACAGTGTTCCTCAACCCAGCAGCTTGCAAAGGGTAAAATTCCCTGTTCCCTACACTCATACATGAGGCCCTCTTTCTGTATTTTTGCTCTGCCATCCACTTTAAAAGCCAGCCAGATTTTTGAGCTCATTTTTACCTCCCTCTGATGCCAAGCTGGTGCTATGTAACTATGCCAAACTTTATTTCACTGAAAATATTGGGATGAGAAATAGAACTAGGTGCTTGAGGTGAAAGAGTGATTTCTAAACCTATGTATATATTTAATTTTTCTTCTGTCCTGTGTTTCGGCCTTTGTCATTCCTTTGTGTGTGGAATTCTCTCATATTGCTTCCAAACTTCTGTATGTGATGCATTTCTGTCCTCAAAAACTATAGAAATAAAGAGATGACCTTGATTGCTTCAAGACTTGAAGTTAGCCAGCAGTGACCTTACTTCTTTGGGAACCTGTCCTTGAAAAGGGATGTGTCCACAAACTGAGAGGCTAAATATGGGCTCAGAGCAAGACTTCTGAAAGAGGTCGGCTGCTATTTTTGCATGCTCATTAGCAGAAAAACAGTAATCTTGGATATGCTGTGTGTCTGTTTCTGCTGATCAGCTAAGCTTCATATCGGTTGCATCTTGCGGGAGAGGCAGGAGTTGTTAGTAATAATATGAAAGGAATAATATACCTGACATGGAAGTGCTTGGACTTACGTGCTTTTGTTCAAAACACCCATGACTAGAAAATGCAAAGTGTTAATAAATTAAGTCTCTGACTTCTAGACTCATGTTTGCTTGTAAGCAATTTATAGTTAATGGCATAATTGGTTTATTATGCAGTTACAGGCAGAAAATGTATCAGTCCTTTAACAAAAGAAGGTCACATAAGATTTTGCTTCTAAACTTATAATATGTAACAGTAAATGTTTTTTTAAAAATGTTTCTGAAAACCTACAATGAGCTTTCTTTGTGGTTTTAAAGCCTGGTGCTCTGAAAGGCATTAATTTTCTAATAAATTTCTTTCTGGAGATCTTGTTTTGTTTTGTTGGGTTTTTTATATTATTTTGGAGAAAGCTGGATAACCTCTTCTGCATTTATTAAAACTGCAATAAAAACCTGACATCTGAGAGATGAGTCTAGAAATGTAATACATTTGAACCAAATGAAATCTCATCTTCTCTGACTGGCAGGTTGAGTGACTGATTGTGTAGATTATATGCTCATTTTTAAGTAGATTTTGTGTTCTTATTAATTTGTTTCTTTCCTTTTTAATTTTATTTTAGCTACCAGACTAATGGAATGTTTTTTGCTCTGTCATTTCTAGCAAAGCCAGAAACCTTTTTGAAGCAAATGCTGCTCCAATTTTGCACTTATCTGGCTTGGATGTAACTGTAGTTAAGGTAAGAACTGATAGGTTTTGCTTATATTGATATATTGTCTGCTCTGCTTTCTTCTCTTGAAGCATTGAAATTAAATTCTGTATTCATTTGAAGTTCTCAGTCGTCCTGTAGACATCTTGTGGGAAGAAATAAATACTGAGTTGTTAAGCTGGTACTTAATCTTTTTCTTTTTAATTCACAGTTAATTTACCAACTGTGTATTGAGTTTTTAATTTTCAGTTAAAGCAGTACACGTGCTTATCTGTCAGTCTAAAGCAGCCCTTCTATAATTCATGTTTGAGAGAAAACTCTAAATATTTGAGTGCTGGCTAGTGGTGTGTGCCCATCACTGTTGAAATTGTCCATTCTGCCTGAACTTTCAGAATTCAGAAGCGAGGAACTTTGATGTGCAGTGGACCTGTTCAGAATAATTAAAAATAACCTTCTATTTTTACATTGAAAATATCTGTCTGTATCCCCAGATAATTTGACATTTCCATCCTGAAGGCAGATCACTGAGCTCTAAATGGTGTGAATTAGCAAGAAGGTTTTCTTTGGAAAAAAAGAAAAACAACAGGAAGGATTCTGATGTTTTTGCAGGTTTTTGAGGCTCTGATATGTGGTTTAGTAGTCGCTGTGTCTTAGCAGTGAAGTACTCTAATATGTACCTTTCAGTCTTGGAATCTTTTTCACAAGGTTTAGTGTTAAAATGCTGGTGTTATTAATGCCTTTCTCTGATCATTGAAAATACCTAACCCAACCCTAAGAGAAAAAATTATTTTGCAAGACTTAAACCTGATGCTTTGCAGCTTCAGACCTACAAGTTAGCAAAGCAGAGTGTGGCTGGTAACTGGGGCTGAGATATCCCTGTAAAAAACACTGATCTTGCAGAAAACGTTTTTGATGGTTTCAAAAGTCAGTGTACTCTTTACTGCTAAGCCCCTTGTTAACAGCTTGCTGTTGGAAAGCAGCCTTTTATGTAGCTGGTGTTGTGTTTCAGGAGACACACTTGAGCACTTTGGCTGCTAGAGCATCATTTGCTTGTTTTTGTTGCAATGCAAAACTACCTGGAAATAAGATTATGGCTTCAATATTCTAGATCTATTCAATGAGATTTACTCTGATGTTTCATTTAGTCTTTATATGCTTGCACATATTATATTAGGCAGCAGACTTGTTTTATAAGTTGAAGAAATTTCAGTGATTGCAAGTAACGTACGGTATTGTGTGCCTATATGAGAATAATTATTAAGCAAATGGATAGATGATAGATGATTCTTTTTTTCTGTAGAAAAGAAATCCTAGAAACAGTCACTTGAGTTCTCATGTTTGGATTTCTGTTTCTTCAGACCGATTATGAGGGACAAGCAAAAAAGCTGCTGGAATTGATGGAAAACACAGATCTGATCATTATTGCAGGAGGAGATGGCACAGTACAAGAGGTACTGCAGGAGCTTTGTCCTGGTTTGTTGAGAATCCTAGGCTGAGGGTGAGAAGATTGAGTCTGTTTAATGTAGCAATATCATTAAGAAGTATTACTAGAGATTTGTCCATTTTGCTATATGTGTTTTCAGCCAATATTGCAGTTTTCTGGGAACAAGAAAACTCTGCCAATTGTTACTAGTCTAAAAGTGATGATGGAAGTGGGGGCAAAAACAGTGTGTGACATAAATATCTTCCAGAATTTTATTATAGAATGAGAAAATTATTTGGGAACACATGGTTTCTGTGTAAGATTTTTTCTTTCTGTGCAATGTAGCTGTAATGATTTAATTTTCAACATTCATTCCTGTCTGTACTTCCCAAGAGGAACGTGTGTTTTGCTAAGTGGGAATCAAATAATACGAAAATTACAAGGGATTGATAACAAAGCATGGTATGTATTTAATAAATGTCTGTTGTTAAGAGGATGAATGACAGGAACAAACTGGGATACTCTATTTTCCAGGGGGGGCTGGGGGATACTCTGTTTTTCAATGAAGGCTGTATTTTATGAAAGCATTTCCTGGGTGGTAACTACTGGCTTCATAAGGCAATGGATAAATGAAATGCAGTGGCTGTAAGAGAAAATGGTGTGAATATATCTGCAAGTTTCTCCTGGCCTTAGAATTGACCAGTGCTATTTTTGCATTATGCAGAGCACTGTTCAGTATTAAAACATTTACACTGGCATTGGTTGTGGTGCCAGCATATACTCCTGTGTATTCATAACCCTGTTTCTACTATGTTCATACATTGAACATGCCTCCTTTCCCATGTAAGCAACTGTAGTACCTTCCATAAAAGAGAAGCTGCTGCTTAAGTCTTTTCCAAATAGTAAATGAATTTTAGAGCTTTCTGCTGTAACTGAAAAACAGAATTCTCAGAGCAGAGCATTTCACATGTTTTTCAGGTCATAACTGGACTTCTGCGCAGAGCAGATGAGGTGAGCAAGTGTCATTTTAAAAATGTTTATTTATTAGAGGAAGTGTCATGTGCATCCACTTTGATCTTTTGGCCTCAGCTGTCTCCTACTGATAGGTTGCTTACTTACCTGGAGCCACCTTGCTGGGTAGTAAATCAGCCATGTCAGTGTCCTGCAATTCTGCCCATTGTTCTTCATTCCCTTTCTGGGGGAGTGCAATGGCTCCCAAGCCACAGCTTTGGGAGGTTTCCAGCATCAGACTGGGGACTGTGGAGAAGCCAACTGCACAAGTTTCAAAGACCCATGGACCAGCTGTGTATGCTGCTTTGTTTGGCAGAAGCACTGGGCGAAAGTACATGTTTTTCTTGTACAGGCTTGAAGCAGAATTTAGTTATGGCCATGCTCCTATTGCTTTATGATTGCTTTGCTGTTTTTTTCAAGGGGTGAACATCTACCTATGCAGATGGCTGCAGAAAGCAAATTTTAACCTCTCAAGGTGGATCACTCCAAATGGAAATGAGAGAGATTTTTCTTTTTGAAGAGGGAGGACAGTGTTATTGGAGAAAGAAGGGAATCGTTGTTCCCAAAACCTTCTGGCCGGAGCTGGCAAAAACTCAATTAAATAATCCAGACAAGATTATGATGATATCCTTGGCAGCTAGAATTGTATCTGTTTAGGCAGTTGCTTTGTCTGAATGTGACAAGAAAAACTCTGCAACCAAGCCAGAATGTTTAAAGGGGGGCTGGCTATTTCAATTCTGAGACATCAATTTTTTAGATTTGTTATTATTATAGTTGGCTCCTAAGACTTCTGTAATCTAAAAATCTGGAAGAAAAGTTCTAGAGGCTTTACTGGCTAGTTTTTCTTCTTTATTTTCTGACTTTTCTTGATGGAGCTTGGGTTGATTTGCCATAGAGTAGAAAATTCTGCAGCCGACACTATTTTGGGTGGAATACTGTATTGTAGTATTGCCACTGTGTAACTTTATGTCTTTGGCCAGGAAGGTCTTCTTGTCCTTCATATCACTCTGTCCTAGGAGTAGGGATCTGCAGTTCAGCCCCCTCACTCTGGCTCTGCTTCCCTTTTGGCTTGGATATGTCATGCTGCTGTTGCCTGGATAAGAAGAGCCTGTGCAAAGGTATTAAAACGCTGTTCCTAGCAGCCAGGGAAGCAGAGCATGACTGCATGAGCTGCAAACAGCCTGTCATCTGCACACTGTAAAACTATTCTGAAGAAAATGAAAGAAGGGTGTTTGAGATATGAAGACTTGCAGGTGACACAGAGATAGCAAGTGTGAGCACGAAGTGAGGGGGGTATTACTTAGTGCAGATTTGCAGTATCATCGTGCTGCTAGCAGCAGTGCCCAGGAGGGAGATGGTACATTGTGATATATGGTAGTTTACATTGATTTGCTGACACGCCTCAAGAAGCACAGCTTATTATGAGGTATAGTATAATAAGCTGGTCCTTCAACAAGGCCTTTTGCTGAACTATGGTACAGAAAAATAACATGGTCAATGACTTCCGAAAATTAGACCTTCTGCTGCTTCATGATTTGGATGCCTGAGGAATCAGTTAATTTCCTTAACTGGGAAAATCTCTTTGCCATGCAAGGTTATTCTATCAGAGGGGGATTTCTGTAATGGTAAATGAGATTCAGATCTTGTGATGACACTGTCAGTATTAAGAAAGATTGCAGATTGCTGACAGAATCCATGCACTAGTTAGGACGTGGTTGCCAACCTGCATGTAACAATGCTCTTAATGGTTACAGAGAGCTCCTTTGTACCCAGTTGGCAGTGGTGGGTTCACAGATTCAGATGCCATGTTCTGAGTCATTACGTATTACTGCCTCATTTAAGGAAGTGCCTGGCTGCATAGTGCCAACAGGCTGATACCAGACACAGCTGGGATCTCCACACAGGAAGCTTTGTTCAGCTTGTGCAAATGTTAATTTGCTCTCCTCATGTGTCCAGGCTGCCTTCAGTAAGATTCCTATAGGATTCATACCTCTTGGAAAGACCAGCACCCTAAGCCACACGCTCTACCCTGAGAGCACAAACCAAGTCAAGTAAGTATTACATGTTTCTGAAAGGGGGCTTTTTTTTGTTTGTTTTCAAGGACCAGCGCTCTTTGGTAGCTTGATACTTCTGTTTTTCTTCAATGTTACATAGAGATTGGCAGTCTCTGGGCAGAGCCTGATGATTCTCTGGACTTGCCTGAGTTAACGACTTCCAAAAACTGACTAAAAATTAGAAGAAGGAAATGTATGTATTATGAGAACATTAAATAATCTGCTGTGGCTAATTTATATGTTACTGTGTGATACTCAGATTGAAAAAAATAATGTTAAAAAGATCAAGCCTCTTAGGAATAGTCAAAAAGGATATGACAAGGGTATGGCAAGGATAGGACAAAACAAAACAGAAAGAAGTCCTTTCTCCATTCTTTCTCTAGTTTGAGAATTCTAGAAACCAGTCTGTATATAACCTGTTTGGTGCCTGCAAAGTAAGGCATGCAGAAATACCTTAATGAGAAAGGCTGGATCCCATAACTGATTTTTTGAGGGTTTCTTGCCCATCCCTCTGATGGAACTGATGCTGGCAACTCTGCAGCAACCTGAATCTTCTCTATGAGCACCCTATGGGCATGAGCCAGTCTGGCAGTATCCTACTGGGTATGAGCCAGTCTGGCAGTAATTGCAGCCTGCATTTCAGTTTGTTATAAGATTGTTTTGTCCATTTCTAAAGTAAAAAGGCCAGCCAACTAATCTTTTCCCCACACTTCATTTCTTTTCAAGTTTTCCTTTCCTCTCCTCCCATATTAATGAACGCATTTCTCCTTGTTCCTGAAATCTGTTCACTCTGGTTCTCCCATTAACATTCTTCTTTGCGGAATCCTTGCTGGTATCCATCACATGTAAAACCCATGAGTAAACTGGTGTAACATCCTTCATTAAGACTACCAGAGTGCTTTGAAGCTCAGCAAGATGGACAAGCCTGTAATCAGCAGCTAACATTAAAATAATAATTTATGTTTGGGTTCTAAAGTTTGAAATGAATGATCTTCTTGTCCCAAGGTAATGAACTGTGCAGGTGAGACTGCAGCATATTGGTGAAGTTGAAAGGAATTCACTCAATAGACTGCTTAACAATCCACACCAATAACAGATTCTGACTTAAGTGCAAAAGTGATATCTTAACAATAAATACTTGGGCTTTGGTTCTTTCAGCATTATCTTACCTTTGGAGTGTAGGAATTGTAGAGGTCTTTCAGAAACTCAAGAGCTAGGAGAAAAGAAGATTTGAGGGAAGAACAGCTTCCTCCTCTGCCTTAATATTCTAATCCTGATGAAATTAAGGGCAAATTCTGCTAATTCACAGGGATATGAGACTGGACCTGAAAACTGCTTTGTTTTGGTTTGGTTTGGTTTTGGGTTTTGGTTTCTTTGCGTTTCTTTCCCGTGTCCAGCTGAGACACTGGAAATGTGTGCAAGGTGGAATTTAAATTTTACTGAACTTTGAAAAGGAAGGGGTTTTAATGAAGTAAATGCCTCAAAAGTCTGGACATAGACTTCTTTATAAACTTGTAGTTACAAAATCTTTAGTACCATGCTTAATGACTTGAAATGAGAAAGTGTCTTAGCTTTGGTCTGCAACTTATGGAGACAAAAAACATATGGGCTCTGCTGATAGGTAGATTTATGTTGATTAAAACTTCAAAACAAATTAACATACTCAGGCAATTCAATCCCAAATACATGATACCAGTCTCATGACCATTGTCTCCAAGGTTATTATACTTGCCATCAGTAAAATAAAGCCATTGTTTGGGTCCTTAGTGTGGTAAGTATCCAGAATGGCAGATAACAGAGTTGGCACATGATGTGAGCTGAAGAAGGAGGAATTTCTGCAAAGCTTAGGCAGAGAATTTCCTTTTGCTGTTCAGGTTTTTTGCTGTTCATCCTGTGTTGCAGCCACCCAGTTTGCTGTCTGAGTTCATGGAAGTGCTTTGCCAGAGTTCTTTCTCTGGAGTTGTTGTGATTGCTACAAAAAAAGACCCACATGGACTCGTAGCGGGGTTTGCTGAACAAAAAGTGTAATTTTAAAGCTTACTCTTTTCCTTCCTGTTTGTTTTCCTTTGCTTCTTTCCTGTTTGTTTTGTAGACATATTACTAATGCTACATTGGCCATTTTGAAGGGAGAGACAATTCCACTTGATGTCTTGCAAATCAAGGTAAAAGCATCTGCTCATTTGGCACCCAGTGTGCCTAAAATTTTCCTGTTCTGTGTTCTGTTTAGGTGGACTGCTTTTTCTCTGTAATGCTGTCATGAATTTTGGTTTATGATATTAGCATTTCTGATGGCAATAATTTCTCCACTGTATGCAATGACGTCAGATAGTCTAAACTGGAGAAAACACTAAAATGCCTGAAAATCTCTTCTTGAGGGACAGGGAGTATTGATGAATACAAAACTTAATAACACTGGTATTTCTATAGAAATGGTGAGAGATAACAATAGCTGTCTGAGCTGATTTAATGCATTCATATGTATTGTGAAGTTAATAGCTTTCTTTTACAAACTGAAAAAATACAAAAAAAACCCACCAACCTTTAACTATGGCTGTATGGTTTCTGAACATTATTTTTTGTTATTTTGTAAAATGGACACTTCTACAGCAAGAACTTAGTGTCACTGTGCACAGCTTCTTGCTTTTGCCTCAGAGTATCCACAAAATGAAGTGGCTATTGCTGGGTGTGCAGTCAAACTCAAATCAGCCTGTTCAAAACTTCAACTCTTCTGTTCCTCTCTGGGAACAGACAGAATGTATAGTGCTTAAATTCTGCTTAGCTTTATTGCTCTTAGCTACTTATCATACCTGTTCTGTGAAATTTCATTTTTGGGATTAATCATAAATCAGTTTTTATATAGAAATTTTTTTTTTTTGTTGTGAAAAACAAAGGTGGAAACAAGATAAGAGAAAGCCATTTTGCAATGTTTATATTTCTTTACAGGGAGAAAAGGAACAGCCTGTCTTTGCAGTGACTGGTTTAAGATGGGGATCTTACAGAGATGCAGGAGTTAAAGCTAGCAAGTAAGAAAATGCTGGGTTTTGAAACTGTACCTTTTTTAGCATCTGCTGCCTAAAAGGACATACCTCCTCTCATAAAGAAGTCATTTTTGAGTGTAGGCACTTGACAAGCAGAGGCACTCGTGTATTAGGTCTTGTATTACACACATGGGTGTGTAAGACATTTCAGCTTTTTTGTCTTTTGAAATAAATCCTTCTTTGGTGCTGTCCTGTTGTTTTAAGCATTTACTTTCTGCTTGCCTTGTGGTGCCCACTTCTGGAACTTTATACAGATTGCATAAGCAGAAAAAGCTCTCCCTTGAGTAAAGTCTAAGTAAAGTAATTGGCCATTGTTTTTCATCAGCTGCCAATGAAAAGATGCACGCAGACTCTGTAACTCGATTCCAACAAGGGACATCAGATGCAGTAGAAATGCCCTTTAGTTCCTGCCAGAAATGGCATGGACCGTGCCGTCTGATGGCTGTTCTCTGAATGCTAAACTAATAATTGTTGGGCTTTCTCCAAATGGACGTTTAATATGCCACTGTGTGTGTATCAAATGACTAACATTATCTGGTGTAGGAGCAGCAGGGCCAAAGCAGTTCAGTTCTCAAACTGTTACGGAGGAATTGCAGCACATGCCTCTCTTGTGCAGCAATACCATGTGTTTTGTGAATGAGCTACCTTTGTCTGAAAGCAGGAGGTACCAGACCTCGCAAATATTTGAGTAGGTTTGTGAAGTGATGTGGAGTGGGGGAGTAAACGGTCAGCGTGTTTGTCCATGGGAAGCAAGAGGCATTCTTGGTAGCTTGTGTAGGTGCCGACATGGCTGTGCTGCAGGCTGTCCTTCTAATTACAGTCCCAAGAATAAGGAAGTGCACTTCTCTTCCCTCTCACAGCTTTTTTGCACGTACCCTGCTTTTGCCTACTGTCAGCCTTCACATCTTTTCCTGCAGCAGTTCCCTTTCATAAGAGTCCTTTGGTGCTGGAAGCATGACAGCACCTTTTGTACGTGGGGCAGCATGAACATCCTCAAACCTCATTTTCTCCATGAATTTTCAAATACACAGAAGATGTGCCCAGTTGGAAAAGCACTTCAGCCACAAATGAATGGGTGCTCAGAGTGTGCCTGGGACAAGAACCATATATACTTGTCCTGTTTTTATGCTTCTGCTTTTGGTGGCCACGAAGAGATGGGTTACTGGGCTAAATAAACATTTGGTGTGTTTCGGTACAACTGATCTTACTCTGAAAAGAAGGCACCTATTACATAGGGAGTTAACCCATAAGACACAGTTCCAGAAATCTGTCTGACTGCCCCTCTGCTAAGCACTGTCCTGGTGCAGACATGCCGCTGGTTTATGTTTTTAAGGTTTTATTAGTTTACAGACAATTTCATAGCTTGATGGGAGGGGTGTGACAGCCGCCTGCCTTAGTAATTAATGGTATACTTAGATCTGCAGTACTCTTGAGCTGATGGAGTTTAATGTGCTTTGTTGACCTTCTTTGGTGGAAGACAGTGATCAAAATGTGTGCCAAGCCTGCCTAAATACAGTCACATCTTTAGATTCTATACAATGCTGTAAGGCTGGCAGGATTTTTATTTTGTAAAGCATTCATTTGTCCCAAAGGATTCTCAGATCAAAATCAATATTTGCTGGCTCTATTCTTTTTTCACTGAAGCTGTTGATTTTTGTTTGTTTGTCTCCAACCTCATTCTTTATTGCATATTGTGGAGATGCATTCCACCAGCAGTTAGACCACAGACCTTTAAATCATTCCCAATCGTATCATGTAACTAGGTAAAATTCTGCTACTGAGATGTCATGCTGCCTGTAGTGAAAATTTGTATACTGCATTTTGCTGATCTGTAACTTGGGAAAGGGATGGCGCTGCTAAGCTGTTGGTGATATGTAAAAAACATCTTACAGTATTGCGAAGCTAAAGGTGGTAGGGGAGTGCTAACTTCGGAGGCAAACAAGTCTGTGTGATCTGACTTCATGCAAGATTAATCCATTTCCCAATATCAGCCCCTGGATATTCTAAAGGTAGTATTTATGTTCCTTATTTCAGGTACTGGTACCTTGGGCCTCTGAAAACCAAAGCAGCTCACTTTTTCAGTACACTTAAGGTAAAGAGTAATTACAAGGAAAGTGTTTTTGTAGTTGGGAAATGAAAATGCTGACTATGCTTTTTATAATTTATCTGCAAGTTTTTGGGAAGGATTATGGTAACAATATAAAATGGGAGTGAAATTCAACTTGTTAAAAACTTACCAATTGACAGACTTAACTTCTGAAGAGATGAAGGAGAGGAGGAATACTTAAATAATTTCTTTACTGTAGGATCTGTTGCTGCAAGATCACCAGGGGGAGCCAGTAGCCACCTTTGAAACTGGAGAGCAGTAGTGGTGGTGAAGATAACCATTAAGTGCTCTGCCACCTTTCTCAACAGTCTTTCTTACGATAACATTTCATTCTGATTTATTAATCTAGCAGAAGTGTCTGTAATTAGACTGCTCATGCATGTTGATAATCAGGCTTCCATGTGTAGTAGAGTGAACATGAAGATTAATAGCTTATATCTCACCTTAAACTTCTCTATTGCTTAAAATTGGTCCTGGAAGGATTAAAATTTGACCTGCATGAAAGGTGAGGCATTTTCATTCACATGCTTTTCCTGTTCTCTGAACATGTAAGGAGCCTCATGAAAGGCTGTGGAAATACCCAGGAGCTGGGATGGTAGATGAGACTGTGCAGTCCAGCCATGCTGTCTGTGATAGCGCCAATGCTTCCTTTGTAGGAAACTTCTGTAAAGGGGAGTTAGATTGTAATGCATCCATTAAAGACATTTTTTTGTCTTTGCTGCTGTGCACTTCATCTTTTCTGGTTTTTCTGTGGCTGTCCTTTGAAACAGGATGACCTGTAGCCAAAACCAGTGTAAGAGCAAAGTGCTCACCGCTGATATTGGTAGGGACATTGTTATGCTGCTTTTCTCTTAAATCATTAAAACTTATCATTTGTGTATTGCCCTACTAATACAGCCTCTGTTTGTCCTGTTTATTATGTGAGTATGAGAGGGGAGTCTTTCCTTGCTCTCAGAGGTGTGAGGTAAATTCGCTTAACAACCTGTGCTATATGATCCAAAACTACTTCCAAAGTTCTGTGTGTAGAAAAACAATTGTATTGAGTACACGTGGGCTCTTGGCTGTGTTGTTTTAGTATCTACATTTAAAAAACAATCATACTTTTCCCTCCATAAGTCCTGTGTTTTGAGCATATCAGAAATCATTTTTAAAACAAGATAAACTTTGTCAGCACCTGGAAGTATTTTCGGAGCTAAGCCCATCATTTTCTGGCGCGGGAATCTGAAATATCACAGAGAATAATGTGTTACTTCCCCCCCCACCCCAGATGCTTTATAAAGCTCACCTGACTTGCCTTAAGATGTGTTGTGTTGCTGTCTATAAGCACCTGACTATAAGGTCAGATTTTGATTGTATGAGTTGTTAGAGAACAAAGGCCTGCCAGGTTTTAGTGCCTCTTGGCTGCACACAGCACTGTAGTATTTGTTTGCACTAGACCCCACTGTGTAGTTCTGTTTGAGGTTGCCTTGTGCCATGCAGAAACCAATTGTGCTTTCAGTCGTTAATGTTGACTTTGCCCGTTTTGGTTGTTTCCTCCAGCCAGCAGCAGCTGTGTCACCCTGCCACACATCAGCAGCAAGAAAAACATCCCTTTACCTTCTGCTTACAGAGAAAATACCTCTCTGTAAAATGCCTTCTGTGTGGGGAAGGAATAGATTAGTAGACTTGGGAACTGTGGGTAATATTTTCAAGCTGCAAAAAATGTCATCTCATGTATGAATCTGAAGGCTGGAGAGCCATGGAGTAGGCTTGAGGCAGTGGTGGGATCTGGGTAGCTCTGCAGGAGTACTTGAGAACACAGAATAAATAGGCTAAAGGACTAAGCAGAATAAACAGGTAGGTGCTAAATAAAAGGCCCTTTATCTTCTGTCTTTTCTTTCCATGTAAATCCAAGGAATGGCCTCAGAAACATCAGGCTGCTCTCATGTATCTGGGTCCAACTGAGAGACCTCCAGAAGAGCCAGAGGAGAAACCGTCCAGACCTCCTTTGTATGTGAGGCTTTACAGACGACTTCGGTTATACTGGTCCTCTCCTTCAAAAGGTGAGGTGTGTGTAGTTGGGCATAAACTTAAAGGAAGACTTTACTCTTTTAATAGATCAGAGGAGGAAGGGTTTATGCTTTACTTTTCTGCTTTCTCATTTTTATACTTGTTGTTGTTATTATTATTTAAAACTGTGACTTTTTCAAGATAGTTACAGTGTTATCTGCCAGAAACGGAGCAGAGCAGTGTAGGTCCTGCCACTGCTTCTGGTCTCATAAAGAAAAGTGCATTTGTAAAGAAACCAGGGTGTTTCCTAGGCTCACAGTTGCTTGTCATTGCTATGGAAGCCTCCGCAGGTGATACTTGGCACTTACCAGTGAGCTTCTTGAAATCTTCCTCCAACAGAATGACTTCTTAGTGAGCTGTCGAGAGAGAAGCAGCACTTGTTTTCCAAGGTGAGGGAGTTGCAGACACAAAGCAACAAAACTTAAAATAGGCCAATGAAACTTGGGCAATGCAGAAGCCTTAAGTGTCTTTTAGCACATCAAATTTCTTCCTATACCATAAATTTTCTTCTGTGTGCTCTGGCAACCTCTCTTGGGTTGGGTTTTCAGCTAGGCAGTGAGTGTGACAGTCTGCAGAAGGAAAGGGACTGTGTATTTTGCATAATCTGGTGTGATGCAAAGTCCTCATTCCTTCTTGGCTAGCAGAGGTGATTTAGATGGAAGCACAGGCTAAGTGACCCATATATGAGAACTGAACCATGGAGTTTCCTCTCATAGAAAATACACGTTACCACAGCATCCTGGATATTGTATTCTGTTTGGTTTTGTTAGCAGCACTTCGTGTTTCCTAAATGTTCTCGCAATAGTAGTCCAGGAGACCTGGGTTAATCCTGTGGCGTAAGGACTCACACAGCTGCTATATAATGTGATTAATATTCTTTTCTGCTGTTATGTGAATGCTGGTGGTATTTTTTTTTTTTCTTTCCTTCAGTACTCCCAGGCTCCTTTTTTAAAGACTTTGACGTTTGAAAGAAACAGCAGTAGTGGTCACAATGGGTCAGAGTGATTTTTTGCAGCTGGCATTGATGTTTCATGCTTCATAGCAGTGAAACCATGATCTGTGTAATTAAATTCCACTTAATGATATCTTCTTTTCTTGATTCGCAGAAATCCCCCAGGAGGTAGCCCCGGAGGACTGGGAAGAGCTGAAGCTGTCCACTGTTGAGCTTTCCATTGCAACTCAGAACAGGCAGCTTGATCTGACAGTAAGACCATAGTATAACTGGATTCCAGATGCTGCCTGCCCACACAGTTTTCCTTTCTTGCTAAAATCCCATTCTTGCGTCTATATAAACAAAACTTACTACCACATGCAGGAGGGGCCCATGACTGAATCCAGAAATGGGCAAGTTTCAGAGCCAGTGAAAAAGCACTGGAGACCCATGTAAAATGGAGATGGAAGAATTACACAACAAGGAGGTTCCACTAGCCAAACAGAAGCTTAGGTTACTGTGAAAGCTATTTGGATAGATGTCAGTCTTTAATTTTACTGGAAAATGCTAACACAATGATCCTGTAGTGGTGAGCTGCTCTTCATGTCTTCCTCATGGCTGCAGGAAGCCACTGCCACTACACCCACATTAACAGGAGGTGCTGAACTTACTGAAACGTGTTTCTTGCTCAGAATTCTCGGTCTTTAGGAACTTGAAAATTTGTCTTATATTGATATATTGTCTTTGTAGGATCAGACAAAAAAACCCAGGCAAATCTTAAAATGTCCTCCTGTTTTCTCTTAGAACGTACCACGTAAATGTTAGTTTCTTCATCAGTGGCTCATGATTTGGATCACAAATGTGTTAGTAATGGTAGAAGCTAGACAGAGATTAGTATTGGGGTTTTTAGTGTTTTCTAGATGCCACTTGAACACAACAGTTTTGGTCGCTGACTTGGATTGGAGTCAGTGATGTGAAGTAAAAACAGACCTACCAAGAAATGGAAGAGTATCTTATTGCCATAGACTAGCCATTACATCCTTTTATTTTTCTTTTATGCCTTCAAGATAACCTTAAATACTGGTATTGAACAAAGAAGTGGTGTAGAGTTCTCTTGCATATCCTAGAAAAATGTTTATGTTAGGGACGTTGTACTTTTCTGTTTCTAGAGCTGGAAATATCTTGATGTTGCATCTTTTTTTTCTACAGATGTGGACTCCTTTTAACTCTCACTTGTGAAGTCATTGTCCCTGTAGCCATCTAAGCTGAACAACAGCTTTCTAATCAATACTAGGGCATGTCTACTGAGTATTGTCAGACTCCTGTCTCTGTCTCACCTCAGATTCATTACTAGGCTGCCCTGTTGAAGAGAAGCTGATAAAGGCATACAGGTGCAGCTCAGGCAGTGCCTAGTCTACCTCTGCAGGTACAGCAGAGAAATAAAACGAGTTCTACTAATAGATGCATTTACTCTTACTTCTGTCATTTGATTGCATCTGCACTAGGACTTTTGCCAGGACAGAAATGTTGAAATAAATAAAAAATGAATTGTATCTTAATCTGAGTTGCTTTCCTGGCAAAAGCATTACTGTATACTTGGCTTAAGGACAGGTTGTAAATAGAAAAGAAGCTAAGTAAGGAGTTTAAAGGAATGATATCAAGAACACTTTGACTTCCAATTTATATTGTTTAAAATTCTCTTACTGAAGTGTTTGGTGGCTGAATGTTGCATCATTGTACTATTGCTTAAATTCATGAAAGACCCATTGATTAGAAATCTTTGTGAGCATAAGTTAACCCAAGTGATGTGCTATTTACTGTCTTTCATAAGTGTGAAGTGTAACAAGAAACCAAATGTGTGAATCATTTCACTTGTGGTATTTATTTTTGAATAGTCATCAGTGAGAAATGACTACTTACAATTTTATAACCCGAATCTCAAGATGGGAATGGAAAAAAGCATAAAATGCATCTTCTGCCTCCTTTTGGGACAAAGGACTGGGCATTGTGTGAACATATTGCAGTATCATGGGTGTGGTACTTTGAAATGTTAACTGCTTGATTTCTGAATGTGTTTTCTTTGCACAGCGCTCAGAAGACTTCATGAATATTTGCATTGAAGCGGATACTGTCAGCAAAGGGCAGTTTGTAAGCAGAGGGTGAGTATGGGAAGGCTGCAAAAAGATGACACAATCTCTGTATGACTCAGAACACTAATTCTAATGCTGTTTTCCCTCTAATCTTGTGCTGGAAAATTCAGAAGCAGATGACTACAAAGGACACCCATCACTAATGCTTCATGGGGATTACTGAGTCTGTTCTTTAAAAGTCTTATTACTTTTTCTTTCTGGAAACAAGGCAGAACAGTCTGCCTTGGTTCTTCCTCTCTTCTGAGTCTGATATACCTTTAACCTTTCCCCCATTGCTATTGATCAGTTCTACTTGGATAATACTGTCATAACCAAGTTTTATAGAAAGCATCCTTCAACCCTAGCTGCTCAGTGGATTGGAAGGCGGGTCACAGAGCTCATGTATTTGTACCAGTGGTGCCCAAAATTTTGAACCTTGATTAGATAGTCCCTGCTTCTAAGTGAAGAGCTCCCTTGATTCATAACCCTTGTGAGAAATTAGGTCTGAGCTGGAAGAACTTTTGGAAGATATGAATTTCAACAGGGACTTTAAGCAAGTATATTGGTACTGCTTGTATGTGGAGTAAGAAGGCTGCAGATATGAAGCGGTATAATGTAGAGAAAGAAAAAGCAAACGCATTGCTACCTTTGGGCTTGGATGTTATCTCATAGTGCACTTGTTCCCCCTACTTTCACCGGACACAAATATGAACTGCTTTTTCAAGCTTCTCTGTACAGTCCCCCTAGCAATACATTGCATCTTCAGTGCAGTTTTTACGAGCACCAGATTTTCCTACTAAATCAGAGTGCTCTTTTGCATGTTACCTTTTTATTTGCTAATACTGTTTTCTAATCCTAGAGCTCCCTCTAGTGAAAACAACGGAAAGATTTCAGCACAGTTTTACTTGTTTGTCATAACCCTGACAATTCTTGCATTTATGTCTTGTATATGATGTTGATAGCAACAGCAGGCTTCTTATTGAGCATCCCATGAGCCTCAGTGGGTATAGGATCTTCTGACCTACGCATACTCAATAGGTCATGTTACCACATGCAACTGCTTCTAAATTGACTGAGCCATGTGGACCATAGGTTACTTGGAACTGAAATTTTTGCTTTGAAGGCCAGAGAAGGAAAGGAGAAGATTTCCCATTAGCAGCAAGAGGAATCTGGCTTCTTAAAGGAGGGAGACAAAGGAGATGCTATGCTGGGATGTGGATGAATCTGTGGGATTTAAGGGGGGAGTATTTGAGGGTACACCCACTACAAAGAATGTCTCTTGTGTGGACTGGACATGCTTCACACAGTAGTATGTCCCATTTTCTAGCTGGAATTGCACTGTCATACAGAAAAAGGCCTCTGATGAGGGTTAACGTGCCCTGCTGGCTGGAGCTAATTAGAGGCAGTACCAAAGGCTTTGAGGTGCTGTTCAAGCAAAGTTCAAAGAAACAAGCTCTTTTGATTAAATAGTGTCCAAAAGTGTGTTGATAAGAAAGAAAGAGAAAGAGTGGTATACGGGGTGGAGGAGCAGCAGGAGGGACTGGTTAGCCCTGCAGAGAGGAGTCAGAATGCACCCTGTTTTTGCAAGGCAAAACTGGGGTGTTCAGAAATGCTCTTCACCACACAATGCCCTTGGGCAGCTGGGTTTGAATCAAGCCCATTGTGAAAGGCTTCCCATTGCTTAGCACCAAGTTTGTCTTTGGAAATGCGTGAAGAAGCTCCTTATTTTTGTCTCTTTTAAAATGCATAAACTCCAACAGAATTTGGGGGGGTTGGAAAGGTTTTTAGGGAAAATACCTTACCAGTTCAGATATTGAGGGTATTTTTTTTTTATATTGAAGAAGTCACTGACATGAGCTGATCAGAACTGATGATCAGAGAGAAGAAACAACGTATCCAGCAGGAAACTACTGTGCAGTGTGTGGGTGTAGGGATGCATCAGAGTGCTGGAGAGCAACTGCTGTTGGATTTCAGAGAAAGGAGTAGATCATCCCCGGTGTATAGAACTGCCCTCTGGCTGTGGATCAGATTTGTGTGTACACGAGCATCTGCAGAAGGGGTGGAGCTGATATTTAAGATAAGGTGGGGGAAGAACAGGTAATGTCAGGCGTTGGTGGTATAGTGGTTAGCATAGCTGCCTTCCAAGCAGTTGACCCGGGTTCGATTCCCGGCCAACGCAGAGCTCTGTTTTTTTTTTTCTCCACTGGATTAGATCATCCTAACTGAGGTCATAAAGCACGTGCAGGAAAACGGGGTGATGAGGCCCAATCAGCATGGGTTCATAAAGGGCAGGTCCTGCTTGACCAACCTGATCTCCTTCTATGGCAAGGTGACCCGCCTGGTTGATGAAGGAAAGGCTGTGGACATTGTCTATTTGGACTTGAGTAAAGTACTTGACACTGTCTCCTAGTGTCCTCTTGGAGAAACTGGCTGCTCATGGCCTGGATAGGTGTATTCTTCACTGCATTGGAAACTGGCTGGATGGCTGAGCCCAAAGAGTGGTTGTAAATGTCACATCTAGTTGTCAACCGGTCACTAGTGGTGTCCTTCAGGGCTCAGTGTTAGAGCCAGTGTTGTTTAATAACTTCACTGATGATCTGGATGAGGGGATCGAGTGCACCCTCAGTAAATTTGCAGATGACACCGAGGTGTCTGGGAATGTCAATCTGCTGGAGAGTAGGAAGTATCTGCAGAGGGATCTGGACAGGCTGGATCGATGGGCTGTGGCCAGTGGTATGAGGTTCAGCAAGGCAAAGTGCTGGGTCCTGCACTTGGGTCACAACAACCCCATGCAGTGCTACAGGCTGGTGGAAGAGTGACTGGAAAGCTGCTGAGCAAAAAAGGCCTTGAACACTGCCAAGGATGGGGCAGCCACAACTTCTCTGGGCAGCCTGTTCCGGTGTCACCACCCTCATAGTAAAGGATCAAATGGAAATAAAAGAATCAAATGGAAATTATTTCTGATCCTTTTGTACTGAATCACTAGAGAGGCAATCACTGCAAGTGGAGTTGTGTCTATTTGCTTCTACCTTTGGCTGATCTTTAATTCCATGTCTTGTGGTTTTGAGCCTACCTCGACCCTATAATTGCACATGTATAGAGCCTTACTTACTCTCATGAATCAAACCCATCTACTGCTCACCAAAGTGCAACATGAAAGACCTTGTTTGTTAAACTCTGAGTAGGTTAAACTTTAAGTGGAGAATCTTGCTGCTTGTTTGTACAGCACTGTATAAACTGACAGTATTGCATGCCATCAATGATTTATAATTTATATTGCCAGGAGGATGTTTAATTCCCTCATATTCACTCATTAATCTTTTACTATATATGTATTTGATTAAAACCAAACTTTGCACACTTAATCCTGCTTCTGTCCTTCTCTGCCCTTTCCTTTGGTATCTTAACCTTTCTTCCTTCATCTTTGTTTATCATCTCTTGCTTCAACCCTCTCTTCTCATGTTATTTCTTTAAGGGATGCTTGCATTCCTCAGGGCATAGGCAGCTTGGTGTATAGAGAGAATGCTTGAGAGCTGTGATGTATTAATGCTGTATCTCTGCTATCCCCTCTGGTACTCCTTGTTTGCTGCTGTGTTTTGGGAGAGGGACCCAAACTGAAGGGTTACTGCCTGGGGTGCGGTGTCCCCTTTGTCAAAGGTCAGCCAAAAGGTTATGTGTGTTTTCAGTCAGGAGGCCAGAGGTAGGTCAGCATACCCAAGAGCTTGTGCTTACTCTGCAGCAGCACGCATTGGGAAAAGGAATTGCAACACGTTGTTCTCTAACAGTTGATCCAATGACAGGACAACAACTTAAGTCTTGAAAAAGAACATGTGACACTTGCACCACCAGCTTTCTAAGACAGGCATCTGCCTTTGCGCTTCCATTTGACATCTACAGAAGTGGGAGAGTAGCGCTTCTCTTAGTATGTAAATAAGAATTTCACAGGTACCAGAAGAGAGTTACAGACAAAACCAGATAGGTTATTTGGAATGTATAAAATTATGATTTTTTGAGGGGGTTCTTCACATGGAATGATATAAAAGCAGCTTATAAGAAATGTTATGTGGACTGGTGTTGATGTGAGATGGGGGTTCTTTGGGTATTAGATGGTAATTTAGTGGTTCAGTTTAACTATAATTGTATCTGGGTTTTTTGGCTTAGGGTTGTTTAGGTTGCTGGTAAATCATGTGGCTGCATGGGATATGAGGAGATGATAGTCATTGCAGGAATTGCAGAGTTCAGCATGTAAGTAAGTGAGGAATGCAAACTGTGCTGTATGTTCAAATATACAAAACTCTATGTTCAAATATATTCAGTGAGCCTCAGAGCAGAAGGGGGTTGGAGGCTGTCAGTGCATACCGATACGTATTGACTGCAGCAGAATAGGGAATGTCTATTTTCCTTTCTCACATTTAAACCCACAAATATTTGTATATACGCATAACCTCCAAGTTTACCAAAGGCGTAGATTTACCAACCCACAGTGACACGTGATTCCTAAAGATGGCTGTTTCCAAGAGAAACATCTCCTAACCTTGCCTCTCTTTTGGTTTGAACAGAAGTCAAAAGATGCATGATCCACATATGTGCCCTGAAGGGAGTCAGTGCATCCAAGCCAGCAGATGCATCTTGCAACTTCCAGAGGTGAGAAGCTGAGGGAGCTGGAAAACTGTCACGTTATTTCATCATACCAGTTGATGCTACACATAAGGAAATCCCTACTCCAAATCTGGGAGGTTGATTACACTGCCAGTAAGACACTCAGTTCCTCAGTGCAGCATCTAAGTTTCTGGCCAGGAGACACATACTGGAATTTCCCAGTGATCTGAGTCAAGTGCATGCCAAGCAGTCACCAGATTTGTTCTTAGGTAAAGTCAGCCTGCCATTTCTGACAAACAGTTTTAATCATTGGTGACTTTATCAGCATTAAAGAAAACACGAAAATTCTACTGCTGAGTAATTCCTGAGCCATGAATTACTTTGCATCTCATATTCAGATCAATATAGTAAAAGAATACCAAAAGATGTTTGTAACATGAGTTTAATAGGAGTTACTTAACAGGCACTTATGCAGATTAGCTTGTGTCACCACTGGCAGACTGAGATCTAAGTCCATATACTTGTGGTTCCAATAGCAAAGAATCCTTCAGTATAAACAATGTGGGTCATTAAGGCTCCCTAGCATTTAATTACCACCACTTAGCAACTAAGTGAGGTAACATCTTACGCAACAGATTCTGAATATATTATGTGAAGAATAGCTCTCACTGTGTTGCTGGGACCAAATGGGCTGGAAGGCATAGGGAGGGGGTCATCTTGGTTAAGACTTCGTTATTCAACTGGGTTGATCAGTAAAACCAGGTATCAGCATTACAGCATTGCTGCAATAATGTGTTTGATGTTTAACCCTGCTCACACTGTTATCTGTACACAGGGCACTGAGGGATCCTTTGGCATTGATAACGAGGAGTATGAAGCTATGCCTGTGGAGGTGAAGCTATTACCCCGGAAACTCCGGTTCATCTGTGATCCCAGAATGAGACAGCAGATGCTCCATGCAGCAGTACAATGAGAATTCATGGCAAAGGGGCCAGTGTTTACCAGTCTTATCGGGGTCTCTTCAAGGCACACAAGACCTTGCTAACTTGATTACCCCCACCAGACTAATCAGTCTATTTGGCTGTATAGTCATTTGGCTATTTTTATGTGGGAGGTATTTCCATTGGAAGCAGCTGATTTGGCTGATCTCAGAGGGGTAAAAAATGCAAATGAAAATTCTGAGAAATGCATGTTAATTTGATAGCATCTTTTTTTTTTTCCCCAGAGAAGCCATCAGCAGTCATTTACAGCACTGCAGGCTGACTGCTGTGCGCCAGATGCTACTGCTTTAATGCGATTGTATATTAAAGTAAAATGAAAGCACACTTGTCCTTGTTTTAGGAGGTGAAGTCTACTTTAGTTACCTATGTATAAATCTTGCAAAACCATGGATCTTGGAAAAAATTATTTTTAGATAGTAATGCTAAGGAAGTCTATGAAACGTTGGAATTGCTACATTAAAATAGTTGGTTACCTACTCTGTCACAAAATACACTGCAAATTGAGCGGGGATTCAAAGCTTCAGAGGAAGTTAAAAAAGTCCCATATGTACCTGGGTAAGATATGTTATTTTTCTTCCATCTTGCCAGATACAACAGCACAGTGTTCCAGTTAATAATATAGTAGAAATCTATTCCTTTGTTCAAGTTTAGGTACATTACAGAGCAGCAAATTGGAGAATGTCATCGTTGACCCAAAGCTGTATGAAGGACACGTTTTAACAAGCCAAATGAGTCTGGGTTTTTTGTAAGTATTCCTTTTATTCCCGTAGTAGAATAACACAAATAAGGGCATCCAAATAACTTTTATTGTTCATTGTGTCTGGTTGCTATTCTCTAATGTAAACAGTGCTCACCATTTCTTACACAATCTACATCCCCTTGCGTCTCAGTACTGTAATTAGTTTTGTTGCTTTTCCAAGCTTTTGTTTATAGCTTTGCTTTAATTGCTGAAAGGAAATATTATTGACATAGGCAAGGTTATCTGTTGCCCATTTTATTACAGCTTACAAGTTTACATGACTCTGCTTTGCTTACTGGAAGAAAAAAAAATGGGTTCTTACTTTTCTGATGTGACTGTTGCTTGTATGTAGTCCCTGTCTGTTATGCTGTGATCTAGTCTAACTTCATCTGTTGATTCTTTGCTCTAATCAAAATAAGGCCATTAGTGAATTGCAGCTTTGTTAGACTGCATCCTGGGTGCTGCAGCGGCAGCATCCTCTGCTGGAGACTTGCTGAAGGAAAAATGCTTTGCAAGGGGAAATAGGGTTGATTTTCCACAGGATGCTGGAACCAAACTGAATGCTGTCCTACTCTTGGCTATATGGTGGAAAACCTAATTACCTCAGCTACTGGGCAAGCACTCATCCCTTTCTTGACCAAGATCTAAGAGGGCAGAAGCCTGCTAGTTCTTTTTAATAGTTATGCTGGTGATAGGACCCAAGTTGTGCTGTCTCTCTTTTGATCTGCAGCAGTTAAGGGTGCTCAGTGGACCTCTGGGTCACTCTCCAAGGAGTACGTCGGCTGTGCGACAGAGACATTTGGAAGGTTGCTCTGCAGCCACTGACTCCTTCAGAGTCAGAGGCAGTTCTCACCTTACTGAATTTTTCCTCAAGCTGATGCTTCTCTAATGAAATCAGCAATGTTGTTTTTATTTCTGTCAAGTGGCAGGACAGACAAGGCAGCAGCCATTTCAAAAACATACACTTTAATTGTATTAAAAAAATACCCATATTTTAGTAAGCAGTTTCTCTTCACAGCTACAGCCCTATGGGAGCAGCCACACATCTGCAAGATGCAGACAACATCAGAGCTGTTATACAGAACTGTTATAACTGTTATAACTACAACCAGCCTGCTGCAAGAGGTGAGATGGTAAGAACTAGCTTCTGGTTCATCTCTACCATTTTACAGGGAAAACAATTAATTCTCTTCCACAGTATCAGACACATGGCTCCCACTGCAATGTTGATTCCTTGCTTGAGGATAACCAAGAGCTCCCTCAGAATTGGTATTGTTAATGCTCTTCTGATGTTAAAGTGCTAAAGATCATCTGAGACACAGGCTGATAATTAAATATTCAGATCAGCATAGGTTGAATAGCTTGTATAAATACCATTCATTTTTTTCTCCCCTCCTCTATAGTTCAAAGGCCTTCCACTACGGGGTGATTCTAGACCTCTGAATTGCAACATTCAGAGGGGGGTGTGTGAGGCAAATATTAAATAAAATAAGCAGGGTCTGAACCTGCTATCTGCAGTGCTGAGGAAAGGGCTCAGTTCTCATGTTTCTGTCTGACAGCAAGACAAACAACGTCATATAAACTCCAAGACAGGAAGGAAGAGTAGAATCCTAGGTCCCACTCTTAAAAATGCTTATCCTGGCTTCAACTTACAGTCCATTCTAGAAGGACTTTCAATACTGTAACATAAATAAAAAGGAAGGATAACAACTTAAGGATGGACAGCCCAAGGCACCTGTTTATTTTAACCACAATTAAACGCTCCCATTTGAATGGCATGTTGCATTAACCAGGACATGAAATCCTGACCCACAGGCATTTAACACCCTCTGTTTTAGACAGACATCATTCTGTTAAGTAAGTACATCCCAGTCCCTTTCAAAAGACATTTATGTTGTCTTCTAACATAATCACTAGACCACTAGATTTGGTGGGGGTAGAAAGGAGACAGCAATCAACTTACTTAGAAGTAAGAGCTAGGATAAGAGAATTTGGGTTAGTGTGCATACTTTGTACCTAGACTGCTGCATTAGGACAGAGTGCTCTTGCTCTACAATTCCAGAAACCACTGCCTTTCTATGTCTTGGAGCAAAACATGCTGTCTGGAGCAAAACATAGTCTGTCCCCAGGAAGGCCATAACTACTCCTACCTTTTTGCCCATTAATTTTGGCAGTTTTTAAAACTGGAAGCAGTATCACAGTAACTGCTTTACAGAATAAGCTGTAGAGTAAGCTGCTTTCTCTTGAAAAGGTGATGGAACTTTCTTCTGCCATTAAGGATGCTGGATAGGCGAGCTTATCTCCTGTGACAGACATGAGCATTGGCACTAACATACATTGGAGTAATTACTTCATATATACTAGAAAAGAAGTCTCTAAGCCAAATCTAAAAACTCTTGGTTCAGTAAAATGTCTTTCTCGTAGTATCCAGTATAGTTCTTAGTTGTACTTGGCTCTATGCAGCTTGTCCTAACCATGCAGTGAGAAGACTTTTTCATGTTTTCAGTGTCTGGTAGGGTATCCCTTGTTTTTATTTCTAGTTTTTATTTCTCTCATGCTTTACGCCCCAGTTGAGATAGTACAAGTAGTAATAATTCATCGCTTCTTATTATACATTTCTAGTGCAACTTGAGTTAAGATGCAGTTATGAAGCTCTTGCTCTGCTGTTTAAACTCAAGTGAGTACCAACTGAGAACCTGCAGTGGCTATACTATGCCTTGGGTGTTTGTTAGAGAAGAACATTCCAGATTCTGTCTAACACGGCACAGGATATACCTGGTTACAGTAACCACCATTCAACCTGGGCTCTGATCACAAGCAACTGACCAGAGGCATCACACCACAGAAACTAAAGGCACCACTGTAAAGGCAAAGTATGGAGAAGATTTTATGGCAATCAGCAATACCTACCTTTATGCCACACTTTTCTGCCTCTTTTAATTCAAAATACACTCGGTAACTGCCTCCCTTCCAGCTGCTAGTATTCAAAGAAGCAAGTATTAAGTGCCAGGGAGGGGATTTTAAATGTCTGCACTTAACTGTTCTACCTTGAATTACATCATCTCCTGGAAAGGTAAGATTCAGTTAAATTGGTTCCAGACAAAACCAGCCTGCTGAATAAGCCATCAGGTCCCAAGCTGTAGCCATTTGTTTGTATTATGTACCCATGTATCAAGGATTTTTTTTCCACATGTGACAACACCAACAGCAATGTCTGTTAGAAAAGGAGAGTGCAGGTGGAAAGTTCTGCAGCAAATTAAACAAGGAAGGATGAGGAGAGAGAAATCATCTTCTTGTTTTCTGTCTGGCAACTTCCTGACTTTTGTAGTGGTCACCTGCCAAGAGAGGCTGTAGAGAAGCAGTGTTACAAGGAAGAGCAAAACAGGATGTAGCCACCCAGACAGGATGTAGAATGAATGCTACTTTTACAATAACCTGCTTGGTTTGATGCTTCTGCACCCATACTCCTGCTGGCAGCTGAAGACCTAGTTTCTGGAAAGCAGAAGTTTAATAAACGTCAAATAGTAATTTCATGAGGCTCTGCTCAGTGAGCTCTTAGCAGTGCTGTCTAGTAGACCTGATGTTCTGACAGCTTGTGAACAGTGCTCTAATGCAAGGTGTTAGAAAGCCTCCGGCTGCAGAGGCTGTAAAATTTCAGTGACAAAGATTTGTTTCTAGTTAGTTCAGCAAAAGAAGACTGACATCAAAGAGAATAGAAAGTCATTAACAGCTGACCACAGCTCAACTATGTAGCAAACCTTCAAGAAAGTGGGAGGAAGAATTGCTAGAGACTAGTTTCAGTTCCTTTTTTTGTATCGGAAGGAAAGTAAGTGACAGCTACACTTCCTCAGGGATCTTCACTGCAGACAGCATGTTACAACTGAAGTGGAGGTTAGAAAAAAACCATGGAGACTGTGGCTCACTTTTATACTAGAGGTGCCAATTTAAAACCAAAGCCTTTTCTTAAGGAAGAGAGACTGGTCTTTGCATTAAATGATACTCAGCTCTGTTTTTACCTCTTTCTCCATTTCTTCTCCTTTTTCCTCTTTCTCCCTTTTCCCCCCAACCTTCTAAGGATGATAACATTACAGTTGTGAGCAACTGGCAATACAAGCTGTAGCATGTTTTCTCCTGTAGCACCCAAAAACATCCAAAGCCCTGAGAAAGCTGGCAAGGGAGTGAGTGCTCAGAGACAGGCAGATCACAGGAACAGAATATGCTGAAGCTCATACCAAGGAACTGTGCAAAAAGCCTTGTGAGGCCCTCAATTCCACACGGCACTAAAACCTCTGAATCCACAGCAAGCAAAACTATCCCTTTGCTGCTGATAGCCTTAAAGAAAAAACAGGCCATGCCAGCCTCCTTCCTTCCAGAGGGAGACAAGCCACAGAGAGTCTACAAAATGGTAGGAAAAATGGATACATCAGCTACAGTTTGCATTCCTACAAACCCCTGAAAGCCTCCAAGAGTGCTGAAGTCTATTATGGTAGAAGCAGCAGCTAATTAACTATAGCCACAGTTCAGGAAGAACAGTTAGCTTAAAGCTGATGCTTCTACTGCCTAAAGGATTTGGGGCAAAGCAGGATGTCACACCTAAACCCCACAGTACCATTCTTGGATTTCACATGGCAAAGGGATTACTCTTTACTGGGATAGCTTTCATGGAGGTAACCACTGGTCCTGCATGAACTGAATCCTACTCTTTCCACAGCACAAGAAGAAAACACTGTCCATCTGGTTCTACTGCTTCTCTATCCAGGAAAAAAAAAAGGTTTGCTGTTAGACACTGCAGCTGTACCAGTTAAAAACAGCAAACTCAAAGGGAACTTCCTGCAAACTGTGAAGGCACTCTGCCTCACACTGAAAGCCAAGGACAGCTGCAGGCAGTGCTGAAGGCTGCTTGGCAAAAAGTGGATCAGCAGACAGTTTTAAAGCAAAGGAGTGACAAGTACCATGTGCTGCAAAGGAAGGGCTAGTGACATTAGTTAAAGCATACTTATTCAACCCAATCCGGCCCAGCACCATCCAAACTGAGGCTGGAGAACATACTGACTGCAAGGTGGCTCAGTGATATTGGTCCCTGTTAAATGGGAGACCATCTTGCTGGTTTGAAGATTTTAAACCAAAGCAGCAGGTGTGATGCAACTGAAGACCAGAAGAAGTGGTAGGAGGGATCATGTAGAGATGGTGCTCTTCTCCAGCTATGAGATAGGGTAGGTGTAGTCTTTGCCAGTTTATACCACTTCAAATGCTGGAAGTGAAACTGTGCCACTCTGGCAAGCAAAGTCATAAGGTCCTGTAGCACCCCCTTATTCCAAACTTGCTTCTGCCACTGATGAGGATGGGTAGCTTTATTCCAACTCAACTGCTAGAAGTTGGTAAGGAATGCTTAAAGGAGTCATAGTTTTTATCATTGGCTTACCTGTCCCCACCAATAAACATGGTAGGACAGATGTTTTATGAGACTGAGTTGTGCTGAAGCTCTCTTTAGTCCCCAGGTGGAAGAGGGGATGATAGGAGGGTTTTCCAGTCAAGGCTTGAGAGCTCAGTTACAGCAGTTCACATTGGTCCTTATCAGACAAAGTGCTTTCCTGAAGCCTTAAGCTCTCAGGTATCCAGGCTAGGCCAAAACCTAGCTATCACTGGCAACAGCAAAGATTGCTGCAAACATGCCCCTGGTCCTATCTAAGCAAAAAAAAACCACAGATGAAAGAGAAAGGAAGACAAAACCAAGTACTAAACAAAACCAAACCTGGAGCAGGTACTCATTGGGAGGTTGAGGGAGAGAAAATAAAATCACATTTTGTTTTAAAATTATAAATACTCTCCCTTTAACATTAATCAGTGACTGTTGCTGCGGTGAGTTCCAGTGATCCTCCTAAGCAATGTCTGGTAGTCTTTAAAAAGTGATCTTTGCTCCCCATCTCTTGCCCACGGTTTAAGTGCAGCAGGGGTTGTCAATGACTAGCATAACATCGATGCCATATACTTCCAGCAGGTCCAAAAGGAAACTTCGATCCCCTTGGGGATCCAGGCCCATGCCTCGTGCGTGGTCAGCTGTCAGTGTCTTGTCCTGGCTGGCCGACACCTCCATCAGCGTCTGAAATATGCGGTTGTTCTGCTCCATGAAAAACCTACAGGATAAAGTCAGCTAAGATGACGGCATTGGACCCCGAAAAAGACTGCATATTTACCAAACAGGCAGCAGAGCCCCAGAACTGCGTTTAACCCCCTTTAATCATAGATCCCACCTTCTTAGGTGACGCTCTAGTATTTGTTCACTCACCCTATGGGTGACCTAGAATAAACAAAGATAAAGCAGTAACTTTTAATTTACAGCAGTGCTTCTGTCAGACTGATGATTTATGGTAGGCATTTGACTCTTGAGAAGCAAGCCACGTTATCAGCTAATGTATACTTTGTGGTAGCCAAGTGGGTACACCAGACCTATAGCTCCCATAATGCAAAGGAGGAAGCGGTATTGTCATCCATTAGTAAGCCACTGGGTAAATAAATTCTCCATTACTGGTGCAGAACGCAGCAGTGAGAGCTACTTCTGACCTAGTGCTTTCCTAGGAATGTGCAAGGCTGTTCAGAAAGAGCTCTGACTACATCTCCGCAGTTCAACCATCAGAGCTCTGTCCTGACAGCCCTTCACACAGTTTCATCCCATTACTTGCCTCCTGCTGCAGACTGTGAACAATAGCAACAGGCAGTGAAGATCTTCAGAAGTGGTAGAGTTGTGGTTTTCATCTAATTCCATACCTCTAACTCTATAGCCAGTTCTGGTTCCTCTGTTTGCCAAGTACAAAGCCAGCCACATCAATGGGCCAATCCTTCACATGCATTCTTATCTCCACAATGTACCTCCCCCAGCACAGTACAGTGCCTGCTTCCCACACTCTCCTTTACTGAACCAAATGTTCTGGCATGAAAGGTCGTATAGTGCTTAGGTTTTAAAAAAATGGGAGGGGATTCCTGCATTTCTAATTGTGGTTTTACAATTCCCTTCTCCCTCCCAGCACCTAAGAGACTCCAGTGGAGACACCTGGCTTGTCAAGTTGAAAGGAACACCATCTGAATAGGAAGGGTCAGTTTGGTTCTTGGATCCCTTGAGGAAGACAGCTGACTATGGAATTATGTTACCATGATGTTTCATAATATACCAAACCAGCACAACATGAAATCAGTGAAAGAGGCTCAGCTCCCTGAACGTAACAGAGACCAACTAAGTATTAGAGGTAGCTACTCACAAGATGAAAAGGTCCTCTTCACAGGAGTTACAATCATCACCCACTTCCTGAGAATACATTAACATCTGCCTGAAAGAAGGGAGACAGATTAATTACACATACCTACAGTGAACCTTGAAGCATTATGAGAAGACAAGTACAACTAAAAACACCACGTCCATTTCTTGGAGACCAATCAGACTGACACTCTTGCCCCAGTACGTGAGGCAACAGGGTAGTCTTTTAAGGCACTGGACTCAAAAGCAGGCTGTTTTCAGTTGTGCTACTGATCAGTGGTGAACAAATGGTGAGTCACAACCTCTACTTCAATTCCTGCCCTCTGCCTGCTCCATCAGCTCACTGGTGCAGCGACTGTATGTGTGCAGAGTGCCCAGGGGCTCTCATACCAGTCAGCTTCAGTGGAACCAGAATCTCAAAGAGATGGGCTGAAGCAGTGCGCAACTCTGAAAATACAAAGGAGCAGTGTCCTCTTTATCCCACATCACACTGCTGTCCTATCAGGACCACCCAGATGTCCATTGTTACCTCTGGTCATTGAGCCGCCGGTACTTCTCCTTGTCAGCATTATTAATTTTCAGGAGTGGTTGCAGATGCTCGTGATGCGTCTTCACATTCTGGTTGTCCACATAGACATCATAGAGATCCCGTTTCTCCTCAAAGATCTTTTCTGTTGTGCCTGACAAAATCAGAGAAGATTTTCAGAGCAGATTGTTGCTTTCCCAGCAGACCAACTGTTCTCTCCTGCTTTCATAGTTAGTCATTCCACACACATCCAATTTCTCATCAGTTTTATTCCACAGTCTGGTGTCTCAAGACACTTTACAGCCTGAAGTTAACTTCACACCTAATCCATCATACTTACAGGCCACATAGGATACTTCTGTCTCCAGCATTTCTATGTCTGCCACATTCACATAGAAGAATGGTTTGGACTCTGGGATAGATCCTCCAAGACCAGGCAGAGAAACATTGGCAAGGCAACAGCAGCAGTAGACTGCAGACAAGAGAAGTACATCCTGAGATGCTTTCAGTATTCCCTCAAGGGCATTCTGAAGCCCGGTTACGCAGTTTTCCCCCACACTTTTTTGAAAACAATGTTTAGAACTTAATGCCTCTGAACACCAGAACTTCTCAAGTGGAGACATCCTGTTTTGGATAAGAAATAATCAGTTCTCCCATAGGAATCATAGAATAGTTTGAGTTGAAAGGGACCTTAAAGCTCATCCAGTTCCAACCCCCTGCCATGGGCAGGGACACTTTCCACTAGACCAGGTTGCTCAATGCCCCATCCAACCTGGCCTTGAATACTTAATCCCATGTTCTAGATTCCACAAATTCATTCAGCACAATATTGTCTTGTGCTGACAGGAACTGTGTTCAACAGTGCCAGGTATGTCCTTACCCAAAAGATCTGAAGAAAATCATTTTGCAGGAAATGGGCAAATGCAGGCTGAATGGTACCTTCACAGGGAATGGTTGCAATGGATACCTGCAGGAAGTCTGTCCCCTCAGTACCCACAGGCATTTCTGCAGTGCTTCAGCCTACTAGATCAGAGCTCTGCAGTGTCCCTGAAAACATACCTCTATAGCAGACAACTCCAACTGGGGGTGGTGAAAATATCAATATGCGCTTGCGCAGCAGGGCAAACTTCCAGAGGACAAGGATCTGCTCACCGAAGAATTTGATGAACTGAGACATACAGCCAGCAGGGTGTGTGATCTGCAGGTGGAGGGAAAGGAAAGAAAACAGCTCAGAGGTGAATCAGGGACACATGCACAGATGCTAAGTCTAAATGTGGGAGCAAGACCAGAAGACAGCAATGACAGAGAACTGCAGCTTTTAACAGTCCAAGTAACAAAATCTTACTTAAAGCAGCCCACGAAGTGCTGGAGTCACTGCTTACATAAAGAAGTATGAGACACCAGCAAGAAGCAGGAGCACATTGACCATTCCTGCAAGCCTCAGAGCACCTGCCTCACCTTCATCTCTGGGTACATGTATCTGTGGATGGATGGCAGCCAGTGGACAGGTTGCTGAGAGTTGGAGGTGCCCTTGCTACCAGGGAGAACTCCTTTCTTGTCATCATAGAATGCCTCTAGATGGGAGTAGTGCCCTGGCATCTCCAACTGGTGTCTGGAAAAGAAAGTAAAAAAGGGGAGGTCTGTAGTGTCTCCAGTCTCTACTTATTCAGTGTCTTGCCACCCCGCTAGCAAAGGAACCCTGGGTGTCTCAGCTGCACAGACTTATCCAGGAGGGCAGCTGAAGAGTCAGGAGTAACACCAGCTTTTAGTGCACCCAGATGGAGGCAGACAGCGAGCTGATGTATGATGTATGCATACTGGTCCTGTTTTAAATATGCTTAGGTAGAAGCAGGTCCACTCAACACAGCTGAAACACACAGCTAGCCATGATCACCACTGCAGATTTAGAAGCCTTTTGTGAGCCCTTAGTAAGATAGTTTTCAGAAGAACAGTGAAACTTCTTGTCCTCTCAACTCTCCCCCTGACACTTATATCCACACAAAGCAAGTAGGGTTTAGAACGCATCTGAATAGCCTGTTAGCAATGAACAGGCTGCTGCTAACCAGTTCCTTGTCTCCTTCCCATTGCGAATGTGTAACTTTCTAGAGAAGTAGTCATTCAAGGAAATCATGGCTCAGCATTGTAGTCAAATTCTCTCTCATGCCTAAAACTTCTCTCTATCGAGGCAACATTACCTCTCCTTGGCAGGGAGTGGCCAGTCCCATTCCCAAGAGAACTTACCTCACCTGGTTCTCCAGGAAGTGCATGTACCTATACAGCAGGGTGTAGGAAGGGGACAGAATCCCCACGGACTTCATGCGGGCACCACGCTCTAACTCACTCTCCACAGGCATGTTGGCAAAGCAGGCCAGGCCAAAACAGAGGCCTTTCCGGAAATAACTGGAAAAAAATGTTTGACAAAAGGATTGATGTTAAAAAAGAGGAAAAAGGAAGAAAGCAAGGTAACTGACCCTAAAATATTGATTTGAGAACAAAGTTCCTTCCTAAGGAACCCCCTTAAATCCCACCGTGCTATCTGAAGGGCTGAGGACAGACCCTGGGTGTCCTAGTCTTCTCAAGAACAAGACAGGACATTCAACGCAGTTCCCGTCTTTCAAGGAAGAAAAGCCTGCAGTGCATCAAGTCTGGAGTGTAGTCTAGCTACCTAGTCATAATTTGGGTGCCAGCACATCGAAGCATGCTCTATCTGAGTGCAAATGTTCAGTTCACATGCCTTTGAGAAAGTAACTGTTATTCCTGACCAAAAGGAACTGTGACACTGCAATTCATTGCAAAACATTGCTGCATTGCAACACTGGGTCAGTAAAAGGATGGGAATGAAGAAAATTCCAAGCTTATCTCTTTCCATTGAAGGAGGGAGCTATCAAAGAAGAAAGTGAGCAAGGACATAGCACAACATTTAAAGGACCCAAAGCACTGGAGAATTAAGAATCTTTGTCTAAGTCCCGTTCCTGTAAAAACCTTCCCATTTCAGTTCTACAATTCTTTTCCCTTCTCCCTAGGCCCCTGCTGACAGTCCCAACAGTGGCAGTGCAGTATGATCTGCCTGATATGCATTAAACTTTGCACACCGCTGCGAAGCTGCCCTGGCCCACTGACTAGCTGGCCTCCAGAGCCAAAGCTGTCATACAGCAGATCCCCACAGCTTGCTGGTACTTCATATGATGTTGACAGTATCTGAAGAGTATCTTCAGCTCAGCTAGGTATGGTTTAGCAGCACATTTATGCAGGACTTTATTGGTGGTAATTTTCTTGCATGTTCTGAATTAAGGTATGGTGGTGTAGATACAGAGGTAAGAGAAAGAAGTAATTTAGATCAGACATACTCACATGAAATCCGACTGGATTTTGTGGGACCCGCTTGCCATGGATTTGAATTCCACGCCTTCCAAATCAATATCTTGGGGTAAACACCACTCCACCATGTTGCCTGCAGTGAAGCACATTTATTTAGGTAAACTTTAACTCATTTCCAAAAGGGCAAACACCAGCAAGTCGCTGCTTTTACATCACCATTAACAGTGCACTAACACAACTCCTAAACTCCCAAATTGTCACAGGCAGTAGCTAACATACTATACTCCACACAGATCTTGCAAATGTTACTTATTGCAGCAGAACACCCAGATATTGCAGGACTTTTAGAGCCATTTTTGAAGCTAGTGCTATTTTGTGGGTTTATGCTTTATAAGCTTAATCACAGAGCAGCTACAATTTTACCTGACAGTGGATGAGGTGTTAGTGCTGTTCCATGCAGGCTGTCTGCATGAGTATCTGTTATAGAAAGCATCTGGAGCATAGGCTGCTGCTCTTTCTCAGGATGAGTTTGTGTGATAGCTCATACCACCATCAGTATTGTCCTTTGGCTGTGCTTGGCAGGGCTGGTCAAATAAGAACCCCTAAACTAGCATCCCAAACACCACTACTCCCCTGGAACCTCTCACATTTTATTAAGGATAGGAGGAGTCAGCTGAACTTTATATGGAGGCTGAGGTGATCAGAGTACTGCAACACGTCTGTGCACGCTAGAATGACCAAACAAAAACCACATAAATTACAGGCTAGATCAAGATTGGGAAACATCTGTCACCTGCCAACACGGCCAGAAATCATGCTGTTGTTCAGGGGAAAAGCCACTCAAGGAGCCTGATCCTGGAACAGATGATATCAGAGAAGTCACAAGGGGTCCCTAAAGTCCTGTTCTGCCACTGCCAAGTTTACCATGGACAAAAAAGGGGGACTTCTCACAATTTCCCATGCCAGCACTTTGGAGCCTAACCTGCTCCTCTGGACACTCCCACTGCATGGAGGTGTGCTCCAGGTTTACACACTGAGTTTCTGTCCTCTGCCAGCCCGCCCATAGCAACAGCATTTGAAGTAATGTGGCTTAGTTTTAAAAACAAAGCAAACAAGCATTCTTCAGTATAATGAAATAGCAGATGCAGCATGAAGATGCTTCCTACAGGTACTGTCCTTCCCCTGCCCTTTGGGATAAGCATCCCATGGACTGGACATTTGGAAGAGCCTTACACCCAGCTGAGACTTTTAAAGATATTTAAATATGAGGCTTCATCTCTGAAGCCTGTCTTGTGTGTCATTACTCATACTTCACAAGTATATGCATGCACTCTCACACAGGAATCGGGCTTAGCTACTGACATTTAAATGGGCTATTTTTCTTCTCCCATAGATACTGTGTTCAGCAGACTTCCCCCAACCCTGCCTGGCAAGGACTTCAAAACAAATCCCCAAACAACAGCATTAAGCATGGCAACATGAGAAGTTTTGCATCCAAGTAACCACTTCCAGTGCACAAGCAGATCTCTCCCGCGGAGCTGGTCTGGCTGGGGAGTGGTGGCAGCCTCGTGACCCCTCTGTGCAATCCCATGTGAAACCACAGAGCTCTGCTGTGAAGCGGCTTCGCCTCTGAGGCGTGTGAAAGGCTGGCAGAGAAAGCCAGTGACATCATGTCAGCCTGCGCGGTCCCCTGTAGGGTTTGCATATTATATATAGATGGTGGCCTTTGTTGTTTGAGGTTTCGTGTGTGTGTTTGTGTTTGGTTTTCTTTTTAAAGGCACAAGACCCTTCCTTGAAAGGGTGAAGAAGGCAACTCCTAGCTGCTGCTTAACCACAAAGTTGTGGTTAAGGCTAGATCCGCTTTTAAATCTCGCATCGCAGAGAAGCACTTACTGGTTATTACCTACAGATTAATAGATCGATACGCAAGAGCACCAACAAGCACAGGAAACCGACTTTGTTTAGCTTAGTCACAAACACTACCTACTGCCAGGTTTAATACCCACCAGTGAGGTGTTGAAGTGGACATGGCTCAAACACTGCCTGTTCTGTAGCAGTGTGTAAGGAAAAGACGCCTTGAAACAGCTCCTTGCCCTCCGTGTAACCACAAAACCAACTCACACATCATCCAGCCTTTTTTTTTCCCTGGGATCTGTGACAAGCAGCCCACACCTGCACTCCCGGCACTCCTCATGCTACCTTGCCCCATGGACGTATGGGTGACGTGGCACTCAAAGAACAAACACGGGGATAAAAAAGGGAACTAAGAAAGTCAGTCTGGTGAAACAGCAGAGCAAACAAAAGAGAAACTTCACCCAGACACTGCAGCAGCTCCCAGCCTGCCCGAGAAACAGGAGGAGGGAGCAATTGTGGAAAAACAGGAAGCACTGCCCTTCACTGAGCATAAACAGGTCTTGTGCGCATGGGAAACCTTCCCAGTGAAAGTCACCCAGCGTTAGGGAGCGGGTGAGTGGTTTTGCCGAGAGTCAAAATTTGGAAATCTCGTGGGAGCTATCTCCCAGCTCCAGGCCAAGTCAGAATCAGCACTCTGTGTTTCTGGTGTGCAAAGTTAAGGATGTTCTTCCTCTTTCTCTTGTATTTTCTCTCCTCTGGATTCTCACATCCTTACAGAAATGATGGCAGCACTAGCATTTGGTAGCCATCACCTGGCTCTCCTCACCATTAGATCTTTCAGGTCCCCAGCTGTGCTATACTACCATGTTGTGCCAGGATGCAGGAGGCACAAAGTGTGACTTATCTGTCACTCTGGCTCTGTTTCCTGCATGGAAGAAATGCGGGACAGAAAACCACAATATTTGCTTGTTCACTGGTGCAATACACACTACTTCCCTCTCTTCCCTCCACGTCTCTCTCCATTACTCCCACCACCTTCTAAGCCAAGAGACAGTGTGGGACCTCCACAAGGTTGACTTTCATCATCTTCATCACAGAAAAAGGCTAAGAAGGTTCAGCCTCTTTTCAGCTATCCTAATCTGACAGAGTTGAAGTGGCCTTGGACTTCATCTTCTTTAATCTCCCTTTCAGAGAAAAAATTACTGTTCTACTGTTTTCTTCACTTGCTTTACCCAAGATAAGTTTTGTAAAGCACACATACTTGAACCTAATGCCAAATACATAACGCCTACCAGATGTATCCCCATTGCTGCCCAAGATAGTATTGGGTCTTCTGTTACTACCTGCACAAGGGATCACCCACACAAGGAAATCCCGCAGCCTCATTAAAGCCCCTTGTGACCATGCTCTTTAAGGGGCAGTGTTTGTGCAGACCTGGTGCTCACACTTTTTGAAGTGTCAGAGCATTCCCAACTCCTCACTCCCCAACGGAGGGGGCTGCCAAAGGGCAGGGAGCAATGAGAAGATGGCACAGTTGGCTCCTGGCTGCCACCATTCTGAACTTAATGTACAGTTCACTTGCTGCGTCAGTGCAAGAGCTGTCTTTGTAATAACAGAGAAAAGAGCTGCTTCTCAAGTGTCACAAGGTTCGCCTTGCTGGAGGTAAGGACAGTACTGCTGATTTAGAAGCTGCCTCTGGCTCTTATGTTCAGCCACGCACACAAGCATCAGTAAGAGTCCCTGGGCACTGAAATTGTAACAGTGGCCTGGCAACCCCATTACTTACCTTCACTAACTCACATGCAACTGCTAGATACATGAGTCTGTCTGCCTCAAGCCCTTCTAAATTTCGGAGGAAAGCTGTTAGGTTCTTTATTAGCATAGTTAACACTTCATCCTTCTACGGTAAAACATCAGTTGCTTGCCTGTATCTGCACAGACACTACCTTGCACAACTACCCCTCAGCCACCGCCAGAAATTCGGCCTTTCACATTCTTGAACAAACTAGAAAAAGGAGATTTGCTGTGTTTTTCCTGGACAGGAGCAAGCTGGTTCCCAGCTCAGACACTGACTGGATGATCTTCAGGTCACACATACGGACAAGAAAGCTCTTCATGCCATCTGACGTATTTGACCCAGCATTCCCATATCCTTTTTGTGACCCTAACGAGTTCGCACTACTGCAGCTTCAAGATCTTTTCTCCAAGTCCTCATCCTCCATGAGGTGCTTTGCACTCCACCTGTGATGGTGTCATGTGCTCCTCACAGTCCTATCATGCCTCCGTACATTCAGTATCCATGTTGAGTATCAGCAGGAAGCTGAATCTCACTGGACCTGACAGAGTGCTCCAAGGGTGATGACACCCAGCATTAACTGCACATCAGATGTGAGAAGAGCTGTTTTCCAACTTTCCCTGGACTCCATTCAAAGCAACAGCTGGTTCAGACAAGCTCCTGAGAAAGCTCAGCTTTCTGCCAACTAGAAAATCTCACCGTTTCGTAGAAGGCATATGCTCTCAGATCGAAAGACAACCTGTTGCTGCTGTAGTCACCCCAATGCTTCCGTGTTTTGGATACTTAGGAGAAACACCTCCCCTTCCCATCTCCTGCTGGAAAGATGGCATCCAGTCTCATTTTGGATTTTGATGAGTCAAGAGCCTCTGACCTCCAAACTGCAGATACTTCTTTCCGGTGCAGTATGAAAGGGGTAACTTCTTGAAAGCCCTTTGGTGTTTCAGGACACAGTAGCCATGCTGTTTCACAGCATGCATTTCTGACAGCATGTCACACTTGGGCTCTGCCCTCTTCACTGCTTCCTTGGGATTTTCAGTTCAAGACCAGGATTCAGTCTTCACTATCAAGACCCTCTTGTGAGTGTAATGCCAGTCACCTGCCCCCTCCATGACAAACCCTGCCATGCTTCACAGAGCCCTTTCCTGTCTCTAGCACTTCTGCGATAGATTTGCCAATAAAGTGTTGGCCTACAGAGGAAAGAGGAGCTCACTCCCACATCGGGATGCAAATGGACTCCTGCATCTCCCAAGCTACTTCCTAAACTTTCTGTTCATACCAAGCTATGCCCCATTCTTGCCTTTGCACCCCAGGTTGGTGCCAGACAACAGAAAGACCCAATGATCTGTCTTGGGACATTGGCCCCCTAAAGCACAGTACCTGTGTTAACAGATGTGCAGCAGGCGCTAACCTTCTGTGTCATAATGCCCTGTTTCCTGGATACCAATACAGCGGCAAGATTAAGAAAAACAAGTTAAGATGTTTTCTGAAATGAAAAGATGGGTTTTATAAATGAATAAAGGTGGAAAACACATTCCCTCATTCCTCTGCCCTCCTGGGCTGTAGCATTGCACTTCAAAGCACTGAGGGTACCAGAAATCCCACCAGAGGCCAGCCTCTAAACACACAGGCCACCAAGAAATATCTCGCCGAGCTGCTGCTGCTGGAGATCACGCTCTGTACCCCTGCCAGACTGATGCCTGCCATAGCCGCCATCCATCGCTGACAGCCGCAGGCAGGTCTATGCCAGGCCATGCCACCGCAGGATGCTCTGGGGATGCTGCTAACAGGTTGGTGCCCACCAGGCAGCGCTGGGCAGAGGCTCGGCCCTAGGGCTGGAGGCTGTGCGAGCTGCAGGGGGTGCCCCGCCACCATCCCCAGAATCCCCATCCCGTGTCCCGCTGCGGAGCTACCCCCGTCCCTGCCGGTCACCGCTCTCCTCGGAGCGGCACCTTCCTCGCCTCCGAAGTTCCCGGTGGGATGGAGACAAAACGCAAACCTCCACCGTCTCCGCTCCCTCGGCACTGCTCGGGAGGCCGGCCGCGAAGCAGCGCTCTCCCGTTGGGGCCGGGGACAGCCCGGCTCCCGCAGGCCGCTCTCCACGGGAGTCCCGCAGCCGGTTCCCGGCCCACATCCATCTTACACCAGGGGCACCGGGAACCCCAGGCCCAGCCACAGCAGGCCCCGGCCTGCCCCCCCCACGCCCGGACCCCCCCGCCACCGGCGCCCCTCACCCGTGCGGGGGTCGAAGGTGACCACGAACACCGCCACGATCTGGTCCTCCTCCGCCTCCGTCCGCGGCGGCCCCACCGCCTCCTCTGGCCCCTCGCCTCCCCACGGAGCCGCGCTCCAGCCGCCGCCGAGCCGCCGCCCGGCACTGCTGCTGCCGCCCGCCTCGGCCGCGGACGGCGGCGAGGACACGGCGGGGCCCTCGGCCCAGAACAGCAGCGGCGCCTCGTCTGCCCGCTCCCCCATGGCCACGGCGCCGAGCCGAGCCGAGCTCAGCCGAGCCCCGCCGAGCCGAGCCGCGCCGCACCGGCCGCCGGCGGGGGCGGCTCCGGTCGGTGGAGGGGGCGTGGCTTGCCGCCGGGGGCGGGGCTCCTCGCTAATGGAGCGCCGGGCAGTGGGCAGCGTCAGGGGTTGGGGAGCTGCCGGGGTCCCTGCGATAGGGCACCCCCTGCTCCTGCTGCACCGCCTCCCGGCCCTGCCTGCCATCTACACTGGTGTGTACTGACCCCAGGATAGACCCGCTGCCTTCCTGAGCAGGACCGGTCAGGGACAGCCCTGTCAAGCTCATCTTACCGAGGAGCCGCGGGAGCTAAGCAGAAGGGCTGGCACCACTGACACTCCCAAACTGCTGCAGTGGAAGCTGCAAGGCACAAGCCTGGAAGGGTCAGTGGCACGTCCAGAGTACACTGGGGGGGTTGGGGGGCTGCGTGTAAATAAGTATGCGATGTAGAAGGATGTGGAACAGTTGTCAGAGAAACAGGCAGAATCAGCTTGATGTTGGAAGACCAAGACACAAGTGTGACCAAGGCATCCACAGGCAGCCAACTTCTGTGTAATTACCATCCTCATTATGTGACCGCCAATGTCATTAAGTGTCATTAGGTTTAAGTCGGTTCCCTAGGACTTTCTGATTAATTGAATCACCCAATTAAGCAGGCCACAATTAAAGGGAAGATATTGTCATAAAAGCTTTAATTGTCTCTCTTTGTTTCCTGTTGAGCAGCTCTGTGTGTTTGATAGGCCATTAAGAAACTCATCATCCAGTTTCCTCAGCAGTGGGGTTTGGTTTCTTCCATTTTTTTTGGTAACATTAGTGTCCATTTGCTGTGAGCTCCATTTCTGACAGCTCCGACCCTGACTGGGCATTCTGTTTCACAAAGCCCATGCACAAACTTACTTTGCAGAGCTATACACCGCAGTAGGTGGTGTTTAGCAGATGGAGTCTCTCATGGAAGGTGACTGGTATAGAAAAAACCCGAACTCTGCACGTTATTTGTTACTGTATAAAGAAAAGCTAGATTCTGCAAATACTTGGCCACATGCTTCACTTTACCCATACAGACAGTGCCAAGCTTCATTCTTATGAATATTTTCTTTGCACATCAGTGATGCTAAAGCGACAGCTCGTTTCTCTCCTCTCCATCCCCACAGTGGAGCTGGCACGAACGTCAGTCTGCCCCCCAGAGATCCAGGCAGGGGAAACAAATCTGGAATAAGAATTCCTCCACCACACACACGGGCTATCTGTGGTGTGCCCAGGGAGGAGGAGGGAATGCGGTGAGGAGAGCAGCCTGTGATGGGGAGCAGAGGCTGCCAGCGTTGGCTCTGCGATACATGAACTGTCATCACCCTCCCAGCTCTCGGCTTCTGGTGACAAGAGACCTGGTGGCACCAAAACCATTTACACTGCTTTGGCCAGCACTCTGAGCCTGCTGAGGGCATGCTGGACACATACAAAAAACAAAGGCCACATTTCCTACTTGATTATTTCACCAAATACGGAAAGACGTAGGCCAGGAGAGGATGTGACCCTTTCAGGGGACAAAACTCTCACTCAAAAGAAAATGAACATGTGTTCCCTTCAACTGAGGGCAAAGAAAATTGCCCCCAGATCTTTAGGTAGTCCTCCAGAAAAGAAACAGAAATGGAGCCTTGAGTGACCTGGTCTAGTGGGAGGTGTCCCTGCTCATGGCAGGGGGCTGGAACTGGATGATCTTAAGATCCTTTCCAACCCAAATCATGGTTCTATGGTTCTATGATTAAATGTGGTGACTTTTAGTTAGAAGATGCAAGATGAACAAGTGGGGCCTTCTTAATGCAGCAAGTCCAACTTTTCTCCTTCACACATCGCATTCCTCCTTAGAAAACAGGCACTGCCTATAAACCCTGAGGGGAAAAAATTAATCAAAAAACGTTTCAGATGGGATTAAAGCTGTGGTCAGAAGGGGTTTCGTTGCCCGGTTATTAATCAAAATGCAGATGCAGGGACTGAAAGCATTATTTCTTCAGATTTAAAATGAAATATTCCTATCCAAGGCTCCAAGTATTGAACATCTCATTAATACAGTCAGATCACAGCACAACTAAAGTGGTCCTCTGCCATGATCTCAGCTGCCCAGACGCTGCAGAGACAGCTTTTCACAGCAAAAACAGCCAGCACCAGCACTGCCAGGCTTTTGGACCTGGGGAAGGGAGTCTGCATAGCAGCAACAGGCTCTGTGCCTGAAAGAAACACTACAACCTCTAGGACAGATGCAAGCGGTAAAAAACACAACTGAGCTCTTGGCATGTCCCCCTGACATCGCTTGGGTGTCCTGTACCAAATGAATTGCCCATCACAGTCTGAACAGGCAACTTCACAGACCTGTGTGGCCAGATGTTTCATTCAAAGACCAGGTTAGGAGGGCTGCCACCTCAGATCAACATGTCCCTTTATTTTCTCATGGGAATGTCCCCTGATCACAGGTTACTTAGGCCAAATTAGCCTCTCCATGCAGGCTGCAATGCTTGTCTAAACCAACATGCATCTAAATGCAAGAAGTGAAATTCAGACTTAAAAGAAGGAAGCACAGGACCCTGTTATCATTAGGCTAATCATTCATACAGGTAAAGCCCACAAAGACTACATTTCTGATGGGATTATCATGGAGCAGACTGGCTGTCAGCAAACATCACCTCCCTGCAGGCCCTGGGAAGCTGGAGGAGGGAAGAGCGTGCAGAAGCAGGATGAGTCAGAGGGAGCCCTGGCTCCCTGCAGAGCTGGTTGCAAGCACATCAAACCCACATTCACAGCAGAACCCCTCGATCACCAGGCAACTGTGCTCAGGTGCTGTCAGTTTCCCATTAGCAATGGTCCAGCTGTGTGGGGTGGTTATAAATGTGCCTGGCCAGGAGAAGGGTTGTCTGTAGGGTATCTGGTAATTACCCTGGGGAACCCTCTGCTTTTACAGCTGTATGTAGCATGGGTGCCTTTATTTTCAGGTTGAGAAATTTGGAGTAGAAAAGGATGAGGGCTGGTGTGTGTTGTCCACATTTAGCATGTGGAAGCTCTGTTCTTGTGTGTAATGAGGGTAGTGGATAAGGTATTGGTAGGTGGAGAAGTTTCTCTGTAGGTGTACGGGGAAAGGCAGTGACTTCTGAGTTGTACCTGACTTGTGCCAGTAAGACACAAAGTAAAATCTGTTACATGAGCAGTAGCTGAATGGATTTATACTTGGTAGTTCTGGGGTACTTTCCTTAATCAATGTCATCAAACAACGTCAACAAGTGATCAAGGCTTCTGTGTATGGGGGATTGGGGTGGGGTGGTGCATGCGATGAATAGAGCTAATGTCTTGATAAGGCAAGGAAGAGGATGGTTGCTCTGCCTGTGTAAGTAATGCCCTCTTCCTTTCTCTCTGTCCTTCTCCCTCTAACAAGGCAGGCCAATATCATACCAGCTCTGTTCTGTTTCATATGGTGAGATGGATGATTGGGACAACAGCGATGAATTCATTCAGCGACTGGACTTTTCCAGCTGTGGTGAAGAGAGTGAAGACAGAAGTATAAATGAGGAGGACACCCTGAGCTCGAGCCCCTCCAGGAGCTGCGAGTTCTTGAAGTGGCAAGCGAGCAGCCCTCTGCCAGCAACCCCTCCAAAGAAGCTTAGTGACATCTTCCTGAGCAGGACAAAAGCCTGGATGAGTCCTACCATGGTGCATTCCCCAGTCGCGTGCAAGAGGCTGGGTGATGCCGAGACACCACTGCACATCACCTGGAAAAAGCTGCAGCTCTGTGACACCCCCCACACTCCCAAGGTAATGGCATGTATCTGCTCTGTGTCTGAGTGGGTGTCGTGGTTTAAGCCCAGGCTGTAAATCAGAACCACACAGTCTGCTCCCCCCACACACCCCTTTCTTCCCTCTGCTTCCGCAGGGACGGGGAAGAGAATCAAAAGAATGCAACTCCCACGGGTTGAGATAAGAACAGTTTAATAACTAAGGTATAACACAAATCACTGCTGCTACCACTAACAGTAATAATGACAAAGGAAATAACAAGGAAGAGAATACAACCGCTCACTGACCAGTACCTCGGCCCCACCCCTGCAGTGATCCAGCCCTTCCGGGTAACTCTCAGTTCTACATCCTGGGCATGACGTGCTGTGGTATGGAATACCTCTTTGGCTAGCCTGGGTCAGGGGTCCTGTCCCTGCTTCCTCCCAGCTTCTCCTCCTCCCTGGCAGAGCATGAGACTCACAAAGTCCTTGGTCAGGGTAAACATTCTGACCAGCAACTGAAAACATTGGCTTTATCAGTATTATCCCCAGGCCGAAAGTCAAAACACAGCACTGCACCAGTAGAAAAAATGACTGCTACTGCTAAACCAGGACAGTGGGCAAGCTCTCCAGAATTGCCGTTGAATTGCTGCATGGGTGGTGAGGGGATCTGTTGCTTGTCTCTACCCTTAGAAACCTGGACCATGAGCTCCTTAGCTGTCAAAGGGTTATACTGTAGGTGTGAATAGACACCTGTGTGTGGGAGCGAAGTCTTGAGTCTTTCCAAGCTGCTGTTAAAACTCATTAGTTGGCATCAGGTAATTCTGAGTTAAAAAAATCCCAAAACCCAGGTAACCAAGTGCCTTGGTTGCCCGTGTGCCCCTCACATTCTGCTTGGGGGAGTGAACATCTATGTAGCAATGTGCTCCCAGAGGGATAAATGCATCTCCCTCTCCCTTCAAGGAGCTCATCATTCCAAGAGGAGCTTGGAGACAGGCAGTTTTCCTGACTACTCTGTCCAGTATATTTTTTGGATGCAAGTGGGTTTTCTCTTGAAAGAGAAATCTGGGAATGGTGTGGTGGCTGGGGTATACTTTGGTAAGTCTTGATCACTTCCAACCAGGTTGCTGGCAAAGTGATGCTCATTCTCTTTTTCTGTGGAGCTGAGCTGCTCAGTGAATTTGGGGAAAGCGGGACTTTCCCAGGTTAGCAAATCCCCTGTGGGATTTGGGGTAACAATTCAGTGTGTGCTTGTGGAGGAAGGTTACCTGTCTTCCTTTTGTCACTGTCCTAAAATGCAATTTATCTATTGAGTTAGCTTCTTGGAAGAATAATCCCAGCACCTGTTTTCTGTGAAATTTCTTGTACAGAATATAATGCATCTGCTTTGTCTTCTGTAAGCACAAGCGGAGGCTTGGCACCAGCTCCTCTGTTCCTAGATAGCTTCTGTTGTATGCACTGGCTTCTAGCATTCAAGACTTGCAATGAAAGTAGCTCTTTCAGTCCTCTCTTCTGCTCTGTATTCCTGCTGTACTGATAGGCTAGTTGCTCCTTTGCTTAAGTGGTACACAGAAGATCAGTCCTTCTGCCCTCCAGATAGCTGATTGTGTAGGGAGAAGGATGATCCTGTGCCCACATACGACCTTTTGTGTGGCCATGTTTACTGAGGAATGACCTGCCATTTCCACTAGGGGAAAGTGGCTCTAAATGGCATCACTCCCAAGAATTTTCTGCAATGACCATTTATAAGAAATCTCCCTGAATCTCACCTGAAAATATGTGAGAGGTCTCAAATCTCTTCCAGACCAGATAATCTACTGGTAGTGGAGGATGCTTTCAGTGTGTGCTTTTGTGTAGCTGAAATGTTGGCTGGATGCTTCAAGACATGCTGCTTCTGGGTTGTCACCTTGTGTAGCCCATGAGCAGCAATTGCACTAAATCAACAATTCCTTTTCCTTTGCTGTCTTCTGGGATAAAGGTCTTGTTTCCAAGTATGTTGCAAAAAGTTGGGCTCTAAAGGCCCTAAATCTGCTTGTAAGCAAGGCTGGGAGCATTGATCTCAGAACACTTGAAGACAAGAGTAAGGGTAAGAGCAGTGTCACATCCAGCTGCAGACAGATAAGCACTGGGGCCCCAGCTAGGTTGCATGTGTTTATATGATACATTATGATTGCAGACTTACCCCATCCTGGAACAGATTGCTAGAGCTAGTTGCTTACATTGTATGGCAGCAGCTACTGTCAGATGATGATACTGGAGGCAGGTCTGCTTGATTACAAAATAGAGCCCTGGTAGAGCAGATGGGAACTACATGCACACAACAGCAGGCTACAATGGTATTTTAGGTCACTTTCTTGTGTTTAGTCTAGAACATAGCCACAGTTCTACAGAGCTTCAAGGCTGCTGGGTAAATTAGGCTTGGACATCTACTGCTTTTGATACGTTCATATGCAGATCTTTTCCACCCAAAAGCAAGGAGATGCAAACCAGAGCATGAGAAAGTGATCAATAACCACTTCCAGGTTCATAGTAAACAAGTAGCTGAACTTCCAAGTCTGGTATAGAAACAGAATGATGCCCCAGAAGTAGCTATATCCATGAGTGCAGCATCAATTAGGTGGATGCAGGATATCCCATGCACCTTTTAAAGGATTTCATCCTCAAAAGCTTTCAATAACAGAAAGAAGATATGATCCTGGAGTGACATTTCCACTCACAGAGTAAGACCACTGTTGGATCAAAAGCATAGAGAATTACCTTGATCTTCATGACAGGGAGAGTTCTGGATTCTTGAACGACTTTTAACTAGGAGAGGGATATATTAAAACCCCCTTTAGACCTAACACCACTCTGCTGAAACAAAGCAGTTTGTTTTTTGTCAAAAAACAAACTTGTATTTCAAAAGGTCGATGGTTACTCAAGGGGTAAAATCACAGCAAGTAGATTCGTCTGTCTTCAGATCAAGATAGGGTGCTTATCTGAAGTTACGCTTTATTCAGCACAAGGCCTTAGACTAGTAGGTGAAATCAAAAGTTCTTCTGTGGAAAGCTGAACTATAGAAGATCCAGAGGTTCCTTCTGAACTTAGATTTCTGAAACTTTGTTTTCTTCTTGACAAGAACTGTTTTCTGGTCACTTTGCCAGTAGCCATGTAAAAGTATTTCTACCAACTTCCCCTATGCTAATGCTGCTTATTGCTGGGGTGCCAAAAGGAAACTTGTTCTATCTCATCTTCTGACAAACCTGTCCTAACCAAACTGATGCAACAGTCCCTGCTTGGCAGAACTGAGTCTTCTGTGTTAATACAACATATGATGTCATTTCTGTGTCTCTGCAGGTGGGAAAGATGAGCAGCTGGCTCCTCTTTAGGACTATGCTTGCCAAAAGGGCTCTGCAGGCCTCACCCAAGTGAGCAGAGAATAGAGCCTGAAAGGGCTTAGTGAGCAATGTAATACTCTGTGGAAGGAGAAGAAAACTGTTAGGACTAAATCTGGGATGCAGGGGTTTAATGATTCAGCTGTTCTGAGGAAGGAAGCAGAGTTCTCCTTGATTTGCAGGAGAGCAAAGACTTTATTCTGACACTGCAGCAACAAAACCAATGCTTGCCAACCTGCCCCCCTCCCCCCCCCCCCCCCCCCCCTTTTTCTTTCCCTCAATACAGAGCCTGTTATCGAAGACAGCTTTTCCTTCATCTGGGACAAAGGTCCCACCCAAAGGCTTCCGACATCTGAGATTTACCCCTGGTGCTGAACTGGATGACTCTACCCAAGCATCTCTTGTCAACATTAACCCCTTTACACCAGAGTCATATCGACAAATGCTCTTTCTTCCTAATGCTAAGCAGAAGACCAGAGGAGAGCTGTAAGTGAACTACCCTTAAATAATAGGCTGGAAGACGGCTGTGAGTAGTAATGATGGAGATGTCTAGTACCTGGACTTGTTTGCTAACAATGAATCATTCACTTCTGTAGTATTCATTGGTGCAGAGCAAACATTAGCAGACACATGAAGGTATTAGAAATATAAATAAAGTAAGTTGTTTCCTTTTGTTCAGAAATTTAAGTGGGGCATCAACAGCTAACTTCAATGCTATGGCTGTAGGGGAAAATTGTACCTCTTTCTTGGCCATGGGTGGAGTGGAGCTTGATTCAGTTACGCTTATACTCACAGCTTGGAAGAAATTAGATGCACGTTTGCATGTAATACAGCTTTTAAGGTGGGTGCAGGCTACTGCTGACCTGCAAAAGCTCCAGATCTCATCTGGGTTAACCAAGACACAAATACAGTCAAATACCTGTGCGCTACAACTCCTGACCCTGACTGTAACAGATGCACAGCTGGGATTCCCCTTTGGAATCACAGTGGAGCAGTTTTGTTCTTCACTAGGAGCTTGTTGTGCAAGGTCATTGTCCAGTGCAGCTTCACCAGTAATAAGGTGGCCAGGAGAACGATGCCGCTGAACAATCATTCAGTCCTGTGAGCAGTACTGAAGTTGATATGTGGAGGCTTTCTAATGGAAACAGAAGGCTTCCTAGCCTGGGACTACAGTCTTTAAGGCCTCAGCTAGAAACTGGTTGTATATTAACACTCTACAAAATACATCTTTAATTAAACTGTGAAACAAGGTTTGGAGATTCTCTTGAAAAATATTTTCATTTCAAATCTCAGTTGGATTGCTGCCTTGAAATGATAAATCCAGACTTTCTTAAACTTCTGTTATAGGAGGGATCCTGATCCAAGAAGTAAAACAAAACGGGAGCTACCTACATCGGTGAGTGTCTGTACATTTCACCCCCACAGAGAGGATAAGATGCTTGCAAAGACTCGTTGCTTGATGAAATCTCTTCTGCTTTTGGAGTACAAATCATGGTGGCATGACAGAGGATGAGTACGTATGACAGAATAATCCCAAGCTGTTAACATTTTAATGTTAACATTTGTTTGAGACAAACTTGGAAGTGATTCCTGTCTCTAAAGGAAGCCTGTACTAAAGCAGATCTGACACTTTGACAAGTAAGTCTAAAAACTCATTGATTTTTGGTCAGGAGGTCTTTCTAGGAAATAAAATGTAATTCAGGTTCCTTAGGGAGAACTGTATTGCTGTATTATTGAGTTGGTGTAAAAAGTGACTGTACTTTTGTGGTTTGAAAAAGCAGGTTTATTGCTGTTTGTATGAAACGGTGTACTGAGCATCTTTGGACGCTTCTATATTGCAAATAATATATGGATCTGCACTGCAAAAACACAGGCGGTGATCTGAACAGCTCTGATGTGGATAAGTACTGAAGGCAGAGTTTCAATTGCAGTAGCTACAATGGCAAACTTCTGAAGCAAGGCAGCAAGCTCTGTACTTCAGTAGGAAAATGTCCTGCTGCGGGGTGTCTGTGTGTCTTGGAGCCCAAGGGAAGGTCTCTTCACAGCTTATGTAGCTACAGGACAGCAAATGCTGTCTTGCAACTCAAACCTAAGTTCTCTTGCTGTTGCTGATGTCTGTGCTTTCCTGGCAAGTCTCAATGGTAGGGTGTACTGACTTGGCTGCATGGGGCAGGGTGTGAGGTATCATGTACCCCCACTTGCACTGGCAGAGATGGGCAGCTGGTGTGGGAAACCGTATCTTGCAGCCTTCTTCCTTATTGCCAATTTATTTGGGGGGAGGTCCTCATCCAGCTGGCTTCTGGAAAGCAAGCCAAGCCTGAACTAAATATCTGACTTCAGATGAGGAAAATATCTCAATTTTCCTTGAAGGAAGTCTCTTGTCTTGTTCAAGTAAGTAGAATTGTTCATTGTAATTATGAAATACTTAGGCTTACTGAAGAATAATGGTACCCTCTGGCCGACAAGATTGGTATTGCAGAAAATCTTATCTGCATGGAAAAAAAATAGCTGCAGACTAAATCTTCTACTAGGTAACATCCAGGGCTACCACGATTTGTCCCCAGCCCCCCCCCCCCCCCCCCCGAAGAAAGCCTCAAATAACTTGACTTACTGAAATATTCTGATGAAGTGCTGATTAGAATGAATATGTAGTATAGGCACAAAATTGTATACTAGTAAATACCTTTATTCCCTGAGCTTTTTAAGATACTATAAAATATAGCTGCCTTATGAAATACAACCTGTTCTGAAGGGCTGCTGGTTTGTATGGGCCACATCTTGCTGGCTGTGGGGAACAACTCTTTACTCCCACCCTTTAAGGTCATATATACCATATACTACAGCAATCACAACAGGGTTTTCTGTGGAAACCAGTGTGCAACATGAGCCATTGTCCCTGTAAGGGATGCAGGAGGATGAAGAAAAGTTACTTAGTCCACTCTCTCATTGTTCACTTCATGCTTCACTGCTTATCTCTTCTTTACTTATCTCCCCTTCAGTTATTTTCCTGTCAGTTGGCATCACGCTACAAGCAGTACCAGCAGCTCCTATTTCCCTAATGACCATTAGTGTAGCAATAATGATGTTCCAGCTGTTCTGCAGGCTTTCAGCCCTTTGTGGAAAAGTGGCTCCTGGTGAGAAATTGCTGGGAATACAAACAGATACACGGAGGTCTGCTAAACTGCCATTAGTCAACAGCTGGTACTTCAAACATGATGAGAGCCTGAACTCATGCAGAATGTCCTTGCTGCAGGCTGCCTTAGCTGCCAGAGTAAAGCAGCTCTTGCATAGCTATGGTTGCATTAAGCCAACACAATGAGCTTCTCTCCTAAGCTCAAAATAGGCAGTAGCATTTGTTTAAACAAGTTCAGTACAGAAGTCTAATTCAGAAGTACTGGATGTCCACCTAGCAAGGCTGGTAATGGGTTATCTTGAGCCTGCAGTAGCTGATTGGAAGACAAGTATTTTGTTGTTGCCTGCTGTTCATCCCTGACTCCATCAGCCACAGGCCTAGAAACTGGGCAGGGCTGCCAAGAGAAGAGGTGTGATGGTTGTAATCCAAGGAGGCTTAGGCACATACAACGAGCTAACCACCTTTGTTATGTGGTCAGGAAAAAAGCACAACATGCTTAAGTGAAAGTGAGCATTTCAAGAACAAACTTTCACAATGGGAAAGGGAGCAAAATGGGTGCTTTGTGACATGATGAGTGTTACTATCTAAATATTTAAACTCACACTTGCCTTGTTTTTGTGACCTTGTAGAGATACCCTCTGAAAGAGAGCAACATGGTTTCCCGTTACAAGAAGGAGTTCCTGGAGCTAGAAAGAATTGGTGTGGGGGAATTTGGCTCTGTCTACAAGTGCATCAAACGCCTTGATGGATGTGTTTATGCCATCAAACGCTCCAAAAGGCCTCTGGCAGGATCCTCTGATGAGTGAGTGTGCTAGCTAGAAACTGCCAGATGAAATTATGGGCATGTTCTTGGGAGCTGTGATGGGAGGGAGTGTGGATCTAAAGGTATCTGAGGGGTGGCATAAGCAAAAACTGGCTGCTGTTGCACTGCCAAGAAACAGCAGGGAGAATGGGGGAAGTTACCACTTTAGGACTATCAGATATAAATGCCTGAGAAAGGGAAGAAGCCACATACATTGCAAATGAGATGATAGCTTACCTGAATTCCTCATGTCCATGCAGCTGGTATCTTTAAAATAATAACTGTCAGACAGCTGATTTGTGATATGTCCCTGCCCTGCAGTGTGGCCAGCACTGCTTACATTGACCAGCTAATGTTGTCCTGCATGCTAAAGCAAAGCCTTTGAAGCTGCCTTTACCTCTTTAACAAGACTTGCTCAGTGATTTATGTTTTTTGATAGCTGCTCAGCACATTTGAGCATGGCTAAGTTTTGCTTCAGCAGCTGTGACAGCCAGACAGTCTGCCAAAACACAAGAGAAAGTTCTAAACACCTCTACTTTCCCTTTCCCAAGCCAGGCTGCAAACCAGGCTTCCCCTTCTGGTCCCAAGCAGGATTGTGTCACCCTGTCACACTGCTTTCTCTGTGCATGCTTCTCCAGGCACGTGGCACTGCGTGAGGTTTATGCTCATGCTGTCCTTGGACACCACCCCCATGTTGTGCGCTACTACTCAGCATGGGCAGAGGATGACCACATGATTATCCAAAATGAGTACTGTGATGGTAAGAGCTGTGATATTGTTAAAGCCTGAGGTCTTGGGATGGGTGCAGGTACCTGCTTTTGCACTTAAATATGGAACGTTTTGGTTTACAGTTAGGCAAGCTGCATTGGGGCTACAGTGCCATGGAGAATCCAGTAAGGGTTCATAATATTTAGACAAAGCTCTGAATGGTGCTAATGCCTTACAAGTAGTGAATACCCTCTAATTTGTGGGAATTTAAAACCTGTTCCTCTGTATTGGCTGCCCTGGGAGAAGTATTCCTCATGCTGATGCTTAGAGCTGTGTCTGGGACTGCTCAGGTAAAACCTGATCTGAGTGACTTGAGCAGGTAAGCTAAGTGCATGTATCTTGGAAACAAGCCCTTCTTAATGGAGGGGACTAATGATCTGAAGAATGACTAGGGCTCAACAGCTGCAGAGGGATGGAGCTAAATAATGAGGTAAACTATAAGTGGGATGCTGCAGGCAGGGTGGTACACTTGTACTTGAGTTTGCCCTTGGCAAGCTCCCAAACATTGGGAGACATTGTAAAAGACATCTCTGCTACCAGGGGAACTGAAGGCAAATATGTAGCTCTCATCTTTCAACTGCTCCTGCAGTCTTGGGGCTCAGTGATGAGTGGTGATAGCTGTTTGGAGTAATGACTTCAAATCTGGTGGAAGTAACCATGAAATTGGTGATCATTGCTGCAGCACTGGTGCATTTCTTGTATTCTAGAGGATGAACACCTGAGGCCAAAGGAAAGGCTATGAAAAGCAGGCTGATGGGGAAGAAGGGTGATGGTATTGGCTAGTCCTGAAATAGCCAGAGTGTCTGGATGGAGACCCACAAAACTCTTTGTGTGTCAAATGTTACATTCCTCAATCAAATCTGCTAGTGGGAGCTTAACTTCCTTGCTCCACCATTCACATACCTGGTTTTTTGCTTGTTAGCATGGAAAAAGTAATTAACTTTTACACTGTTGGCATGCAGCAGCATCACTATCAGGTCAGCCTTTCTGGTGCTGTAGGTAGAACTGCAGTTGCTCAGTCTTAGGCTAGCAGAAAGGCTGAAGCCAAATGGTGATGTCCTAGTTTGATCACTAGAGCATATATAACTGGTCTGGTCAGGGTTTGTCACTAGCAAGCCTGCACTTTCCCTGGGCAACGGTTTCTACTAAGCTATTTTGAACATGCTGCTCCATAAAATCTTTGTCAGGTCTGACTGACTGTTTTCACCTAGGTGGGAGTCTCCAGGATGTGCTGCTGGAAAATGCAAAGCTTGGCCACTACTTCTCAGAAACAGAGCTGAAGGAAATATTGTTACAAGTCTCCATGGGGCTAAAATACATCCACAACTCTGGCCTTGTGCACCTGGATATCAAACCCAGTAAGTATAGCACTCTCTTCCTTTGTGGAGAGTTTTCCAAGTGATGCTGCAGGGACAGCACCTGTAACAGGTCCTTCTGGCTGGACCTATTACAATGCTTCAAAGGAAACAGGACTTTGCCTTACAAGGTGAATGTCTTGTGGTTTTTTGGTGTTGTTTTTTTTTTTTTTTTTTTTTTTTTTTTTTTATCTTGCCATTATTGCTGGTCTGAGACCGAGACTTCTCTGACAGTTGGCAGCATTTTACTTCTGTCTCACAATCTTTGTAATCCTTGCTCATGGGAATCGCTTTGATACTGGTAGAGCAAGTAGGGCTGCTAATGATGATGGGGAGTTCCCTATTTGTGGTTGTCTAGTTGCACAACACTTGACCTTTGCATGTGAGAGCTGAGGAGTGAATATTCATTGTACCTACTGTGAGAGATTAAGTTCCTGCAAAAAAACAGTACAAGCTTTTCTCTCTGCAGCTGAGGATGGGTGCCCTTGGGGCAATACTCTCCCCAGTGTCACATAGTTATATTTTTATAGTGGAGCTCACTTTTCCTGATGAAAGTGCTTCTTTCCTGGGGGAGGGCAGGGGGGAGGGCAGAGGGGAGGGGTGGAAAAGTTGGTAACACTGGGATATTCTATGCATAAGATACAGCTGGTTTTTGCCAGCTGTACTGCTGAGTATGTGAGCTGGGCAGAAAGCAGACTAACAGGTGGGAAGCATGTGTATAGTTTCTCTGGTTGCAAAGCTTAACTAGCTTAACTGTGATTTCTTACAAAGCTGTCAGGATGCTGCAGTCTCCTGCTGCTATCACATAACTGCTAAACTTCCCTGTCTTGCAGGTAATATCTTCATCTGTCACAAGCTGGCAGTTGCGAGCCCAGCTGGGCAGGATGAGAGTGACAGTGAAGATGAATTCTCTTCTAGTGTGGTGTATAAGATTGGTAGGTTTAAGCCCACTTTACAACTGGTTTAAGATTAGGGCTGCTCATTACTGCTTGTTATTGCTCTGTCCTGCTGGCTGAAGAGACTTGCATAATAAACTGAATTAATTCCTTTAAAGAGACAAGTCCTAGAAAACTCCTGTGCTTGTTTCCAAGCTCAGATTCCTGAGTAGAAGCAAGCTTGCTCTCTTACACAATATTTCCCAATTGCTCTGCTGATGCCTATAAAATGCAAGCTTTTATTGATGGACACCTACATCAGTTTGCTACATTGGTTGCTTGTTCTTTCTCAGGTGACCTTGGCCATGTGACATCAGTAACAAACCCCCAGGTGGAGGAAGGAGACAGACGGTTTTTGGCTAATGAGATTTTGCAAGAGGTACTGCTGCTGGCAGGGTGGTGAGAAGTGGGCAGAGACCAACTGCAGTAAAATCATTACTCCGACATATTCCTTGCCTTATCTCATCTTTTGTCTGGTCTGGATGTGAAACTGGCAAAATTAACACTTTAAGAATAGTACAGGCATGGGGCTTGTCATGAATATTTAACATACCTCCTAAGTAACTTTATCATTAGATTACTGCAGCTACTGAATGGGACAAAGCTTTTTATCAGTTTGGAGACACTTCATTTACACACCCAGATGAGATTGAACTGCTGGATGTGATTACTGAAGAATATATGATCCCAGATAACTACCTTGTACAACAAGCACTGATCAGGTAGTGTGGAGAGGTGGGAGGCACAACACACCTTTTAAATTGGCTGTGGTTTTGCCACTCTGGTCAGTGAACAAGAAGAGAATTAAAAGGTAACAACCAGCTTGGATGTGTTCATCAGCTCAGGTATTTAAGTGACAGGATTTTTTTGTGCTGCAAACAGATGAGGAACCATTAGATCCATACATCACATACATTCTTTAGTTTGAGTTGGGCTTGGCTACCTTATTCCCCTGTGGTGTAGGTTGGAGGCATGCATTTCTTGGGCCATCCTCTGGGTTTGTTGGGATGATCCTAATGCGGGCTGCAAGCTCCTTGTGACTGGGTGAAAGCCAATGTGCTGTTAGTTACCAATGCTATTTGTTATCAATGTTTTTTATCCTAATGAGAAGAAAACAGCTAACTGGGATGGTGAAGGCAGTGTTGTATGTGTATTTGTTTGGCTGTTTTTATTTGAGCTTGTACCCCAACTCACCTTCGTTCAGTGCATCAGGATGTTCCCTTTCCATGTCTGTTTCTTCTCTCTGCAGCAATACTGCTATTTGCCAAAGGCAGACATCTTTGCCCTGGCACTCACGGTAGCACTCGCAGCTGGCACAGCACCACTGCCTCACAATGGGGCCATGTGGCACCATATCCGCAAAGGCAATATCCCACCGATCCCCCAGACGCTTCCTCAGCACTTTCTGGAACTCCTCAAGGTGAAGAAATAGTCTTGACAGGGTGGAGGCTTTTCCAGTTGGCATGTGACAAGAGGGAGTGTTAAACCCCGAATTCCTCTGCCTTCCAGCTCATGATCCACCCTGACCCAGCGGAAAGACCTTCTGCCATGGCTCTTACTAAACATCCAGTTCTCCGTCCTTCACGTGGAAAAGCAGTGCAGCTCCAGAAGCAGCTAAATGTGGAGAAGTGCAAGACTGCCATGCTGGAAAGGTAGGGCTGGCTTCAGCATGAAGGCAAGAAGACATAGGCATGACAAGTGCTGGTCACCAGTAGTGCTGGGGGACCAAAAGTGCAGAAAGACCCAGTCAGCTCCTTTGCTTGGAGCTGGGAGGGTGATGGGGCTGTAGCAGGGACTTGTAGTGCCCAAGCAGCTGTGGTTCACTTCTCGCTTGGAGGAGCTGGCTAAATTAGAGCAGTGAACTTGGATGCTTATGGCAACCACTGGTGATGGAAATTATTGATACAATATGCAGTCAATGGGCAGATGAGGAATCCACACTGCACTGAGACAGTGGTCTAGCACAGCAGGAAGAGAAATATCAGGTGGTGGCAATAATCCTCTTTCCCCTTGCTCCCCCTCACTGCTCTTGGCAGTAACATTTTGAGGTACTGGGATTTAGGATCTGCCCCATGACTCCTCTTAGCACAACAGTCAGCTGGGGAATAGGTTTTCCATGTAGACAGGACAGAATATGCTCTGGAAGAGTAGCCAAGCATTAGGGAGAAAAGGCAATGGAAAAGAAGCATGTGCTTTTAGGTATTTGTGCTGCATGAGATGACTGATCAAAGCTCCACCATTCACAAATCTGAAAAAAAACCAGTGAGGGACCCTTCATAGTGATGCCAGTGTGTTGCTGACCCAACGCATAGCTTTATTTTGTTAAACCTTTAAAGATGATCTGTTCTGAAGTAGAAACTCTGGAGATATCTACTGTAATCTTCATCTCGCCCTCTGGGGTGGAAAGTCACCATCCTCCAGCAATGCTGGAGTACTGCAGTAACCCCCTTGAGCAAGATTGTTCATAGCTTTCTTCTGCAGCTGATGGGGATTTTCTTCCTCTCCTCTCCCATCTCCCCCCTGCAGGGAACTTAAAGCAGCCCGCCTTGCCCAGACCCTCATAAAGGACCAGCCCTTAGGAAGTGCCAAGTTGCAGCAGTCTGAAACTTCTCCTAAGCACAACAACAAGCGCCTCGTGGGAGGGAAGAGCTGTCGCTCATTTAGCTTTACTTTGGGTTACTGAACTTGTGTTGTCCAAAAAGCTCTGAAAGGCTGCTGAATGGCCCTGTGAAAGCAGAGGGTATGCACAGACCAATGCCCCATATTAGCTCTCCCTGTTGTGGTTTTTGGTTCCCTCATTAGTTATCATGAAATGTTGGCTGAGGGAAGAATGACTAGTTTACAAGTGTCAGATCATGAGATAAGATTATTGTCCTCTCTATCTTACCTAATTTCTTGTGTAATTGGTCTTCTTCTAGCCTAAGAATACCTTTGCTCTACAATGAAAAGCATGGCATTTTCTCTACTCATTTCCCTCTTTGTTTAGTTGGGGCCTGTTACTGATGTTTTTGTGGTCTTAATGCTCTGGCCACCTGTGTATCTTTAGAGGGGAGATAGTGGCTGTATATGGAGACAGCATCTTCAGCTGGGTCCTCCTAGGAGTGAGGAGCTACAGACTATGATAGTCAGGTCTAACTATGCATTAGGAGACAGACTGGTTACATAGCAGTCCTGTGGCCTTGGGATGTGATTGGAGAGGCATTTCACTGAGGGAGGACAAGAAGGAAACAGAGTTAAGGAGCCTTACTTTTGGAAGTTGATGTAAAACTCTCCCTTCCACAGCTTCCAGCAATAAGCACAAAATGTTCTAACTGGTTAAGCTCTTGCAGACTAGCCCTTGATGCCTAACTTGCTTTATGCTTGTCAGCAACGACTTCTTGCCTGAAGTGGGGTAAATAACTGTGGTATGCTGGTAGATGGGTCTCTACCTATTTCCCTTCCATATCTTACATATGCTGAAACTACCTGCCTGCGGCCTTTTAGGAAATCAGAAAATGTGTGGGTTTGTTTTTCGCCTTTTTAATTGCCCATGTAAAGTGTGTGTGCGTGTGTTAAATCTCACCCCCCTGTTAAATGCAACTTCCTCAATCCTTGCTGGCCGCACGTCTACCTGTGGCAGTCGGACGCCAATGCTGTGCTGGTACCAGGGAGAAGCTAAAGTTGGTAACTCAGTTATTTTCAGGTTTTACTTAAGTTTGCTTTCAAACGTCGCTCTCAGAATGTGTTGGACCCTACCCGTTAAGAATTGAAACGTGCAAATAAAGATTTTTATCTTTTTTTTACCTACGCCACCATGCCTCTTCTCCTCTTTCCCTCTTTGAGCCTCCCTCCCCTCTCCGGGCTCTCTCGGTCACAGGCGGGCCGCCTCTTCCCCACACGCGGAGCGGGCCCGCCCGTGGTGCGCAGCCCTCTCCCGCCCCCAGGGCCGCTCTCCCCGCGGCCCTCCTCAGACCCGCCGGCAGGGTCTGAGGGCCACGTTTCCTCCCGGACCCTCTTTGGAGAGGACCCGTGGTTTCCCGTTCCGTTTCCGTTCCTCGGCGAGGCTGCGGTGGGAGAGGTGCAGAGGGCGGGAGGTCGGACGGTAGCGGGCGGCCGGGCGGGAGAGGGGTCACTCCGCCGCTGGTTTAGCCCTGCTTTTCCCTCCTCAGGCACGGCGGTGGCATGTTGCGGCGACCAGCGTGGCAGGTAGGGCCGTGCGGGGCGGCTTAATGGGTCCATGAGGGCCGGGCTGCGGTCCTGGAGGGAGCTTGGCCGTGGATTTACGTCCCCGGGATAGCCGCAGCGCGGCCGGGTCGCTCGGGGTGGGGGAACGGTGGACAGCTCAATCTCTCCCGCCTTGGGGCAGGGGGGGTGGTGGTGGTGGTGGCGGCGGCTGGAAGCAGCTCCAGCTCCTGCTCTTTGTCCGCCGCGGAGCTTGTAATAACCCTTTCGCCGGGCGCGGGAAACCCGGGGACCCCGAAGCCGCGCCCCATAGCAGCGCGGGCCGCTGGGTCCGGCGGAGCGCTCCGCTCTGGGACGGGGCCTCGGCTTTTTCTGTGCGAACCGGCCGCGGTTCATCCCTTAGGAAAAAAGCTTGGATTCTCCCGTGGGACTGTAGGTGGTGTTTATGTTATTTCTCGAAAAATATGTGGCGCTACCCATGAAGAACAGAGGGGGGGTTCTGTTTGCACTCGTGTTCTGTAAACAGTGCGAATGCTGGACATTAATTACTCAGCTACTGAAAAAACAATGCACTAAAGGATGTGGCTTGTGCAGGGAATGAGTCTTAGATAATTTGCATCTGTATCAATGAACCATACAGATATATCAAAGAACTTTAGTTTTGCAAGTTGTGTTTAGCTCTGGTTTAGCTTCTTTGTTTAGCACAGGACTGTCAGTCTCACCTTCATGTTTTGCAACCACTTGTAACAGGAGATAAGCTTGTCTTCCAGTTCCTGCATGTGGGTCTCTTGCAGAGGTGTTCCTGGGCTCTTATTTTCGTCTCCTTTCTACTAGAACATTATATTTGCCAGAATCAAGTCAGTTCTTTTTCTTTTTCTCGCTTGTGTTTAGCTGCAGCACTCGGGTTTTTGTGGCCTTGATTTGCTGGTTGCTTGGGAACCAAGGGTTATCAGTGCCTCATCGTACTCCTTACAGCAGTAGATAGAAGTACATTTGGGGCACATCGTGTTAATCTCTGAAGTGAAACAGAAAGTTGGTGAAACTGTCAAAACTGTGTTTGTTTCCAAAAACCAAAGCCCAATGAACTAAACAACCCCTCTGCTTCAACCCTTTCCTGTTATGTATTACAGAAGAGCAGTGGTTACTGTTGCAGACATACCTTTAGGCCACTCTTTTTCCTAGACAGCTTTTTAACCCCAGTTTAACCAGATATTTTTTTAAATAATCCTGTTGGTTTCATTTAGTTGAACGGTTTTCTTCTCTCAGTCCCCCCATAAGTCGCCCCAGAAGAATGTACTTGCAGAAGCTCTGTGTTTACAAAACGAGATGCAAAAGCACATGGATACTGTTCATACTTTGTATCTTGGAAACTACCATCTGTCTATTCCTTCAGGTGCTTCGCCAGTTTGTAAGACATGACTCTGATGCAGTTGGTGCACTGGTACTCGAAAGATGTAAGTAGCTCCTGAGATGAACCTTAGGTGTTACTCTGTGTGGTTTTTATCTCAGTTTTAGAAAGGCCAGGAGAAAATCAGAAGATCAGGAATGGTAGCTTCTGAATGCAGTAATGAAGAATGCGTTGTTTCAAATAAACCCTCTTAAGTAGCTTTCTATCTGGTCTTTGGTAAGTCAAGCAGTCCTTAAGGGGGAACAGAAAAAATCCCTAACATGGAGTACAACCTCTAAAAGGCATATAGCTGTGCTTTATTAGTTGGTAGTGAATTGGGCGTGCTGCTATGTGTTCTCATACCTGCCTTTAGGTGTCTTGTGCTTGTTTCTCAAAATCCCATGTGCGTGGGGGACTTGTGTGGGTGCTCCTGCCCCAGCATGATTTGCTCCAGGTGTATGCTTTGGACTGCCATTCAATTCACATGCTCATTGTGCAAGAGTGATGCTTTCCTGACCACCTCCAATTGTCCTGTAACAAGGAAAAGGAATAAATCATGGCCACCTAGTCCTGGTACACCTGTGTAAAAACTAGTGATCACCTAATTTAAAGAATAGGGTGTAATAATGCTATCTTCTTGTTTTTAAGGTACTGTTTTAAGGACAAATGAATGCAATGCTGTGGTCTTATTATGTTAAGTAAATGCAGCATAGTCTCAAGTGACATAGGTTGTGTCTGTGAAAAAGATGACAAAGAAACAGAAAGAATGAAGAACCTTTAGCTTCTAAATGAGCTTATTCAGCAGTGATAATGATAGTAGAGGCACAGTCAACCATCTGCAGGGCCTGACTAAGCCAGAAGTCACAAGAGCTTGAAAAATGGCTAGGAGGTGCAGAAAGGAATTTTTCTGGCCCTTGACAAAACCTGCAGACTTTACGACTTGGCATGATTAGAAACATCGTAATTCACCTGTATATGTATTTACTGTCTCGTGTTTCAGCCATGAATCGTGTTCAGTTACTTGGTCGGGTTGGGCAGGACCCTATCATGAGGCAAGTGGAAGGAAAAAATCCCGTTACCATATTTTCTCTTGCAACCAATGAAATGTGGCGAACAGGGGAAAGTGAGGTAAACCAGGGAGGTGAGTCTCTGCAGTGAACGATGTTCTTGTGCTGTGTTTCGAGGTCATCTTTGCATATTTGGTAGCACTGTGCTTTGTCTTCAGGCTGCCATGTAAATCTCTCAGATGCAGGGAAATTCCTTTGAGGTCAGTAGAGAAGCTGGTGCATATATATGTCTTACTGCTCCCCAGCAGCATGTACTGAAGAGAGGTCTGCATATCGGCCTTCCTCTGGAGGAGGGGAATGAGTGTTGAGTTGTAGTTTTTCACTGCTGGGGTTGACAGAGGTGTAGCAGGTTCCATACTATTATTTATATTCCAAGAGGAGGGGGGAGAAAAGAAGAATGGTACATTTTTTTCTTTGATTCTGACATCAGTCTAAGGCTACAGATGTCACTTTCTTTCTCTAACTTTTGTTTAATGTGGTGTGTGTGAGGGAGGAAAGGTATTCTAGTATGAGCACTGGCTTCCACGAAAACTGATCTCTTGGTTTGAACTGTGCTTCTGCACAATACTTCCATTTGGATGCAGATGAGTGGAACACTGAGTTCTAGTATGAAGAGGAAGATTGAATGCTCAAATCACTTTTCATAATTTGAGAACACCAACACGTTGAAACTAACTTCTGAGATTTGCATCAAAAAGAGGATTTCGCATCCAAGTTTGCTGTTTTTATGTAACAGGTGATATCAGTCAGAAGACAACATGGCACAGGATCTCTGTCTTCAGACCGGGCCTCAGAGATGTTACCTATCAGTATGTGAAGAAGGGGTAAGTGAATAACAAATGTGGTTGTGGATTTAATGCCTTAATAATCAATTAATGCAGTAACTATGGTGACCAGAAGCTGTGCTAAGATAGAAGTGTCCTAAAGTAAGTTAGCAGACCTGCTTCAAACAACTGATGCAAAAACCTGTGTATCCAGAAACAGACAGAGGAGAAAACAGCAGTACAGCTCTCTGACCAGAACCATATTATTGATTTTTTTTCAGTGCTCGAATCTTTGTTGAAGGGAAGATAGACTATGGTGAATATACTGATAAAAACAACGTGAGGCGTCAGGCCACAACAATTATAGCAGGTAAGGAAAAACACACCAAGGCCTACCTTGCCGTTTTAAAATGGAGAGGGGGTGGAGGACCTTTGAAGTAGAGCATGGCTTGTCTTACCCTCAGTATCATCACCTGGGGATTTTGAGAGAACGAATAGGCTGTACCACTAGGTGTCCTCTGGCACCAGTTGTGAAGACACAGAAAATGAGAGCATAATAGTTGCAAACTGTTGCATCCTTTGTTCACACAAACCACTTGGTGCAGGAGGTATACGCTGTGTGGAAGGACCAATTTTAAGGACTTCTGTTTGTGAAAGATATTCCCTGTGGGGGTGACTTGGTGGAGAGTTTAGGAAAACCTCAGTCGGGTAGACAGTAGTAGAAGAAGAGCACAGAATGGATAGGGAGTAGACTTGTCCCTTGGGTAGACAGGATGAAGAGGAGAACTGGGAAACTCAACTTTTTCCTTTTATGGAGGGTAAAATAATTGGGTAGTATAACAAACATTTCTGAAGGATAAATGGAAGAAGGAAAGGAGGAAAAAAAATAAACCCAACCACAATTCTGGATGTTCGGCTGTGCAGCCCCTATAAAATGATAGTAATCAGACTTTCACATGAACAGTTCACCTAGCAGGGCTGTAGGTTGATGTTGATAAACATCTGGAGGGGAGAAGCAAGTCTCTTTTTTTAATTAGTATGTATCCTAAAGGCTTATTCTTCGTGTTCAATATCCCCGGACTCAAGATGCTTTAGAAATTACTGAGGCTTGATGAAATACAAGCTTACAGTCCTGCAGGCTGATAACATGGTAGCACATACTGAAAGTGACGAAAAAAAAAGGAGATAAGCTCTAACTGATAAAGATCATAGTCAAAGAATTAAACCATTATTTTTAATGTTTCTGGTATCTTTGACTTCAGCAGCTTTTCATCAGGTTTAGGGTATTTGTTTCGTAGTATATATAGTCGCCTTGAATTGTCAGCTTTTTAGGGGATCAGGGCAAGAACCCTGTATCTAACACCTTTATGATCTACTGTTATCCAAAATACATGTCTTTGCAGCTTATTTTAACAGTAATATGTTGCCTTTGTGGGTGTGCAGGTTTGCAACAGGGCAAAACAATCCTGAAGATTAAATTTTATTTGTTTCTTTTCAGATAATGTGATTTTCCTGAGTGACAGTGGTATGAAAGAAAAGGTGTGAGGTCATTAGTGCTTGGACCCAGGCCATTTCATTCCTTCTGTTTTACAGTGCTTCATAATTCTGTAGTCATGTATGTTGCTGTAGTTTCTTTAAAAGGTAAATAAAATCTTTGATACCTATAGGGTATCTGTGTGCATTTTGTTTTTGTTTTCCTGTCTGCTTTCTCTGTTCATCATCTGGATTTCTTTTTTGTGTTCTGAAGAGAAAAGGTAACCCGGGCAGCTGTATTAATTCCTGAGCTGGTGAATATGTAAATAGAAGTCACTCTTTGCATCTTCAGCCATTTTCAAACTTTATATATCCTTGGCTGCCTTAACAATCTCTGTTTGGTCTTGTGGAGCCTGACAGCCTGGCCGCTTCTTGCTCTTAACATCATTCTGTTCTATAGGTGTCATTTGCCATTTTTGCTTGATGAAATCAATTAGACTTAAGTTTAAAGCAGAGCTGTTGGGCTTCAGCTGGTGCTGAGCTTGGAAGTTTCTCTGTTGTAGACCCACAGAAGGACCTCTGCATTTGTGTTTGTGCCTCCACTGATCACAGCGTTTGACCAAATCAGGTGCTGTCATCCACCAAACCCCGTTTTGGGCATGTGCTCAGGTCTTGTTAGGGTGCTATGCCCATGGTTTGCCATCAGGAGGAGCTGGAGGAATGACTGCTGTGGCTGTTCTTTTGAGATGCCTGAAACTGTGTGTGAACAATATTCCTGGTCCAGGATTCTCAGTTAATGTAGGGGCGGCGTTTATTTTACTTTAACCTAATTTCATTGTCAGAAAGACTGAGAATTAGTAGTATTGTTAGTAAAAAATTGCAGAGCTAAAAGGCGTTGCATTCTATTACATGGAGAAGCAGTGAAATTCTCGCTGTAATACAGCAGGATGTGAACAAGGAAAGAAAAACGTTAGAGGTGACAATTTCCTGCCTTCAAAGCTGGTGGGATTTTGTATCTCATCTCTCTCTGAGCTACTGAGCTTCTTCCTAGTTTTTGCGGCTTTTCCCTATACAGAATAATGATCTTGTTTCTGCTTCTCTCTGATCATTGTCAGTACAACCAAAAACTTTACTTCTTTCAGTTCAGCATTTATTTCTGGTTGAAGTTAATGCTTTCACTGGTATCCTAGCCCATGTCACTGGCACACTGAGGTGTTAGATGTACTGAAAAAGCTTAGCTACTTAAATGGGTTGTTATCCACAGGAAACTGGTATCTTTTTGAATAGGAAGTCCTGACTTTAATTCCCTTAACTACTTCTTGTTCAGTTTGAGCCTATTGTACTGCTGGGAGAAGTTGTGATGGTGCACTTCTGTAGTAGTGATCCTGTTGTGGTTTAACTCCAGCTGGCAACCAAACCCCCCACAGCTGCTCGCTTGCTCCTCCCTCAACAGGATGGGGGAGAAAATTGGAAAGGTAAGAGTGAGAAAACTCGTGGGTCAAGATAAAGGCAGTTTAACAGGTAAAGCAAAAGCCATGCACACAGCAAGCAAAACACTTCACCACTTACCATCCGCAGGCAGGTGTTCAGCCATCCCCAGGAAAGCAGGGCTACATCATGTAATGGTTACTTGGGATGACAAATGCCATAACACCAAACATCCCCCCCCCCTTCCTTCTACTCCCAGCAGAGCATGATGCTATATCTGGGATAACCCTGTGGTCAGCTGGATCAGCTGTCCCAGCTGTGGCACCCCCCCAACTTCTTGTGCACTCCCAGCCTGATGACTAGTGGGGTGGGTTGAGAGGCAGAAAATGCCTTGATTCTGTGTAAGCACTGCTCAGCAGTAACTATAACATCACTGAGTTATCAACAAAGTTTCCAGCACAAATCCAAAACAGCCCTATAGGAGCTACTATGTAGACTAACTCTCCCAGCTAAAACCAGCACAGGTTCAATTCCAGTTGTGTTTGATCCTCACAATTTTTTCCTGTTTGCTGAATGATGAGGCTTGTCTTCATCTTTCCTCATATGTAAGAGGCCTCAAGTGAATCTGCAAAACCTTTTTTGTTCAGTGGTTACTTCCTTTTTTGCAGTCTGCTGTGGTGGTGGAGCTGGATACAGCTTGTAACTGTGCTGTGGAGCTCAGGAAATGGCTGATGATTCTCCTCACCGCTGCAAGTAGTAGGGCTACAACTGCTAGAACTCCTCTCAGGACTGAGTGGCTGGTGCTTATCTGTGCTCCTGGCTTGGGATGGAGACAGAGCTGAGCTAACACAAGGTATAGGATTAGGTGCCAACAAAGAAAAACATTTGCTCAAGGACTTCAACTTCTCTTGCTTTTCTGGTTGTTCTATTTAAGATTGACCTGCTACAAAGGCACACATACCTACTTTGAGAACACATTGTTTGAAAAGCAGTGCAGTATCTTGAGTGTTCATCACAACTTTGCAGTAGGGTAGATTTTCACAAATGATTTTGCATTAGCAATAGGCGCAGTTACAGCAAAAATAACCAGTGGCAAAGGTATGTTGTGCATACGCCTCTTACGTCTGCTTTGCTGCTGTGGGGCAAAGTTAATCTATAACTCAGTACTGTTGGTTATGAGAAAATCAGTGTATCATTTGTGTTGAGGGTTTCCTTATGGCCAAGTACTTGTTCTGTGAGGAAATATTAAAAAATGGAAGTGGGATCTACTGAGTTAAATACAGTGATACATTGTTTATAACTAGGCAATGAGTATTCTTCCATGGGGTCCCTTGGTAAATGGCATTCAGCTTTTGCCTGTCCCTGTTAACCTCTTGTGTAAACTGGATTCAGCAAACCCTGACTGCTTGCATCAGCCAGGACATTTAGAAGCGTTTGATCTTAACAAGGAATTTACTTAATGTATTTATGGAGATAAATTAGAATAAATAAAAAATAGAGATGATTTCTTTTAAAAATGACAGAGAATTTCTTAACGGCCCTGAGATAGAGCTATTTTGGTCTGCAGTGCAGCTCAATGCCACTCAGTTATTTCCATCAGTCTGGTGCAAGGAATAGGAAACCCTCTTCTCCAGTGCATTGGTTGGAGGAAGATACGGGCATCATGCCTGTGTTACACAGCGAACATCTTCAACTTTAATTGATGTGTGACATATTTGGGAACATATTTCCCCCAACTCCACATAACACAGAGAGTAATAAAGAGGGAAGTGAACTGAGGGTTGATTTCTTTGGCTCAAGCATCTTCTCTTGCTTCTGTTTAATGGCTCATCATTTCTTAGGACAGAGTAACAGGATGAATTAAGAATGACTGAAGGCTTGGACTGGGAAAGAATTGCTAGAGGTTTTTACCAGCAGGTACCTGGCTTGGGTTCTAACTGGGCCAGGAGACTTGCATCCTGGTGACTGCATGGTGCCCTGCATGAGGAGGTAGTCACTTGACCCCTGTCCCAGCTCTGCTGTGAAGACCAGCAGTGGCTGTGGGAGCATGGTAAGAGCCCATGCAGAGAGGCTGTGAATTGCAAAGGCAAAGAAGCTGAATTAGTGCTTTGAGAAGTCCCTAGGTACAAGAGCTAGGAATACTCTGGTAAACAGAACCTGTGTTCCTGTCAGTGTACCAATTATGTGGTTTTTAGCAGTAGGCTGTCTCCAAAACTGGCGATCCTACTTCTTTCACAAGTATTCATGTCAGAAAAGAAATATAATGCCAGGATTGTGGGAAGAAAACTTCACTATTCTCAAGCACACCTTCTATTTTTAACTCTGAAATTTCTGTGGTGGAAGCCTTTTTGCCAAATAGTTGAGTGTGTCTGTATGTATGCACTGAGATTTGGTGGCTGTTTTATCGTGGCAATAGTGAGCTTCTCCACACAGCAGCATGGTTTAAATCTCATTTACACAAGGAACTGGCTTTGTTAATGCGTTACCAGGTGCTGGGTAGTGCAAGTAATGTGTTTACACATGACACAAAGAAATCAATTTTCACAGGGTTTTTTACAGAGACGTCCTCTTGTGGGAAATGCATGCCAGTGTATGTGACATTTCTTTCTGCTGCTTGTTGCTTTATGTCCGAGACAAAAAAATCAGCTCATTGCCATTTTGGAACAATCTCCACAACTGCTGTGATTAGAAGTTGGTCGCTTGGTCATTCCTTGTGTTCTTAGTCCTAAATTTGTGCCCTGTACCTTTAAGAGGTGCTAAGTTTGTTGAAGAAACCTCTAACAATGGCTTTTTTCTGTGTCTTTCAAGGTTAAGATTTTTCATTTTAGCTAGTCAAAAACCTAGCGATTGTTATCCTCTTGGCTCTGTTGCTGTTTGTTCTTTTCTCACTGGTTGACTTCTCAAACTTATTTGACCAGGATGGCTGCAGAAGATGGATGGTTATCTTGATCCTGGTTATCACAAGTCAGAAAAATGTCACTTGTAAATATTTAATGAGCCTTTATGCAACTGACCTGATCTAGAACTGAGTAATGATGCGGTCACAGGAGTCACTTCTGTAACCTGGATCTGCAAGGAAAAAAGAGCACCTTTCATTTGCCAGGCTTTCTGTGACTTACAGGCTTGTATTATTGCTGGCTTTTTTAATTTGATATTTAAAGTAAGTGGTGTTTGTTTGAACCTCTGCCTTAAAAGCCTCCTCTTTCTTAGCTAGTTCGGTGTTCTGTGTGGGTTTTCTGTATGTTTTTTCTGTGTGGGCTTACTGTTCCTGGCAGAAAGGCGACAATACTCAGGAAAATAAAGTTGAGCTCATCTCTGCTCTCCTTGAGTCACAGAATCGTAGAATGTTTTGGGTTGGAAAGCACCTTAAAGAGTTCCAACCCCCCTGCCATGGGGGTTGGACGCCTTCCACTAGACCAGGTTGCTCCAAGCCCCATCCAACCTGGCCTTGAACACTGCCAGGCATGGGGCAGCCACAGGTTCTCTGGGCAACCTGTGCCAGTGTCTCAACACCTTCATAGTGAAGAATTTTTTCCTAATATCTAATCTCCTCTCCCCTCAGCCCTATCTTTGCAAACAATAACCCCTCACCTTTTTATCTTTGTGTAGATTATTGGTCAATTTTTGCACTGCTCCCCTGTGCTGGATAGTGAATTCAAACCTAGTTCATAAATCTGTGGTGAGGAAATGGTCTTACACAAAACGAGCAATCAAAATGCTCAGAATTAGATGAGTTGGAACTTAAAAATACTACTAAAGCTGCTCTGAGAGGAAAGTTATGAAACAGAAAAACAGCCTTGATTTGCAGCATGCTACTAACTATTGAAACCTACAATTTAAAATCCTCCAAGCAATATGGGGAAAAGCTAGGAGGATAGTTGGGTTTGTGTAATGTCCTTGCTGGTTTCGTGGTGCTTTCCACAGTGCCTGATTTCTGGTGTAGCATCAGTTTGAGTAGCAACGCATGACACATTAGACTGCTATCCCATGTGTTGTATCAGGACACTGAATAATTAATATTCTTTGGAAAGGATTGATTTCCTCCACTTTTGTCCTTCTTGCTGCCCTGTATGTGCTGCCACTTTTTTGCAGAAATTTGCTAATAAAGATTTCCCTGGAAGAACCAGTGCTGCAGCACAAAATCTTCAGTGTGGTCCATATGCTGTTAGTTGCCATCAGACAGGGCGAACTGGTCATCTTTCCTCACAAAGTCTCAGGTTTTAGAAGCATTGAAGCTCAAAAATGAGATGTAGCCTTGAATGCTGATTTTAATAGCATGGCAGGAACTGGGCAGGAAGCCCAGTTACCAATGTCTGGTTACCAATATTATGTTTTTTATCTGTGATAAGGTCCAAAACCGGATAGTCTGTGTATCAAAATCTTTCAGTGCCAGTGAAATCTTCCAAGATACTTACAAATCCTCAGCAGCACTGTGTACCACGGCAGCAGCTGTGCCTCAGTAACAGTGTTACAAGACAGCCCCTGGGGAAGCAAAGAATGGAGACCACTGGGAAAAGCTGCACCCAGGGTGCCTAATTTCCCATGAGTGCTTTATCCAAGGGAGAACAACAGAAGTATGCACTGTGCAACTTGTTTCCTAAATAAGGATTGCTTCCTGAGAAATGTGTTGAGACGAGAAAGCGCAGCCCACTATTCTTGGTCAAATACCAGTCCTTAGGAGACCCTCATCCTCAGCAAATGAAATGTTTGGCAAATGAAGCTGCAGTCACCCAGTCAGCACCTTCTTTTAAGGTTGCTTTTACTTTGTTGGCTTACAAGGCAAACATGGCTATCCCTTTATGCTTCTCATACAGGCAAAACATTAATTTAGTCCCCAGCACAAAAAAATCCCCTAGTCACAACAGTAATTTTAGAAGGATCTAATATCAGCCAACTATCTGATGGAGAGCCTTTTGTTAAGCAGATTATCACAAGGCCATGAAAGCTCTGAAAGTAAGAACACATCTAGTGAAAACACAATGGTTTCTAGGTAAGGAACTGACCTTTCCAATTTTCACAATCTGCACCTTGGCACTGGCACAATGTAATTGCTTTGAAAACAGTGCCTGGCAGTGCCAGGACACAAGAATTTTGTATCTCCAGTTGGGCTTGCCACAGTGGTAGGTAGCAATTCAGGCACTAGTAATTTGGCTTTAGATGTTGTCTGTGCTGTGGAGGGCATATATACTGGGCTGACCTGTTTTGCAGTGACTTAAAACAACTTATCTTTGCAGGAGATCTTTGGTTGGGGCAGTTAGGGATTTTCCCTTCATATCCTTCACCAAATAATACAGCTTTTGTAACTTTTTTAATTTTTTTTTAATCAAAAAAAGTTTAAGAAATCTTAAAGGGACAACCCCGACAAAATCACCATTGTTTTTTGGTCGCTGTTGTGGCTGCTGGGTGCCAGGAAGTCCTTATGACTTGGTTTTCCTCAGATAACTAGTCTAGGCTCTCCTTAGCAAGGGCTGTATCACTCAGGCTGCACAAATGTTTGCTCTGTGAGTGAATTAAAGTGATGTGCTACAAGAGATGAAGGCTAAATGGGAGGTCTAGAAGAGAGAGGATGTACTGGGAAATCCACTTACGGTTCATGCAGCCTGCAGTGTGGAAATGCCAGTTAGCGTTGAACTGACCCACACTGAAATGCCTTGACAGAGCTCCAGGAGCTGAAAGGAAGCACTGAAGAATGCCCAGTTTCTTGAATCATAAAGATTTTACATCTTTCATTTTTAAAGAGCAATGAAATGGCAGTGTTGTCCCTGCTTGGCATGAAAGCAAGTCGTAAAATATCAGAATTTCCCATTGACTGGGATTGTTTTCACTGCTGGTTCACCAGCAGGCTGGGAATGCTATCCAACAGTGATGGAGTACCCATTGCTGTGAACACCAAGGCTGCACACGACACTGAAGTGCAGTTCAAAGCTGCGGCTTTGAAGGTGGAGGGCCTAGAGCACAAGTCTTGTGAGGAGTAGCTGAGGAAACTGGGATTGTTTAGCCTGGAGAAGAGAAGGCTCAGGGGGACCTTATTGCTCTCTACAATTGCCTGAAAGGAGGATGGAGAGAGGAGGTCTCAAGCTCTGCCGGGGAGGTTTAGATTGGACATTAGGATGAATTTCTTCACCAAGAGAGTGAGCAGGCATTGGAACAGGCTGCCCAGGGCAGTGGTGGAGTCACTGTCCATCACAAACCATGTAGGTGAGGCCTTCAGTGACATGGTTCAGTGGTGGCCTTGGCAGTCCTGGGGTAACGGTTAGACTTGATCTTGAAGGTCTTTTCCAACCTGGTTGATTGTATAATTCATTGTAAAACTTCTGGTTTTTACGAGGTATGTTCTGACATCTCTGAAATAAACAGGCAAACTCTGTTCAGCCATAACAAATCCCGAGCATTACCTGCTGTTCCTGCCTCCTTTTTAACCAAGCCAGAAGACCAAGTAACCCTGCTGAAGTCCACTGGAGCCCGGCAGCGGCATTGCTGGTGCTGAGGGGACGGAGGGGCTGCCTGTGGTTGCCCCGGCCGCTTCCCCTGAACGCTCTCCTGCTGCCTGAGGCCCCCGGCTGGCCTCACTCATACTGGCGCCTCCGCTCGCTCCCGTGGGCAGGGAACCCCTTCCTCTGCCTCTGCCCGACGAGGGCATCGCAGGGGGCAGCTGAGGAACGGCTGAAACAGGAGCCGCAGGCACCCGGGCGGAACCGAGCCCTGGCCGACCCCCCTGCCCCTCACAACACCAGAGGCGGATGGGCGGTGCGGCGCGCAGCGGTAGCAGTCTTGTCGCTGTCTCATTGGCTGGCGTGCCTGCCGCTCCCAGCGCCCCTGGCCACCCATTGGCAGCGCGGGGCACGGGGGTCTCCCTCCCGCTGCCGTGACGCGCCTGGGGAGCTCCCGCCCACATTCCACAGCTGGAGCCGTGCGGGGGCCGAGCGCCGATTGGGGCGCGGCCCGCCGGTCAGCCGCGTTCCTTGCCCCCGATTGGAGGCCTCGGCGGCGGGGGCGTGGCCAGGCGGGGGCGGGGGCGTGGTGCTGGCGCGGGTCGGTGGGGGCGCGGGCGCGCAGCTGGCGGGGTGACCCGCCCGACCCGTGTCCGCACACTCCCGGCGGGGACGCGACGCGGCCTCAGCGCGGCTCCGCGGCCTATGGGAGCGGGTGGCTCGGTGTGAGCCGGTCCGCGCGGGTGGGCGTGCAGGGGTCAGGCAGTGTGTGTGTGTGTGTGTGTGAGGGGAGGTGGTGGTGGTGGTGGTGGTGGATCGGCCGGCGGGGGTGTCGTGTTGCTGGCGGCCGCCATGGAGGTGTGCGAGAGCGGCAGGGAGCAGCCGCAGCTGCTGCACTGGGACCGCAAGCTGAGCGAGCTGTGCGAGCCCGCCGACCCCGACACCCTGCTGTGCCACACGGTGAGGAGCGGCGGGCGGGCGGGCGGCGGCTCCGGCCGGGCAGCGCCCCCAGGAGCCGCGGGGAGGGCGGGATGGGGCGGCCTAGATGATCCCTGCTTTTCGGGGCGCCGTGGCGAGGGTCGTGCCTGGCGCCCTCAGTCTCCTCTGGGGCGCATGGGGTGTCCCAGCGGGAGCGGGGGTCGCGGTGCGGAGGCCAGGAGGTGCTCGCCCGCAGCCTCTCCCCGTGCCTCTGGGCCCGGTGTCCTCGGGGAAGCGAGGTATTCCCGGATAGGCGCTGGGGCCGTGGCTCGACCCGTCTGTGTCGGTGTCACAGGTCCCTCCCTCCGTGCGCAGCGCTGGTGGCTCCGGTCGGGGTCTCCAGCTTCTCGCTCCTTGCCCCCTCGCCGGGGCCGGTAGCCTTTATCCTTGCCCGGGCCCCGCTTCCCCTGCGAGACCGCCGGCTTCTCCCGGATCCCCTCGGGAGTCTTCTCCTCCAAAGCGAGACTATCCTGGCACCGTCCCGCTGCCTGGTGTCCCCAGCGCAGGAAGGAAGTAACAGAAGTTTTGGTGATTATTTTTGTTTGTTTGTTTTGGCTGCAATCCGCATAGTTGGGACAATCCCATGCAAATGCGTCCTGTTATCTCCGCTCTGTTGTTTCTTTGTGAATCCGGAGGCTTTTTAGCGGTACAGAGATGCAACATTATACAGATGTGCAGCCACAAATCTTGAGTGGAAGTGAGCTGGACCGCTCTGGGACAGCGTGCATGGAAGACTCCTCTAGTCTGCCGCTTGTGCTGAGCACAGGACAGTCCAGCTTGGCACAATTGTTGAGCTGGTACTCGAATGGAGACCCAGTGTAACATGGTGGTGGTGACTATCATGTGGCAGGGTGCCTTGGGAAAGGTGCTGGATGAGGCTCTGCGTTTCTTCCTTGTACCTAAGAGAGCGATGTGTAAATATCACCTTACAGAGAGGGACTGACCCAGCTCTTCTCGTGGGAGCAGGGGTGATGCCACAGAGTGACGTGCGGTGAGGCACCATGCTGGCACTGTGGGGAGATGTCAGTGTTAAGTCTTGAAAGGCAATCAAGGAAAATCTGACCTGTGTGCGGTGCACAGTGGCCTCACTGATCCGGGATCGTGTCCGGCACAAGGTCCAAGCCTCGTTTCAGCAGGAAGCAAGCCTGCTGCTCATGTGACCGTCTATAAATATTGTTTGGCTTCTTTGTCTTTGAAAGTGCTTGGGATTCTTGCGCAATGTGTGTCTTCTGGTAGATCTGGGGAAAAGCAATCATGTATGATGGTGGGTTGTTTTGTTGGGTTTCTTTAAAGAGCAAACAGGAACACTTAACAATGGAAAACTCTTCCTTCAAGCAGCTTGTTTCTTGTGTTTGTTTTTTTCTTTACCATGACGGAGTCTTTAACAAGGGGAAAGTTGTGAATGAAAGGAGAGGTTTTTCAGAGATTTTACAGTTGTGCTGGAATACTTCCTCCTGCTTTGGATCCCTGTGATGAGAATGGAGTTGCCACTTTTAACTCTGTTTTCTTATTTAGTGTTCTCGTATTTTTTTAATTAGTGCCCTGAAGGGGATCTTGCTCTGGGCTAGATCTTGTGGCTGCAGTGACATGGATATGTGTGTTTTCTGTCCTATTTCAAGGAGCCTGGGACTTGGACTTAAGTGTAGCCTGACAAAAAAAAACCATCCTGGCTGTCTGGTGGATGGAAATGCAGTGCTTTTCCCTCTGCTGTTTTCACATTTTACTGGACATTTTAAGCTTCAATTCTGTGATGATGTGTGTTTTGCCAGAGGCAGTGCATAGGTGGATCTGCAAAAGCTTGGGCTGTGACTCCCTTTGTTGGGAGTAACAGACTACCCTTGATTTGTTTGTGTGGTCTTGTTTGTCTGTATTTTGGGAGTTTAAGACTTCTTTAGGCACTTGAAGTCAAATAAAAAGGCTTTAGGGTCTTGGAAGACAAAATAATAAGTTTGAAACAAATTTATCTTTTTTTGGTTGTTTCTGGAATTCTGAAAGAGGGTATCAGTAAAAAAAAATAAAAACAACTAAATGCTTTTATAAACTATAAAGTAGTTGTAGTGAGGTATTAGGGTCTTTAGAGGGGAAAAAAGAGAAGTTTTCTGAAACCTTGTCAAGTGGGACGTGATCCTGCACATGGCAGGGGTGTTGGAACTAGATGATGGTTAAGGTCCCTTCCAACCCAAACCATTCTATGAACATTCTCTAGGGGAGAAAAAAAGTACGTGTTCCTGCATCCTGCTGTGTGGAGGAAAATACGGTGCTTGGTATCATGAAACACAAGTTCTTTATTTACCTCTGTCCAAAACTTCATGGAATCATTTTCAAAAACCAAAACAAACAAACCCTCTGGATAAAACATCTGTTCTTCTCCTTTCTTATACTTTCCATCAGGGAGGACTGGTTTGACCCGGCTGCTTCTGCTGTGCTTGTAAACTTATTGCAGGGTGTTTCTGAAAAGACTGAGATGATGTACAGATAGAGCACAGGAGGGTCGCCTCAGATGCTCACCACTGTGCTGTCATCTTCAATGCTGAGGAGCACGTGCCCTATGTCATCTTCTGTTCTTTGCCCACTTCTTAGGTGTCCCATAGCTGGATGGGCAAGGAAATTTCAGGTTGCGCTTAGGAAAGGTGCCTGGTATGGTCATGAAGCCCTAGGAGTACGAGTTGAGCTGCCAAGGGGAAAAAGGGAGAAGATGACAACTGAGGGGAGAGCTCACAAGCAGGAAGAAGGATGAGTGTCCTTCGTCGGTTGCACTCTGTGCGCAGGCAGGTGACAGTGAGAACTCTGCCAGCCAGCTGCTTTTTGTGTATCTTAAGTTATGCTTTAACCTTTTTATGACCATAAAGGCTGTTCCTGGGTCAGGCTGACTTGAAGCTAGTAGATGAGTGTGAAAGTATGCATACACTTATAAACTTGACCTCTATTTTAAACCGTTCCAGCCTGCCTTAATTACCAGGGGTGAAATCCAGCCTCCTGGGGATTTACATTTCTTCGTAGCAGCTGATGATTTCACCAGCACTCAAAGCAGTGTGAGGAGTGGTTCCCTCACTCTGCTGATGCTCTTGGCGATGTCACCTACAATGGGAGAAAGCAGGACCTCGAGGAGCTCAGCTCTGGTGTTGGCAGGCAGCAGTACTTGAGATGGCTCATTAACATCTTCATAGTTCATAGTAATCACCTAGATGCCAGATAGCTTTATAGCTGTTATTTTTCCAGAACTGCTTAGTTTCCCATCTAAGAAAAGGGTGAAAGATTTCCTAGAGGTGTGTTCATGGCATATGTGATCTGTCTGCATGTATCATCTTCATATGCCCTGTAGCTTGTTATGATTGGGTGTCGGTAATACCATATGCTGGCATTGTGCAAGGTACTATTATTGTTATTATATGCTGCTTCTCTTTCCTGGCAGTCAAGCAGAAAGGAAGCACAAAGCCTGCCACTACCCAAAGGAAGCAAAAGTGTGGCCAGGTTACAAACTCTTCACCATCTTGTCGCTGCTGTTACTTCCCATAACACACAGGCAAGCATGAAGTGGGAGAGCTCTGCTTGTGGTCGTGGGCCTCTGTTGGAGGTGATTGACAGTTGTATGCAGCCCAGCTGGGACAGCATCTTCAGTGACAAATGCCAGATCTGATGCAGATGGATGTCTGACAAACACGCTGTGAAATGCCAGCTACCTGTCCTATTGCTGGATGGGAGCTGACAAGCAGATGGTTCTTATGAGCCTTTGACATTTAAAACCTCCTTATTTAATATTGAGGAGACAGGTTTTCCCCCTCCCTCCCCATTTTCATGATTATTTTAACACATTAGCTGATGGCTGTTGATTCCAGATGATAGCAAAATGCAGCTGAATGTCAGTGTAGCTGTGATCTTGGCATAGCAGATACAGAATTACTATGCTACAGGTACCTGGGGGCAACAGCTGGCTGATATATTTAGGACTAACTTCCCACACGTCATGTCCTGAGTGGTTAACTGGAAGATATTTCAAATGCTGAGTAGCCCAAACTGCTTATTCTTTAAGGAGCCTGACTATTGAACTTGAAGCTCATATGAAAAAGTTGAAATGCCTCAAATATTACCTTGGTGATGCCGTTATCCGAGTGATGTTTGAAATCAGCAAGCCTGTTGCCATGTCACTGGTAATGTTGTGGGCAACTCAGCACTGGAATATAGGCGCAGCATAGGCTGGCATGAGCAGAGGAGACATTCCAGGCCTTAGCAATCAAATTACTATCTCCCTGCAAGAGCAAAACCAGAGGGATCCACCTCTGAAGTTTAGTGTTCACGGATGGCTTGTGATGGGTTGTGATTGTTGTCTTAAGACGAGCTGTGGAAACGCTGAGCTGGCCTTACTTCCTTGGATAAAAATCACTCATTAGAAGCCTCTGAACCTCACTGGTAGCTTGCTGTGACTCATTTCCTCTGCCACAAAAATCATGGTCACTGTTACTTTGTGTTCTGATGACTTCTGCAGAAGTGTTGCTTCTGAACAAGCTGCCAGGGATTGCCTCTGTATTTCAGAGTATGGCACTGGCAGTAGTTAATTTAAATGGGTGGCAGTGCTTGATTTTTGCAGTCTGTGTGTATTTAATTAAATGTTGCTGTTACCACAGCGTATGTGGTTGTGGAGCTGTATCTTATTTTGTGGTGGCTGCATGTAGCTGTCTAAAATCTGTACAGCTTGATCCATTTATTTGTTTATTTTGGGGGTGGAAGATACTTCATTTATTTGAAAGTGGGGTTTGGCCTGCTGCCCTTTAAACAAGAAAGCTGAAATCTCACATTCTTTCTTCTCTACACACCTGCATGTGGAGGACCAGACAGCTGACTTTAGGTGAAATATTTATAAAATCAGTACTTTCAAGGATTTTTGGCAAAATCTTCCAGTAAAGAGGGGAAATGTAAAAGTGTGGGTTGGTTTTTTTTATTTTTGTTTTGTTTTATTTTTACTAGTTATGTGCAAACTTTGAACAAAGCAGTAGTGTTCAATTTTGAGAATTACTTTCCATATTAACAAAGCTAAAGAGGGCCACAACTGCTGAACAGCAGAACTGGTTGTGTTCAGTGCTTTATGCTGAAAGCCACCCCTCACTTCTCTCGTTTTCTTTGCAAATTTAAATAAGAAAACTATTCCTGTTTGCCAAGGGACATGTCAGGTATTCATAAATGGGTCTGAATGATCTACAGTTCCTCTAAAAGCTGAGATAAACGCAAGTGGAATACTTTGAAACTTTACCCTCCTATTTTCTGACAGTTAAAATTAGAAAAATGAGGGTATTGAGTTTCTGACTTGGTTTCATTTGGACTGCCTGTAACTTTATAGCGAAGTGCTTGATCTGCGGGGAAGCTGGGAGCTGGGCAAAAATCCTAGTCTGTCCTGGGACTGACTTTGGAGAGTGGTAGATAAGAATAAGCCTGCTTTTAATGTACAAATGCACTGTTTTTTCTCCTGATGGATGTGACTGATGTGCACTGTCCTCTGTAAATGTTTCATTACTCTGGAAAGCCAGTCGTTAAGCGTAGAGCAGGTTGTGTGTGATAGCTGTGGTAAAAGAATTCATTCACTGCCTTACCAGACAGGGTTTTCCTGTGTCTGGAGTTGTTGAACTTATCTACAGAGCCCGGGGAAACTTGTGCTCTTTGCAAGTCTTTGTTTGCACTGTGAAGAGTCCCTTCTTTGGGATCTTTCAGAGCTGGGGGTTAAGTAAGTTTCCCATCCTGGGGTGCTATGTGTGTGTGTGTGACCAGTGTTTCATTAAAGCAGTCTTGCTTTTTAGCATCACCTGTGTCTGTGAAAGAGGCTGATGTGACTAGCTGCAGACCCCAGATGGGGATGTGCAGTTTGATTTGATCTTTTTGTGTTCCTCTTGCTCTCTGATGCAGTCTGACTTCAGCCATAGCAGTTAAATTGCGGCTTTATCTCCCCCTCTGCCCGTCTGCTTTTGCACTTCTGCTTGTACACTGTGAGGTCAGATCATCTTTGTGCCAGCTGTGAAATAAAACAGTAAAAATAAATATAAAAAATAAAGCAAAGAGGCCTTTGACTGATATACCACTGGCTGTTCCTTAGTTTGTCTCAGCTTCTTGTGGCTGTCACCTATACCACCACCTGGTGAAACCTCTTTATGTCAGAGCTGCCTGACAGATATGGGAGGGAAGTAACTACTGCAGAATGAAAGTACTTCAGGAGCCATTGTGCACAGCAGTACCATGTTGTGGTAACACAAGATGGTGCCCCTGGGCTTGGGGAGCTTGTAAGTCCCCCTTAACAGGCTTTTTTGCAGTGCTAAGCTAAAGTGGATGTGCTCAGCTTTGTTATGGCAGGAACAGGGAAATGTTAGACTCATGAGGGACAGCGGTTTTTACTAGGGCATATAGTGACAGGACAAGGGGCAATAACTTTAAGCTGGCAGAGAGGAGATTTAGATCAGAAGTTAGGAAGAAATTCTTTACCAGGAGGGTGGTGAGACACTGGCACAGGTTGCCCAGAAAAACTGTGGCTGCCCCATTTCTGGAGGTGTTCATGGCCAGGTTGGATGGGGCTTGGAGTACCCTGAAAGGTGTCTCTGCCCATGGCTGAGGGGTTGGAACTAGATGGTCTTTAAGGTCCCTTCCAACCCAAACCATTCTGTGAGCTAGCACCTTGTCAGCAGCACAGGTTCCGTGGCCCTGCTCCTGCCGTGGCTACAGACCTACCCAGGACTGCAAGGACCAAGGCACCTAGCTTATACCATGTCTTGCTATTCATCCCTCCAAAGAGCTGTATGGTCTCTGTCACCGTGGGCTTATTTTCTTTTGGTGCCTCAGCTACCAAGGTACCCCTGAGATGCTTAGTTGTTGCTTTGCAAGTAGAAATGGTTCTTTGAAAGGCTTTGCACTTGCAGATAGATGTTATTTTTTTGTGCTGTATTCAAATATCAGTTATCCGGCCCTGCTGTCCTTCGTATTGTCTGTACTCCTTCCTCCCTGCATTCCTAAAAGCTGTTTTCCAATCACTTTGTAATGCTTGGTTTAAACATCCATCATCTGTTTCCTCTGTCTTGGGTTGCTTCTCTCCCTTCTGGAGAAGGATCATCTTGTGGGCGAGACTTTAGCAATTATTGATAGCCAGTCAGATAGGGTGACTAACCTAGCTCAGTGGCATTTTTCACAGACCATCTTGGCTGCTTACCCTGAGCTTATGAGGCCCTCCCTTTAACTCCTCCAATTACCAAGAGCAGCTTTCCTTTTTTCCAAGGGCGATGGGTTCTGAGTGGGCCCCTGAAGGGCTTTCTCGCAGTAGAGCTGTACATCTGGTTTTTCAGGGAGGGCATGTTTCTGCTCCCTATTCACCTCTCTGAATTATGGAGATGAGGAATCACTATTATCTGGATGCCCTTTGGCTGTGTATTTTTTTCTGGGTGACAAGACCTGAACAGTGCGGTTCTGCACCTGGATGTAACCGCAGGCTGTTGTGGTAGCTGCTGGGGAGCTCATCCAGTTAAATGACTTTCATGCAAGAAATAGGCTTTCAAGGGAGTATCAGTTCCCTGACACAGCTTACCCTGTAGCAGCCCAGGTTCTGGTGCTGATGTTGAGAGGGCAGGAAAGAATGTTTGGCAGGGAAAGGCGTGGTGGAACTGCTTTGTGGGCTACAGTGGGAGCAGTAGACTGGGTAGCTTTATGGGCTGTGCTTAGATGTAATCCTGATGCGTGCATGTGTGTATTTGATAACAGTGGACTATGCTTTGGATGTCTCAAAAGAAAGGGGATTACCTAGAGGAGGCAGTTGTTCAGAGATCAATAGGAAAAAGGGTTGTTTGAGAGTAATGTGGATGTATAACAAAGAAACGGACAGACCTGAAGTTCAAAGAAGCACTGATGTTGGATCCAGTCAATGGTACTGCCAGCCCTCTGTGGTGCTGAGTGTTGGTGAAAAGTGGAGGCTGTCTTGGAAGCTAAATTGTTTGTCTTGTATAAAAGTGACAGAAACAGAGTGCAAAAATTAATCTTGGCTTAGGGCCACGATTTTACTGGCAAATATATTACCCTTTCACCTCATTTAAGCGAGTAATAGGCAGTAAAGAAGACAGGGCAAAACCGGTGAGGTTTAATAAGGCATAGCAAATGCCCTTTAATAAGGGCATTGCATCCACTGTCTCCAGACTCAGCTGCTAAGCTCTTCATAGCAGGAGTTGTCATTCTGTCTGTCTCTGAGCTGTCAAATGTAGCTTGTGACTGCAGAAGAGTCACTGAATTGAGTTACATCAGTGCTAAATGTGTGCAGGAAGGATACAGATGCTGTATCAAATAAGGAATGCTCTCTGTCACAAGGGTAACCTGGCAAGCAGGGAAGGCAATGTGAGAAAATAAGGAAAGGCTGGTTAAATGGGGCAAACCTGAATTGCTAGAGCTGTCCCCATAGCTGCCTTCCATCCAAATGTGTATCTTACTAGTGCCAGTGACCTCTCTGTGCCTTCGCTGTGTCTTGGAAACTGCTTACTACTTTTTTTTTCTGCCATCTGCTGCTAACTGGCTTTCAATCTTCTGTACGTGATCTGGCTCTGCCGTGGTGACAAGCAAAAATCCAATGGAAAAATGTGACACCCACTTCATCTCTTTCCTCTCTGCCAAGGAAAAACATTTCCCTGTGGCTGTGCTTTGTCCTTCCACGCAATCTGTTAGTCATATGGGGTGAGAAACAGAGACCAGGATGATCTGATAACCTCTTAGAGACCTCTGGACAGGCACCTGAAGGAGCTGCAGGCCTCTTTCCTTGTGAAGTCTGATGTGTCCTGAGCAGAGATGCAGGAGGGAAGTGTGCTGGTGTTGGTGGAGGCTTCTCCCTTTATAGCGTAGGGTCAAAAAGCAATATTGCTGATATGCTTTAGTGGCTCACCTGGAGCTGCGTTTGCTGGGCACCTGCCTCTCCTGCAGCTCTGACGGGACAAACCCTGGCTGTTTTGTGATACCCTAGAGCACTCATCTGCCAGCTTTTGCTGGAGTTGGAGTTGGGGTTGCCTGCAGAGGTAAGGTGTGCACTCCCTTGTGTGAGATACTCAAACCTCCTATAGGAAGGTCACTTGCCCTTGTTCTTCACTGAAGACATCGAGTGCTGCCCCTCATTTTGGATGCAAGCAGGGTCTTCAGCTGTGGCAAAATGCTTTTAAGCATATGGTGTCTTGTGAAACAAGGATGTTTTTAAGACCTGACTGGATAAAGCCCCAAGTTACCTGGTCTGAGCTTAGCACTGATCGTGCTTGGGCAGGAGGCTGGGCTAGAGACCACCTGAGCCTCCTTCCAGCTGGAGCTGTGCTATGGTTACTTCCACAACAGTCCTGGACCCAACCTTGCTCTGGTTTAGATATGGCATTGCTAGGCAATAATCTAACCCCTCTGTTTTTCATGTCCCTGTTACACTACCAAGTGATTGAGGCCACCTGGTTTTGCTGATTTTTGTCAGACAACTTGTTTCTGATGACCATAGTTTCACAAAAGCAATGTTCTGGTTTGGATTTACTGAAATGGGCAGAAGGAAAACTGAACTGAGTTCCAGCTGTGATGGACAGATGCTTGTTTCTGTGTGTACGTTTTCTATCTGTGCAGCACGCATGACGTGCAGAGTGGTGTGTTGGACTTGTGGTTTGGTTATGCACCCATAATTTTGTTCCGGATTTTCCCGATAAAATTCTGGGAGCCTTACCTCCTTGCTCTTCTGCTATGTGATCGAACCATGTAAGCACCATTTGTGTCAAGGCTGTTTGTCATTACGCAACCTCAAGTCTACAAGGACTGGCTACTACCTGTTCTAATTCCTTTTTGTGGCTAACCCTGGAGCTGTAGGAGTGGGACGAGACCACCCTGTGAAGTAGCTTGTGTGACTAGCTTAGAGGTTTTTAAGACCTAAAACCTGGAAAACAGCCAACAAAAAAACCCAAACACCCCAAGCCCTGAGTACCAAGCAGGTCTTTGTTCCTCCACCCCGCAGTAAATTCTGTGCACAAGGGGAAGCTTATCCCAAGGCTGCTTTTTTCCCTGGTCTCCTTATATATTCTTCTGTTGGCCTCAGTAATCTGCTTGCAATGTTCTGATTTTGTGGAGGTTATCTGAAAACATGTGTATTCTCATTTATGGAGCTTCTAGTACCCACACAAGAGATTTGTGTGAGTAGAACCAAACCTCAAGAGCAGTAAATTGCTGAGCTGCTGCTGCAGCTTTTCTCGCAGTAAAAGTGATGTGACTGTTGCCTTTGGGGAAAGCTTGTGTTAATAACGGTCAGGATGAGATCTTCAGGAAGGACAAAGACTAAGAAGGTCGTAATTTCTTGCAGCCAGATACCTGGCTTTTTGGATCTATCCTGGCTAGCAAAGGATGAAGGCTGAGGAAAACATGACATCTAAGCTGTCTGCTTTCATACCTCCTAATATGAAGCAGCGGCTGACTTTCTGCAAAACATTTGCCTTTCTCATCACGGGTGTAGCTGGCCTAGTCATCAGCACTGACGGTATGTCTTGCTCCAGCTCCTCAGTGCCACAGCTCCCTTCTCCTCCCCTCCAGCATCCATCCACCGTGCACAGCTGTGTGTGTGATTCAGTGCTGGGACTGGTGTGTTTGGGGCAGGCTGGAAAGCTGTGTTTTTCAAAGGAAAGGCATAAAGCATAGATTTGGTTTTGCTTGGTTTTTCTTTTTGAAAGAAGAAAACTGAACTGACCCTGCCTACAGTCTCTGATGCCTCCCTGTGAAATGCTCCCTGGTGAAATGCTGTGGGGATTGAGGGCTCTCAAGGGGTGTCTGTTCTGGCTGGCTGTGAGCCATCTGCCGTTTCTCTCATCAGAAAGCATTTCTCCCTTTCCTCTCCAGACCGATGCCTGCATGTCTGCCTGCCCCCTTCCCTCCCAGCACCCTTGAAGGAGCCAAAGCTGAGACTTGCTGGGAGGCTCCTGCCCAAGGTTATCAAATCAATAACAACAGCTCTCCAGTCATCTGGGGAATGCAGAAGCTGGCAGATGCAGGAGGGCTCCAGATGTGCGAGGGTGCTGTGCTGCAATCCTGCCCTTGGGGTACTCAGCTGGCACGTCCCACTGACAGCTGGAAGGCATGGCTCAGCAGGACTCCTTGGATAAACAGGCATGACAAGAAATGAGCTTTGGCACTATTTTTAAGGCATGAGCTTTCTGAATGCAAAACTTGTCTCCTCCTCGTGCCTTGGTGCTCTTGCAGTTCTGTTTCTGTTTGCATGGTTTGCACCTCATGCCTTTCAGTGGATGCTGTCACTTACAAGAAGGACTAAAAGAGAAAGAAAAGTCCTATTTTTGTACTGGCCCAGGGTGACTTGTGACTTCTCATTCAGCTGTACTAGTTCAGCTGAATTCCTATTCCCTATTATCTTTCTCTCCTGAGAAAGCACAGTGGGGAGTCTGCTCTGGGACTTAGGAATGTGTCTCCATTTCTGTTGCTTGTTTGTTGGGTTGTTGGAAATACGTTGCAAAACTACAGGGGAAAGATGGACTTAATTTGTGTTGCTGTTTTTTTTCTCAACTACAAATACATCTGCAAGATCTAGCAAGAAGTGGCACTGACCTGGAAAACTCTGCAGTAAATGTCTTGTGTTTTTTCCTAAAAAGAAAATAAAATTGAAGTCATTTCATGTCTACAGCATCCTTTTTAGCTTTCATGAGAAAGATCTGGAAGAGAAGCATACAGACAGCCCTCTCTTCAGTACCTTGCTTGGAACAGCTTTCTGGCAAGATTAGCTGGGAATGAAAAATCTTACTTGTTTTTAAGATGTGGCTTCAGTGTTTAAAGAGGGACATTATATGATATGGTAGCTGGGATGGAGCTACTGGAACTACAAGGAACTTCTGGACTTTATTTTTGTTTCAAATTTGCAGGTATTTGAGGGGAAAAGGGAGGTTGGAAATACAGGCACGGAATGAGAATCTGCAGAAACTTGCATTGCTGAAGGCCAAGGGAAGAGACAATTGAAGTTACTCCGTGCAGAAAGCTGTAAAGTCTGCGTGTCAAAGGAGGCAGGGTTGTGACTGGGGATGGCCAAGTAACTGCACCACTGCCATTGCAGTGATTAAGGTGTTGAAAAGTATGGTTTGGGGAGATGCATGGAAACCTGTGGCTTGTAGGTGTCAGTATGCTATAGTTTGGCTGTGGGCTTTTAATTCTTGATGCCAGGATATCTGAGAGAGAGGCTAATTTGAGAGAATTCAAAGAACAACAGCAGAAGTAAGTGGTTGAAATAGCAGGTTTATGAGGAAGGATTAAAAACCTTAAATACGTATTGCTTTGACAGGTGTTTGGAAGAGGATGTGGAAGTGATATGATCAAAACAGTTTATGCTAAGCTTACATTAATATTATGGAAACTTTGTTCTCAGTTTCAGATGATGTATATAATGTTATTTTCGGTATCAGTACCAGAATAGAGAGTCTGTGAAAACTTTGGTTACAGCTGTGGTTCTCATAACACATAGATAATGAATATTGTTGTACCCACGGCAAGATCCTTTAGAGCTTTGTGCTTGGAATAAAATTATCATTATCATGCAGGGGATTATGAATCTTAAGCTATCATTATGCTGTTCTTTTTTTAAACTGCTAATGTCCTCTGAAAATACCTTTTCTCTTTTTGCCCAAAGTAATACCTACAAATTAGAGAGGAGTAAAAAAGAGTAAGTGTGAAGTAGGGAGGAGCTGATGATGATCAGCTAGGACTATCCAAGGGGAAAAGATGATATTGGTAAGCATGCAGATAGAAAAGGAACTTTTTTTATGGTGTAGTGTGAGAATTAACTATTGCCAGTAATCAGGTTACAAATTACAGGTTACGTCTTGGAACCAGTGAATCTGGATAACTGGAAATCCAGATAGGCTGAAAGGTCCCAAAGGAGAAGTTTGGCTTGTTGACACTGATTTTCGTTGGGTCATGACATCATGAAAACATGAAATTGATTACGAAAGAGTAAAGGGGAGAAAATAAAAACTGTGCACTGGAGATCCTGGAACCAAACATATTTAAGGATATGTGGTATCTTGTAGGATTCAGTATTTAGAGTGGAAGGATACAAATATGATTTAACTCTGGAAGGCAGGATTTTATGAAAAGCAGTATAGTTGGACAAATCTGATTTGATTCTGTCAGGTGGAAAGAAAATGGAGACTCTTTGCAAGTAATTGGATATTTATTTCATTGTAGTGATTTAAATTTTTTACTGCAAAATGTGTGAAATTAAGGGGTTGACTCAGAGTAGTTGCTACTGGACAGCTGGTGTCAGAAGACAGATTTCTTGGGTTCTGCAAAAAGGTACCAGACAGGAGGCTTCTCAAGGTTTTCATCCATGATCCAGAAGCAAAGTTATGTGTCTAAGAACAAAAAATGTGTCTGTATCTATGGGACAGGTGAATGTGTGTGTTGGAATCAGAGCTTGGGGAAAATGGTCTAGAGTTCAGAGTAGACGAGTGGCTCCATGTGCTCTGTTAAGGTGATTCTGAAGGAAAAATACTTTTTTTGAAAATTCATGTTAGAACTGGAAAGCATAACAACACTAACAACAAAAAAAGCTAAAAATACACTTGGTGGGGGAAAATGCTCATTTCTCAATCTTTGCAGCACACCCGTGTTCTGTTCTAGGAGTTATATTTCAACAAAGGACAAATTATCAGGCCCTGTGAAAGGGTACCTCAGGGAAATGGTGGACTGGGACATGTGGAAGGGTCATATTGAGAAGGCCTCATAGTCCTTTCTAGCTTTAAATGCTATAAAACTTTATTGCTGGGCCTGTTGACTCTCTGGAATCAACATGTTCATGATCAGCAAGACAAAATGTACAGAACACCCTATGTGACTCCTTTAATCTGTCCAAATGCATCACAGCATTTGGTCATTCTCCTACACTGCGTTGATTTCAGTGGAGTGTAAGCAAATGCTTTAATCTCTTCAAGCTATTTTGAACAGCTTGTCTTTTTCATGACACTACTTGGCCCATATAAAAGGGGACAGTATATAAAGCATGTAGGAAGGGTAAGATTTCTTGTAGAAAAAAGCATTAGTCCTGAAATACAAGACTACCTTTCTGTATGTTCCTTCTTGGACGTGACTACCAAAGACAGCCTTGTACTCCCTGTGCTTCTGTCTGGGACAGACTGGCTAAACCACATCTGATCAGTATCAGTTTGCAGGGTCTTCAGCGCTGGCAGGTGAAAGAGGGCAGAAGAAAGGAAGAAATGAAAGCCGTTATGATGAGATGTGTGGAAAACCCAATAGACTGAACATATAAGGAGGTGGGATGAATACCCAGACAGAAAAGGAAAGTTTAGCTTTCATTTTAAAAGTAGAGTTTTAGTTGAAGGTAGCAGCTGGTATGATCCCAGTTGTACCAATGGTACCAACTTTTACCCTGATTTTTAAGAGTGGAAGATTGTTGTTGTCCCTCTGCCTCTTTCATCACAATACTACAAGCCTGTGCTTGTCTACACCACCAGCTGGAAGAAGCTTAAAATCCATTGCCTGTGGCAGTCCTTACCTTATTGACAGCTATACAGAACTTTTGTAGCATTTTAACAAGCCAGGTAGTTTGTATGTGATGCGGAGTTGGTCTCCCCATATTTTATATGGGACTTGTGTTTAATTTTAGCACACAGGTTGAGGCAGGAGGAGAAGAATGCCCAGGACATTTGGGAAGGGTGAGTGATTTGTCTTCATGCTCTGTGATTAGGTAGCTGGCAGACAAAGATGCTGCCTTAAACGTCTTCCATGGTATGGCATACCCTTCTCTGGTGGTGGTGCTGCTTAGGATTTACTTTGGAATGTGCTAGGAGGAAAATACTTTATTCAAGTATAGTGTGGACAGCAGATGTAGCTTGAAAACATGCAGAAGCTGTATGGCAACATGCAAAAGCTGTATTGGAAATGCAGTGATCGCCAGGAGAGTGTCGAGCTTCTCTAAAGCAGGACATAAAGCTCCCATAGTGCCTGTGATGTTTTTTTTTTTTTTGAGGGGGGAGCAGCTGCACTCATGAAATGACCCCTTCCTGACCTGCTGCTTGACCTGGGGTGCCTCCTGGAGAGGCACTGACAACAGGTCTGGCTGGGAATGAAGCTCCTCCTCAGCTTGATGGCCCTGTCAGGCTGGTTTGGCTCAGCTGGGTCTACCAGCAGAGGCTGAGGCTACATGTGCTGCTGGGCGGGAATCACCACTCATGCCTGTCCAAGGATGGGAGAGAGATGAGCAGTGCTGGTCCTTCAGCACCAGTTAATTAGTGGAGCAGAGGAGTACTCTGTGACTGCCTTTGCCATCCTGCTGTGGAAAGATAACCTGCGGCAGTGGAGCAATAGGACATTCAATGCCTTAAACTGCTCTAAGTGCCCATAGCCTGGACATGTGCTTAACCTGTGACTGATGGACAGCAGGTTTGTCTTTGTGGAGCTGCCTTATCTCATTTCTGTTTTGCTTATGTAATGGAGCTGAGCACCTCGCAGCAGTAGACGCTGCAGCACATGGTTGGCAGATTAGGAACAGATCTCTGCTTCTTGGACCTGGTGTGCCTGTACAGAAGCAGCATGGGGGGCAGTTCTGCTATTCTAGACTGCTGCCTGCACCCCAGAAGCAGCCTCTGGGCAGTTGGACACCTGGGTTATGGACAAGACAGAACAGAAAATACAGAAATAAAAGCACAAGTGAGGTGTAAAGCTTCCCCCATAAGAACAGTGATTTTTAAAAGACCTTGACTTTCAAAGTACTGCTACTAGAAGGCCTTGGAAGGTCTTCTTTTCAATTTCAGGTCTTTTCAATAACTTTTTCAATTATGTGTCCTCTCTTCCTTGAACCCTTCTAAGGTACTTTCAGGCAGGTGTCCCAAAAAACTTGATTCAGGCTTCTGTGTAGATCTCCGACAAGAGGGCTGATGTTTGAGCCAAGAGACTGCACTCCGTCAGTTTAGTCTAGCAGCAAGGGAAGAATGTGAGTCAAAGGCCCGTGGAGATAATCCAAAGTGAATGAGCACATGCCAGAGAAAATTTGGATCAAGTAGGGGTGGGAAGAAACCTGGCGACAAATGGGACAAGGAAGCGTAATGAGTTGTGTGCAGGCCAGGCTGTGACTTCAGTGGTCTGCAATATGTGCCAAAGAGAAATGGCTGTTCAGGGCTGCTGGGAAATGGCTCTGTGGCTATCTAAAATGTGTTCATGAAATGCATTGCTTCAGAGCTCCTGCTTTAAGCAGGGATATTTGAGCCATCTTGGACCTGAGCATGTTTTTGGTCATGACAGTTTGTACCCATACAGGTGCTGATCTCTTCCTTTGTACTTTGGAGGGGAGAGAGGCCTAGTGTGGAAGTAGCCCTGAGGTTACATATAGGCTGGTGCAGTGTCTCGTAGCAGCAGGGAGAAGGTAGCTGTCATGGTTTTCTTCTAGTCTCTAGACAGATTGTCAAAGATTTCTGTAAAGTACAAGGGCACAATTAACGTAACCAGTGCTTTCGGGCTCCTAACTGCAGCTCTCAGCAGTCCCGTCTGTGACCCACAGAGACACCCAAGCGCCAGCCATCAGTAAACATACAGACAAAACAGTCACGCTTCCCAGAACATGCTGCAAGTTAGTTTAGCTGGGGACCCAGCGAAGACTCAGTTCCTTGAGCAGCATCCTCTGTTTCTTCCTGGCTTGGTTTGAGGGGGGGTGTCCATGTTACATCACTCCTCTGAGCCTCTTCTTGGAAGCTCCGTGCAAACCCGCCTGTTTCCAGTTAGTGACATGGTGCTTCAGGAGGCTGAGCCAAGCCAAACAGGGATGTTCCTGCTTAGGGAGTGAACGGTGAGGCCTCTGTACTGGAATCTTATGGGCAGTGTACTGACAGGCAGTTTATTTAAATGCTTCAACAACCATGTTAACTTCTTCTCACAGTCTTCTTTTTAGCGAATAATCTTTCTATCCTGGTGATGTTCATTTGAAGAAAAAACCAAACAAAAACGTTGGGATGGGGGGGGGAGACGAGGAGGGAAGGAGAGAGTTTTTCCATCCCTCTCTGACAGTGAGGGAGAATGAGGTTATAAAATGTTATTCTTCACAATTTTATGTGAGGAGCAGCTCTGCCCTGTTAGGGTACTTTCTCGAGTATTATCTAGTGCTCAGTCTCTCAAACTGGTGGACAAGCTCATGTGAAAGGGCACCGTGTAACAGCTCTGGGGAGTAAAAAGGGCTTCTAGTATTTTATTGGGAAATGATATAACTGTAGGATTTGTTAAGGGGGACCAGGGAAGGGCAGAGACAAGTGGAAGAACATCTGAGAAATGCGTGTTATTTGAGCTAACACCTGTCCCTAGAAATTGTACAGTGCAGGAAGATGGTCAAGGCAGAGGGGTGTTGCTTCTGCTCCCTACCTTGCCGGTGGACAAGGTAGGGACAAAGTAACGTTGAAATGCTGTAGTTTATATAACTTTAAGAAATTTTGGAAGCTGTAAGTGGAAGGTGCATCTTTTGCTTAGTTATGCTGATGTGTAGCAATAAGGGAAAGTGAAGATCTTGCTCATTAATATTGTGAAATTTTGCTAGATAGGTGTGTATGTGAAGAAGAAAACATGGAACCATGAAATATTTTGCAGTCTACCCTGCATATGCAGTGCCTAAAATGTGACTTATTAACTGTTTATTAAAATAAAATAATTCCTTTTATGATTTTATGATTGTTTCCAACCAGCTCTAATCCTACAGTGAGCTTGAACAACACAGGAATTATACTGCTGTTGAACCCAAGATGCCATCCAGGTGGCTTGTCCTGTTTGCTAGGCATTGCTCCTTACACAGGAGCCACAGATTTAGCATCTTGTGGCAGGGCTGGAGCACTAACACTGCTGCAGTGGTAGGATCCCAGCTTGTCACACTGTGTAAATAGGGAGGGAGGGACTCATAACTTATGAGTACATCTGCGGTGTGGGTGGGTGGTTACAGATTCAGTGGGCTATGGGAGGGTGGCTGAGCGAATATTTTACTGCAGTTGTCACAGCTATATATGGAAGACCAGAAAAAAACCATTGCAGTGGTCAGGCTGCTTACCAAAAGAGCCTCAGCTGAATTTTCTTTACCAATTGCTTCAGCATGTCTGGGTTGTTTATGTAGTAAGAAGCAAGCTGGGTGCTTTTTGTCTGGTTGATAGCAAACAGTCCAGAGATGAGTAGGTACTTCAATCTGAGGCTGCCCGTGATGACCATAAACAATCATAAAGCACTTTGTCACCTAGTGCAGTCTTTTTTGATGGCATTTAAGAACATCGTGTGCCAGAATCAGATGTTGTCTTCAGTGGGAAGGCTTGAATAGTTGTGTATTGCTTAGTGCCCTCCCAGGGCTCACGGTGGCAATCTTGTAAATATAGACTGCAGGACCGATTCTTTGGTGGGAGCCAAAGCCCAAACAGACAGAGGCAGCCCTGTTATGGAAGATGGTCTCATCTAGCAAGCATCATTGGTGCAGAAGCAGTGCTCGTGCAGGTGGTGGGTTTGTAAGCAGATGTGGCTGCTCTCAGTGAGAATAAGCCATGCAGGATTTCACTAGATTTTACCCCATACTGCTCTGCCAGGGTGGTCTATGTTAGCTAGAACAGTGGACCTCAAATCCGTCTTGATGGAACTGGGCTGGAGCAGCAGATGTGGAGTTAAGCTGTTCTCTCTTTGAAGGAACAGAGACCACTGGGAAGGATGGTGACTTCTGCTGAACGTGGATAATAATTCAACACAGTTTCTGGCAGGGTATGCCTATTAAATATTTTTATCTCAAAATTCCCATTGGCACAGCAACACTAGGATTTTCTTGGTGATGCTCTTTCCTGTGGAGTACTTATGCTGCAGGATGCAGAAAAGAGGCTGAGACAGCCGAACCATGCCTTCCAGTGGAAGAGATAAGATGTAAGGTCTTGGTGTAAGAGACTGCATGTTTATGAACTCCATTTGCATTTGAAATCTGGTGTGATGGCTTCAAACTCAGTATTGCAGTTGGAATGTGCCTCTTTGTTGTGCTCAGTCTGAGTTTTAATGATAGAGCTGGCGGTTCTGAGTGGTTTGCATGTGACTGCCAGAACTTGTTCAGTTTTCAAGATGTGCTCTCATCCATTGCATATGGGCAGCATTTAGCCTCTTGAGGTGTAAAACACAGGTTGCCAAAGTTATGTTTCATAGCTTGATATTGTTATAACACTCCTCCTTGCATGCTGGCTTTTCAGGCACGTCGGGGTTTTCTGAAATGTGTTCCTTCAGTTTTGTTCGCACTGGTTTGTGTCCTCTGAAAGCCCTACTTTTTCCATCACTACCAACAGTGAAAGCTGACTTCTCAGAGTTTGAAGAAACCCAACTGTTACACAAAAATGAGGGTAAGATAAGACTGTTGTCACCTAGTCTGGAGGATGTTCAGGGGAAGTTCAGGTTAGCTATAAGGAAGAAGTTCTTTATTGTGAGGGTGATAAGGCACTGGAAAAAGTTGCCCAAAGAAGTGGTAAATGCTCCAACCCGACAGTGTTCAAGGCTAGGTTGGATAGAGCCTTGGGTGACGTGGTCTAGTGGAAGGTGTCCCTGCCCATGGCAGGCAGGATGGAACTAAATGCTCCTTTGGTCCTTTCCAACCCAAAAAATTGTTTGATTCTGTGTCCCCTCAAAGTCTAAGAATCGGCAGGGGAGCATGCCATCGCAATAGCCTGTCTTATAATTGCTCTCCTTACCCTTCTTTCCCTGTCCACATAAAAGCAGGATGCAGGGAAGAAGAAAAAGAAGGCAAAAAAAGAAACCAACCCCTAAAAACACCCGTCCAGGACAGATTGAAGCGGTGGAGGCAGAAGTGTGCAATTAAAAAAGGCTGTGTGCGCCCAGCATTCCCAGACATTCCTGCAGCTGCAAGCTCCCGGCACAGTATCCAGGCCTGCTGGACCCCTGCCAGCCCCCTCCCCGGCAGGGGCTCTGCTGGGGAGGCGCTGGAGGATGGCGGGGAGGCTGGGCTTATTGCTTTTTCTCCAAAGGGCAGTGAAATGGGGTTTCCAAGGTCCTGCCTCTGCTCAGAAAAGTCTCAGATTCTCTATGTGCCTTGGACAGGCTGCACTGAAGGAAGAAAGAGCCTCAGAAAACCATCTGAAAGGGAAATGGAGCGCAGCTTCCCTCCAGCGGAGAGCCCACCTCTGCCTTAAACCCTGCCTGCACAGTCCCTGCTCTGTGCGCCTGCGGTGGAGCAGTCTTACAACAAATGTCTCTCTGTTTCATTTTGGGTTGGTAGGGAAGGAGCATGGGTCAGCACCAACAGTCAGGCTTTTGAGACCATGGGAGCCTTGCATGAGTTTGTAACTTTTAACCAAATCCTGTTGAACCTGTATGGTTTTATTCTGCCAGAGGAATGATGTAAATACAGGGGGCTTGACACGTCAGTTACCAGCAGTTAACCATGAAGTGTGAGAGCAGGGCTGGGGCTGTGGTGGGGTGAGTTGTGGGGATGCTCTTGCCTCTTGAAGACAACAACTCTGTGTCTGTGCTTTGGGCTGAAGTAGCTCTGAAGCCACTCTGAGCTTGTCTGTCTTTGCTGGTTTCCAAAATGTGTGTTCTTCCAAGGGTGGTGTTGGGATTGAGAGAAGCTGTATTTACTTCATTTATTAAATCAATGGCTTGGCAACATAGCTCTTGATCTTGCTCTGATGTCTGAGGAAAGGTGATCAGCTCTATCATTTGGGCACTGAGTAGTTTTTAGTTTCAAATATGGGTTTTAAAGCATGCCCATGTGACAGGGGGAGCTGTGGCACAGCATTGCTTATCCGTGCTGCTGCCTCCAGTTGTCTCTCTTGCATCTCTGCTGGAGGCTGCCAAGGGAAGAAGTACCCTGGCCTTATGCTCCAGTGTTTTAGCTTACACCACTGAGAAAGGCAAGTAGGCACCTTTTCCCTCCTGTGAACAGAAATGGCTGGGGTGAAGACCTCCTCCCATCGTAAGAGAGCAGTAGTCCTGCAGGGAGCCAGAGAGCAATGTCATTCATCTTAAACCAGGGCTGTTTTACTGGATATTTTTCTAGAACTTGTTTGCCTGAGCTTTGGGGCAGTGACTGAAGGGTGCAGTTATCCTTGGGGCTAGGTGGGTATCTTACTCCAAAAGCACGCGTGGTGGCTGTTGGTGAAATGTCATCCCTTTTCCCAGCATCCCCAGGGCTCTTCCCATTACAGGCAGCATGCTCTTGTGCCACCATCGGCAGAGGCTGAACAAGATGAATGACTGCATGACCTTTTGGCTGCTGCAGGCTGTCTTACCAAGGACGAAGCTTGGGTGTATCAGCAGAGGAGGCTTGCCTATGGCTGTTCACTCACTGGTTACACAGGTGTCCTCTTGTTTTCAGGTTAAGAAAAGAGTCATTGCCTTGGGAATTTGTGTTGAAAAGCAAGATGAGGAGCTGCATACATTCCTTTTCTGCTCCACAGCTGTGTCTGTGTGCCTCTTTTTTTGCCTGTCTCATCTCTGAAGGCTTTAGGAGGTCAGTGCTGCGGTTCTAGGTCCTGGCAAGGACTGTCATCCTCCTGTCATCCTCCTTAGCTGCTTGATTTCTTCCCTAAACAAAACACCAGCTTCAGAGTGTACCAGGAGAACATCTGAGTATGGGTGCAGGCATCCCTTAGTAATGAGAGATTTCATACTTTTTGGCTGGGTCTATAGTCAATTTGCTTATTATTGCTCTGGTTGCCTCTCTTGGAGGTTTATGGTAGAGTTGTAGTCTAATAATGGGAAGCATTATTTACAATGATGCTGTATGAAAAGTCCTATCAGGCTTTTATTCCTTCAGTTACAGCTTTGTGTACAGCCTCTGTCATACCAACAGAAAAAGCCATGAATACAAACTCCTGCACATCAAAAAAGGCTGCTTCTCAACATGTATTCTTATGTACTCCTTGAACTTTTAAAAGTGGATTTGCATCAGGATCAGACAAATAATTGTTTAAATAAAAAAATGGCTAGAACACTAAACCTTTAAAAGCATATCAGATTGTCACTGCTTTTATTTAGTATTTTTATTTCAGGTGGGGAATATGTGGTTTGAATTACTATTAGCATGGGCATCTGGTCTAAATCAATTTCCATGTTCTGTCCTGACCTTTCCTGACCAGCTTAACAAATCCTGTCAAAAAGGGGAACAGTTTTAACTGCTGCTACATGAGCTAGAGATTGGACCAGTGTAGACAGGATGAGGAAACTGATGATCTCTCCTTCCCCTGCCTCTCCCGCTCACCTGGCAACTGATAAAATACCACATATGGTGGTTATACTGAAAGCTGGATGGTCCATTTAAATTTCTATTATCTCCATCTGTTTGGAGGCTTTTCTGAGTGTGGCTGGCTGTCCCCATAAGGCTCAAACTGGAGATTTGTGTAACTGGAACCTTTCATAGAACAGAGCCATTAGCTCCTTCTATAAAATGGCCTAGGGGCTCCTTTTACAAAATGGTACCCTACTGGGCCTTTTGAAGTGCTATGAGGTATTTTTTATTGCGATATTGTAAAAATAAAGATGACTGGTAGTGGGGAAAAGGTGGACAGCTGCTCTTTCAGAATAAGAGTTGTTATTTCTACAAATTGTACTATGCTTGAGTTCCCAGTGTGTGCGTGCCAGCAACTTGCTACCATTACAGGGCAGGTACAAGTCAGGTTATGGAAATCCCCAAAGTTCCCATTTGGTGTTAGTGCCAGCCTTGCTCATTTTGATTCTTGCTGAATACCATCCTGAGCCATCTGGAACCACAACTGGTCAGGAGAATCAGAGCGGTGATTTTCAACCCTTTATCAGTTTTGTAAACCTGACAGTTTTCTAGGGAAGTTTGAGGACTCTGCCAAGTTGAGCTTGCTTCATCTTTAGTTTCGTTTGTTACCCTTTGCAGATCTTGCAACCAGGGAAAAAAATAGAGAGTGTGCTCAGCAATTCTGAAAACCTGATGATTAGTTTTGGCTTGTTTGAGTGTTTGTAGTGAATCTGCATAAGCCGTGGTCATTATAAGCCTTGATTTATAAAATCTTCCAGTTCATAAAATTTTGCTGTAGTCTTTGGAGAAGAGAAGCTAATGAAGGGTTTAGAGAACAAGTCTTATGAGGAGCTGCTGAGGGAACCTGAGGGTGTTCATCCTGGAGAAAAGGAGGCACAGGAGAGACCTTATCAATTCCACAACTACCTGAAAGGAGGATGGAGGGAGGTGGGTGTTGGTCTCTTCTCCTGAATAACAAGAGCTAGGACAAGATGAAATGGCCTCAAGTTGCACCAGAGGAGCTTTAGATTGGATGTTAGGAAGAATCTGTTCACCAAAAGGGTTGTCAAGCACTGGAACAGGCTGCCCAGCCTGAGTCACCGTCCCTGGAGGTTTTTTTCGAAAAACATGTAGATGTGGCACTTAGGGGCATGGTTTAGTGGTGGATTTGGCAGTGCTGGGTTAATGGTTGGACTTGATGATCTTAAAGGTCTTTTCCAACCCGAATGATTCAATGATTCTATCTCTATGTGTGCATCCATATACTTTATGAATATGAAGCTGTCTAATGAATATGAAGCTGTCTTAGAAGGATATCAGAGTGCTTTACACATGAACCATTTGTTCTTGCATGTTAATTGAATCAGTATAAACTTGCTGTGGGTTTTAGGAGCTTTTATTTTTTGATGGAACCTTAAGATACTCCATGGTAACCTACTGAACGTCAGGTACCACTTTCAGTTCGTTGGGGCAACAGCAGTCCGGTGCTTATCGTCTCCCATACTGATGCATGTCCTGAGAACTTGGTTTTGTGTCTTTTAATGATGCTGAATTTCAGTGGCATGAGGTCAGTACACTGTAGCCAACTCCAGCCCCCACAGGAAGCAGCAGTTTCAGGATCACTTCTCCTCTCTTTTTTTCTCTTCTTTTAGTTAAAGAACCTTCCTGATACCACACCTTTGTCGGTGTACCTTACGCAACACTTTTCTGCGTAAAATCCACTGCAAGTTTCACATTCCTCAAGAGTCCCATAGCATTTTGCTCTCCCTCCCTCCCAGTCCAGATGGTCTGTAGCAGATGCTCATCCGAACTGTTCCGCAGCCAACGGCACCGTATTAAAAACCTGAGCTATATTTAATACACACAGACACATACACACACACACACAAGTATATATCTCTGTGTATATATAGCCTTAACTGCTCTGGAGTTATGCTAAACAGTTATGTTAAACAGTACGAAGTTCCTGATGATTTTTCTGGCTATGTACCTGTGTTTCCCTAGAAATGAACAGACTCATTTAGCTCTGGAAAAGTGTTTCCCTCCTCAGATGCTGTCCACTTGAGTTGTGTAATGTGGAGGTGTGTGCTGGGTTGGTGCTCAGCAGCCAGCGTTCTGCATGGCCATGCACCATAGGTATCTTACGGACAGCATGGAACAAACCATGGCACCTGAAGTTTGAATGCAAATTGTGCTTTCTGAGCTCCTGAGCTTGCTCTTTTGTTTTTGGTAGCCCTCAGAGCCTGAAGTGGCCATGTCGTCCTTCACTCCAGGCTTCAGCTCAGAGTCCTAACTCTCTTTGGCACTTCTATGATCCCACTAATCTCGGCATTGAACGTAGTGCAATCTTCCATGAAATCTCTTGTGATAGGAGAGTATCAGTTCACTGTTGCCCTTAGCATAGAATCATAGAGTCATCTAGGTTGGAAAAGACCTTTAAGATTGTCAAGTCCAACTGCAGGCGTGTGGAATGAAGAGCCAAAGGGCACCTTTGCGCCAGGAGGTGACAGGCCCGGGCCCACTCAGGCAGTGTGGGACAGCACACGGCACGCTCAGCTGCGTTTCTTTCCTTACAGCAGTGTTGACAGAGCCTGGAAAAAAAACTTGTATTTTTATTTTTTTTCCTTCTTTTAGGTTCTGGGGTAACAGTTACACATGCAGGAGCTGAGGGGCCTCCGGAGGCTTGGGGCTTATGCCATCTGGGTGCTGGTACACAGGTGTGTGAGCAGGACTTGTGTCCTTCCCCAGGCAGGGTGTCTCCCTTCTCCCTGGCACCCAGTTGCCTTTGAATTAGCTGGAGTAGATCTTGGCTGCAACTCTCAGGGGTCTGAGTTAGCGTTGGCCGGGAGAGCACGAACGAGCGATTACGTGTGCCTGTGCTTATGCAATGTCTGGAACTTCCCTCTGCCCGTCTCCATCTCCGGGAAGCTGGCAGGCTTTTCTGGCAGTCTCGGGAGAGTCGTCTTCTGCACCGCACAGCGCGCGCTCGCTCAATATATCGGATTAATTAAATCACAGTGCTCCAAGTGAAAGCAGCTTTGTTTGTGCATTACCGTTTGAGGGATGTGGACAGGGAAGGTGCTGCACAGGGGCGCACGCATATGTGTTGGCTGAAGGCACTTTTCTGCTTTCGTGCCAGAAGCTTGCGTTGCCTGGTGGGATTAATCTTGCAATTAATCTTTAAAACAGGTTGAAACTCCTCCTTTCCTTTAAACACTTCCTCTCCTTTTTTTGTCAGCTTTTTGCTTTTAATGTTTTATCAAACTAAAAAAAAAAAAAATTTTTTTTTTTTTTCTAACATAAGAGCCCAAGTAACCTTGTTCTCTCTGTGTGTTTGAATAGAGCGCGTATTACACACTTGTGTTTGTGCTATTTCTCAGGTTTAAAGAAAGAATAAAGTAGCTCGCCTCTGATATCTCTGCTCTGGGCAGGCTGCCGCTGCTGTGAACTTGGCAGTTGGAAAGGACCATGGGCCGTGGAAAAGATGCCCAGACACGTGCAGCTTTGCTAACTAGGAGACACTGTAAGAGAGACTCTGAAATGAGCAACTGCTAAGTGATTTCTTTTGAAGTCAATCCACATGAAAGCTCCCTTTTAATTTCCCTATGCATTCTGGTATTCCCCTTGTCTGGGCTTGTGTGGAATCTCCCATCACCACTGAAATCAGCCATCTATCGGATGTGGTTTGTTTGGAAATTAAATGTGGACTCTGAAAGTGATCGTGACACTGTGCTTGCGAGTCCTCGCAGTTCATTGCAGGCATTTGTGCTTTGGCATGACTGCAGCTGCCCCTCTGTTCCTGACAAACAGATCAGTATTAGAAGGGTAGGGAATAGTTCACATGTGTGGGAGTTGTCGGGTGTTTGTGTTTTCTCTCTGATTGAGAAACCCTGAAGTCCAATGCAAACCTGACAAATTTTTGCTCTGTGACACTCTCCCAGCTCTCTATTGAGATGCAGCTCTTGGGGTGATGGCAAGAGGTATGGGATCCCTCTCCCAGCTGGTGCTGGGGTGTCTGCAGCCCTCACCAGCATAGCTTGGGCAGAGGGAGGAAAGCTGACTCACTTGTGTGGTAGGGCTTGAGAACCTGGCCTTAAAAATAAAAGAAGGGGGAATGTGTTCGGAGGGCTAGTACTGTGGGATGTGCCGGCCACTCAAGGCTCACCAAGCACTCTATTTAGAGTTTGCTTGTATGTAGTTTAGTTGTGTCTAACATGAACAACCTTTGGTCTTAAACCTAGGTTCTTGAACTGTGTTCCGTGACTGCCTTCCTGATAAGGATAGCGAGTTATCTGGAATATAGGAATGCAAAGGAGCATCAGCAGGTTTCCCAGCTCCGGGTTTGTATTGGGTTCTCCAAAACATGCTGCTGCTCTAGTAAACAGCCTTGTTTTGCTGCAGGAAGGCCAAGGGAAACAGTTATGATTAATTAGTTTAGTCTCATGTAAATCAAGGGCTATAAAACTTCCCCAGATTGTTTCCTGTTTGAATTCCTGTTTAAATTCCTTTGTGGGGAAACCTACAGTCTTTTTTTATAGAATGGCTTGTGTCAAAGAATTCACTCTATTCCTTCATGATTAGTTGTTCTTCCTTTTTTTAATATTGCAACCATGTATAACCAGGATGAATGAATCTGGCTTCAGCTTGTAAACTTAGCTGGAAGCCAGTAGAGCCATTATTCCCTGTTTCAGTACTTATAGAAATTTCATGTTCTGCGTTCATTTCTTCTTTGACAAGCTGAACACATTGATTTCTTCTTTTGTTATTATGTGGCAGGATTTCCAGCTCCACAGTGGTTCTCTGAACTTATTCCAGTTGTTCAGTGTCCTTTTAAGAATTTGGTGGCTTAGGATGGAGCCTGGCTGTGGCCAGTAGTAGCTGCATACACCACGAGTATGGAGAAAATGCATTCCTGCTTCACACCTCTCTGTCTTCCGAAGTTCTCAAACCCATGTCCTTTGGGCTGTGCGGGGGACACAGACTTGTGCAGCAGGTTGTATGATCACTATGAGTCTGTAGTACAAAGCTGTAGCTGGGTGTTGAGCTTTACAGGGCAACTTCTTTTAAATATGAAGCCTCATTTAAGAAACTAGCGCAAACAGAAAAATCCCCTAAATGCATAAGAAAGGCAAAATTTCTGCAGTAACACTACCTCTGTGCTATTCTTTGGCTGTGTAACCTGGCACTGGCCCCACAGCATGGGATAGCAGTGTGAGGCTCCCCATTGCTTGACTGCTTCTGGGCCTGCATGAGACCTCAGTGCTCTGTCCAAGGGGCTCAACCTGGGGTGCAGCAAGGGGTCACTTGCATTCAGAGGGTGAGCACACACCTGCAATAATTCCTCTCCAGGCCCTCCTTTGTGCATGAAGCACTTGTGGTCCTGTCCATGGATGGTTCTTCAGCATTAGGTTCTTCAGCTGCGTCTCTCCCAGGGTTGCAAGTCCATTTGAGATCTCTGCTTCCAATTGTCAGTCCCCCAGGCATGAATTGGGGCCTTCTGTTTGCAACAATAAGATTTATTTTAACCTTCGGCTTTATTTAAAACATGTCACTTGTTTATGGATGCTTACCAAGTACTCTGTGTTTTGAGTTTGTGACCTGACCTTTTTATTACTTGCTGCTCCTGCTGATGCTGTGTTATCTGCAAACTTCTGTGACTTTTCCTCTCAGGTCATTGATAAAATATTAAAGGCTGCAGCCAAGAACTGGTCCCTGTGGGAACCCACTGAAAACATGTGGTACAAGCAGCTGAGTTGTGTTGTGCATCTGGAGATTTTTTATTTCTTTATCACACTGAGTGTAGCCTGTTGACTTCATTTCGCTCTGGCTTCATTTTGTATAGCACCATGTCAGTTGCCTTACAGGAGACAAGGGATATTAACATTGTAGTATTACCAAAAAAAAAAGAGATAACATTTGAGAAGCTCAATTACCAGTTATTGTGGAATTATAAGCATAAATTAGATTTCTCTCCCTTTTAATTCTTGGACTCAACTACTGTATTCCCTTCTCCATCTCTTCTCTTAGTCAGGAATGAACAGTAAGCAGCTTAAATTGTTGTTACTTTGCTTGCTTTGTTTACACTTAAATATTTACATATTATTTTTTACAGTGCATATCAGTATTGTCTCTTACTGAAAATAGTTTCAAGAGCTCCTTGACGCTCTGATTAGACTTTTCAGATGGAGGCTTTCTTGGTCTGCTGATTAAATGGCCAGCTTTGCATAGCTGTTGGTTTTATATTATCTTCCGTTATTGTTGGGATGAAAATCATTTCATTACCATCCTGTGGGATGGCTGTATCATCTGTTCTCATATCAAGAGCAGTAATTCAGAACCACCCCCTCCCAGGAATATTCAATTAAACATTTTGATCTTCCTCCCTCCTCCCCCAGTAACTGCAGCCAAGCAATGGCCTGATCTATAATTAACATTCTTCTGGGTCCTGACAAACTCAGAAGGAAACTTCTTTCCCCTCTGAATTGTATTTTCCATGAACTCTTTCTTGTTCTCTAGGTTCTGATTTATGTTAATTCTCATTAATTTTGCCTTTCTTCTGTTAACTCAAATACATAATACTCGTAAGTTTCCATGGTAAGCAGGGTTGTTTGCCCAGTGTGGCTTTCTCTTCACCTGCTGTGGTGAAATGGCAAGCGTTTTGGTTTTTAGGCATGTGCTGAAATGTCCATGAATGATTTATATCAATCAACATCTGTGCTTTCTTGGTTAAAGACTTTCTGTCAGGTTCTCTCAATCCTCTGTTTTATGAGGGCAGCTTAAAGAGCCTGACCATCTCTTCAGGACTGCAGAGCATGGGCTGGAGGAAATGTTAATGGAAGGAGAAGGGTCTGCCTGTGCTGGGTGTGCTGGCACAGCTCCCGCAGCAGCGTGCGGGACTCAGGGGTGCGGGAGTCTTGTGCCAGGCCCTACTAAGTCTCCTTTCCTTCTTGAAACTGCATTTTGAATGGGGAAGAATAAACTAGGGTAACACCATAGCAGCAGTGAGAATAACCACTTTTAGAATGGGCAGTTTTAAGTGGCAAGGTGCAAAAGTCAGTGACACTTGTCAAAAATACGCAGCTGGGGATGGAGGAAGTTCTTGCACAACCCTAACGCGCTACTTAACTGCTGTAGGTTAATTTTATCCCTTACAAAGCACTGTGATTTTCCCTCCTCCTCATGTTGCTTTCCCTCTGCACCCTTGCTCTTCTGGCTCTGCTCCTCAAGAGCCTTTGCCTGCAACTTGCTTCTTTCTTCCCAATTTCACTAATTTTACAATCCTGTGAAGTTATGAGTTAGGCTTGGGCCTCTTTTTCACCTGCTTGGGACTAAAAGTTTGGAAATGGGAGGTACAGGAGAAGGAGGGAATGCTCTGAATGGGGGAGGACTAAGAAGCTGAAATGCCTAGGCACAGGCAAATGAAGGCAACACTGGTTTGAAAGCCCCCCCATATTACTAGGACTCTTGAGATGAGGGAGCCAGCACACGTTACTAACTAAGCTGTTCCACTAGTCCCTGCAGCTCTAGAGAGAAGCATAGAGGAGAACTGGTTTTGTTTGAGGCATGGTCTAAGGACACAGCTGTTTCCGTGTACTACTATTTTGGGTCCTGAACCTTAATCCAGTACCACTCTTATTTTATTTATTTATTTATTTTAATAAAGTTGACTGAAGTGATGATTCCTGGCATGGTGACAAAAGACTTGTCATAGGAAATTGGAATACCGGCTCTCCATTATGAGGTATCTTAAAATAATTTGTCTAGACAAATGCGGCACGTGCTTTTAAGTGTATATTTATTTGATCTTGTTCACCTCTTGTCTCCTTGTTTCCGTTCTCTCAACGGCTTTCAGTAGAGCTTGAAAACAAACTGGTCTGTCTTTGGCATGAGTCAAAAATGAGTGACCACCACCACTCTTGTGGTGACATAAAATGAAATGCATCTTTCCTCAGAGGGAGGCTGCCAAAGTACCAGTGCTGATCAAGGTACCAGTTGATACAAAATGAGGTACCAAAATGATTTTTGTGGGTTCCTGTGTGAATTTCTGCAGAGTTATGGCTGTACAAGTGCAACTTTCGTGTCTTGAAATACCCATCTTGTGGTATGAAGGACCACTGGAAGCAGCTTCCAAATGCAAGGGTTTTTGCTGTGGGATGGGTTTGGGCAAGGCTGGCTCATTCAAGACAGCTCTACTGCCACGGATTCAGGTACAAGGTAGTCATGTTCTTTCCTGGAGTTGTCATCATCAAGTAGTATTGCTCCAGTCTTCCTTAGCTTCCCAAGGCAGTAGCTGGTTTGACAAGAAGCATGTTGCAAAGTTGCAAGCAGAAAAGGTTTTGACAGTTCAAGATGGGAAGTCTTTGATTATACCTGCTGTCGGGAGAGTATCAGCTCTGTGTGCATCCACAATGTTTGGGCTTAGTGCAAGTTAATGAGAAGGATGAGAGGTACGTCAGATCAAATCCTAGGATGTTTCTACTGAAAGCAAGGCATAGGACTTACTGGAAAGGGGTTCTTTAATGTAGTCATTTGTTCTGCTGTCTGGCGAAATCAAATACTGGAACAGGATTTGACATCAAACTAACTTGTTTAGTGCGTGGTACTTAATGTGTAACGCTCAGCAACAGCAGGACTGAACACAAAGTCCTGACAGTGCTGTTTCTCTTTCTGCCCTGATAGTAAATATCTGACTGATACAGGGGGCAGCAGTTTCTGCTGGGCAGGGTCTAAAACCCGTGGCAGCTAAGGTCATGGCTAGCCAAAGGCTGCTGATCCTTGAGCTCTGAATCAGGCAGGGGAGTTCATCTCCCGGGTAAGGTGATATCACCTATGGATTTCTTCACATTTGTTTTGCAAAACCACACTGATTTTTTTCTCCTTCCCTTGTGCTCAAACACGTGCTTCTCGAGTTCAAGAAAGGGTTATATGCGTGTGGTGTGTTTTGTCTCCTTAAAGCTTTACAGGCATCTGCAATTTTAACCATCTAAAAATGTTAGACAACATTTATAAAACCCAGCAGAACCCCCCCAGTACAAAAATAAATCTGTAAACCAAGACCTACTCACTTGTTAGTGAAATAAAATGCTCAATCTCTCCTTAAGCTGCCAATACTGATAATAAAGCCTTACTTACTTTATAATAACCAGACAGCTTTAATTTTGACGGCTGGTGTGTAGGTTTGCAGCCAGCATTAGGAAAAAGAAGGGATGATCACTCCTGCAGTCTGGAACCCTGCCATTTAAACTTTGCAGCCATTAAAGAAGTGACATTGTCGGGGAAGAAAATAGCAATTTTATTTTAAATGTCAAGTGTCCTGTCAATCAGGAGTGGCAAGCCAGAGCACGGAGCAGAAGTTGTTTCCTACCTACACTGCTCAGACTAATTTAAGATCCTCCTTTGAAAGATACTGGTTTGGTCCTCAGGGAGGAGGCTGTTATGAACACTTTAAATGTGAAACAGCTGAGCTGTAGAGCATCTGCGTTCTGCAGGAGGTCGCATGCACTGACAGAAACCTGCATGAGAAGTTACAATTTTACTGAGCTCTCCTAATGGCATCCTGGCACAGTGTGCCACTGGGATGGTTATGCTTCTGCAAGGTTATGCCTATAGGCAGAGGCTGGCAGCTTCTAGTGTTGCCTGGCACGTGGGAACTGGGTTGAGACCTTGCTAGATGAGCAGATGCGCAAACTACCAGTGGCCTGCAGGGCAGGTTACAGCACTTCTGTTTTAAGTAAACATCCCTAAATTGCATGGTGCTAGTCATCCCTAGGAAGAGGGTTTTGTCTCTGTGTAGGCTGTTTGGACAATCCCTGTGACTTCTGGCTTCTTTCCCTGATTATCCTTTCCTCCTTCCTGTTATATCTGTAAAGTGATCTGGGAGATGTACTTGATGATCCTTATGGGTCCCTTCTGACTTGAGATCTTCTATGATATCTAAAATGAGTGAAAGACTAGTGGACTCTGTTTAAAATACAGGAATTGTTCTGGCTGTGCCCTTCACAAAGGGCTTAGCTGTGTCCTTTGACGGGGTATGCTGTTACATGAGGACTGAGATGAATTTTCTTTGCTGTCATCCTCTCCCATTTGCATCCTGGGGGAAGATGATAAATGAAACTAAGTGCAGTGCTCCCAAATGTTATAAAACACTGCTGTAATGTTAAGATCTCTCTGCATGCATACAAGAAGAAACTGGAGTAACTGTTTTCTTTCAAAAGTGGCTGTAAGTTAAACCAGCTGTGCAGCAACAAAACGCGTTACCCCTGCTGCTGAGTTCTTGGGCAGCAAACAAGACCATAAATGCCCACTGGTGAATTGTAAAATTTGTATACAAAGGTTCAGCTTGTCGGAAAACTTTCTTTCACTGCTTATTTTTTAGCTAAACACTGGGTAGTTACCTAGAAGGCACTAGTTAAATGTAAAACTTGAGGTAAATGCAGTTTCCTTCCAAACTGCCTGTAGGTGTACCTGGGGCATAACCCAGCAAGATGATAGTATCTCACAACAAGTATTTATGACTAGCATTGCATGCCTAGAGCATACCTAGGGCAACAAAAACCCCAAAGCAACTGCATCTATTCCTTTCTTCACTAAACAGTTTTTAATAGCGTAAGTGGTCTCTTAAGTATCTTGCCTGGATGCCAAAAATCATCAGACGCACCAATGACTAAGTTTTGGAAGCTGACCTACCCTCTCTGTCTGGGGTGAGTCACACTAGCTGGAGTGGTGGGGAGAGGCTTGCTCCTACTTTTGGTGGTTTGGTTTGTGAAGGGCAGACCTGTCAGTCAGGCTTGTCTTGCAGGCTCTACAATCACTGGTGGTAAAGAATGATGACCCTGCTGCTCACCAGGTGAAAAGAAGGGCATGGGGAGAAGAGATGGAGAGGTTTGTTTTTCTGTGGTTCTGCTGCTCAAGCTGGCAGCTGAGAGCTGACTTAGGGGACAAATAAAGTGCATAACAGTTAGCCTGATGTAAGAGGCAAAAAAAAATAAGGAGAAAAAAGTAGCCAAGACAAAGGAATGAATACATCTGACCTGAGAGCTTAATCCAGATGCTTGCTTGCAACACAGAATTAATAATGTATTTTGAGGTCTTAGCCAGGGACCCAGATGGGGGGAGCCTTGTTGAAGGGCTTGCAGCTCGCTGACTCACCGCTCTGGTGCTCTGGTTCCCTGGTCCCTGTGACTCACTCCTCTCTGACTTTGGCTCTTCTGAGGAGAGGGTGGGAAATAGCAAAACATGCGCCCAAGCCTATTGAAAAGTTAGACTAGATCCAAGAACTATGCACTAGGGGAAAGGCAGGGGAGTGTGAGAAGGATTTTCCTAATTTATGTGACTCCCAAGAGGCTTAGGCTAGGAATGAGCAATAGCATCCTTTTCTCTGCATGGGTAGTGGACTTGAGAGACACTAAACTTCAAGGTTGTTTCTCACTCTTGCCTCAACTGTGCAAGGGCTTCTTTTTTTTTGTTCTTTTTTTCTTTGAAACCATATTTAGTCCTAGTTATTATAGAGTTTAATTTTGTGGGGTTTTTGAAACTCTCTTTTAAAATCCAAATACTTTTTTGGGGGAGGAAGTGGGTAGAGAAATGTAAGAAAACAGAGTATTTTGCAACAAGGAAAGGCAAAGGAGTAAATATGGTTCTTGAAAAATCCCCCTGATTAGTTAAATACATCTCTTCTTTGCTGGTTGTGGGTTGGAAATACTTGAGTGTTTGCAGTGGAACTGTGTGCATGCATTTGTGCATAATGGAGTGGATTATAAGATTTGCTCAGCGTGACCTTCAGCATTTCCAACTGCGTAACCTGAGCAAGTTGGGAAGATGTGCAGGTTTAATTACCATGTAAATCTATTAGCTCTGAATTTCCTGGCATTTGTTTTGCTGATGACACAACCTGAAAGTTATTCACTTGGTGGATTTTTAAAAATCTGTCAATTTCATTATTTATTTATGTTAAAAATGAGTAAGTGCTGGTGTCAGACTGCAAATAATCATATTTGCTATTATGGTGGATCTCTTTACTGTTTGCAAATACCAATTTCATGTTATTCTTCATATCCTCCCTCAAATGAGGTAATTGCAGTGTAGTTAATGACTAAACAGTAAAGAATTTTACGCTAGAGTAAAATAATTGAGCAGCTATTTCTCTGCATCTTGGTTTTGATTTTTACACTGTAGCAGATAAACACTAGAAATCTACCCTTCTTCCCTTGGCAGGTACAAGGGTAGTGTAAATTCCTCTGCTTTGTTGTTAGCATGTTTTAGGTGTGACTTGGAGGACTGTTTACAGTCTTCGGTCTGGCTGTTCTCTGCTATGGCTGCATCTAAGACTTCTTTCCTGCCATCAGAAAGCTCCTCCAGATATCCAATCATCCTTCATCAGATGAGGCTGAGGGTGAAGAGGATCTCTGTGTCCTGTTTAAGAGTAAGCAGTTAGATATGCCAGCAGTTGCATGCTCAACACTGTGATCTGTCCAAGGGGTCTCTCAGCAACTCAAATTTCAGCTATTTCAACTGTGGTTGCATTAATTTTTTCAAATATTCACTGCCAAATATATTTGGTGTTCCTGTTCCTCGCCTTGCCCTCTCTCCCCGCAAATTAATGCATACCAAAGGTAAGCACCCTGGTGTATCAAACTCTAGAGCAGCCTTATGCTCTTCCGCTCTTTCTCCCTGTGGCGATGTTGGTGAATGACTCTTTGGGATTGATCTTATCTCTCTTTCAGCCTTCATCTTTGGAATCAAACTTAGAAAAAATACTGTACTGCTGCCAGGCTGTCCTTCACTTCTCATCCTTCTAAGAGCAATGCAGCAGGAGCTTGGATCTGTGCCTTGTAATAGTGATGTATCAACACACCCTATGCCAGTAGAGGAGCTCTTCTGTTCCCTGCAGGGCGTATGTGAGTGAATTGCAGAGGTGAGGCTACAGGGTTTCCATCAGTAGCTCTTCTCAAAGCTGACAAAGAGGGGTATCACAGGGTGCCACAATGTGTAGCTGAGTTTGGAGAAGAGTGAGTGGTGGCCAGCTTCCCTGATGCAAACATATGGGATTTCTAGAAAGGAAAGACGTTAAGAGAAGTGATGTATCTGAAAATCTGCAGAATATGTGTTTTAATCTCTGAAAATTAACTGATGCCCAAGTGCCAGTGAGTATTGAGAACAGTTGTCTTGGTTGTTGGAAGCTGGTACCTACTAACATCTCCAGCCCATCACTGATAGCACTGAACTTGCAACTGGAAAGTCAACAGCACCACCAGCAACATATGTGAGAAGAAAACATCTGCCTTGAGGAAGCTTTTTAACCTGTGCCTTGGGGTTTAACCTTGGGGTTTGGCATGCAGAAAGCCACAGAGTTCTCTGATGCGATTTCATCATTGGTAGGCTTGTGTGTGCAGTCCTCCTTCGCAGGATTCTGGAGAATGCACATCCCAAATTACAGTTTGATTGTAAGCCCTCTCTATCATGAGACCCAGAAGAAGAATGATTTCAAATGGGGCCCTGAGCAACAAGCCTTTGAGCAAATGAAACGAGAGATAGTTCATGCAGTAGCCCTTGGACCAGATGTAAAAAATGTACACCACAGCTGGGGAGAATGGTCCTATCTGAAGCCTCTGGCAGAAAGCTCCAGGGGAGACTGAAGGTCGACCCCTCGGCTTTTGGAGTCGGGGATACAAAGGATCTGAGGCCAGCTATACCCCAACTGAGAAAGAGATACTGGCAGCCTATGAAGGGGTTTGAGCTGCTTCGGAGGTGATTGGCACTGAAGCACAGCTCCTCCTGGCACCCCAGTTGCCCGTGCTGGACTGGATGTTCAAAGGCAGGGTCTCCTCTACACATCATGCAACCGATGCGACATGGAGTAAATGGGCTGCACTAATTACACAACGAGCTCGAATAGGAAATCCCAGTCGTCCAGGCATTCTAGAAGTCATCATGGACTGGCCAGAGGGCAAAGATTTTGGAATGTCACCAGAGGAAGAGGTGATGCGTGCTGAAGAGGCCCCACCATGTGATCAGGCAGGTGGTTTTCCCAGGGAGAGGCTCATCCCTTGCACTCCCTGTGTGCTGACCCCTGTGATTTCCCCAAATGCAGGAAACTTGACATGCCTAGAGGTACAGGCAGCATCTCTAGGCATGGTTGTTCATTATCTAGAAGGGGGCAGGTCTTTGCTCCAAGCCCCTATGAGTAGATGCTGCACTTGCAAACCCAGACAGAGCTGATAGCAAGGTGCATGATGTCTTTTACAGCTGTCACACAGTCAAGCCTAGATCTCAACCCAGGAAGGTTGACCAGCATGTATGTGTCATCTATAACAACTGTCACTTTGCCTGTATGTCTCAGAGTTTGATGCCTTTTGTTGACAAGTGTGACACCTACTCAAACCTCCTCAGCTACTATATAAGCAGCCGCTGGATGTCTGTGAAATGTGTGTTTGGTTCCTTGAAGAGGAGGTGGTATCTCAATGTAGCCATCCTTCTTGATCTGTTTGATGCTATTAACTAGAAATGCTGCTATCTTTTCTGATAGTTTGTGTTTTATCTCCTACACACCTTTGTTTATGTAAACCACAAAAGAGTTGCTCATGAAATTATTCCCTTTCTTCTCTGTTATCTTAATGTGAGAGGAAACTGGGGAATAAGGAGGCCGGGAAGGAGGGGCAGATTAATGTCTGTGGTGCACGTTTACTTCCCCATGGATGTGGGCGGGTTTGTGGTCTCCCCTTTTTCCCCTCTTTCCTCATCTTCTTAAGGAGCACTGCCTTGTACATTACATGGACACTGATTCCTTTGATACAAAAGTAAGGATCTTGCCCTCCTGCCCCCATTACTGCTGTTCAGGCTTTACAAGGGATAAATATTAGGCAGTGTTGTGCCTGTGGGTAGATGGTGGGCTTCATTTTTGCCCCATGAGTGTCTGTTGGGTAGAAGGGATCCTCTCACCTGAGCAGTTCCTCTTGTGGAGGGGGGATTGATCCCTCCAGGAGAGGAAGACCTCACGGTAAGCCAGGAGAGAGCCATTAACTCCCAAGAAGGGAAAATCTTGCCTTTATGGGTGGTTCTCACTCTAGCATGTTGCGTGCAGGCTGGCTTGCCCTGCGCTGCTTGGAGAGTGGGGCTTGTTTTTGCAGTGCGTCAGGATGCTGCCGTTGCAGCATCCCTCTGGGGTGGTTCTGCTGGAAGGGGTGGATTGTGCTGCTGCTGCAGTCGGTGTGTGGGTCTTGGAGCTGACACAGTGCGTTTTCCAGGCTCAGCAAAGCCTGTCAGTCGTTTGATAATTCAGGTATAGTTATGAAGTGTCATCTGGGGCTCTTGATTTCCCTTCATTCCTTTTTCAGTGAGTTCTTAGAAAGTCAGTTTTCTGAGCATGACTCTTTCATTTTAGTCCATGTCACATCTTTAGACAACTGAGGCAAGCACTTCTGGAGGAGAAGTCAGCACTGCCACTCACCTCGCAAAACCTGAGTCTCTGTTTTACTTCAGAGGTGATCACTTGATCAGACAAACCCTTGTCCCTTAGGCAGAGCTGGAGAAGAGGGCCTTTGTCTGGCAGGAACAGGCAGATGCTGTGGAGAGCTGAGCCTGCGGCGCAGCTGGATTGCAGCCAAATACTACCTTCGAAGCTATCCAGAACGCACTGTGCACCCAGATATAAGGGCTCTCCTCTGCTTGCTTACCACAGGGTGATGTCTGTTGGTGTTCTGTGTTCCCCAAAAGCACCCGGGATATAGGTGAGAGTAAATGTCCAACCAGATTGTTGGTAGAACTGTAAGGCTGCAGCTTACTTTCTCTCCTTAAACAGGAACGCTGCTTGTTTGTCTTCTCAAGGCTCAGGGGAAAGAGGAAGCGGAAGATAAGGTTACAACTGCCCTGTATCCCTGACTTTTTAGAGGTTAAAATCCCAGCTGCACACATCTCTGCTATGTAGAGAGAATAGTTTAATAATTCAAACAGAGTCCTTGTACCAACACATGTCTGCAATTAGTGCTGTAACTGCCAGTGAGGTGTGAGGATAGCAGGAAGCTGGCAATGGGGCTATCTAGAGAGGTATTAAAAACAAGGCAGAAAAAAAAAAAAAGAAGAAAAAAAAGGCATGTTTTCAATGCATGTGCTCTTTTCTCCTGTGTTTTTTTAAAGGTGAGCTATTCGGATGAAAGATACCAAGCTGAAAGCCACAGACAAAGAATTTCTTTCTTTTGCAAGCAAATATATATACAGGCTGTAAGGGTAAAAGTCTCAATTTCCTCCCTGAAGTGCCCTTTCCTGTTTCCGAGAGCAGGGGGTTGGTTGCTACCATATCAGAGTTGAAGGTTACTTTGTGGGTTTCCAGCCCTGGAAGTGGCTGATGGCTGTGAAGTTGCAAGTGGAAGCCCAGAGGAGTGCATGGAGGGGAGGGGAAGGAGGGTTGGCAGTGGGAACTTGCTTTGAAAAGACAGAGGGAACAGCTTAGGTGTAGGTGGAAGTTTTGAGGAGCTGGAGGCCTAACTGCTCCTGAGTGGTTTCTGCTGTAACTGCTGCTCAGATGCCTTTTCTGTTTTAATTCTCTGGGAAAATGGACGTGCTTTCAATGAGACAATTGTTTTATTAAATTAAAAAAAAATCAAAGTGAGCTAGCTTTAAGCATTCAGTGTGGTAGGAATGCGTATAACATATGATGGATTCCTGTAAATCAAGGATGGTGGTTTTTTGTAATCACTGAGTGAGAAGTCCAGATTCTTAAACTTGTCTCTGCCCAGAGTTCAGTAGCTGTGTGGTCTGACCTGAGGCAATTTTTTGAGGCTTCTCTATTGACTGGTATTCTGAGTTGTATCACAGACCATTAAAAATAAGAATAAAATTTATAATGAAACTAGAGAATCATTTAAAAAACCTGATTGACCTTTTCTCTGCTATCAGACAATTCTGTTGTAAATGCAATTTGTTTTCTTCCTCACAGTTTGCTGCTGAGCAGCTGCATGTGAAAAGACGAAAGCACATAATGCTGATGAGCATGTCGAACATCCTTCCCCACCCTAAGGTCCTCTTTCTCTCTGGCTTTGGGAAGTTGAATGTGTGTTTCCGTCTTTGCTTTTCCTGAAGTGGTTTTAGGAAGATTCCTTATTCAGAAAGAGAAAAATAATAAAAATAATCTAATGCAGCTACCTTTAATCATATGGAAGAAGTAAAATGACATTTGATATTAATTTCTTCCATGTAATAGACATGTAATAGCAGTAATAGACAGAAGGCTAATAGAAATCTTTGTCAGTTTGCCAAAAATAGCTGAGTAGCCTGTGGTCATTTTGTCTTTCAGTTGAGTCTGTTAAATTAGAACATCTAAATAGTGTCAGATTAAGTCAACACTTAGGTATGATATTTTCAAGCCTCAGGTTGGATGACACTGGTGACACTAGCTGTGTGTAGAAACCAAGGGACAAATTCTGTTTGCAGCCCTATTTCAGTATCTGCTAGTCATCAGTCAGAATAATGCATGCAAGAGCTAGAAAGAGGGAAATATGCAAACAAATAAAATTGACTCTCACACTTAGCCCAAATAAAGTGTGTAGACTGTGGGGAAAAAATTGGCCTTAAGAAAAGGACTGCTGTTTTATAGGTTTGTCCTCAACTTTTGTTGTAGTTGGGAAGCATTTCTATCTCTTGTTTGCACTTTAATGGCTGCCTACCCTGTTTTACTCAGTGTCTTTATTGACGCCGCAGGGTGTTCAACTATTCTTGAGCATCCTTTTTCTTCTTTGTGTAGTGAGGAATTGTAGTTTATACTTTTAGCCTTGCAGATGTTGGGAGGCAGCCCTGGATGTCATGTGCTAGTGAGTGGTTCAGTATCAAAATTAAAATTAAAATAAACAAGTCTTTTTAAGGTGGTCATGACCCTCTTGCTGAGTCATCTGAGAGTTTGTTTAGTAATGTTATCATTTACAGTAAGTAAATATGAGGCTACAAATCTGTTTTGCCATTTGTAAAGGCTTTCCTTCAGCTAGCTTGCTGTTCCAGCATAGCAACTGTGGTCCTCTGTTTATTGCCTTATGTTTAGTAAATATTTTCTTTTCCTCAGTGTCAGTCAGAATTGACTGAAGCCTTATTGATTGTGAAAGAAGGCACAGTTAGCATTCAAGAACATCTCAGAAGAGGTGCTCAAACTTCCAGGGGACTCTGGAAGCTGGCAGTGCTCAGTGTTTTCCAGCATCAGGCTTCAAGGCCACAGGTGCTGCTGGAGCTGTGAAATATGTGTGCGTGGGGCTGTAAACACACCGCTTGTCTCATGGGTTTGTACAATATTGACTTGTTTAATTCTTAATTTAGCCTTCAGGAAGCTGAATCTTGAATTTCAGTGTTTGTTTCTGCAGGAGAGAGCAAGATAAGAGCCAAGATCAATAATGCTTGCAAAAACAGAGCAAATAAAACAGACATAGACTTTCATAAGATCATCCCCCAGTCAACAAAGACTCCTATATAGGATGGTAGAGAATGCCCGATTGTTCAGAAAAGCTTGTTACAATTCATTGTACAAATACTTTTGTACAAAAATAGAATTCTTTGTGTGACTGTGATGAACAGGAATGGTTTGTTGCAGTGCAGTTTCTTGGCCTGTCAAAGGTGTAATCTTCTGACCTTGGAAACAGAACCAAGAAGAGTTTTGGCTATTGATGGGAACTGCGCTTAAGTCTCAAGGAAGTAGATGGCAAGAGTTGGTTTGTGCTTATTTTGAATAAGAAGAAGTGTAATTAGTACTGGCTGTCAGGAGCTTTAGCTCTGGGGCCTAGAAGATGGATGTGGGCTCTAGTCCTAGGTGGAATGTGACTCCTAAAATAAATACATAAATCAACCAGGAAACCTGTTTTATGGCAAATGTGTTAATTGCTTGGCTGGGAATGTGCATGGACCCGTTTTCCTAGAGCGCACTGTATGTTCTGCACACCTAAAATAGTCATATGTGGTGTCAGAGTCTGTCTGAGTATATCTCTTTTTTTCTTCTCTGCTTCAGTGAACATTAACCCAGTATATTCTATTCTGCACATAAAATGTTCTGGTGGTAAATTCTGCAAGATCTTTCACTGCTGTCTGGGTTAAATATGCTTTCCAGGACATGGTTTTTGGTAGCATGCTGTAGTGAGTGCCTTTGGTAGGATGAAGAGGCTGCTCCAGGACATGACTACCATGCTTCCATTTAACACTTCCATTACAAGTTAATCACAGGCTCTTCTGTTGTAATGTATGCTTCTGAGAGGACTTTTTGTTCTAGCTGTAGCTGTTCAGCTTAAAGTAGTGATTGGAGGAGGAGGAGGTCATTAGGCAGGGCTGATAGATCCTGCCACTGACTGGTACGGATGCCTGGTGCAGATACTAGAATTGTTCTGATCAATGCTCTCCTGTTGTTGGCATGACAGACAAGCAAGGAGATGAACTCCTCCTCCTCTTTCTTATCTCCACAGCACTTCACAGAGTTCCTGGATGAGTTTTCACCTGATGTCCTAGGCCAGCTCTTGAATGATCCCTTCTTGTCTGAGAAGAACGAAATAATGGAGGTGGAACTGTCTCCGGCCTCCCCAGCACCCCTCATCCAGGCAGAACACAGCTACTCCCTCTGCGGGGACTCTCGACCCCAATCTCCCTTGACCCACATCTCGACTGATGACAACTTTAATGAAGGTAGTACACACTGAGCCGTTGTTTATTTGTCATCATGATGCTCTTTGCTAATTGATATACCTACAATGAAATCACAGAAGGGATTTGTTTTGTTTGAAGTCTGTAGGCATTGTGAATAAAGAAATTTGTCCATAGACAGGGAAATTCTGCTTGGCAGAAGTTACTAACTGCACTATAAGCATCTTGTGTTAGAAGTTTATCAAAAAGAAAATGGGAGAAAGGCCAGAAATGCACTTGTTTTCACATATCTGAATCTGTGGTTGTTGAAGAAAAATGGAGACTAATAACCCAAATGAGTCAAATTAGAATCACCATGAAGTCTGCGTACTGTAGAACATGGTATGTAAGCAGAAGGGTAAGGTGGGTGTTGTTTGGTCTTCTGAGAAAAAGCAAAGTGGAGATCTTATTGCTGTCTATGGCTATCTGATGAAAGGTTGCAGAGAAGACAGAGCTGGACTCTTCTGAGATACACAATGATAGCACAAGAGGTTGCAAGTTGCAAGAAAGGAAATTCCAGTTGGGTGTTAGGGGGATCATTTTCACCATGAGAATGAGTCAGACATTCGAATGGGTGTCCGAAGAAGCTATGAAGTCTTTATCTGTGGGGATATTCAAAGCTGAGCTAGGCAAGGCCTTGAGCAACCTGATCCAAATTGGCCATACTTTGAATGAGGAGTTGGGCAAGATGGTCTCCAGAGGTCTCTTCAAAGTTACATAATTTCTTGTTTATTAAAACCAAGCAATAAACCTTTTGAACTACCCTTATTTTCAGTAGTGAGTGTCTAGAGTTTTCTGGTATCCCAAAACGAAGATCAGGTAATCTTACTTGTTTCTAAATACACGTGTAGGGATGTAACTTCGGCTGTCTTGCTGAAGTCCTACAGTCTTTCTTTTCCTTTTCAGGAAAAAAAAAAAGAAGCCCATCAAGAAGTTATTGGTGATCTTGTAAAGACGTAACTGCAATCTTACATAGATTCTGTGGTTGCGGGAAATGGTGATGCACATAAAATTAATAAAACCAAGAGCATTTTGTAGCAGTTATCGTTAATTCAGCAGTATAAACATCTGGAGAGGAAAAAAAAGAAATGCAGGAATGGTGGAAGACATCCAACCTACTTGTTCCGGTGTGAAAATGCCTGCTGGCAGGAAGGGGAGTTCAAGGTGAAAGCTAGTGGTTGGTGGAGAAGCAAGGCCATAAATATCCTGTAACTATTAGGAATAATCACCATGGCAGCCTTTCACTCCTAATAATTGGTTTATGTCTTCAACTTTAGCTTTACAGTAAAAAGCAGTAGAGTATTAAGCTGCATCACAATAAAAGGAAGGGAGATTAGTGCTTAGTCTAAGCATTAACAAGCTAAGCTGTTTATGAAGATCCACCAGGACATGAGTTTTCAGAGGCTGACAGTTTTGTACTCCAAAGCGCTCTCTTAAAACAAGATGTGCTCTGTTAGAGATTTCATGAGAGGACAACTAATAAAACCTGTGAGAAGGCTTTTCAATGGTAGCATCATCTATATAAAGCCTTCCTATTTTGTATTTCCTAACCATTTTATGTGAATATCTTTAATACATACAGGAGATATTAATTGTAGCAGGAGAAACAAGCACAAGAAACTTCCAAAACAAAGCTTCTCTGAAAGTTAACAGGGAGAAGATTCAAACTAGGCTAAAAGTGAGGGGAGTTTCCTTTGGGGAAAAGTCCTGAAGAAATTCATACTGCTGAGACCACTGGGTAATTAATAGAGCTGTAGTCAAATGGTGCTTTAAAAAGCCAAGAAACATTAACAAGTGGGTTTAAAAATAGAAAATGAATGGAAAGCATTTCATGTTCTGTTCACTTTGCAGAGTGTTTCATAAGAGAGGAGGGGGAGGAGGAGTTTTTCTTGGTATACGGGATTTTATTTAATCTTAACCTTTCAATACCTATTGATTTCAAAACAGTGAAGCTCAGAGAAATACTTGAGGAAAATGGAGAATTACAGTTCATACATGGCTGGCTGATAGGTGTTCCAAGGCATCACTCTGACAGTTTTCAGTCCTTGAGTCCATGAGAGCAAGAGAGTGGGATTTTGTGGGTCGCAGTACTGCAGGGTTTCACACTGGAGACTGAAAGCATCTCTGTTGTTATGTGGTGGAGTTACTCAGTGCTCCTGACAGCTCTGGTGAATGCCAGTCCCAAGGTTGGAGTAAGGGGACAGAGTTTGGGAGCACCAGTGTTCTTTTGGGGAGCAGGAGCTACAGGGTATGGAGGGGGAGTTCGGTGTGCTCCAGCATGATCTCTTGCTGCTGGGAAGCTGGGAGTGGTTTTGTGGAGTGGTAGGGGCTGAAAAATGGGGTTCGCTGAGGGACATATAAGAAATGTGCAAAATATTACATTCTCCATATAAGCACCCCACCGCAGATTGGTGAGCTCTTACAGCTATCATGTTTCCATGGTTTTTCCGTGACTAGGCTTCATGATTCTGCAGGACCCTGCCCTGCAGGACTGAGTTTAGAAACAGGCTAGTGAGGATGCTCATGCATGACACTTGCATACATGTTTGCACATGTGCTATGGACACACATGCTGTGGACCCGTGTGCCTGCAGTCAGCAGCAGTGCAGCAGTGAGAGGAGGATGGCACAGAGCAGTTAAGCTGGGTCTGGATGCCATTTCAGAGCTTGGCCCTTAGCTCTAGAGGACCAAGGTGCTGGTATTGTGCACAAAGCATGTGACAAACAGGCTTTCTTCTTGCTTTGCAGTGAAGTCAGTAATGTGATGTTTCTTCTTTGTAACTCTCTTAGCAGTTCTCTTGGCAAGGAGAGGCTGGTGGGTTATTTCCCGGCAAGTGCATAAATACCATCCCCTCCTAGGCCAGTGGGTATTCATGGGCAGGCAAAGACAGGGGAAGAGCGAGGAGGGGAAACCCCAGGATTTTCTAGGTCCATATGGCCAGATAACCCACACTTGGAAGCGGTGCCTTTTACACACCTTATTGTCACTGTCACACCAGCAGTTACTCTGTTGGCGTGACCTGGAGCTGCTAACTCCTTTCAGCAAAGGCAGCTTTTCAGGTGCCATGTGCTAGTGTATGTTGAGATGCCAGCTGTTTCCCCACATCACTTCTAACTCAGTTCATGTTAATTGTCTGATGCTGATCAGCTGCTCAGCCCCCGGGTGCCATTTCTGTGCCAGCAGTGGGTTGGTGGCTACCAAGCCATGTGCTGATCTGGCCTGCCAGTGAGTGGTGCACTGCCAAGCAACCATGGGGGACAGGAGTGTCTTCTACCACATAGGTCTGGTGTTCTCAAGGGAAACCTATCTGTCTGCCTTTAAAAACAGCCTTAAAAACTGAAGTTTGTTTCCATGGCAGCAAGTCTGTTGGAGATGTCCAGGAGGCAGGAATGACTGCAGGGTGTGCATGGCCTATCCAGGGGCAGGGTCCTGCCATCTGCTGCCAGGCTGGCCCCATGTTTTGTTGCTCCACCAACCTGCCTTTATGTCCTCCTCCTGCAGTCCATGCCAGCCTGTTGGAGAAGGGAATTGGATTTTCGGAGTTGTCTCCATCTGGTTCAGTGGCACCCAGCATCTGCAGCAGTTTTCATCTGTGTATTCACAAGTGTGGGGTTCCAGAGCCCAGGAGTTTGGGAAAGCTGACTAAAAAGCCTGTCTTGCTAGGCACATGATCTTCAAGGCACGTTTAAGCCATTCAGTGTCTATTTCTGTCTTTGGTCTCCAACAACCTTACTGAAAATGTTATTTAATGTTTCCTTTCAGCCGTTGCGGTGGAATGAGCAGTCACTCTGTCTCCATAAGGACTTTACTGTCCGCTGTTGCAGCGGAACATTTAACTTCTGCCGTGAGCTGTTGGCCACTACCTGGCTATTACCACCAATTGACCTATTAGTGTAATTGTAGATCTTATATACAGTTTTTTTAAAGGTGCTAGAAGTGTAAAACCTGTCAAACTCATAATCCTGGGTTTAACTTTTCCAGTAAGTCCTGTTGACCTCAAGGGAAGAGCACATTTACGTGTCCATAGGATGAAAGTCCCAACACCAGTTTTCCCCAGTTATTCACTCTTCCAATTTCACTGTATTGAGGCTCTTTCCCAAGCTTTGTGCAGAAGAACTTCCCTGAATACTCACAGCTTGTTGCTAGTGTGGGGTCTCTGAGGGTGTCAGTTGCTAAATCTCTAGTTTATGAAAGCATTGGCAGGAGCAACTATTTTAAAGCACATGTGTTCAAGACATCTGGCATTTAGTTATTTGGTTTCCCACCACCCCCGAGAATCTATTCTTATATTCAATTTTGCATAAACTTTTAAGACTAATGATACTAGACAGAGATTTATAGGCCTGACCTTCTTGCTTGTAGCGGGCTGTCTGGACTTTTGTTTGCCTGATCTGGTGAATAAGGCATCTGACCTGAGGAGGGGCTCCAGGCTGTAACATAAAAAAGGAGGCTGTATCCCATGTACTGATTATCCCCACCGGTTATGCTGCTGCCTCTCTCACAGCAGGTTTCCTCTTTCTAGTTGTGAGCCCTGGGGTTTTGAGAAAACTAGAGAGTAGCTGTGGGGAAGCACACTGGGTATTTGTGAACTGGAAGATGCTTCTTGGAAGGAAATGAAGAAGCTGGGTGGGGAGGCTGAGAATAGGGCTGATGGATAAAGGAGACCTCCTGCTGTGCTTCAGGGCCTTTTGGGGCACAGATTCACTTCTGACAGTTGTAAACAGGGGGAAAAGATTTATTTTCTGTTACGGTTGGTGCATGTCTGTGTTCAGTTTTCCAGTCTCTGCAGCCTTTTGGAAAGGGAGGGCTGTGGGTCAGAGAACCAGGAGCAAGGCAAAATCTGAGTTTCAGCCTCCTATCTGACTTGAGATGCGAGTTTGGGGTCCTTTCCTATCTTTCCATGCTTTATCTTGTCAGCTGTAGGCACAGACTTTGTGGTAGTGGCTGCCCATAGCTTTGGAAGTGTGAGATCCGTAGGTGATAGCTGAATATAAGTAATACTGTGGGGCTGCTGTGCAGCAGGAACATGGAGGCAGAGATTGCATGGGGCACTTCATCCTCTGGTGAAGTGGTGGGGTGGTTCTCAGTGTGTGTCTATGGTTTTTGTGAGTGTGTTTTACTCTGTAAGCCTGGCAGGGCAGCGTACAGTGGTCAGCCGACTAGTCATTTGCATGGTTCCTCTCCTCAAACTGTGGCCAGGTGGCTGAGTGCCTTATTTTCCTTGTCCCCTGAGGGCTCTGCTTTTGATACTAGTCTTGGTCCCCACCTGCCTCTCCTGTTCATGCTTTCCTGCTCAGGAATGCTTTGAAGTCACTGTTGGATTTGAAGCGGCTTGCCTTGGCTAAAGGTCTGACAGAGTGATTGCAGAAATGGTATGTTTCTATTTTATGCTTAGCTGTGCCAAAACTGGGGCTGGCCCCAGAATATGATCTGTATTGTTATTGGTGTTTTTACTGCTGAGGTTATGGTTTCCTGTAATGCACTTTTAAAACTTGAATTTTGTTTTTAAACTTCAACTCTGTCTCCTTATGTGGTTTGAAAAAGAAAAAACAAACAAGAAACCCAGAGGAAACAAACAAAACCTCAGAAATCATAATATGGGGTTTCCACTTCTTCAGAACAAATAGGCGTTCAACAATAAATGCAGGCATCACCTCAGGCAGTGCTTGCAGGGAAATGCTTGCTTATGTATGGAGTCCACAAGCTGTAATCAGTGTCGTGCTGTCTCTTTGTTTAGAGGCTTCATACATGTTGTATGCTATACACACACATAGTATATGAGTATATATTGTGTCTATATGAGACAATGTTATGTGTAGTGGATTATATATCCTAATTTTATTTTTTTTGTATAGGCTATATCTAGAGAGAAAGAGATATGTTGTTCTGCCTCTGCCTTTTTTTATCCAAGTACTAAATCAGTGAAATGAAAATGGAACCTCCTCTGCTTTGACTTTGAAGTGTGGACAAAGAAATTCATTTGTGTTTTGAAAAGATGCTGTCAAAGCCATACTGATAATTTTTGTGAGCACATTGCAATGCAACTTTTATCCTGTGTGGGTTTTTATTTTTCTGTGTTTAGGATATGGGGAGGAAGCCATTTGATGGTGATAGCCTATATTTGGGCGATTTTTATTTGGAAAGGTAACAGTCAGCATCTGCGGTTTTAAAGGATGAGAAGACTTTTGAACTTCTATATACCAAGGAGTTTGGAAGGTCCAAAATCTTAGTGTTTTTCAAGCCTGCAACTTCTACTTGGGCAGCAGCCTATCTGAAAAACGTCAGTTTTGATTTAGAGGTGGGCATTTTGGTGCTTACTGTTAATAATTGACAACTTTATTTGCAGTCAGACCTCCTTTAGCCTCCAGTTCCACATACGAGATCTCCATGCGATCTCCTTACGGCCGTTCTTCCTGCTGGAGCAAAGAATCATCTGCTCTTAGAAACCTCTTTCTTTAGGTGTTTGTAGACTGTAATTAAGTCCCCTCTCGATTTTTGCTTGGATACAGTTTAAATGAACCTGCACTTCCTTGGTGTTTCTCTACAGGGGCTATCTTCTGGCGACTGAGCTAGTGTAGTTCCTTTCTGAACAAAGGGACATTTGCAGTTCCTTTCCAAAACTGTGTCAAGTGACCACAGAAGCTGATTTCCCAGCAATAGTTTCCCTAATGATGTATATTAGGGGAATACTCCTCCCACTTCCAGTCCTGCTGTTTCTGAAACCAGTGATCTCATTTTCTCTGCAGTGTTGCACTGGGAGTTCATGCTCACTTACTTAGGCACTGTGAGCATCAAGTCCTTTTAATGCCAAAGCCTGATTGCTGCCATAATATGAATATGCCTTCACAACATCTGCATGGGGCGTGGGGAGGAAAATGGAGGTGGGTGAGAGAGAACTGTTTTATTTGAATGTAGTACTTCTTTGGATAATTTTCACATATGTTATAAAAGACTATGGATTTTTTTAAGGTATTTAATAGTATCAAGCTTTAAGGCTGTAAATCCAAGCTAGCCACCTCAGTCTGTGCCTCACTCCTATGTATGTAAAGGGTGATGCTATAAAAATAACATTTTTTTATTTTGCCCCTAAGTAAAAGAATTAAAAACATCAGGGACTGTATCGCAGCTGACAGCTATGCTTGGGTAAAGTCATAGTGGGAAGGGAAGTTAAAGCAGAACCTGTAACTCAGACATCTGACTGAAAACTGTCAAATTCTTTGCAGGAAAGAGGGTATTAACTCTGATTGTTTAGGTATTGGAGGAACAATGTGTCCTTGTTTCTATCTTAATAACTTTGATAGTGATACAAATAATCTGTGGGGTTTAGGTGGACTCCATGCAGCTCAGGGAGGGGAATGCTGGTAAGACAGGTGATCCTTTGTTAGGAGAATGGCTACTTCTGCTGTGTGTAGATGACTGTATATCACTGCCTTTCATCTTTGCCCATTTATTTAATTTTTCCTTCCTGGCAGGCACTTTAAAAAATAGGACCCTGATGTTTGGTATTCAAACAATATCTCCTTTGTCAAGGCTGTTTCAAGGGGTTTGGTTTCATTATTTGTGGTGAGAGTGTGTGTGCATGCTGGGAGGGGGAAATGCCATCTGGAAAATCTGTTAAGAGGAACTGTTTGTCAATGAACATGGGCTCTTACCTCACAGGAGTTGGCGGGTAGCTTTAGTGGTGTTGGAGGTCAGCATTTCAGGCATGATAAACAGGGCTTGTGCCTGCCAGGGTGTGCTACGTGAGCCCAGAGCTGGGCACTGGGGATGGTGTGAGCCCAGAGGGGAGACAAGGAAGCGGTTATTCCTCCAGAAATGTCCAGTTTGCCTTCAGGAGGCTGGAGAGGCTCAGACTGCAGAGCTGGGGACTCTGAACTTCCTTACGAGTGGCATGTACACCAGCACACCCAGAATCTGTGCATCAGCAGAGGCCCCTTTCAGGTTCCTGATGGGATGTTTCTGCTGACAGAGGTGGAGCAGCCATTTTCCCCACAAGCAGGTTGTGTCCCTATTCCAGAGGTGTTTTCCCCATGTTCCCAGTTTGCATCTGTGTTTGTGTGGCATAGAGCTAGTGAGAACCCTTGGATCCTGCTGCTAGCTGTATAGGGGCAGCAACCTCAGAAGTAGAATGCAGGCAAGGATGCAGTGCTTATTCAAAGTACAGCTTTGCAAACGTGGACCCTTGGTGCAAGTGTGAATGCCATCTGAGTCAAAGGGTCTTACTAACCTGTGATGAGCTGAGTCTGAGACTGCATACTGTTGTGCAGATGCAATGCAGGCTGTGCATCTAGGCTCTGTGGTTCGTAATGACAGTACAAGGTCTGTCATGGACCAGAAGGAATTAGTTGAAGCCCTTTTGCTCAAATCCATGACACAGCTAAGAGGGAGATTATTTAAATACGCTTTGCTGGAGAACAGTTTGACTCCTGAGGGATCTCCTTGCATTACGCTGTCCAGAGAGGTCTCTTCTGTTACTTGTGCAAAGCACTTTGACCAGTAGTCTGTTGTGGTCTCCTTAAGTTTGTGTGTTTGTCTTTCTCTAGCTGTTTTATCTATTGGTTGGACAGTGAACTTGAGAAGGTGAGATCTGCCTCTTCATTCTACTTATGCAGATAAGCATATCTCTTGATGCTTCTACAGATCTTCTTTGCAGGCTTGTTTCAAATGACATGCAGTCATGCATCTCTTTTCTGTGTGATTATGATCTGTCATGGTGGTAATGGTGGTATGGGGTTTTTTTCTTTCCCCTTCAAGTTTAGGTTCAATGGTATACCCCTCAGGTGGGTTTGTTTACCTGGTGGTGCTGTCTTCCTTTTTACTGTAGGGGGAAAAAAAATGTGAAAATGGTGAAATGATGTTGTTTCTCTGAGTACTTGCATTCTTTGTACTTGAGAGGAGTGAAGGTGAGATACAGAGTGCAGCTCTACCTTAATTTGTTTAAAAATACACAGCAACTCACCAATGCAATGTGGTTATCCATGCAGAAAGTGTCTCTGTTAAACTTTTTGATGACTAGTGCTGAAATGAATGCGGGGAGCAAGGCAGATCTTTTTATTTACTTCATAAGCTCTATTTTGCTGTACATCACAGAGGGTGAAATTTAGTCAATTTGGGAGAAGATCTGTTTTTTCTCTGGAAAGGAGGTGGGTATGTTGGACAAGATTGAAGACTCACTTGGATAGAATAATGTTGGATAGAAATATTTTTTAAAAGGAAAGCAAAACTTGCTGGGAACTCTGATATTAAAAAAATGTAGAGTTGAAGGAAGCATTTTTGACCTTGTTTTCCACTTTTCCTCCCCTGCCTTCTTATAATACTATATGGAACAAGGAAAGAAGGAAAATGTTGAGGTTCTTCAGAGAAGTATGAGTATCTTAGAAAGCTGCACATGGTGTTGTTAAGAGATTATGTTTAATTTTTTACATATATATAAATACAGATATATTAAAAATATATTAAAAAATTGTTTTTGAGAAACACAGAAGTAGTATTTTGCCATGTGCAAACACAGCCCTTCTTGGTTGTGTATTTTTCATGTACACCTAAATCACACATACTGATTATCGCTTCAGCTGTGATGCATAGAGGAGCACTGAAATCCATGTCTGCTGAAAACTATAATTATAATGTATATGGTGTGCAGCATAGAAAGAAGTTGACTTGGGTGTGTTGTGCACCCAAATCCAAGTGTATAACTCGGCCTTCATAATGGACTTTAAAGATCTTAAGTTTTCATTGTGCAGAATGTTGCATAGCCTTTTCCCTTTTGGGTGTAGTGATCTGGAGAAACTAAAAAGGGAAAGTCAACTTGTGGTATGTTGAGTAGATCCTACTAGCATTGCCCATCTTAACAGCAGATGGTGGAACCTACAGCAAGATTAGTAAAAACAGGGGACAGAAGGAGTTCGCTACTTGGACACCTTGCTGTAGATAAGCACAATGTGCAGTGTTTACACTTACGGTTCTGAGGTAATTATGTCCTATTTTGAGCTTCCCCTCTTGCATTATCTCATACACGGCATTTTAGAACATAGTGCATGTTGTATCTGGGACCAAGCTGGACTTGCAAGGAGTGCAGATGGGAAAGGACATGTTCAAAGCTTTTCCTATCAGTGTTAACATTGCCTCAGTTCGCTGATTGCACTTATTTTGTCACCTTGTAAAGCTCCTACATTTTGGGGTTTGTTTGTTTTGTTTCTTTTTTAAAGTGGCAGATGCATACTAAATGTGAGTCTACAGGAAAAGTGGGATGATCTTGGTAACGGAAGTGGCACACAAGCTTTCTGAAGGAATGTAATTTTAGACATGGACACAGAAGATAAGATCTTAGATGCATGTGTCACCCTGGGTTGCTGTGATGAATGGGTTGTCTGGATGCTTGGTTTGAAACTCTGATGTTTAACTTCCAGAAGTGGTAGTGTTCACAGCTGCACCTGGAAACTCAATGCATACTGTATTTTGATAAAGTATAACAACAGTGCTAAATTGTTTGAAAAATCCAATTCCAGTTACCTCCAGTTAGCCATTTTAAATTACTAGATACTTTTGGCCTAAGTCTCTCCATGGTTTACTTGAATTTTCAGGACCTCTGTGGAAATAAATTCAGGTTTGTGGAGCATCTCCCTAGAAGGGAATTAAACAGCCATGTGGGAACAGAATTTGAATTGCACTGGGTAAAGGAGAGATGAGGCTGTGCATGAGACCGTGAGAATAACAAAGCATGAAATAACTCCCCAGTTAGGGGAGCACCATGCATTCTGCTTGTTGGGTAAGGCACAGGTTCTACAGAGAAACTGTTTGATCATGTTGTTAAAACATTCTTATTTTTAGATACATATAATGTGCAAAAGTATACTGAATTAAACCTTCATAAGTATTTCTTAATACCTGGGTGCTTTGCAACATTAATGGTCAGTTCACATAGTTTGTATGTGAAATTTATCAGTTCTAGTTAAATTATTGCACAGAGAAATGGTAGCTGAGATTTTAGTAAGTACTGTGTAGACTCCTTAAATGCCATATTTTGTGTGCCAAAATGCCTAGCATTCATGGACTCATGCAAGTTTAAGAGAGGAGAATTCTCCTGTAAACAGTCATTGCATGATAGAGCTCTGAAGTTCATGGGAAGCTTCAGCTGGGAATGGGGACTGGCAGCCTGCATCACTTGTTCAACAGTGAACTTTGGAATCAGTGTTTTAAAGCCTGAGAAGAGATTTTTACCAGCCAAAGTGGCCCTCTTTAGGATGTGGATTTTCCTAGCCATCTGGATAGCTAAATCTCTTGGTTAGGCTCTCTTCCCTCTGTATCTGAATGGTTTGCAGGCATGTTTTGCCTCATTTTAACAGGGCAGTGTTGCTCTATTCATATCTGTCTAGAATACTGTCACCAAGATAATTTTCTCTGTTTTTTGTTTTGGACAGTCTCAACAGTTCAGGATCATGTCAAACATAAATATAAACACCTGTAATTTGTCAACATCAGTAATCTACTCTTTCCATACCATGTCTTTCTTGTTTTGGAGAAGACAGCACCCTTTTCCTCCAATGGGTCCCTTGAGCCAGCCTCTGTCCTTTCATTTGAGTATTTCATGAGCACCTTCTTGCTTGGCCTCTTTATTCCATGAAACCTCTCTGATGGTTCCCCATACCCTTCCATCTGAATTACTCTTGTCTTGGAAAGGGTGTGCTGTGCCTCTCAGTATGACCAGTATTCTACAGCCTGCTCATTTTTCCCATTTGCCTAAATTTCTCTGGTTTTGGCAGAGTAGACTAAGGTGCTATGGGCTATTATAAGAGTAAACTAAGAATGATTTACAGATAATGTCAATCACTGTGCTCATGAAGAAAAGGAAGGAGAGTGGGAAATGTCCTGGTAGCTGTCTTAGAGCAGAGAGGAGAAAAAGTAGGAAGGGGCAGAGTGTCAAGGTGGGATTCCAGCAGTGTGTTGCTCTATCCCTACCTTTTGCAGGGTTATTCATTTGGAATGAAAGCTGTCACAATGCATCGTAACAGGCAGTGTCAAAGAAGTGTTAGATGCAGTTCTTCAAAATTATTTTGGTGTTAAATGCATTGTGTTGTTGTCGCTGAAAGCCATCCATAACCTTACAGACTAGTTAGACTGGATTTAAAGCCTAGAATAACTCCAAGCAGTTCATGTGGATCTAAGTGGTGATGGCAAGGATGTCAGGTTAATCAGCAAAGTCAGATTCCAGAGGAATTCTAAATGACCAGCTGAAGGCCTGCATATCTTACAGTTTTACAGCAGCTGAATCCTCGTGATGAGTCTGTGAGTTAGAGGTGACAAACATCACAAAGTGCAGCCTTAGAGGACATGCCCTGTTTCACTGGGCATCCATGGCTAGATTTCTCTTCTACTTGCATGATAATACAAATCTCAGAAACTTCAGGGCTAATTACTTCCTTTGCTCTCATTTATATGTAACCTTCCTTCCCAAAGGGCATCTAAAGTAGATTACAGATGATTGCATTGCTGTGTGTAGCTTGCCTCAGAGGCACAAGAGACAGCAAGCGGGGGCTCTGCACAACATGATGTGGGGGAGATTTTGGCAGAAGTTATCCAAACAAGTGTTTTAAAGTTGCACTCGCCAAGGCATTCTGGATTTCCAGGCAAAGATACCACTTTAAAGCTTTTATCTGAATGATCCTCACACAGCAAGGTACAGGTAATCCACAGATCCACTGAATATTTCATTGCAGTCAGCAGAGAGTGACCTGCGCTCTCTTGTTTGGGAGTAGAGAGGCTCAGAGAGGCTTGAAAGAGAGCAATGTCCTCTCTTCTGAGTTAATATTTAGACAATGTTACCTCTTTTTTTTTTCATAAATGCTTCTATTTTTATATTTCTGCATTTCCCATAAAGCTTTGGGAGTAAGCTCTTCAGAAACTTAAATATGGTCTTTGGCCTTTGCTGTACAGTTACTTCTCTTGGCAGAGCTGGGCTCGCTGTTCTTGAGCTTCTGATTACAGGATACATATTCTTCATTTTAATTCCTTGGTGTGTCTTTACTCAAATTACCTCCTTCCTTGCCAGCAGTGGAGGTTCAGCCTCACCACAGAGTAATTACTAGCACTGGAGATGTACATGTTTCTCCCTTCTTCCAGTCACCCAGCTTCTGCCCAGTGCCTGTGTGCTGTATGTGTGTGTGGTCTTAACAGCTTGGAGGGTGTAAGCCTGCTCTTATTTTTGTTACCTGTTTGCGGCTGAACTCTGCTGACACCTCACCAGCTTTACAGGCTTAAATGTGTAAGGAAGGGTCTTGTGTCAGCCTTGCAGACTGCTGGTGTCACAGCCACAGCACCATGGCTGCCTCCCACAGTGTTGATGCAGCATGAGGTTAATTCAGAGCTCTAAGGTGTACGTGTTTGCTCTCTGCTTTAACGCCATATATGCAGTACGTACTCTGTTTGAAAGCAGAATGAAACTTTGAAAGAAAAAAAATCAACACTCTTATCTCTTACGTATATTTGGCCTCAGATTCCAGCTGCTCGATTTAATGAGCTCCCACAACTACTGACAAGCTGTAGCAGAGGACTGTGGTATGTGCTCTTCGGATGCAGTACAGCTCGTATAGGGTACTCTTCTGCAAGAGAAAATAATTTATATGACTGAAGTCTGGCAGTAGGGATGGGAATAATTTTAAGTCAGAATTACAGTTGCCAAAAATGCATTTGATTTTTTAATCTTTTTTGAGTGGGGTTGTTAATAGCCTTGTAGGAGTGTTTTAGAAGTTGAGATCTTCCAAGTTCCTCTTCTATCATATTTTAGACCTGGGATAGTAAGTCACTTCTCAGCAAGTCAAACAGCGGCTGCTTCATGAATGGCAGCTACCAACTTACCATGCCAACTATCTTCCAGTTCTTGATAGTGCAAGGCAAACCTTTCAGCTTTGTTCAGTGAAGAGTTGCCTGACTTTCTCCTGAGTAGTAAGCTTGCAGTAAGTGAAGCTAAGGGACAATTCTGCCAATGCATGATGCATGTTTCATTGCTGCCAGTCAAAATATGCATCCCATGCTGTGACTTCCAGAGGCTCGGGGGAGGAAATTAGCATGATCACCACAGCATTGGTGCTCCTGTGAGATCATCAAAGCCTTTATCCTGTTTTATACTTTCTAAATGAATCCTTGGGGGAAAATTTTGAAGTTAAAAGTGTGAAAAATCCCTTGGTTTTAAAAGTATAGTATCACCACTCCAGCTATTTGATGATTGCAAGCCGTAGAAGGAGCAGAACTGGCTAAATGCTGTCTCTACAAGGAGGAATAAAACTGAATCAGCAGGCATTAGCATGTGTAGGACATAGCTCCCTGGCTGCTTTACCAAATGGCTTGTTTAGTCTTGTTCTCCTATGTGTAAGCAGCTTTCGGCAATGTACAGTGATTAGTGTCCTGTGTCTTTCCTCACTGCTCCTCTGTGTATCCTGAGGCTAGGATTAGGTTACAGCCCTGAAATGGCATGGTTGTCTGCATTGACTGAGAGCTGAATAGTAAGGACAGAGTTTTGTTGATAGCCTTCTGTGTTTGTTTCCCTTCTCTGGAGGAGGACTGTCATTATTTTCATTTGTAGTCTTTCTGTCTCTGACCTAAACATGTGGTGTCCAATTTCCTTCCCTGGCAGGTGACCTGGAAAATGAGGAATGGTGTCTGGCTACAGAGCTTACTCCAGCAGCAATAAAGACTGAGCAAGTGTTGTGCGAGACATCAGGCCTTGCTCCTTCAGTCAGTCTCACTGTCACAACCACGTCACTGGAGGGAGAACAACCTGAGCTACAGACGGATGCGCTGGTACCTGCAGATTTTCTGTTCTCCTCTCTGCTCAATTAGCTACATATTCTCCTAAGACTGCATACCAGTGTAGCCTCCTTGGTGCTAAAGCTTGTCAATTCAGGATGCACACTGCAGTCTGCTTTAATGGTTTTTAATGTTTGCTGCAAGAACTTGTGCTTCAAAACACTTATCTGCATCTTCCATTCTTAATGGTTGAATGCACAATTTTCTCTTCTGTGCCAGCCCCAAAGCTTGGAGCTCATGTGGCTTTAGAAGTATTTAAAGTTTCTAATGAACCAGTCTCACCTGAACTAACCCATTTTCCCTGTCAGGCCTGTGACAAGCTAAGTGCCTTCCATAATAACTTGCTTAAGTGCTGCAGTGCTTCCCCTAATCAGAAGACAACTCCTTGTTTGAAACAGTTGGAGAGTTTCCCTTGTTTGCCTGCTAAGTCACTTATGCCAGGTCTGAAGTTTTGACAATGCAAGCTGCTGCTTCCACACCGACCTGCCTCATGAGGAGCATTTGTGATGCCTTTCTGACCACAGCTGGAGCAGCCAGTGGACATTCTCAGGGGCTTAGTTTGACTGTGGTTGGGTTAAGGAGAATGAACTGCTGTAGCTCATAGCTCACCAGGGTCCCCTGTGAGTGGAGGAAGAAGCATGACTGTTCTCACTCCCCAGGGTGCTCTGTCAGTCCAGGCCAAGTAGAGTTAGTATATGCTGAAAATAAATGTTTCCACTTGGGTGTGGATCAGAAATACGTGCAACAACTAATTTTATAAGAAACTGAAAAAATTCAACACGAGTTTCCCATAATTCTCTTCTAGTCTGAATGTGCTATCCCTAGTACATACTCCTGCTGTAGTCTGCGATGCCATGATTTGCAGAGTACACTAGGACTAGCTGGTGGCTCATTACCATTGCGTGGATTAGTTACACCGTTATAGAGAGAGTTCGGCTGCATTGAGCTTGCTGATGTGCCAGACTGACTTCTTCAAGCCTGGATCTGTAGCACACAGGCAGACTCTGGGCAGCAGCTTGGCAGCCTAGTGCCCCAGCCCTATCAACAGGGCAAGCATATGTTTCCTCCAAACTTCAGTCGTCCATGACTGTCTCTTTTCCTGCTCCTCTACATTGTGAAATGAATTTAGGTCTGATAATCTGGTGCTTCAGTAACTGGCACCTTGTTCTTGCTCCCAGATGACAACACTGCCAGGAGTGTTTCTGTCTCTGCTCGAACAGACTGTGCGGTCCGGCAAATCCTAGCAGCAGCTCTGTTGCTAAGAGAAGTAATTTGAGTGGGTTGCATGCTAGCTTTCAGTCTGAAATGTCATCTCTGAGGTGTAATCTTTTATTTAGCTAAATATAGTAGTAAGAAAAGCCATAGTGGGAGTAGTCAGGGCAGTATTCTCTGTAGCCTGGTTTAGCAAACTGTGTGAAGCAGTTAAAGCTTTGCCTGTAGCAGAGCGGGAGCAGAAAGAACCTCTCCATTTTATGGAGAAGTCATCCTCAAATCTCTTTATTAAGATTTTTAAGATGTGTGCTTTGGGTTTTCATGCTGTTAATTTCTCTTTTCTAGATGAAACCACTGAGCCAGAAAGTTCTTCCAGAGATTAAATTGGAGCCCCATGAAGTGGATCAGTTCTTGAATCTCTCTTCTAAGGAAGGTCTGTTAGTTACTAACCTGAAATGCAGTGGGAGATGACCAGAATGCATAATAAATGTACTTTAGCCTGATTAAATATTTGGCTTCCTCATTTGCCATGTTAATCTTAGGCTGAAGCTGTTGCCTTCTAGGGATTCAACTCAGGCTGCTGAAGAACCAGACTCTTTCTGACCCATTTATGTGGTTTTTCTTGTGGAGGGAGCTTGAATCTTTAAATTATTTAAGCTTAATTAGGCTTTATCCTTACTTATTTAAGCTAGAAATCAATTTGAGGGGACTTAACTAGGGCTTAGAAAACATGAAGAGTGTAAGTGGAAATGCTGCTGCTTTAACCTCTGATACAAAATCAAGGATGTGAGTTTATGTGAAATTTAAAGCTAGGTGTTTGTAGCATATTAGTTTTAGTAGAGTTTTTAAGAATTACTAGGATCCCTTTGCACTAATTTGTGAATGAGAAATGAGGAACAATGATCCCTGCCCTGAAAGTTGAACACAGTTTTGTGGCACATAATCTGTTAACACAAGAAAAGTTTGAAGGAGCCAAATATTTGGGCTGAAATTTGAGCTGATAACTGCTTCTCATACTTGATATTCTGTTAATGAACTCATTTGTGTAGGTAAGTATGACTGCTCTAGGGAGAGAAATAAGTGATGTAGCAGGTGGAAAAAGGCAGGCTGTATCTCAGCCCAGGGAGTAGATTCAATTGCTCAATTTGTGGGATTAAGAGCCTTGCTGTTTTTCAAGTGTGTATCTTCTGATAAGTACTACAGTTCAGATGCTGGAGAGAAAGAGCTCATGTGTAATAGCTTTTCTTTTTTGTTACTATTTTTTTTTCTTCTTCCCGCACTGCCCATTTGATCTTTTCAACTCCAATTTGCAAAGTGTAACAGAAGTGGAAGGTGGCAAATTCATCCCTGTATCTTCCTACTCCCAAATCTCATTGCTGTAAATCTATCTCAGAGAAGAAAATTGCTTAGTTATAGCTGGTTTGAACATCTGTGAAATTATCCATGTAATATGAGTGGGTGAGACATTGCCCCATTTCTCTTGGTCCAGACCCATTTGGAGATAACCAGCACTTTGCTTGCTAATTCTAGCACAGGTTCTTTTGGCTGCAAGTGCAATAGAAGTTAGCTTATGTCCCTGGATAGCACAGTGTGAGAGGTTCCTGTGCTGGTTGCCTATGCTGCTCCTGCTCCGTTAGTACACTTGCTGTCAGAAGGTTGTCACTTCCTTCTAGTTGTGCCAAACCATGTCCTTAGGAGGCAGATTATTTCTCTCCTCCCTGTTCATAGAACACCTTGGAAGAGATCCCTGCTCTCGAAAAATGCTGACAATTAGTTTAATTCACAGCAAAGTTAGGATAGACTACTGGTTTTGGAGAGAAAGTGTGCTGGCTCAGAGCCCCTCTGTTAATGCAGCTTCCCAGGGACAGGGGACCTGTACTGCAGGGATGTGTTTAAACCTCCAAAGCGTTTGGAGAAGAAGCTGTAGTGTAGGTAGAAATGTCTGGAGCATATGTGCAGAGCCCTGTTTTGTCTGGGAGCCTAAAGATAGCTGCTGCATTTCATTCCTTCTTGGGAGACCTACGTGCTCTGAAAATCTTCCAAGATGCCACTCTTGCTAGTGCTTTTGCCACTTTTTAGCAGACAGTCCTAGACTTGGAAACTGGATGGTGGCTGCGGCTCTAGTGGAAATTTAAATTAGCACCTCAAAACCTTGTGTTACATGTCTCTCTTGCCATTTAGCAGTGGATCCCTTGCATTTGCCTCCAACCCCTCCCAGCAGCCATGGCAGTGACTCTGAAGGAGGGCAGAGCCCAGCTAGATCGCTCCCTCCTTCAAGCCCAATCCAGCTACAAGCCACGGCTAAAGTGACATCGCGCACAGCTTCAGCGCTCTCCAATTCCCCTCTCCTGACTGCACCACATGTAAGTTGGGCTGGCTTTTTCCAGTATCTCTCTCTCTCTTTTTTTAAGTACTGGTTTTGCCATGGATTTGCTAACTTTCTGTTGCTCTCTAGATGAGTACATCTCTGGTCAAAACTGCATAGCCAGTAATTCTTGCTTACTGGTCTGTTTTGTTCCCACAGAGAACAGCGTGTGCTTCTTTCTAAGTTGAGACAGGGTTCAAGAGTGTTTTTAGGTTTGTCCCACCATGGATTGTGTTTTGCATTAGGGCCCAGCCCTTCTAGGTTAACCTGTCCCTGGTAGATCTGAATCTGTCCTCCTGTCCTGTTGAAAGCAAGTGGTGATTTTCAGGGAGGGATTATTTCGTTTGTCTTTCCCTGTTTGTGCCAAGAGAAGTTTTGCTTTAGGCCTTAGTGTGTGCAGAGCTGGGCTGAGAGCAATCCTGTTCCAAAGGTTCGGTCTCTAAATGGAAGCTACCTAAAAGGTCTTCCAGTTCCACACATTCCCAATTGCAAGAGGCTGCTGGTTTAGTAGGCAGAGTTTTCTGAATTGGGAAGAGCTGCTGGCTCTCTTCCCTTACACCCTTTTCTCTAGGGCTGTGTGCACTTACTGGTACATCATTTCATTTCTATACCACTTGCAGAAATTACAAGGGACTGGTCCACTCATCCTGACAGAGGAGGAGAAGAGGACACTGATAGCAGAAGGGTACCCAATCCCTACCAAGCTGCCCCTGACAAAAGCAGAGGAGAAGGTGCTGAAGAAAATCCGCAGGAAAATAAAGAACAAAGTAAGTGTTAGTTAGCTTTGCTGGGTCATTCCAACTTACTCTTCGTTTAAAAAAAATGCTGCAACAGTTCTGCAGCACTGATCTGTGGGACTGCTGAATGCTGTAAGATGCCTTTTAATAAAGTTTTTTTGTTTGGTCCTAAACGCATGCATCAAATTGTCTGTCACTGACTCTGTGCCTCTGTCTAGGTATTTACCTGAGCACATGAACAATAGAGTATTTAGCAAGCAGGGTATCAAGTTGCTGTTGCTTGGCTCCATTTTAAAAATAGGACAATCCTACCCTAATGGTAGGCAAAGACCTCTGTATTTTTTCCGTGGTGATGAAGGTGTTCTTTTCCACTGTTTCATGTTTTAAAATCTGACTGCGTATTTCAGTGCCCTAGTCTTTTATCACTGAATTTCATGACCTTTAAATAAATGGTTGATACTAAGGCTGTGAAATGCCCTATACAACTCTGTTCTTTCTTCCAGCTTGAGGAAGAGCCTATTGATAGGGAGGAAAGCATTTTATTTCAAACCTTGCCAGCTTACTTGTTGAAATCAGCACATATTTTAAAGTTAATACATTCTGTTATTGGTTTTGCAGATAAAGGTGTAAATTTACCCACACTGAATTAGAATTTGGTCTTGTAATACATTTTTGAAAATGTTTGGAAGTTACCTTGTGTATTTTATATACCACTTTCATATAATCAGAGCCATTTATATTGGAGGATATCTCTGCAGGTCCTTTGGTCCAACTCTTTGCTTTGGAAGCAGGTTTAGCTTAGAGCAAGTTGATCAGGGACTCGTTCATTCTCATTTTACTCTCTCAGAGGCTGATGAGTCCCTAGCCAGCATCTCTGGGCAACCTGTTCCCATATTAGGCCAGTCTTGTGGTAAAACCAAATAATATCTAATTGGAATTTCTCTTGTTGCAACTTGCATTGGATGCTTCTTGCCATGTTGCTGTATGTCTCTAAGAAGAGTCTGAATCATTTTTACTGCGCAAGACAGTTGAAGACAGCAATATGATTCCTTTCTTAGCCTTCTATTCTTAAATCTGAACAAACCCAGCTTTCTCTGCCTTTCCTGATATGTCATGTGCTCCAGCATGCTTATTATAGCAGTGGTCCCCCTGTGAGCTTGTTTCTGTACATCCAAAGTATTTATTTCAGAGCCACAAAACTCTATGCTGTACTCAACTGTGGTCTTGCCGGTGCTGAACAGATGGGAAGAACCGCTTCTCTCAACCTGCTAGTTAATGTAGACCTGGATATGGTTGACTGCCTTCGCTACAGAGGCGCATTGCTAACTTACATTTGACTTGTTCTTCAGGACTCCCAAGTATTTTTTCTACAAAGCTGCTTTCTAATGCATGCATGGGCTTTTACTCTCTCAGATGCAGGGCATTGTCCTGGGATCATCTTTTAGTGTTTTTAGTGTTTGTCCTAGGATATTCTCTCCAGATGAATCTGATTTACTTTTTCAGTTTGGTTCTGTGAGAGCAAGGAATGATCTTTTTCCTACTACTGAGAGAAGCTTCAGGATGTGGGAACAGACCAAATCAATGCCTTGGTTGCCAGGAATAGAGATGAGAACAGCACAGAGGCGTGAATCTAATAACGTCAGGGCTTTTTACCAATTTATTAATTCATCTCTGATGCTTTTTTTTCCTACACAAATATTTGGTGTTTTTCTTCCTTTTTCCTTAGATTTCTGCCCAAGAAAGTAGAAGAAAAAAGAAAGAATACATGGACAGTCTGGAAAAAAAGTAAGCCAGCCTCCTTCCTGTTTCAAGCAGGCCAATAGCAGTAGTTGCTGAACTGGGAAGGGATCCAGCTGTTGATGCTGGGACTGGTTCTTGCTCAGAGTGCCAGCTGCCATCTCGTGGTTATGACTGAGAAAAGGCCCTTCTGTTTTCTGCTTGAACGTGTGCTGGGGTGCTGCATTCATAACTGTGTCTACCTGCAACACATTGCTAGCATGCCAGCAAAGATATAAACATTAAATAAGTCAAGACCCATCTGCTATCAGCTTCGCCTCATGCAACCCTGTTGGCCTGATGGGTGGGCAGTGTCCAGAGAAAAGTGGATTCTGAATGAATATATTCTGTCTTCTAGTGCAGACGAAGACAAGAATAGGAAATGGGTGAGTCAAGTCTGCCTGGGAAAATAAGCAGGATTCAGGAAAACAGCATGTGACCCATCAACTTCCCTTAGTGAAAAAAAGCCAAACCCCCACTTAGTGATTTATATCCCAAATTTTTTTTCCAAGAGACAAGCACTCCAGTATTTCTCTTCACAGATGGATCAGTTAAACCCCTTGCACCATCTTTGGTGATACCCTTGATGTAATTTCCTTTTTTTTCTTCTTATCTCTTTATAGCTGAATCTTGCTTCCTCAGAGTTACTCTTGTGAAATTCCACCCTATGCATACGGATCTCAAAGCTTTTTTCCCTTTACATTTTTCCTTTTTGAAGCTATTTCAGATGGTCATGTTTGTCTTTTTAGGAGTCCCATATTTTAACTTGGACCTCTTATTTGGCTTATTATATGATAATCTCCTTTAGTTTACGGGGTTTCCAGGGGCAGTGTGGAAATGATCACTCTATTGGGAATTAGTCTCCTGGCTTGTTTAGCCTCCATACACTTGAAGTTTGAGGATCTGATTTCAGAAGCACAGTATTCGTCAAATTGCTTGGTGCCTTGTCTTAGCAATGAAATGCAAAGGAACACCTTTGCACAAGATATTAGCTAACAACATCAGTATAGCATGTTCTGTGACTTTTAAAGTATCTATCCATGGCCCAATGAACAGAGAAAGCCAGCGCAGGGTGTTTGCTGTTGCTATTTCAAAGGGCAAAAAGTAGTTATAATTCATCCTAAATGAACTGTACCTACTGGGGTGTAGTTGAGCAGTGTAAGCAGGTGCTCCACAGCTAATAATATCTTTTGCAATGTCTTTTACACTATGAAGTATGATTAAAGATTATGATTAACTTTGGTGGTCTCACTTTTCATTAAATACAGGCAAGATTATAGAGTTCTCTGTGAAAGCAAGTTTGGTTTGCTTTACAATCTTTTTAATAAATGACTGGTTTTATGTTCCTCTTTCTTTCTTGGTGCTGCCTCCAGAGTTGAGACCTGTTCCAATGAAAATAGTGAGCTGCGTAAGAAGGTTGAAGTGCTGGAGAATACTAACAGGTAAGGTATGAAAGGTGTAAACCAAAACTTGAGCATAATATTACAGTGAAAAGTGAAAATGTGGTATTTAAGAGATCAATTGAAATGTGAATAGCGGTATCTGATGTGGTTAATGTCAAAGAAGGATGAGGAAGACCAATTATTGTGATGGAGGCTTTGATGTCATGTCTTAAACTGTTTCTCTAGCCCGTACTGCACTTGAGAAACGTTTCAGATTTCTTCCACTGCCCAGGGAAACATTATTAGTGATACACAACAAACAGAAAACAACAGCCCTACTCTCCAAATAGTCTTTATTTAGTACTTTACAGGAGAGCTTGACCTGGAACATAGCACCTTCCAGAAATTACAGTGCTGAAGCTCAAGAGTCATCATTAATTCTTTCTGGACTACTAAATGTTACTGCAATTATTGCGCACCCTTCTCACCAACTCACATGCCAGAACTTCTTTCAGTTGGAGGAGGAGAATGAACTCCTTTCTTCATTTCTGAAGAAATGGGTAACTCAGTGGTGGCTTTCTCAAAGGACACATGGCAGAAAATTCTGAATAGCTGAGCTTTTAATCGGATGTTTGCCAAGACTGAAGCCTCAGTCATGACTTATGCTTGTTGTGTTCTCTAATGATGGCAAATTCCAATTAGTAGGTACTAGATAAAGCCCACTGTTAGTACCTTCTAGTTACAGGCATTTGTAACGATGGTTGAATATTACCATTGAACATGATGGTGGCACTGAAGTGTGGGAGGAGGTCTGGTTTTGAAGATAAGATCCATGATCATAGAAAACGGCCCTAGAGCTTGTCTTGCAGCCAATGTATTGCTAATTGAGTGGCATGTGTTGTTTCTAATCTCTGAATCCAATCTCTAGTTTCATGGAGCCAGACCCTCTAGCTCTGAAATCTGCTGGGAGAGTGTCTCCCACACACTGCTCATGCATAAAGACATCTGCTGCTTGTTTGAAGAGAGCCAAGCCATTTCTGTGCTGCTTGTATCTTCCTCCAGGGTTTTACATAAAAGAACCAGGAATTGTTCTGTAGGTGTGGAGTAGGGTTTTCTCTCCCAGTATCTGTCCCAGGAGGTGCTGAAGCCTAGAGTTGTTCTTTCCAGTTCAGCTGAATTTGGCCAGCTGTTTTAATCTCTGAGTTGTTGTGGATGTGGTTGTGAGAACAGCTTTCTTGGTATTGTCCATCCTTTTAGACAGGACCTTTAGCATCTTCTCCATTATTTCATGATCTTTATTCTCTCACATGAAATACTCTACAAATATTTAGCCAAGTGATACTATCTCCAAATTGTTCATCCTTTGGGCATGTGGAGTGGTTTGCATTGTTTTCTTGCTTCTGCATTAGCATTGATACTGATTTGTAATCTCCTGCAGAGAAGCAGATCTTCCTGACCCTCTGCACAGAAATTCTTCTAATTAATGGTGATGTTATTTTGGCTCCTTAGATAGAAACTGTCTCTAAAATCTGTTAAGGCTTCAAATTGAAGTACTGAGAAATTTGTGGAAGTGCCTGCTTTCACCAAGCCTGCATTATGTAACATACCACATTATGGGTTTTTTTTTCTCAGGTTAACCCCAGAGCCACTTCTCTTATTCAGTGTATAATTGTGCAACTGCATTATTCAGAGAATGGTTCCAGGCCCTTGTTTAACATACGTTGTCCACTTCCTACAGTGAATTCAAAACGTCTGGTTTCCTTATTGGCATTTGCACAGAAGCTTGATGGGGCATCCAGAAACTGTTCAAATATTTCAGAACTTGTCTTCACAGCATCCTATAACTGGTACTTTCATCTCCTATGTACAATCAGGAATCAAAGTTCAAAGCAGTGATGGTCAAAATTATGCAGTATTGATTTATTCTTGCATGCCCAAATTTATATATTTATTTCTCAAAGTACCTAGCATGCAGTCATACATACATGTATGTTATATGATATGCTCAAAGCACAGCCCCAGTTGACTTTAGCTGCAACTTTGAGTGTTCAGTGCAGCAAAAAATTAAGACATCATTGAAGGTATTATCTAAAAGTAGATATACAAACATTAGAGCTGTTATTTTGTCGCGAAAAATTGTAAGAGTGGAAGAAAGGCAACAGGAAGATAAGAGTTCATGCATTCAAGCGTAGATGAAGACAAAGTTGGGGTTTTTTACCTTGTTAGAAAATTGGGTTATAGCTGCTTACCTTAAAAGTTCATGCACGTGTATGTGCTATAAGTCAGTTTCATGTTCTTCTAGTCTGGCTGGAGCTGAGATGAACTGAGATGCAATTTCCAAAACATAAAATGATTGAAGAGCAGAGTTTCCTTTCAGTATGTGCAATCAGTTTTTTAGAGCATGTTATTCTATATATAGAACACATTTTCACAGATACATACCTAAGACTTCAGGGAAACCCTGCTTACATTTCAAAATCTGTCTCCAAACCATGGAAACAGTAGAGTTTCTGGTAAAAAGTTCCTACATTATTATCAGTAATATGAAAAAATTTAGAACAATCTTCCCTCAGAGCCTGCCTTAGCCTGAAATTCTGGCTCAGAAAAGATGTGTCATAAAAGGTGCAGGTGTGGTCAAAAAATTTGCATCCAGAAACACCTCCCTTGACATTCATGCATCTTAAAAGGCAAAGCAGGAGGCTGGGGATCAAGATGCAGGGGAGTTTTTAATTCTCATTACTCTTGAGTGGGTGACTGCAGCATTTTTTGGCATCTTTAGTATTAGAACACTAGCATATGTTTCCTCTCCTAATTTATGTGACTCAGTCCCTTAAAAGAAACTCATCCAAGTTCTTTTCTAGGCAGTTTTCTCAAAACTAAGGAAGCACATTGTTACATGCATATCTATTATGTCTTGTAGCCACAAGTGAGCCAGTCTCTTGTTGATTCAGAGTTTCATCTAAACATGTGGGGCACCCCTGTCTTAGAAAGCAAAGGGTGTGAGAAGAAGCTAGCACCAAGAGTTTAACTGACTTGTCCCAGTCACCAAGAAGGCTTGATCCACTCATGTTTTGGCACTGGGCCTGAAGGCAGAAACTGCCAGTGATCTAGGGGGTTGAATGTGGTCTCTGGCACCAGTGTTGTCTAGCTGGAAGCCATGGCAATTTGGGTTTAAAGGCAATATTGAAACATCTGGTACTGTGTATGACATAAGAGAAGTACTTCTGCTTTTCAGTTCTGTTGAATCTGTATTTATAAATACATTGATGATCGCTTTTCCTGGAGAAAGGATAGATACAGGATCCAATTGGCGTATGGGTGAGAGTGTCACACATGGGTAGTGCATGCAAGTAGCTGCTAAAGTTGTTCCAGTGGAGTAATCTCTAGCAAATTGTGTAGATCACCACTCTGACAGGCACCTTAAAGGCAATGGCTTTATAAATACAATTGGGATGTTCTTCCATTTCTCATGCTTCTGTTCAAGCTATTGTTACAACTCCCAGTCATCTAAAGATCAAGTTGTATATCAGTCTGACCCACCAAAGGTTTATCAGCACCAAAACTGCCAGACTTCGCTGATTTCTCTGTTCCTTTATTTGAGGCTGGTAAAGCCATTTTACTGAGTTATTTTCAAGGAGTGAAGGATCTGGATTTAAGTTGCAATGAGATCTCTTGCACTTCATTTCAAACTCTTATAATAGTTGACAAAGCATGGCAGCCCTGAAGCAACTTCTGGTTTTCAAAGCAGCAGGATCGTGGTTTTTTATGCTGAAACGTCTTTGATGGAAAATTGCTGATTGTGTTGTTTTGGTTTTTTTTTCTCTGTAATTCAAATAAGGAAAAATTGTTGGGTTTTTCTTTTTTTTTTTTTTTTTCTGCTTTGAAGTATTCTGGTTTTCAGTGAAAACTTTACTTTGGGATTTGCTCTCTTTCCTACAAATAGGACAGGCAGAGAAGGAATCTGTGTGTAGAGTCGGAAGATAGAATAATTTTTCTCTCCCCTTATGAAAATTAGGTTTTGTTTCTCACAAAGTAGATACATTCTCTGAAAAATCTTAATCCAAATAAGCAGTGTTTGGTGTCCTCTAGCAGCTGTCTGTGTTTTTGTTTGTTTAAACTGATGTTGGATTTTAAACACTGACTTGTCCCAGGTGGCCATGTCCTATACTGGCAAATTTTCTGTCCTTAATCAAAGTGTCACTGGAAGCAAAGGAGAAGCCTTGACTTGTTCCTTACTTTGGCAGTGAAAGGGGCTCTTTTGAAGATGAATATGTCAATGTGCACATGAAAACAAGACATCACAGGCAGAGTGAATTTGCTGTCAGGGTGTGGAAGGCAGAGCAGGAGTCTTCAGTCACTTTACAGCTTTCCTATGAGGTGCTTCCATTGGCAGAGAAAAGCGTGAAAGCAGGTTCACACCTCCTACCGAGGTGACCCTCTAATTGAATATCACTGAGAAATGTGTCAGACACAGTGAAAATAATCCTAGTGGGTGCAAAGCCCCTTATACACGCTGCCTTGGGATTGCATTTTCTCCTGGCAGGATTTAGCCATAGGCAGTGTGTTTCACTAAAAGCACTAGTGGCCTTCCTGCTGCTATTTAGAAGCATCTTAGTTTAACATAAATCGCTGTTCTACAGAGCAGAGAGCTGCTCTTTTCCCCTTAGTTCAAATAATTTCTGCAGCCATCCAGTAACAATGAAGGCAGCTTTTGCATGAGAAAGGAGGTCTTTTGACTTCAGAATCCAGTCTTCCACCATTCCAGATTCAAATAGAGAATAAAAGCACTGAGGAGTGGCAAGGTAAACTGGTATCATCTCTGAACAAACAAACTTGTTTCTTGCTCTTGCCTTGGCTCTTTCTCTTAGTTTGAAAATTAACCTGTAGGCTGTCAGCTACCAACACAGTGTCCTTGTCTGTTGAGAAGACAGTAGCTCTCTAACAGATAATTGACTTGGGAGAGAAAGACATTTTATATGAAGATAGTTGGTACATAAGGTAGGGGATGAATCTTCCTCTCTGTATAGGACACCTCAAAATACCTACCTAATTATGCTTTCCAAAAAGTGAGTCTTTTGGAGTCAGCTTTCTGGGCCCAGTCTGCCCAGCAGGTTTTTAAATTGGACACAAAAAGGTAGAGATGAGCAAAATGAGGAGAACTGCCTCTTCTCTGTTCATTTCCTCACCAGCCATTAGCTGTTTTCTCACTGACGCCTTCACAAAAAGTGACAAGAAGGATCAGCATTTCAAGGCTGCTGCCAGCCCCCGAGCTGGGGAGGAGGAGTGCTCTTTCCTCCTCACTCTGCAGAGCCGTTCCGTGTTGAGCCCAATGACTCAGGCCTGAAATGAGGGCAAGATTTCGTCTTCTAAAATAGCACAGAAATTGCGGGGTTAAAAAGGCATTACTCTATAGCATAGCTGGTGACATATGGTGCGAATAGTGTATGCAGCATGTGCTGTGCCAGAAAATGATATATACCATGTACTGAAGTCTTTGTGAACCCCATGCTTTGTAGTGGATAATAGAAGGAACTCGGGAGATACAGAAGAGAGCAGGGAATTAGGATGGTCTCATTTACGTGATGGACAGTGTTTTCATCTCTTAATTTGCTTGTGGTCTCCCTAATAGTGAATAAAGGACTGAATTAGACAAATCACTTTCTGTTTTTAAATACTGAGTTGCAGAATAAACCATCCTCTCAAGAGCATGAAAGACATCCTTCCTTAATAAATTGAGAAGGATCTGCTGGCCCAGATAAATGTGTGCTGTGAGCATGCCTTGTGCTCATTTCAGAATGTATTCCTGAAGTCCTTGAATTCATTAAACTCTAATTAGCAATGAGCATTGATGATAAAAAAAACCCTGTAATAGGCAGACCAGTGTATATTGAGCTGTGAAGGCACCTCTGGGTCTGTCCTACAATTAGCTTTTAGCCAGTTTGATCTTAAAATAATCCTTCTATTTTCTGTGACATCCTGACCTTGCCTCTTGCTTTAGCATTTGACGTCACAGCCTCCAAAGCCATTGCCTGGAGTTTTGTAGGGTTTATCCTCTGCAATAGATTGTGAGACTACAGTAGGAGTGAAAAGTAAAGTTGGAAACAAACAGCAAATGTAACATCAGTACAAAACTGTACTATATTTCTGTTGAGGACAGACATTTGGGTTACTCCTCATCAGTTAAAAAGCTTTAATGAAAACTGCTGTGAAAACTGTATATCAATCATACTTTGAGATCATTTCCCACTTAAATGACTAGTATCCTGACTATAGTAATTGATGATACAGCAGAAGAAAGTCAGCCAGAAAGACAGAAGACTATCCTCCTGGTCTGGGACTGTTGATTCCAACCACAAGAGAATTGCCATTGTGGTTGGAACCTCTGAAAGGCACAGTCAGAGTAGCCACTTGAAGCATCTGTGATTTTTGTCAGCTACTGAAAGATTTAGGAAATAGCAGTAAAGTGCTTTATTTATAAAAGAATTTGAAAAATGGAGTCTGTGCCTATGCCTGGCTTTAAGACATTCCCTTTGAAAATGGTCCAGCATGTAAACCACTGTACATCAGGCATTCAGAAAAATGAGGTACCCCCCCCATATACTCTACCACCAGTTAGCACAGCTATAAGCTTGCTTGTGCATCTTTCTAAATAATGGTGAAACTCCTCCTGAGTTCATGACGTAGAATCAGGTTGTCTGTGCATCTAGTCACTTGCATGTAGAGCAGCTTCAGTTGTTCGTATGCTTACCAGAATAATTTCCTGTAGAAACACTGAAAACAGTTTTTATTTATAAGAGCTTTCTGAAAGTACTAAAGTAGTAATTGTTCAGGGATGTCAGTTGGGGGAAAGCCAAAAGATCTTTTTGAAAATCCCAGTGTTACTGCATGTAAAAACTTTGTAAAAATATAAATATTCCTTGCTACTTACTTCCAGGAGAGGGCTTTAACTATCTGTACCTGATCATACATGCTGTATTATTCCACAGGTGTGGAATGTGAAGCAAAAAGCTATTTAATCAAGCAGGTAGACCAGTGTGTTTGATGCTTGTCTGTTGTCTTTGCTTTCCAGAACACTTCTGCAGCAGTTGCAGAGACTTCAAGCCATGGTTGCTGGGAAAGTGTCCCGTTCATGTAAGGCAGCTAGCACACAGACAGGGACCTGTCTTATGGTGAGTTTTGCTAAAGCTGGGAATTGTGGAGGAATGAGAATCTCATTGCACTGCTCAGAGGCACATCTCTTCTTCTACAAAGCCCCTCACTTGCAAATTCTCAGTTTGGAAAACTTCTCTTCATAACTTGACAATTAGTTTTGAGATAGGGAAGACTCCTGACTGATGAAGATTAATAGTTGTGGGAAGCCATTAGGTTCTGAAGGAGAGTGAACCTGTGCTTTTGGTTAGGTGCTGCAGTGATGAAAGAAACACTGCTGCTCCGAGTGACCTGTTTTATAATTTCCTACAATATTGTAATGCTAGAAATGTCTAGGGTTGTAAAATGAAAACAAGGGTGACCTATGATGTTTGGTTCCTTTGATACCAGTAAAAGTAAACGTAAGAAAAATTTGATTGTCCAAATAAAAATATGACCAAAGCTGTAAATCTGCCTCTGTCCTATTTCAGTAGTAGTAGTCAGGACAGGAAAACTCTTAGAATGAAACTTTCCCCTTTTCTCTCCCGATACTCAGCCAGCAAGTTCCATTTATACTAATGCTATAAATTGACGGAAGTTATTTTTCTAGTCATTTAGCCTCTCTGTCACTTTTAAGCAGGACTCAGGCCATTGGCAGGAATAACCTTCGAAATTCCTGACAGTATCTGTAAAACATACATGGTGGCTGTTTCTGCTTTTCAACTTTGGGAGTAAATAAGATGACAGGCCAAAATGGTGGCAGACATTGAAAGCAAACTCCAGTGTTGAAATCTACCCTTTGAAACACTGGATTGTTATTGTATATGTGCCTTTGCTAACAGACACTGAATGTAGTAATGAAAATAGCCTCAAATTGTTTGTTTTGAAAAAGTGTCAGATCTATGTTGTGTTAATTTTTAGTTTTGATGTTCACATGTGGGTCAAGAGCTAGTGCACTTACCTCTTCTTCATCCTCCCTTTGCCAGATGGTGGTGCTGTGCTTTGCAGTAGTTTTTGGCAGCTTCTCTCAAAGCTATGGGCCATATCCTTCTGCTACAAAGATGGTGTTGCCCAGGCAGCATTCCTCACCAGAGTCCTACACAGACTCCATTGGTAAGTGACAACTATCCCAGTCTTGCTTCTTTCTTGGTTGTGTTTTGGCACTTGTTTTCCACCCCTATCCCTAACTCCTTCCTCAAGCACCTCTTGCTTTTCTGCTCATTAATTTGTCATACCTGTGTTTTTCAAAGAAGGATAGTTTGGCAAGCTCTGCTGATGGCAGCAGACTTCATAAACATAGGCAAAGCCCACTAGCCTGCTTGGTAATTCTGTGTAAAGCAGTTTTGTTTCTATTTGTGGAGCTGAAGCTAGTAGTATGTAAAAGGTAGCAGAATTTCTACTTGGTAGCAAATATTTACACTGTTAAAATGTGCAGCTGATATCAGCTGGCATTCCTTTGCCAGTGTCAACAAAGAGTATAAGGACTGAGTGGGAAATTCTTAGTATTACATATCCGTAATGAACCAGTTGTTTTCAGTATATATTATCAAAGCAATTGTTTCATGTTGTTATTGTTTTGTGAATAGTTCAGAGCTTTTTGATCCCTACCTGGACCATTGCTGTGGTATCTTTTCTCAGCTGTCAAATTACCAGTTAATCACTATGAAGAGAACTTGCAGCTTTAGTTCTGCTCTGGAATTTTCTGAAATTACCAGGCTTGTTCTCTAAGCTGGCTGTTTCTAATCTCTGTTTGCCTCCTGTCTTTATATGCAGTGAGGTCAAGGAGTCTGCTAATTTATGAAGAGCCTCACCAACTGGAGGAGTCGTCAAGCCCGATCTCCTTTGCAGATCGCAATGACAGGCAAGCAGATACCTCCAAGTACACAGCGCTGGCCCTGGAAGCCATGCCGGGAACACAGCAGGATGATATCATGCAGTTCACAATAGCCAACGAGACGAGGCTAGAGAAATCAGTGCTGCTGGGCCTGCAGCAGCACAGGTGAGCACAGGGTGGTGGGCTGCTTGTCTTATGAGTGTTCAGCATCACTGTCGTTTGTGCCTGGAGGTCAGCAGTAAGACTGTGGGCTCATCAGCGATGCTGGGCACTGTGGAATATGAAGTAAGAGTTTGATCTCTATCTGGAGAGCTATAGAAAAAGTTACCGTTATCTGGAAAAGTGATTGCAACGGTATTGTAGTACTACAGCTACCAGACTCAGTGCTTCTGCCAGAAACCTAACCCTGTAAGCCTGTTAGTTGCGGTTACCCACTTTAAGTGCTTAGCTCTGTGTCTCCTAAAGGAGTAAGCTTTTGCCGGTTGGGTAGAAGTGTGAGGCTGTGACTCACTGGGCTTTCTATGAGGTTAGGGTGTGAAGAGCTGGAGCTTCTCACAGCAGTGATCTTTCTAAAGCATTACTGAGGAAAGTTTGCAGGACTCTGTAAAGATATCTGAACTACTTAACACAGAGGTCCTTCATAATTTTTTTTATTTTTAGCATAAATTTAAGTTTTTGGGGCCTCTGAAAAGACAGAGATTCACTGATTTAAATATTTGTGTGTAATTTTCTTTCCACTGTACATTTGCTTATCCTGCCACTGCCCTGTTCGCCTTGGCCTCTGTGAACAAGCAGTAGCAAGCACACCAAAGAGTGAAGGATTTTGTTTCAAGGCATGCTATTCTGAGGGCTAGGATGAGCCATATCACCCCAAGCATAACTTCTGAGTACTTGTGTCAAAGTTATACCTAGATCCAGAAAGGTGACTAATTCAGTGTGTTACCATAAGCCAATTGACAAGTACCTGATAAATACTGGGTGCCTTTTTAGCATTTGCCAATTCAGGCAGGATAGGTCTTTTAAAAATCACTATTAGTGTTAATTTTTTTTGTTTTGTTTTTTTGTTCCCTGCAGAGTCAACTCGGAACTAGAAGGAAATGAAACACTGAAGATAATTGAAATAGATAGAAGAGTCAATGCCACCGCTTAAAAATAAAAAAGGCCTTTTTTTCTTGACTTCCCTCTTTCCCATATGTTTTCAGCCAAAGTCCCCCTGACTTGTCATCCTCAGTGAACCAAAGCACAAAAGAGAGGGAGTTCAACTTCTGCATTGACTGGTGAGGCTGTGACTGCAGATGGGATCTCTTGTCTTTGTAACTCCCTTTCTCATTTCACACACAGTCCCTGTATTTGCTTTTATCCCTTTCCTGTCTAACACTGCAAGGGCAGGATTGAATTATGATGGCAGATGATGCCAGCAGCATGCTGGTGACTGGTGGGGGTGTGTGTGCGTGCATGCACACATCCTAATCTGAGCACAAAGACATTCTTTAGAAGAGTAAAATATGCAAACCCAATGGGAGCATGTGGGTGATAGGTTTTTTGGGAGAAGGTAATTGAGAGAAAGAGGAGCATGATGCTGCTCAGAATCTAGCCACAGCTCCATGCCTACTGGTCTACAGCACTTGAGCCTTTTATGGGGATTGAGAAGCATGTATGTAGCCTGCTTCTGAAGGGACAAGAAAGGTCCCTGATACTGGGGATGGACAGTGATACTGCTGAATTGTCCTCCCCTAGCTCTTTCTCTTGTCTCCTTCAGCTTCTTTATCATTGTACTCTAGGTTACCCTGCTCTTGCAGGGGGGTTGGACTAGATGATCTTTTGAGGTCCCTTCCAACCCTTGGGATTCTGTGATTCTGTGATTTAGTGGGGTGGGTTTCTCTCTGGATCAAAAGCAGTCTTGGTAGGTTTCCTTATTGCTTCCACCCTTACGGAATTTAAGCAAAGATCAGTTGCTGTCTTGTCACACTTTGTGTGAGAGAATTACACTATTTTAACTAAATCTGTCTAGAAAGCAGGTTTTGTTAAATTTATGCAATGTTTTGGGTGGATGTCCTTTAGTCTGCTTAAGGATAATCTGTTTATCTTAAATCAGTTTCTTCCCAACAAACTAAATCAATGTAAGGCTTAAACCAGAAGTGCCTCCTGAGAGGACCATATGGATTTAATTTATTGGCTTCTAAATATGTTGATGGAATTTCTTCTGTAGAACTGGTCTCAGATTGTCCTGTGTTTCCTTTCCTTACCATCTTCCTGTTACTGTTGTAAATAGTATTTATTAGCTTTGCAAGATTTTATTCAGGCAGTTGCAATGAAGAGAACTGAGCTTCCCTAACCCTACAAGTGGTCTGGGCAAACTGAAATTGGACACACAAGTATCACTGGACACCCATTCCCTCCCCACACACTTGAGTTGCCCTATAATAAAGCCGTCTCTTATCTTCCTCTTATCTCCTTCTCCAGAGATGTGATCTTAAACCAGTTGCTTAGCTGAAAAGATAGGGGTACAGGTAGCCCCAGCTAGGCACAGTTGAGGCCTGGATGTAGTAGATAATGTATCAACTGTATAGTAAGACAGCCTTTGATCTGAGGAGTTGAGTGTGTAGGCAAGAGACAAGGCAAAAGAGGCATGAGAGGGCGCTGGTCCAAGTTCAGTGGAAATGCCAAGAGCAGTATTCAGATCCATCCTGGTCCAGTACTCTTCTTCCTGCTTGCTTTCTTCCTTGTCCCGTGTAGCTGTTGCCTTTAAGGGTTCTTCCTCTCTCAGTTTGCAGTCACGTTTTTGCCCAAGCTGTGCTTCTTGCAATTCACCCTTGCAGTGGTGCAGTTGAACCTACCCCAAGATTTGAGCAGGGTTTTATCTGGTTACTACAGAAGGGCACTCAGACCCCACTGAGGATGGATTTAATATGAAAAGCCTAATTCAGCGGGCCAGCATAGCTACTTGACATTTTACCAGAAGCAGCTAATTAAAAAAAAAAAAAATAATTTTGAAGCCCTTTTATTTTTTTTCCTAATGATAAATAAGGGGAAAACTAACCTAGCCTTACAAGTAATTTTTTACCATGTACAGTAGATATCTCCTGCATGTATTCTAGTTTGTAAAATACTGGATTTGTATTTTATTACAGCAGCTGCCACACCAGCTCCTTTCTTGTTCTTCATTTTCCTTAGACTTTCTTCCCTTAGTGTCCTATTTGCTAGGCTCAAAACTCAGTGAAATGAATGGAAAGAATTTGCAGGGGGCTGTGGAACAGTCTCCACTGTGCTGTTTTAAGAGAGTGTTTCAGATTAGTGACAGTGAAACACATGCCTGACTCCCTGAGCTAGTAATGAGTTTTGGTGTACAGATGTGCTTTCTAGGTAATGCCCTATTCTTCTATGCAAGTGCCTTTTGATTATTTTACCTTCAGTGGCCATTAGAGGAGAAAAGTGGTTGTAGTCTTACTTTGCAAGTGTATTCTTCTTGGCAGGGGTGAGTCTCCTCCCTGAAGCCTCTTTCCCTTCACAGTGATCCCAATGGGTCATCTGAATCATTCCAGTATGCACCAACAATTTTTTGTATGATTTTTTCCAGTGATTTAAGGTTTAGAATCACAGAATGGTTTGGGTTGGAATGGACCTTAAAGCTCATCCGGTTCCAACCGCCTGCTGCAGGCAGGAACACCTTCCGCTAGTAGACCAAGTTGCTCAAAGTCCTGTTCAACCTGACTTCACATAAATAATGAACAGTGGTGGCTGCCACAAGGGATGGCTGCATTGCTTAGCCACATGAGGTCAGCAAAGTGGCAGGAGAAAGCTGAGACTGACCCTTCCATTACTGTCTGGCTGGTCAGGGTAAGTGGGCAAGGTCATAGCTCAGAAAATTTTTTAAATGGTCTTTTTTTATTTTTCTTCAGAGCACGCTTGGTTTGCCACCTCTGAGGGCAACTGAATGGTTAAGTCTTCTGCAGAAGAGATCCCAGGTTGTTGGCCACAGCACTGCTGTAGCTAGTCTTGCAGTTTGCACTGTGTATAAATAGCAGGCCGCTTTGAGCTCATGCTCACTACCAGTTAAATGGATCCCCTCCCACTGCAGATACAGCTGACTCCACTGTATTAAAACTAAAGTTGAATTATTTCTCCATACTTAAAGAGCAGATGATTCTGCAAAACCCAAACCACCCCCTGTCTCCAAAACCTAGTGCATTAGCCACCATTAAATCTTTGCCCTTTTGCTTGCTTAATTTGGGCATGTCAATTCAAATCTCATTGGGAGATAGTCATGTTTTCATCTGAAGCATTTTAAGCTGGCCATGGTCTGGGTCAGGCCTCTGAACTAACTCATCCAAGCCAGCATGGCCGTACCAATTTTTTTTTTACTTGTTTGATAATCTAATTCTATAATCTTAATTTTTGTTATCCTCTAAGTTATTTTTAGGTACTCTTTTGGGGAATCTCTTAACCTAGCACACACATTGTTTGGGGATTTATTATATTAAATATGACTTCTTTATAATAAGGAAAACATTTGCTTTACTTTAGTATGTTTGTGATCATTTTTCTTCAGGGGCCTTAATAGAACAGGTTCTTCTGCTATATACTAGGAGCCAAAGAAACTTCTGTCATCGCCTACCCACAGGCTGTTACGTGACAAGGATCTCACTCTTTCCAGAGGTAGTTGATGCCCATATTAGGTTCTTAGCAGGGGGACAGAGAAGGCAGGACTTCTGCAATCACACTGCCTGCCTGAGCAGTCCAGGGTGGATCCAAGTGCAAGTGTTGGTACACTACAAACAACACGGAGAGGCAGATGTATGTGCTTCATGTTAAGGGCATAGGGAAGCAGTAGTAAGGTGTATTCAGGGAGGATGCTGGTATGTCCTTTTAATTAGCTCATTTATATTGAAGTCTTAGCCTCCTGCCTGTATACTTTTTCCATGATCAGTGACTTGGTGCTGTAGAATAATGTGTGTGCATAGACAGGGTAGGCTAAGGGCTTATGTCCTATTTAATTTCTGTTTCCAGTAGAGGACTTTTAACTGATCCTTAGAGTCTTTGGCCATAATATGATGCTGCTTATCAGCACAATTTTATACACAAAAGTAAACTTGCCTTTTGGCCTACAGCTTTAAAGTATGTCTGGATCTGTTGGGTCTTTGCTTCTAGGAGGATAAACTATGATAGAATGTAGGGCATTATTTTTTTTTTTTATATATATATAAAAAAAGTATGCAGTGGAGGGCATGTGACAATTCTAACCTTGTTACCAGTGTGTAGATAATGTTGTGGGTTTTTTTTCCCCAGGCTATTTATAGTTCTTTGCTGTGTTTCTCTTATTTTATCTGTACCATTCAATATTTTTCAGCAGCACAGACTAATAATGGATTAGGCTGAGGTTCTTAGGCCAGATCCCAGCTGATACAATGCAGCACGCTTCTACTTACCGCTTTTGGAGGCTGCAGGTCTGATTTATACTGTCACGGGACCTCTTCCATATCTCTCTATGTAACAATATAAAATGTATTCTTAATTTTTTTAATGTAGAGCTGAAAATGAATCTAAAAACTTTTCTTCTTTTTTTTTTCTGCCAAAGAAACCAACCCACCTCTCCGCTCCCATCCCCCAAAACTATAGGTAGTGAATTCTGTCTAGACACATTTAGAATGTAGGTCAAATAAATGAATGATACTAATTGCTACGCTGGGAGGGATTTCCACTGAGTATTTGGGCTCTAGATTCTAGTTAATGCCAAGAGGCCATTGTACAAAACCCACGCAGCTGAGAACAGAAGTATACAGAGTATTTTTATACTCCTGGTGACTAAAATATTTCTTTCTCAAGTCACTAATTAGGAAAGGAACATTTTGTATTCTGAAGGTGAAATGGTAGGTCAGTACTTTGTAACTACAAAAGTTACACTAGCCTATTTAAGTAGTGTAGTGCTATGATGTCTTGCTGCTTTGTGCTATAGTGTTAGGGATAAACAACTTCGGGGATTTCAAAGATGAATGAACCAGCTTATGTGTTAAGGCCTTTACAAATAAGAGGTAAGAATTCAATCAATGGACCAGGATATTGTCACTTTCTCATGGCCAATAGAGTGATAGTGGTTGTTCAGGGATATATTGAGGGTGTGATCCCTGTTAGCACTACATTGCTTAGGTGATCAGCATTCCTTGGAGACTTCAGGACAGAGAGTGAAATTGCCATTTGTTTTTGTGGTTTTCATGTCAGGCCTTTCTCTTGCTCTACAAAGGTATGCTTATGAATTGACTTCCTATGTAGAAAAGAGTGCATTTTGCAGGAAGCTTTCATTTGCGATGCTGAAATGGAGTTTGGATATTCTTTATTAGCAGTAGTCTCTTCTCTGCCCTAAAGCCCATCTCCATACTCTTTCCTCCAAGAGCTGGAACTGAGTAGGTGAAAACAAAATATGGGAAAGCTGGATTTGTAGACCTGTCTTACAGAAAAGATGAGAGAAATGGCAGGTAAAGGGACACTTGGCATTCCAGGGAAACCTTCTAGTTCTTGATTCCTTAAATCAGCAATGATAATCTTTTTCATTAGTTCCCCCCTTGTTTTAGCTTTGCTCTTCCCCTTGCTCTTTAATACTATGCAGTCCTGTTTATGCATTTTTGACATTTGTGGTATATGCCATTTTCCCTTACAGCAGGTAAAAATGTTATTGAAGTTTAGCAGCCCATAGTTAAAGGAGAGAGGGGGAAGCAGAGGCAGGTAATCAATTTAACAGAACTCTGCTTGTATCTGACTTTGCCATGTCAGATTTTAATTCAGTGATGCTGATGTAACTGCATCTTGCTTTCTTCATTTGTACAGCTAGCAAGAATGAGTGTGCGCATGTGTGTGTCTATGCACGTGTGCATGGTGAGTAATTAAAAACAGAAATAAAAACACAAGAGTTGTTTTCTTAATGTAGTAAGTGTTGCAAAATAAAGGCATCTACCTGAACACACGGGGCACATTCCAGCTGGTGCAACAGAAAGTCCAGGCATTTCTCTCTGTTCACATTCCACATCACCCAGCACTCACAAAACTGTCCTGTGGATTGCTGTCTGAAGTCTGTTGTATTAGTAGCTGTCGAGTGAAAGTTGTGTTGTTTGTGTGTGTGCATAGACTGTGTGGCTTATCTGTAGGACTGCTCTGGCTTGGTCCAAAAGAACAATTACTTTAGCTTTATTGTGTTTTCCAGTGTAATTTTTGTTCTGCAGAACTATGGCTTTCAATATTTGGGTTTTTTCTAACAGTGTAAGTTAGCCTTAAATGTGGCCACTGAGAGCTGACACCTCAAGGAACACAATTTGTTGAACTGGTTGTCTGGGAGAGGACCTGAAGATCTCCCTTCACCAAAGGTTCTACTGCCGTAACTGCCGCACAGGCCCAGTAGGATGCCAGTGGGGGAAGCAGTTTGCTCTCAGAGAGCCACACTGTGATGTAAGTACATCATCATACATCACAGTTTCCCTGGGATGCGCTGGGCCTTCCGTGGGTAAATTACCTGGTATTAGCTTCTTGACGAGAAATACGTATCCAGAGCCCAAGCCATTGCCTTGGGCCATGCAGACCAATACCTTGTGGTACCCTTAAGGCATTTCGGCTGGTCTTTCCCTTTCCCTCTGTTCATGCAAATGCAGTATGGGTTTGTGCAAGCATTTAAAACTATCTAAATGAAAAGGAGAGTGATACTAGTGCAAAAGCACCACCTATACTCCCTGGTAAACTGTATTGGAGCCTTTTCTGGCTGCGGATCTCTCTGTTCTTTTGCCATAAGTCTATTTAGCTCTGAGTACTTGTATTCAGTGGCCTCCCTATTTTTGTACAAGTGCTGTCATCTGCATACAGTCCTACCTGGTTGTTCACACTGCAAAGATGTCCATTGAGTGGAAAGAAATTGATGGTTTTCCTTTTTAAATCATCAGCTTGATTCTACAAGAGAACAGACTACCTGCTTTTGTAGCCTAAACATGTATGTAGCAAAGTATGTTATGCTTTTAATTTCTTGCAAATAAATATTTTCTGTAGAAAAAGCCAGTACAGCTTGTTTGCTTTCCTCATGGTTGGAAAAGATCTGGTCCAAATAAGATGCTGTGCACAGTATGTCCGTCTTCAGCATGGCAGAGCCCTGGTAATTTAGCACATTGCTAGACAAAGAAGGTTAAAAACAGTGGTGTAGGTTTTTACTGAAGCTGGCTGCCTCTTCCCTTTTTTGGGATTAGCTGAGAATCATACCTGTCAATGATGGGTGGAAATTAGGTGAAGGCTGATGGCATTTAATAATGGTAATGGCACTTGAGTGCAACTGTGTGATACAGCCACATTAGTATTAAATTCTCTCCCCGTACAAGTGGCATCCAGGAAGTCTGATGCGCAGGAGGCACTACCTTCAGCCTAGTGATCGCAGTCTGCTAGAGCTTGCTGGAATTTGATTCATATGGGTCAAATAGCCCTCTGGAAGCAAGGTCTTTGTCTGCCCTGACTCTACACAGGCCACTAATTGCTTAATCTAAAGTGAACTCTTAAAATTGCTCTTTTTTGTGGCTTGGGTCCTCTGCTGGCCTCGCATCCTTCTCTTACCCTGACTCACCCTCGAGAGAGCTCAGAAGCTTTCTCCAGCAATCTGGAACCTGACGTTTTGCTTGTGTGAATGGTGGATGACCATGCCCTGCGGCCCAGAAGCAGCATCCAGCTGGGGGACAGAGTTGACCTTTGCTACTTTGAGTAGACATGGAAAAGAAAATACCTAATTTCTTCCAGTCTGGGGGCTCTGTGTCTTTGCTGGCCACCCAGAGAACTTAGCAATGGAGGGTCTAATGCAGATGTGAAAATTACCCTGTGCAGAGCTGGCTTCACAAATGATGTGGTCGTTTGTATTATACCAGTTTTCCACCTGGAAAGAGACCTCATCTGCAAGTACCATGCATCCATAAAATAGCAACTAAGAGCTTATTCTCCATAGGAGATACTAGCAGTGGGAATAATAGTTCCAGCTTTACTGAACTGAAAATGGGAACATCACAGATTGCTTTGGTGCCTCTTTTCGAAGGCTTCTTAGAGAAGGCTTTCCCCAGCTTCTTAGAGGCTGGGGAAGGCAGTGGCCATGAAAATCGGAACACTTTGGCTTGCACTAAATTTGTGCCCTATGCCGATTTCCAAAAACGTCTCAGTTTGGGGCTAAAGAGGTTAATGTGGCAAAAGAAATTGGCAGTGAGGACAAAAAAGCAAGCTCATCTCTCCTGACGTCTACTCTGGTGCTTTTAACCCGAGGACTGACTCTGCTGCCTGCCACCATTCACTATCACAAGAAAAGAAAATGGGAATGAGAGGTTTGTCTTTGGTTTATCCAGTCATTTCGGTTTGCTCCATCGCAAACACAGCCTCCATGCTGTGCTGTAACAGAGCAGCTCTCCCAGGCATGGCCTGGTCCCAGCACCAGGACATACTATCTACCCCCCCACTGCGGTCACAGCAGATGATGAAGCAGCTCTTTCTCACAAAACTTGGCTTCTGTACTCAATGAAGAAGGTGTGTGGTGCTTTCTCTTGGAAGGTGGAGGGAGGAGGGCTTTACTTTGTCCTTGAAGTTCTGCGTCCTGCTCCTTTTCTCTCGTTTCAGATGTTATAGCAGCTGCCGTCTTTTTTGCTGCTGCTGGGTGCCCCTTGTTGCTTTTCGAGCAGGCAATTTCTCTTGCCAGAACTATTGATCTGGGCACTTGTTAGCAGCACCAAGCCATACATAACATTTTTTAGAGGAAAATCGTTAGATCGTGACTGATTGGAGCAGTTACCCTCGGCTTAGTTTTAGCTGAGCTCAGTTCCTCCAAGCATACAAAACACCGACTGGCGATTAACGATTGGTTAAGAATCTCCCTGGGTCTCAGAATTACCCTTAAAGCATCACACAGCAGGAGATGCTGCAGGGAGTCTGTGATTAAAAAAGAAACCCACCTACAATGGAGAAATGCTAGGTGATGAGCTGTCAGCCTCGCTACCTATCGCCCTCCGGTACACACTGTTCTTTGAAGAGTGTGTTACTGTTTGAATTCAAGCCCGAATTATGATAATCAGGCTGATTCCTGTTGCAGGGCAGGAGAAAGGGAGTCCAAATGGAGCTTGCAATGCCTCTGACTGTGTGGTTTGGGTAGTAAGTCTTCACACTCTGCTCTTAGCTATTGCTCATACCTATTTTACAGCAGCACAGACTTTGCTACCCCTGCAGGTATTTTGTGGTAGATTCATTACTGGCGCTCCCTTTCCTGGCTCATTTGCTTTGGGGTTTTTTTAGAAACATGGACCTCATTAGCTCTGAGTTTAGAAGCAGTGAGCAAAAGCTTGCACCTTTGCCAGAAAGAAAATAACTCTGTAGGAGCTGTGTCCTGTAGAGTGTGAACACTGAATAGAGAGCAAGGAAATGAGCTTCTGGGTCTAGCCCTGCTTGTGGCGTGCTGGTGAATTTGGGTGACCCTTCTCCATGCTTCAGATTACTGGTTTGCAAAATGGGGCCAGCAGTGGCTTCCTCCTCTCTATAAAGCACACTGAGATCAACCAAAGCAAGGTGATCCAGAGGAGGTAACAATTAGAAATAAAAGAATGTTCCAGTCCATGTGGAATGAGTAACGCCTGCATGTCTTGTCACCCTCCAGTTTGTGCTTTAAAAAGTTGAAGTGACTGATTTGATTTCTCATGTTCTTGGTGCTGTCTTTCGTGGGCTTCAAATGGTCCACAGAGAAGCCAGGAATGACTTTTTAACTTTTTATTATCGAATTAATCTTCAGCTGTATTTACATCTATACATTGGTATTAAATTACTTATTTTGTGTATTGCCAGTAAGGAGAAAATTGCAAGTTCTGGCCCTTATCTTTGCTGTGATACAGCTGAGAGAAGATAACCACTGTAGAGTATGTCCATGTCTGTTGGGTGCCTCACTTCCACTATCTAATGAGAACCATCAGGTTCTGGTGCCGTTCTTGTTTTAAACCTGTTTGGTAAAAACCTGGGTTTGATCCATGGTATTTGTAATGGGGCAGCACTCAGGCACTTCCAAGCGAAGATCAGGCTATTGTTGTCACCTCCACTTGGCAACAGGAATTGAGATATATTTCTAGCTATGGCAGCCTATGTGCAGAAAGGGGAGCAGTGCTGAGAAATAGCTGGAAAATGGTTAAAAAGTAATAAATAGAATGTAGCAGAAAGCAGTAACTTGCCAGAGAGCTAATTGGAGCCAGTGCTGGCTGAGCTGCAGGATAAAGTGGCTCTGAAGTGTCTCTGCTCAATGGAGTGATCTGCTGAGCTGAGGGTGTTAAGCCTCAGCATCCCTCAGTTCCCTGATGGATAAGCCATGCTCTACTTGAACTTCAGATGCTGACCAAAAGTGGAGGTTTTTGTGGGTACATCCATTAGCACTGAATCTGGGAGGGAAGCTGGCTGCTTAGTCAGTCATGTTTTATAAATAAATAAATAAATAAAATGAGGGGATGCAAACACAAGGTACACACATGTATGTGCAAAAATATATGTGGTTTTCCTGGAAGGTGGATGTTGAAGGTTGTCCTGAGGATGAGGTTTGTATGACCTTAAGGAGTATGGAGCATTTAAAGCAGACTGACTTCTCACTGGCTAGCCTGGCACACTGAACAAGTAAGGTTGCCTCACCCTTTACTTCCACACTCCCCTTTTTCATATATCCATCTCTTTTCCATTAGGAGTAGGATTTTAAGTCACTCCCACTCTGAAGAAAACTTAGCTCAATGCACAAAGCCTGTGCACACTGGAGTGTGCATTAACAGGCACATGGGTTATGGAATAAACCTCCTTCCACTGGCTTTACTCCCAAAGGCTGAATTCCTTTCTCTCTGTGCATTTCCTCTCTCATTCCCTCCATCCATCCTGCTATTTGAGGCATGCGAGAAGTTTCCACCCAGGAAGAAGAGCTCCCTAGCTGCTGAAGCTTGTCAGCTCTCCCAGGTGAGCAGGGGAGGTCATGGCAGAGTGATGCAAGATGCTCCTCTTAACCCCACAGCCTAGCCCTTGGCTGAGCTGCCAGCTTAAGAAATTAAATCCTTGCTGTGGGAATTAATGTTTTTGCCAGGATGATGATCCCAGATACTGGCAAAACCTGCTAAAAATCTATTTTTGTGCTCATCCCTTCCGTCCTGATGCAGCAGAATGTCTGCAGTCACGTCTTGGAGCGAATGTGATGCTCTGACGAAGTTTTTGCTGTTGCTGCCTTTCTCAAGCCACAGGAATTGACAGTTATGCCCCAGGTGTAATTGTGTAAGCAGGGCTTTCCTCCACAAGCCTCAGATTTTCTCATAATTGCTCATATTTAGGAAAAGGCATAGGAATTTGATTTAGCACTTCATGTTGCAAATGAGTCATGCAAATTGCAGCAGACAGAGGAAAAACAGGTAATCCCTGAGCACAGGGTAAATGTGGTCATGTGGGCAAAACAGTCACTGACAGGCAGGAGCTACAATGGAGTTCATGCTAGAGGAGGAGGAGGAGAAGGATGTGGCTCAGTGGCATAGATGTTTGCTGGAGGAGGGGGTGGGAAATTCTGATTAGTTGTTAGGCTTTGCTCCAGATGCTCTGGGGGGGGAGTGGAGTGATTAGCTGGGGCACAGGCCACAGAGCTGCTCTCATGCAGAGCAAAGGCTAGAAAGAATAAAGCTGTGAGGTGGCGCACACTGTTCTGCTCTCCAAGTGCAAAATTAATTCATAATTAAAGCATTTTGTTGCACATGCCATTGGCATCTCACAGCAACAGATCGTACTGCTTTCCTCAGTGACAAAACCTAGAAGACATGTTTGATGAGAAAGGGGCTCATGGCACTGCTCCTTGTCCTTGAAGCTGGTTGGAGGGCTAGGTCTGAAATGGTCTTTGACAGTTCTGCCTCAAGATGGTTTAGTTTCCTACTGCAAAAAGAGCTTGTCGCATGCTCTTAAGTTGGATGCTTTCACCATCAGCACTGGCTGCTAATTTCTCTGGAAGTTCCACTGGAGACTTTCCAGCCGAGGTCCCAGCTCTCCATGGCAAAAGCATTGATGGTTCCAGTGGAGCTCTGTGCTAGTTTGCGGTTCTTTCTGCAGGCAGCTCAGAGCAGGATCCAGATCTTCTTTTTACAGTTCTGTGCAAGAGCTTTAGTTTTGCTTCTAATAATCCATGTATTACATTGCTTAATTATGCTTTCGTCTGTGTGCTTCATTAGTAACTAAAAGTATTTCAGGGTTTGGATGAGAACATTCATATACATATTAGGGGAAGCACATGCGCATATAGGTAACATATGCATCATTTATGCATCAGGGAAGAATATGAATTTGAAAGTTGGTTAAAATTTCGAATACTTAAGCTGTAACAAAAGAGACTCACTTTTCATCACCCTTCCATACTGCCAACAAGGGGCAGGAAAAAATCTGGCTGGCTTGGAAAGCCTGCTGTTACTGAAGTTGAGGCAAAAGGTGCATACACAGCATGTTCTAAGTACGGAGAAGCTGAATCTTTACCTAGGGTTGGAGAAGGAGCAAGAATTATAGAACAGTTTGGGTTGAAAGGGACCTTAAATACCACCCAGTTCCAACCCCCTGCTAAGGGCAGGGACACCTTCCACTAGACCAGGTTTCTCCAAGCCCCATCCAACCTGGCCTTGAGCACTTCTATGGATGGTGCATAAAGAACCTGTTGACTGTCCTAGGTCTGACTGATGCCCAAGATTTTGAATCGTTTTCCCACTGGTGGATGTGGGCAGCTGGAAAATGCTGTTACCTGTTTGACTTTTGTTCATGCCGTGAGCTGCATTGCGGCACAAGGACTGCGAAGGAAGGGCAAGGCCACTTGGGAAGTCACCTATGGAGACAGGGAAGTTCTGAAATCTGTTTCTGTGGGGTTTGTCTTCTCTGTAGAATGTCATTGCTCAACCTTCTCCTATTTTATTTTTTCTTACATCCTTCTATTTTGGATCACATTTCCTTGGAGAAGTTTTGGAAACATAGAATAGAAAAGTAAAAATAGAGAAAATACAGCATAATTCCTGCTATGGTTGATGCATAGTCCCAGATCTTGACCTTTTCTGTGCCTTTTAATCTTACTGTTGCTGTCAACTTGTGCTTAAATAGCCCCATGCTGATGTTTCCCTGGCAAGTTTTCCTTTGTCAACGAACAAAAGGGAGAAGTGGGGAATAAGGTGGGAGGACAATTTATTTCACTAAGGGCATCGTGATGCCTGTGTCCAAACGCATCTCCTGGGAGTCAGGTGCTTTGATTCAGAGCGCACCAAGCTGAGATCGCCTGGGAAGGACATGAGAAGCTGCCAACGCGCTATCGAGCCAGGGCTGCAGAAAGCGGAGGGCGCCCCTGGGTGCTTTGGGGGATCTGAGCCCGCGCTCAGCGGTGTTTTAACGGTGAAGCGAGGGGGAAAGGCGCGCATCTGAGTCCAGGGTCTCCCCGGGCTGCGCCGCGGTCCCCGTGCAGCGGCAGGGTGGGGGGTGTGGCTTAAGGGGGCGTGGCAACGATACGGAGCGGCGATTGGCGGTCGGGCGGCGTGGCGTGGCAGGGGGCGGGGCCTGCCGGGAGTTTCCCACAATGCCCCGCTGCAGTGCGGCCGCCGATGGATGCTGCGCGGCCGCGCTGCCATTTGCAGCCGCCGCGGCTCGCAGCGCGCCCCGCGGCCCCGGGAGCGCCGTATCCTCGCCCGCCGCCCCTCAGCGCCTGCAGCCGCCGGCTGCCGCCCGCCTGCCCCCTCCTCCTGCTCGGCCCCACTGCTCCACCGCAATGAACCCCCCCGCCGCAGCCGGCGGGGAGGAGACCGGGGCGGCGGGTGGCGGTGGCTGCCGGGGGGCCGAGGGTGGTGGGGACACGGCGGGTGCCGCCGGGGTCCCGGAGGAGCCGGGGCTGTCAGCAGCGGATGAGTCGCTAGAGGAGAAGCTGCGGAGCCTCACCTTCAGGAAGCAGGTGTCCTACAGGTGGGCGCCGGACGGGCGGGACCTGCTCTGGGAACCTTGGAGGCACCTCTAGGGCACGGGATGCCTGCGGGTGGGGAGGCGACAGGCCGGGTCCGGCGGCGGAGCGACCGGGCAGCGGCGTGAGGACAGTACCCTGGAGGCTGGGAGAGCTTTTATCTTCACCCCAAAGCCTCAAAGAGCCCCTCCGATGGGTATTCCGTTATGCCGGTGACCTGATCCCCAGCCCCGCCGCTGCTGTCAGAGTCAGGGAAGGTGGGGAGGGGAACTGTGTACGTGGGTGAACTTCAGAGTTACTCAGAGTCAGAGATCTTTCCCAGCTGCCGGGGCAGTAGGTTTGTCTTTATGCTTTGCCCTTTCAATAAAGCACGGGCGCCCGTGCTCCCGGCGCCTCCAAACGCTCGCAAAAGGCATTGGAAAAACCTTACTGGTGGCATCGCTGCTCCCGAAAGGGGTTTCTCTGTTGGAGGTTCCCCGGAACGCCGGTCTCCCCTCCTTGCCCGCTCCCCACCCGTGCCGGCAGCCGTTGCATAAGCCCCAGCGGTGGAGAAGATGGGTGAGCTGCTGTGCCCAGCATCCCCAAGCGTGGCTGCGGCCGAGGGCGGGCGGACACCGGGGTGCCACATGACACGTTATAGCCAGAGCAGGGTGTTACTTTCATAACCAGCGTCTTGGATTTTTATGGCTGTTCACTTACCCCATATCTCTGATGTCAAATAAATGGATTTCTTCCTTCTGTCACTGCCCTTGGGTGAGGGGGCTGTCGGTGGGGCTTGTCGGTTACTACCTAGGATCTGCTAATGGTCAGCATCTGCTGCGAGTAATTGCCGCCTGAGAAGCTTCGTGCCACAAAGTTAGTTTTGCCTAATTTCGGCTGCTTTGTGGCCGCAAAACCACGGTGGAGGCAGCACGCCGTCAGGAACTAGTAATCTACTATGCTTAGGGATGAGCCCTCTTAACCGGGAGGATGGCAAACACAGAACTGCTACTTATTCTGTCTCTGGAAGGAGGCAGTTCCTGCAGCTCTCGATAAATTTGCTGAAGAATCTCCCCTAACATGGAGGTACTTCTGTTTAATGTGCTGTCCATGTACGTGTGAGATAGCTTAGTAATGGTTTGGGTCTCTGCACGTGCTAGGGCATAAAAATGATGTAATTAAAGCACTCTTCATAGCTGAAGTTTTATATAATGCTTCATGCATGCGGAGAGACTTCCACACAAGGGCAAAAGGTCTCGCTGGTGAGTGTGAAGTTTGGGATGATTCATAAGAAGGTGACTATGTGGGGGGGAAAAAACTTACTGGACGACTAAAGAGCATTCCATCAGTCACCTCCCTCTACTTCTGCATCTCTATCCCGATAGTTTTCCTAGCACATGCCACTTAGGAGCAAGTTGTTTAGGTAGAGGCAAATTCTGTAGGTGGGCTGTGAAGAGGCTGCTAATGAGGCAGGATTCCTAATGTGTCTGCTCTTGGTACAGAAGGCATGGAGTTAACAACAAATCTTGGAGGAGTTCTATTCGGGCTCTGTGTTTGTTTAGTTTTAAGCATTTTGTTAATTTTGGCATCTTCCCCCCTCCCCCCCCTTTTTATTTTATTTTATTTTTATTTTTTTTAGGGGTAGGGAAGGAGAAGATGTTAAAATCTGTTTATAATGTCCTGCTCTCCAGATTATCTAGAAATGTGTTAAAGACATCTTGAATTTTTCTGCATGGTCGCTGTAAGGGTTTCATAATGCAAGCTTTGTGGGAGGAAATCTAGGGGCTTTTTTCTCTTCTTTCTTTTGCCTCTCCTCAATGTAGGCAAGCATACAACAAGTCCTGAACCTTCAGATATAAAAGCTTTTCCTAAGGATCTCTTGATGCCTATTACTCATTCTACTTGACTTGGGATATGTGTGAGAAAGTACATTTTCTTTGCATCCTTGGATTTCCACACCTTTTCATTTGGAGCTGGTTTCCTACAAATAACGTGCACTTTCCTTTATCTGTAGTGAGAACAATCTGAGTAGATAGAAGAATAGAAAACTTTCACAAAGGACCTCCGCTGAGCTCTCCACACCCTGCAACCCCCAGGCTCCTTAAATTGTTACCATTTCTCTCAGTAAATTGTGATGCTGAAACACATTTGTAAATGTAAATGACTATATTATATACAGGAAAATCTACCTGTGTCGGCACTTGGGACTCCCTTATCCACTGGTACAACAGCAATTATTCAAGGCTTCATACAGGCTTCCAAACAGCTCATTTAGGATTCTCTATGCAAGTGCATTACATTGAAATACACCCATATATCGGCATTTATACATGCAGAAAAAAATCCCCCAGTTGGAACTTGCTTAAAATAATAAAGCTTCATGAAAATGAGAGTTGCAAAATCTGTTGGTGGGAACTGATGGAATGAAACAGGTGGCTGAAAGAGAGGTCATGGTATTATAACAGGGGAAAAAAGGAAGAAGAAAAAGGCTTCCTGTGCCAATTTTACGCTAATCACTCCCTATTATGAAACTGCTGTTTACCTGAGGCTGGCTTGGAGTATTATCTCTTTCTCTCCCCGCCCCCCCCCCTTCTTTTTATTGTTGCTAAACAGCAACTGCTTTCATTGTAATGCCGATCTATTTGGCTAATGACATAGCTGTTGCACGCAAATAACTCGTTAGTTTCTCTAGCATTGTACCAAAACCATGAGTAACATAGTCAGGAAAATAATGATATATACTGATGAGGTCGGTCAGCGGCTTACAATGCAGAAACTGCTGTATTAAATATGTAATGATTTTGTGTAGTAAATACCAATATAGGCATGTTTGTCTCCATATCAAACCATCAGGTGGAAAAACTTGCTTTAAATAGCACAGGTGTGCCTCATAGTGAGCTCAGAAGCTTACTTGACCTTGCCATGTTCTGAGCCATCTCCTCCATGCACCTGACATCCACAAAGCTCACTGTCTGCATCAAAAGCTCCTCATTCCGTTAGGAGTAGATGGTTGCTTGCTATTTTCTTTCTAGTAATATGCTGTAATTATGAATACATACACAGTGGGGATATGCCACTTATCTGTGCTTGTGAGTGAGCTAATGGGTTTAAAGTGTGCCTGTTTCTGTGTGTGTGCATGTGCTGCCAACACGCATCCCTTAAGTGGATCTTAATTTGCAGACAGGGCGCCTGCCCTGCCTGATGTATTAGGGGGTGCTGCTGCTGCCGTGGCTCAGCTGGTGGGTACCACTGGTGTGGGAGGGCAGGGTGGTCTGCAATCCTAAGTGGCAATCCTTCCATGAAGGGTATCTTGCAGAGCTGGTCCCTGTGTAAACTGAGTGAAAGCTCAGGGAAATGGGCTCCTTCTTCTTCCTTGCACGCTTCAATGAAGCCAACCGACTCAATAGTTGGATGCTAATATCAGAATGCCAATAGTTAAGCAGCATTTTTTTTTACACTACAAACATGGAATTAAGTATCTTGAAGACGTTTTGGCTTTTTTGCTTAAAATCTGAGAGATGGCCTCACAAAATGAAAACTTCTTTTCCCGTAAACTGACAGAACCAAAAGATCCGCTTCCCACCCCACTGCGAAGAAACTGGCAAGTGAAAATAATTCTTAAGAAGTGAATTAAAGGTGTGCCCTTGCCAAAGAGAAAAAAAAAATATTTCTGCAGATTGGTTCTTAGAGTAGTATTTAGCCCCGGTAGGATATTTAGAAGAAACTGTGACAGAAAGCTGGTGGGTAAATGTTTCTTTCCTTTTGATTTTTATTCTTTTGTCACTGCAGAGATCTGGGAAGAACTCATGGTCTCTTTTAGCAAAAATAGAGATTGAGGTAGCTTTCCCAAAATAATTCTTGAAATAAAGAGAAATTCAAATTATACCAAAGAAATGCTGAATAAAAATATTACCACAATAAAACCCTAAGTCTAGAGAAAACCTTGGCAGTAAAGCTGTATCCTGCAGGTGCTTTCAGCCTTAAAAACTTATGTGAAATGCAGTCTTGTGGTTTATTTCTTTAAGCAGAGGGAAATAATAAAAGGTAAAAAGAAAAGCCAAAATAAACCCCCAAAACTCAAACACAAAACCAAATGAAAACCAAAACAACCAACACAATCCTAAAACCAAACAACTGAAACCATCAATAATGCAAATTTAATGATTTTTTAAAAAAATTTTTTATTGATTATTATTTAGAAATCTTGATTAGTGGCACTGGAAATAAAAATAATGTTTTAAGTTTTAATGTCCTTCTTGAGAGGTGAAAAAAAGTGGTGTTTGGCAAACACTTGTTGCGAGGGAATAGTTTATCTAGAGAAATGCAGTTTCAGTTTGACCAAATGGAGAAATCCTGACCAAGGCAGCGGGTGGCAGGCTTTAGGATTCTTGTTTGTACATGGCTCAGGGACTTCCAAAAGCAGGGCTGTAGCGAATCATCTCGTAATTCAGTGCTGCTAATAGGCAACGGATTGGCAACATGGTTGTGAGGCTTTGCCTTTGGTGATGGTGGCTTGCCTGAGCAGGAAACCCTGTGTTTCACTTTTAGTAATGGAGGTGGCTGGAGGCACCAATTTTCTTAACTCACTACATCCACTGGCTGTCCGGTTTCACTTGGAAACATTTAAAATAGGCAGCTTGAGCTTCTTTGGCTGATGTTTCTCTCCAACTTACCAAACAAATCTGTTTGGGATATGCTTTGTGTGCTTTCCAAAAATAGACCAAAATAGAAATTTTAAGGAATGGAAATGTGCTCATTCTTTTTGCTTCATTTATTTACAGACATGATAATGATCATAAAATTCGCATCACTTCTCAGTAAATGTTACAGACAGCATGGTAGAGGTGTCTCCTATTACTAAGACTTAATTATTTTATGAAATATGACAGCATCTGCAAGTGTACTGTGAAGCATTATAAATAATTAAAGCTGAATGGCATTTGTAAAAACAAAAACACCCAACAAAAGCCTTTGATCTTTTGATTGTGTCGATTTATTTTACTTAATTTTCCTTGAACCTTAATACATCTCATTTCTGTAAATGAGTGAGGTTGTTCTGCAGGAAAATGATGGATGAATTTTTATCTTCTACCAAATGTCAAGAAGATAATTCTCACTCTCCAGCCTAATCTCGTAAGATCTGCTTACAACTGTCTTTGTTGAGAGGTTCGGGTATGTACTGTACAGAGTTGTTACCACCCACTCACATAACAGTGACTCAATTTACTTTGTCACCCAAAACATCCATCACCATTTTATCATTTTCTCCCAGGGCTTATCCCTGGACTTTTTTTGGTACATGAAGGGGCCTTCATGAAGCCCTTTGATTTATAAAACTTTCATGTGGAAATTCTGTGTTGGACAAAAATGCAGAAAAAGACAATTTAGAAAGAATACCATGGGGAAAAGAGGTTGACATTTAAAGTACCCTCCTGACTTTGAGATGTGGCTGCAAGTCTGGCCATCAATGTCCCTGGGTCACAAAAAATGAAAGGACTGTCTTTGAATTTAGAGCATGTATTACATTCTTCCTTCTGTATCAGGGGTTAGCAGCACTTTACAAAAGACACACTGTGAATGATAACTCTAAACGAAGCTCCATGTGAACTCCAATGGAATAATGTACATACCTGGAAGGAGATTAATGCATCAGTGATTTGAAAGGGAAAGCCTTTGTGAGCATATAATAAAACTGTTGCATAGCACAGGAATGGACCTATAGACCAAGAGTGTCCTGGGACTGTTGCAGGTGGAAAACTTCATTGCATTAAAGATAATCGGATGCCACATAACTTTGAGGTGGAAAATCACTTTTGTCATGGCTAGTCCTATTGAATAGATAGACAGTTAGTTGGTGTTTCTTGCTTGAGTCAGTCATGGGGCTGAGAAAATGATTTTCTGGAAGCTTCACCAGGCTTTTGACAGTGTTTTTTTGTTGTTTGGTTGGTTTTTGGGGTTTTTTTGGAAACTTGGCTGAAATGTTGGGAAAGTGATGTGTATGTGATGTATGTGTATGATCCTGCCCCTCTACTCTGCTCTCGTGAGACCTCACTTGGAGTATTGTGTGCAGTTCTGGTGTCCTCAACATAAAAAGGACATGGAACTGTTGGAACAAGTCCAGAGGAGGGCCACTAGGATGATCAGGGGACTGGAGCACCTCCTGTATGAAGACAGGCTGAGAAAGTTGGGGCTGTTCAGCCTGGAGAAGAGAAGGCTGCGTGGAGACCTCACAGCAGCCTTCCAGTATCTGAAGGGGGCCTATAAGGGTGCTGGGGATAGACTGTAGTAATAGGACAAGGGGTAACAGGTTAAAACTTAAACAGAGGAAGTTTAGATTAGATATAAGGAAGAAGTTCTTTACTGAGAGGGTGGTGAGGCACTGGAATGGGTTGCCCAGGGAAGTTCTGAATGCTTCATCCCTGGTGGTGTTCAAGTCCAGGTTGGACAGAGCCTTGTGTGGCATGGTTTAGTGTGAGGTGTCCCTGCCCATGGCAGGGGGGTTGGAACTAGATGATCTTAAGGTCCTTTCCAACCCTAACTATTCTATGGTTCTATGTGCAACATTTCTTTCTGCTTTTTGTTGGTAACTTCAGTACAACCTGGGCATGGGACACTAACAGTCAGCCAAAGGATTTCTCAGATATCAAGATCCCCTTGATATCTGGGAGAAGGAAAGAAGAGGCATGGGAGGCTCACAGCTCTGTGGCAACCTCTTCTAGTTACAGAACTAATGACAAGGAACTTTACCTTGGAATAAAATGGATGTAGAAAGTTGGAGCTCCTTTTTATGCCTCACCCTACAAAGCTGTTTGTTTGTTTTTAAACTTTGTACGTGGGAATGATGCATTAACTTTATTCTACCGATCACCTGCATGTTCCAATGCTGGTGGGTTTTTTTCTCTTATTTTGAATGATTTGACCATTTGCCGCTCTTAACAGGTAAAAGCTGTGTGGGATTTGGTTTATATTAAAAAAATGTGTAAGAGTACATAGGGAAGACTCTGTACGTATGTATAGTCTATAGGAGCCTTTGTGTGGATTAGTGCTAGGTATTTGATGGCTGCGTATGTGTAAGACGATGCTCTGGTGAGTAATTTCAGGGTGAAGGAAGGTGTATGACAAGGACTCTGCTGTGTGTTCTTCAGGTTGCAGCTGTGTGGAAAGAACATCTGTACTTTCTACTAAATTTCCATCCACAAATGGGGTAGGAGGCTGTGTAGCGTCAAGGAAGAGGCTGTTTGTTTCTTAACACCGAAAAATCTGGTGTGCTCGTCTTAACTTAAACAAAGAAGTCTAATGCTTGTCTGTTATACTCTATCTCACCTTTCTCCAACTGTATGGCTGTGATAATACCTATGTAACACAAGTACTGTAGGATCTGATTCTTTGTAAATCCACTGTAAGAAACGAAGACAAAAGATAAAGTAACTTATTTAAGACAGCAGATAGAGTCTGTGTGACAAAGTGACAGATCCTCAACCCTAGCTTTAACAGTGAGGCCTCTCACCTAGCCTAAAAGGAGAGTGGAACATAAAGGAATCGAAACAACAACTTTCAGAGAAAACCTGGAATGTGGGGAGAGGCAGAGGACAGCTGTGCATGAATATTATAATTTGATCTTGTTTAGAGTACAATATACCCAAGCTTTGCCTCTGAATTATATGATTTTTAAAGAACTTCACTATCCTGAGGCTGCCACAGGGCACTAGGTGCTTCTTCTGAATGTCTCAGCACCTCCAACTAACTTACTGAAATGGCTGAGCATAAAGACAAGTAAAGTGTTGAGGGGGAAGGTAAAGATTTATCAGCTTGTTCTGAGGAACAAATGGTCACTAAATACTGCTCTTTTGACAAAGTAAGCTGGTGCAGGGCTAACCTTGTCTGTACTCTGTGGTTGAGCCTGGTATTTCTCTGATACTTTCTATGCTGCATTTTTGAGGAAGCTAGGTGATTTGAAACCCTTATGTTAGAAAAAGGCTAGGTAATGAGATCCTGAACGTTTCAGTGCTGGATTTCCCTTCAAGTGCAGCTCTGAATGGCTTTGCCACAATCCCCTTCCTATTTACGGCTGTTTGAAAGCCTAGCTAACTTCAGAATACATACTGCATAATAGGAAACTGCTCTTTCATCATCTGGTCCATCCACCCTTTTTTGAAGGGTTATGGCTTCGAATTCTACCTAGAAACCTCACTGTCCCTACTGACTACCTGACACTAATCCCTATTATGTAGACAAATTGCTGTGTAGTCAGGGAGAATGGAGGTGTCTAATTGTACTTAGGTTTGCAGCACAGAAGTTTAACGCATCATTGCTCTCCCTGTGTAACTTTGTGGCTAAGAAGGAGGTGTGAGAAGATGTAGGATGCTATTCTTTCAGGATGCCAGTAAGGTATGGGCAGTGAACGTATTGGCATTGGGGAATCGTGCTGCTGGCTGCCCTATAGCCTTAGCTAGGCTACAGATGCATTGCAGAGATAAATCATACTGATGTCTTTGGCTGTCTGACTGTAAGAACTCTTGGTGGAGAGGTGTGGGCTCTTCTTGAATGTACGGGGACTTAGAGGAAGGTGTTTAGTTTTGAGAAGTGTAGTTGCAGATAGTTGGAATGTAGCTTGTCTTGCTTTATATTTCAGATGGATTCAAAATTATCCATTCTTCCCTCACTGTTACTAAAGAAAGTGTATTTCATATGGATATTTAAAATATGCCTGATTAGGGCTGCATGATACCCAAGTGTCTGGGGGTATGGCCTGACACTTTACAGGAGGAGAAAAAGAAATTCTCATATTTAATATAGATGTAATTATAAGAAGTACTATGCTTGTGTAGAACTCACTTCAGTATTTGTCATTTCACTAACTTAAAAATATTTCAAAATTATAAAATTTGTTCCAATATTTCTAATTTCTTTCAAGTGTTCCTGAGTTCGGCTTTTCATAAAAACAAACAACAAAGCCCCTAATAGCCGGATTATATTTCTTTTAAATTTTATGACTCATCAGGAAGCTTGACCCACTGGGGAACATTTTTCAAGTGGGGCAGGGATTAAACTTCAATTGCACAGATTCATCAAAGATGATGATTTGAACATTTTAGAATCCCTCTGTGCTCTGAAACTGCTCCCTGATGCTGTATAATGTGCAGGAGAGGGGACTGCCTGTGATGCTCTGAGAGGTGCCATGGGGTTTCTGGGCACCATAGGAGAGGGTGAGGAAGCAAAATGGCTTTGAAGCCTGTTAGCATTAAAAGATGATGAGAAAATACCTTCCTGTCATCACTTTATTTCATTAGGTTGCTAACGAGTTTCCTCCAGGGATGGTAATGGGGTAGTTCTTATGCTTTTATCCAATTAGTGAATGATCCCAGGAGTATATCCTTTTGTTGTGAAAACACATCGAGTTTCATTCCAACTTGAATACTGCATCCTGTAGCTTCTCTGAAGGCAATGAAATGCCATGTGTAGGTGCATACTGGGCCAGGTCCTTGGTTATTAATTGCTGATGTTAGCCTGATTTATGGTTTTGAGATGATGCCCTTGAGGACAATGGACTCTCCTGTGAAAGTAAGTGAAATGCCAAAGATGTGAATAAAGTTTCATTATGAGTTTTGATGTTCGTTGTAAGTTGTGACACTGAGAGAATTTGAATGTTAAAAACCTGTGTGGATAGGAAACAAAAGAAAAGTGCCTTTGATGCTATTGCCTTAAGGGATATCCAGTACCAGTATCTTGCCAGCTGCTTGTGCTCATAGGATCCTTTGCTGCTGGCACTGTAGTCACCTCCAGGTTTTAGCCTGATTTAAAATGATGTTGAGGAATGAATTATCAGCAGTACCAATGCAGCTGGTGTGTTTGGTTGTGGGTAGCCTTACATTAGTGAGAAGAACTTAACCAGTTCTTTATTCTGATGTTTTGTCTCTGCAGGTAGCCAACAGTTGCAAGTGTCACTTCTCTTGCAGGGCAGTATATTTGGCTTTGGAGTGGGTAGTCTATTTGTTTTATACCTAGCCAGTTTTCACTGTGATAGAATTTCTGGATTTCCTTACTTTTGAGTTGCTCTCTCTCCCTTTTATTTCTGTCATTTTCCTTTGTTGCCCTGTCTTCCTGCCAAGACCCCAGTGTTCTGTGTGGGTTTATGTCTGGGGCTGTGTGGTGCACAGTACAATGAACAAAGAACACGGAAGTACATAAACATTCACATTCTACAAGGTTAGATTGAAGTTATTGAGCTCACTCCAACAGGTTCTTTTGCTGCCTCCAAGGCTAGTGTGAGCTCTGTAGTCCAGTGCTGTATCTCTGATTCTTTACTGACAAGATGCTTGTAAGATGTTTCTTTTCCCCTTTAGATTTGCAGTGCTGGAAGTTTTCAAGCCCTATGGTGGTACACTGTGTTGCAGATGCTGCAAAGTGGTTATGTACCTGCTTTACGTGCAATTTGATGTAAAGATAGAGACTGGCTTTGGACCTCTCCCTGTCAATGTAATGCAAACCTATTGCAAAAAGGAGGTACTGGTTGCCTTCTCCAGCTTTTAAGCTTTTATTTTTTTCCAAGCTTTCTCAGGTGTTGAACTAATGCTGAAAGGTGCTTGATAAGTCCTGCTGGTGCAGGACGAACAGTGCTGGAGTAGCTTCTCAGTGACTTGGATACTGGAGAGTGTTGCAATGCCTTTGTGGACTCTTTTTTGGCCTTGAGAATCTTGATTCAGCCTGGATGGCAAACAGCAAAACAGTGTTTTTCGTTTTCTTGAGTCTGACGTAGGCCATATCATCATTTGATAAATGCGCTATGATCCAGAGTGAACAGCAAATTTACTGAGTGCTGAGTTATTTGGTCTCTGTCTTGTCAGCTCTTTCTTTCTCTTCTTTCAGCAGATAGTGGGAGGAATGACTAATGTTGGCTGTGATGCTGGGGCAGTTAGAAGCTGGACTGAGACCAATATAGCAGTAAAGATGCCTCCTCCCTAAGTTTGTATGTGGTGTTTAGAAACTGCTAACCCAATGGCCTTCAGACAAGTGACCTAGGCATGGCAGATTTACCCCTAACATCCCCTTACCTGCCAAACCTGAACCTTTAAGCAGGGATGGCTGTTGATAGTTTGGCTTGGAAGACTTTGGTGCCCTCCAAAGGAAGGGCTGGCTGGCACACAGCTTTTATGCTTTTCAGATAGGATACTGCATGTCTTTCCCTCTAGGAATAGCCTGGGTTCTCCCAGCCCATTGCAAGCTTCTGACCAGACCCTTCTTGGGAATGTGATGTCCATCAACAACATAAGCCAAACATTATGTACTCTCATTCAAGCTTGTGGGTAGTCTCAAGCCAGAATCACTTTGAGAAATGCTCTCCACAGCAAACTGGAACCACAGAGCTTGTGTGTGAGCTCTCCCCTTAATGATTGTGTTTCAGAAAAACCTTGAATGTGATGATCCTTTTCCTTTTTCTTTTGGAGTTCAGTAAATTCTGCTCTGTTTTTTAATCGTATGGAAGACACAAAGCTGAGCTATCTCTGGCTGTAACTGGTAGCTGGAAGCATGACACAAATAATTCTATTTCCTCATATGTAATCACATAGAGTCACTATTCAAGACCAAGTAATGCATTCTTCACCTCATGTTTGTTGAAAATGTGAGAGATCAGGTAACAGGGAATTTTAAAGAAAAGCCTCCTCTAATCGCTCCGTTATTATTATGAACCTCTGGATTGTGCAATACACCCTTCTTTCCTTACCAGCACCTCCTTAGTGCCGAAAGGCAAGCAACCAAATGTAATTCTGCTATGAGCTCTGATGGGACTGTGAAAATATCCTCAACCTGCCCATATGATAGCCGATTATGTTTCCAATTTCCTTTTTTTTTTTGCGAAGAAAGACTTTGAGTTTGGTGTTTATATTAGTACCTGGCCTTGTTCCGAATTCAAGTAAATCAAGCATACAAAATGAATACAGAAGAAAAGTAAACCGCAGCTGCTGAACCCCAGTGATGGAGGCTCCTCTCTCCATAGCTCCTCCTGTCTCTGTGCAAACAGAAGATACAATGACTAGTACTGGGAGGGAGATGGAAGGAACAGGGCAGCTGACCTGTGGTTGTGAAAGTGCTGGGTTCATTCCTCCTTGCTTCCCGGTCACTAAGGGCCATTTTTTGCTCAGGGAGAATTGCAGTGCAGGCAGCGGCAGGGAAAGCTTTCATCACGCACTGATTATGCCTCTCTCCTGACTTAGCAGAAAAAGAAGGTAATTCACATTCTCTTCAGTCTTTGGCCTTTATCATGAGATTACTCATGTCTTTTGCTTCCTGAAAATTGGAGATCGTCCTCTTTCACACGTGAAGTGCCAAGATACCAGATGGCCTTTCTGCCACCAATGATCTTATTTTACTACCCTTTGCAGCTGTGAATCCTACTAAATAAAACTGCAGCTGACTGTGTCTGGAGGATGTGGGCCCCCAATCGGGTTTGGGAACTCCAGTGTGTATCTGCTTCTTCCATCTGCTTATGTTTTTGGAGCTGTAGGTCATAAAAAGAAGTTTTGATCATTTGGGACCCAGGGAGACTTAGGAGCCCTTCAGCTGACCAAAGATAGGCATTTCCAGTGAGTCACTAGCAATTATAAGATGAGATGAGGACAGGAAGGGAGGGTGCTTAGAGTGCACTAGGCAATGCTTTATAACAGGATTTTTTCCAAGCTTGAGAGAAGCCGTTAGGGATGTGAAACAGAGAGAAAGAAAAAGAGCAGGAAACAAGCTGTGATGGAAAAATCATAGCCCGACTTCTCCTGATTTGATCCAAAGGCTGAAAAAGAGAAAGATGCGAATTCCCCTCCCGTAGAAGCAGCAGCCTGCTGTCTGACTTGTTCCTTGGCAAGTCAGCTCTCCTGCCCGCTCCCACTGGCAAATGGGGATCATGGCCAGAAAACATGGGCCTCTCCTGGGTATTGCTGCAGCTAAGCTGTGCCTAGGCAGTGGCCCCTGCTTCCTACATGGTAGCCCCTTCCCCAGCCACCCCTGCCTGAACATCCAGCTTGAGCTTTTAGTATATGATTCAGTCACTCTACAAATGGTGTCACAATTTGTCGGGTGCTGAGACTGATATTTGCTTGATGGAAATGTTGGCCTTATTGTGAATCAATCCTAACAGCTTCTCTCAGCAAGGTTGTACAATAGTGAGATGAATTTACTATGCAGGCAGACAAAGCAGCTTCTATTATGTGTGAAAACACAAATAATAGGAGGATAAATGCAAAACAGTGAGAATGTCTTAGTGTTAGGCAGTCACAGGCACAACAGTGCTTGTCAGCATCTGACTCGAGTGACAGAGGTGTACAAACAAGGCAGTGGTGGGAACAAGCAGATACGCCCAGAGGGTTCGTGCCTGATGAGGCTGAGCTGTGGCTGCTCAGCTGCAACGAAGATTTTAAAGACATTCACTAAAGGGTCTGCATGGGAAAACATGATTGTTCCTTAAAATAAAGTAACCCCTCACTCATTTTAAGTTAAGAAAAAATCGGGTGTGAGGTAATACTTGTGAAGGTATGACAACATATGCATTTTCTTGCAATTCCAGTTTTCCATGGTGGAGAAGGGTGGCTGAAAAACTTCAGCCTTTTCCTTTTTTGGAATTTTGACATAATATTTTCCAACTGTAATCCTGTAGGGAAGATGCTGACTTTTAATTATTTTTTAATATATATTTTTAATAAAAAATAAAGAGCAACACAATCATATATTTCTCTTGGTACCTGAAATATAGAATAGTTGATATTAAAACTGGAACTTCTTCATGTGGAGGTTGTTTTTTTTTTCACTTTGATTCAAAAAGGAAAAGTAATTTTGTTTTGATTTGAAATATGAGAATTTCCCAAAGAATGGAAATGCTGAGCTTTGGTAAGCTAAAGTTATTATTTGGTAGCGTCTGTGAAAATCTCTTGATCATGATTAATTTTCCATGATAGAAATGTGTTATAATAAGCACATTTAATGTTAATCACCCCTACAATACTTAGCCTCTTCTGAAGGACCAGAGAAGGAAGGTGAATTGTCCTCTGACTGGTAGCAGGAGCTGCTTGATGTCATGATTCAAGTGTACTATCAGGGTAGTATTGGGTAGTGGATGAACAGAAAGGTCATTCTCTAGGGTTGTCTGAAAGCTGAATATACATCATGTATATGGTTAATGGCGGTGGGTTTCTTCCTTTGCTTCTCTTTCTGAGAATATTCTGTGCCTTGGAATGTCCTCTGTAGCTACTGACAGAATGCACCTTGTAATAAAAATGCAAGTAGTCACTTACTGGACACCAACTGTTGTCTTACACAGAGAATGAAAGTGTAATGTTGGGGCTGAAAAGGCTTCTGCCCTCAGGAAGTGTTGATCTGCTCCTCAACCATTTCCGCTGCTCCTTTCCAACCATGGAGCAATTGGATCAACATTTACCCTCTCTCAGGGAGTAGAACCAAGGTGGTGTATCTGAGCTGGATGATGGTCTTTCCTACCATGCTCTGGTTGCTGGGTTTGCATTGCAGTGTGCAAACAGGGCAAGAGATTTGTAGAAGTCAGATTTCTGTGAGATTTGGGTCTTAGGACTGAGGAGCTCCCATCCAACTAATTTTGGCAGTGGAGAAAGAGGGAGCCAGCATATTTTTAATGGCTGCATGTAGAGGGTTGATAACAATCTTCTATTCAAGGCTGAAGGGTGTTGGTAACTACGGCCCAAAAAGGAATACAAGTGATAGGCAAAATAGTGAGTGTTTGTTATAAAATTATGTCTGGGCAAAGGATTTCTGACTTGTACAAGCTTGTACTGGTTTTGCTGTTCCCGACATCTGACTCCCACAGGATTTAAGAACTTTCATGGGATGAGACCATGTGAGTATGCAGTTATTGCTATTAAGACTAATGCATTTCCTTCTAATGGCTCTGTTGTTATGAATTAGTCCCCTTGTGCATGTCCTGATGGTGGGTGTCACTTCTCACTGGCTCTGGAAAAATTGTGAGTGCTGATATGTGTGAAGAAGTCAATATGAAGAGGGGAGGATTATTCCTGAAGGATAATTTCAGGCTGGGGAGGCTGCCTTCCCTTGATGTCCTCAACAGTCATTAGCAAGTGCGAGCGTCTTCTCCTGAGGGCCATTTTGCCAGCCTAATTCATGCTCTGGCTCCAAATTGTCCTCCTGAAGAGCCCATCTCTATCGACTGCAGACAGTCTGTGGAGAGCAGCCTTACAAAGCTAAAATTAGTTGTTATGTGGACCCCTCCTACAAATAGGATGAATAGATGTATGTGCTTGTTAGTGTTTGACAAATGTTTCCAAATTAAAGGAAAAAAAGCAAAGCATGGAAACTTTTTCCGTTAAAAACATGTGTTTTTTTTGGGAGGGTGGAATGTTTGGATTTTTATTTTTTCATTTAATTTTTTATTGCAAGAGATAATTCTGGTGTGAAGTGGAGGTGGTGACTTCTTTTAGTGGATACTGGCAAGTATGTCAGCTTTTCAGAAGTGCTGCAGTAGCTTTACAGCCAAATAGAGATGTTGCCATTTTGCTTGCTGTGAACTGCATCTTCAAAAGGAACTTTGCCAGCTGCAAGGGTGGCTGGGAGGCACTTCTTTTGTGATTCAGTCCCAATGCAGGATGTGAAAGTAAATTTTTTGCCCTCTCCATTTCTTTTTCGATGGACCCTGGGCACATTTGTCATGTTTTCCATGAACTACAATAAATTACCTGGAAAGTAAAATGCATGGATTGCCCAAGGCTGTGCGGGTGTTTGAGGATTGTTCTTTAACGGTTCAAAGCCAGACCTGCCTGGTGAAAGGAGCATGTATTGGAGGTGTGGGTAATTGATGTCTCTGTTCAGGTTCTGGTGTTATTCCATGGTCCAGCCCCCTTTTGTGACAAGCTTTGCTTTTAGCTTAATCTTGCTGCTACCTTAACTCATTCACCTCGCCAGAATGACACAGCCCAAACCTAGGGGGGACAAATCATCTTTATCTTGAATATGCAATACCTCCCATTGTTGACAATGTGCAGAATTGTGCGGGGGTGGCTGATATTTTACCCCTTTGTTCTTTTTCTTTTCTTCTTTTTTTTTGATTTGTTGGGAGCTTGACAAAGTACAGATGAAATGAAAAAAGACTAGAGAAGGGTAATGTAAATCACTTCAGGCATTCAAGTGTGCTTGTGATTATTCTGCAGGAAGAGAGATGATTGTTGTTATTTAGTTTATGGGTAGAATAAAATATGATGAAATAAGTGAGCTCAGGGGTTTTTCCTTTACTTGCCATACATGATTATTTTCTGTGTATTTAATGGGGACTCCACTGCTGCAGCAAATCATTGAAGGGAAATATTTGGTAGGATCCAAAGAAGGATTAGACTTTTATAGGAAAATAAATCACTTTCATAGTGAGTCTGACTACTGAGTACCCACAGTGTCACCAGAGTTGCCAATGCTTTCTTGCTTCAGGGAGTGAGAGAATGACCTGCAGGGGCTGGAACGGGATTGCCCCCATGCAATGTAACTTTCCATTCTTCACTGGGCATGTGCTGCTGTTTGTTTCTGACTGCCTTCCCTTGAATTACCAGGTATTGGTGGGATATTCAAAAGAGAGTTCTTGAACTCTTTCGGCCAGTGATTTGATGAGGCGTGACAGCTGCTAGACACCTAAACAAATAGAGAAGAAGCTAATTCTGTTCCCCCATCTAAAATTCTAATCTTGTTTGTGACATCATAATTGGTTGCCATAGGGACCATTATGGTGTCATAAAAAGAGGATTAATGATGAGTTTAAGTGAGGAATAAGCAGCTGGAACAGATGAACTTCTTAATAACTCCTGCCTCCTCTGAAAGCTACCGTTTTGTGCATAAAAATATAACTCCAAATAAAGAATGATAGGCTGGAAGAAAGTCACTAAATATGCACTAAAGGAAGAGTTGTGCATCCAAAAGGATATTGCTCTAATCTTCTGGGCTCTATCAGGATGCTGTGATGTAAAGGAAATTTCATTTACGTTAAGAGGTGCTAGAATGAGCAACAGATCTCCTGGTTTACGTGCACTTTCCAGGTGCGAAGCCACACATTTTACCCTTCCATGAATCTTTTTGTTGTGTTTTTAAGCGCGGAAAATTATACGTAACTGGGGTTAACGTTTCACTGTAGCTGATTAAAAAAATAAATATAGGAAACATGATGGTAGTGATATGTAGAAGATAAATGAATTCTGGAACAACTTAACTGATTCCTTCGTGAGGGTGCTTTGTCTGTTTGGAATTGGTTGTGTCAGGAAAATCAGGATTCCTGGAGCTAGACTATTTCAGAATAGGTCATCTGGTCCTTTAGCTTTTCTCTGTGACTTAAAGGCTAGGAGGGCTACTTAACTATGTCAGGCAAATGGGGTTCTTGCACCCAAGCTGATAGGATCTGAACTACTGTATTACGTTTTTCCATGTGGCTGACTGTAGGCAGTTGGTAAAGCAAAGTTTAGAAAAACGCAGAATTACTTCTGCAGCATAATATCTGTGCTGGCTGCTTTGTCCTCTGAGGTGCATTTGCATGTTCCCTCAGAGTCAGGCAGGCTCTGCTCGGCTTGACTGTTCTCGTTGCTGTTTACTGCCCTGGCCCGAGCCACTCCAGCCGTAATGTATTAGCAGAAGGGCCATCAACAAGAATTATTAATACATAACAGGGGACAGAAAGTAGTGTGAATAGCTGCGGGTGGCACTGGGGATGGACTTGCTGGCAAGAAGCTGCCAGAGGGCTCTGTGTGGGTGTCTGTGCTTTTGTTTTGTATCTTGCTCTTGTGACATTTGCTTAACTCTTTGTCTTCCTCCTTCTCACTCTTCTTGGTGCCTCTTTTATGAGCTGGAGAGGAACGTGTGTTTCTGCCTGCATAGGAGTGGAAAAACAGGGCTCCTGATGAGGTTTCTGGGGATCCAGCTGTCTTGCTCATTGCCTCAATATTGGTCCTTGCTGTGATTTTCGAAGAGGAGTGAGAATAGCACCATCTGGTTATTGCTGCTGGGCTTTGGAGCACAGCTGCTCTTGCACCCACTATTGCAGTGTGTGGGAATCCTTACCAGCATGTGCTGGTTTGCAGGCAGTGACCTATACACCCGGTACCCCTGGGATGCTGTGCCAAGGTCACCCTCTACCTCGGGGCGCTGGTGGCAGCTGAGGTTGGGCGTCTGTGGCCATGGCCCTGCTCTTGGCCCCTCTCTCTGAAGCATTTTCTCGGAAAAATGACAAATCCTAGGGACTTCTAATGTGGTTTTTAAAATGCTGTGCAGAAATACATTGATCCCTGCAGCATAGCTGGGATGGCAGAGGGCAAGCTGTGCTCTTACCACAGGAGATGAGAAATTCAGGAATAAAGGATAAACTGAATTTTCTGAAAGTTTCCTAGAATCATAAATATCCCTTCTGGGGTACCTGCCTGGGGGTACATGAGCTTGGGGCACCTAAGAGACTTTCTCTGGTTTTTAGCCAGCCTGAGGATCTTTATATATCAACCCTGAGCAGCACTATAAAGGATTTCAGAGGGTGTAGGGCGGATAGGTGTGGGTGCTCTTTCACTAACTGCTACCTTCCTGGTACAGTGTTTCAGCTGTCTTTTCTCTCTCAAAACCCTCAACCCTTATTCCTTCTGGCTGAAGCAGTGTTTCACCTCAGTCTGCCCTGTGTCCCCAGGCAGAGGATCTGATTTTCAAGGATCCTACTCTTCAGTTGTGCCCTGCTTTGGGAAGAGTAGTTTATAAGTGCTACGAGCAGTGCTTTGGTAGACCTGCCCTTTAAGACAGGTATTTTACAAAGTAGGAACACTGCTGCTCTGAGCTGTGCAGGCAGACTGGGGAGCTCTGTGCTCCCAAGTCCCAGAGCAGTAAGTGGAGAGCAGGGTGGCATGACAAGCCCAAAGCAGGCCAGATGGCTGGTCCCAGCAAAGCAGGGAGCTATAAAACACTCTGCTGCTTAGATCTGGGTGATTCTTTTCAGAAACAGGTGATCTATTTGAGTGTCTCACACGATCACAATAGCAATTTCTTAAGGAACAGCTAGGAGGGCACCGACAGGTTTATTAGCTCCTCCAGACTGAGGAGTTGTGCCCACCACTGGATGTGCAACTTCAGTTAATTCAAGACTGAGATACCAAATGAACTACTTCATTAATTCTCCATCTATGCTTATGCAGTGATCCACAAGCTCTTCCCTACCCATATGGAGTCGTGGGGCTCTGGCTGCCCCTGGCACACCTCAGCTCAGTGCCAGACTTCCCTGAGGTTTGTGCCAGGGACCTGGTGCTGCCTGTGCAGTGATGCCTGCTTGTGGGGTACCTGCTGGGAGCTCAGGGTGTGCATCTGGGAACAAGCTCTGCCCTGGCTTCTTTTCAAATGTGGTTTTCTCCCTTAAATCCTATGTGGTTTGGAGACCTTGTCCTTGTAAAACCAAAGGGATTTTGTTTTCAACAGGCTGCACCACATTTTTCTCTTTCCAGTTACAGCAAAGGCAAGGTGTGCAGCTTGGAAGTAAAAGTGTCCTGGTCGGAGCAGGAGGGGATGAACAATGTGCTGTTCTACTGCCATGGTTCAGCTGGGTTTGTTCCTGTGTTGTCTGGAAGATGTATTATGCATGCTGTTGCTAATGTTGTGGGTTGAGACATCATGTTAGTACTCCTGAGATAAAAAGAGGGTTGACTGGTCTGATATATATCACTTTGTATACATTAACTGTAAGTGCTCTACGTGTCAAACACTGGATAAGCGCATTTCACTTGTGGCTTGTAGATGTGTGCCTGTCTGCACATGACATGCAGTCAGTGAGAGGGCACAAGTATGTTTGTCCGAACTGGGCAGCAGAACGTTATTCACAAATGATCACATGCAGCTGACAAACTGTGGAAACATATGATAAATTGGACCTTTGCCTACCACATAAAGGAGAAAAACTGAGCCTGAGTCTTCACTGAGCACTTGCTGTGCTGCCAGGGCTAGTGACGGAGGTGCCCCTTGTGACAGGAGAGCTTATGATGTGTCTCACTGTGGGTGAGGGACAGGATGAAGCTGCTACTCACTTCAGACTGGGTGTGAAATACATTTGTAGGCTACAGCAACTTCTGTCAAAGTCACCTTGCCTGTGAAGAGTTCAGTTGCTGCAGGGATGGGCATTGTCAGTGCTTTCTGCCTCCAGGCAGAGGGTTTTCTAGAGACTGGTCCTGCCTGCGAAAGTGCCTGCTGTAAGTTCAGGTCTTTGTGATCTCATGAGATGTTAAGCACAGACTGAACTCAAAAACGTGTGGGTGCAGCCGGTCTGAGTGCTAACATCTGCCAGAGCACAGAGGAAGTACATGAAGCAAGGGGAATTTTTCTGTCTGTTATTATCTAAGAAGGATTGTGAGCAAGAATGCTTCATTTTACGTGTTTATATGGGTGTCTCAAGGTTCCTGCACCCTGCTTTCCGAAACAGCCAAGCCTGTTTTGCCTGCTGTCACTTAAAATCAATTTCCAAAATCTTTCCCCTCTTTTCCCCCAGTCTTATTTCCTTTTCATCCTATTTAATAACATGATGATGAAGAAACCCCACACAAACCTAGTAAAAAAGTTCAAGATTGTGGGTTTATATTTCTTTCACTTTAGTCGGGACTGAAGTCTATTACCACTTGCAAGTTATTCCTAATATCTCCTGTGTGTAGAAGATGTAAGTTTGCTCCCAAGCAGGCAAAACCCTTGCTCTACTTTTTTTAGCGATCTGCACAGCAAGAATACACAAGGCTAACCTGAAGAATTTTCAGAGAAAGCTAAAGGCAAGCAGTCTCCCAGATCCCATTAGCGTCTGTAATATCTGCTTCCCAGCTTCTTGGATTCCTCTGGAAAACTGCTGCAGATGGCTGAGCTGGATCCTCATCACAGGAGCCTTCCCTCGATCAGGGTTGTGTGGCTCTAACAGGGATGTTGAAGCTGCCCTTGCTGTTTGAATTTGGCTTCCCACGGGTGAAGCAGTAGCAGTTGATATCTGCCTAAATCTGGGGCTCACTTTTTAAGGCTCCACTTTTTATATAGTTTAGCAGTATTAATTAATAAATTCCACTGCAAGTTATGTGTAAATGGGAAATTATTTCTTGATTGTTATTTCATTTCTGAAGTGGTGCTGTTCAGTTTTATCGTGAGGATTTTGATGAAGCTAAATGAGAAAAAGAAACCCCTCTAGCAAAATATCTCTTGTATGGAGCCCCCTTTTCATCTGAATCTGGGAACATGAAAGTGCAAATCTGTCTCTTGCTGAAAAATTTCATTTCTGTTCTAATTTGTAATAGGTCTCTGGGTGCTGAAACAATTTTTCTTTCTCTGAAGATTTACCCTGAGCATTTCTCAATGGTCTGGAACTGAATAGATGTTTAAAGTACACCTTGCTTTCTCCTTTCTTTCCCCTTACATGTAGTACAAGGATATGGCTAAGCCAGTTGCTGACCAAAATGAGCTGTAGAGATCAAAGTGTTAAATGTGAGTCAGACTATCTTGCATTAGAGGGTGAGTCAGCTTTGGTTTTAAAAAAGAGATTTTAAAGGAGCTCTTTGGAAAAAATGCTGAATGGAAATATTTTAGAAGAGTCTCTCAGTCTCTGAGAGAAGATGGAGATTTATTTATCTCCATGCAGAAATGATAGCAAGTGTTAAAAGTAGTAGTAATAATGAGATCATTCTAAATTGAAGGTGCTTCTCTGGGAATACCGTGCCCAGTGTCCTATGCTGGTCACTTATAGCAGAGGCAGCAGTTATTCAAGGTGAAGTTACTCAAGGTGAAGGTCAGAGATGCAAGCCCAGGTTAGTGAGTACCTTGGCTCAGCTGATAGACAAATGTGAGTGATGGGATGTCCCAGGAAGGAGAAAAACTGAACTGCTTCTTGGCTGAGCTGGCTTAGTGGCCTTTGGAGCTGGGCTTGAGAGCTGACACTGTGGAGGCTTGTTATCACCCTTTGGGTGGCAAAGCCCGAGAGAGCTGTGGAAGGTGGGATGCTGTGATGGCCTCATGGGGAAGACTTCTTTTTGTGTGCACTGAAGCTCAGCCATTTTGGTAGGAGGTTAGTAGGTGTTAAGGGGAAGGGTTCATTTAGGGAATAAAAAAATTGAAGAGTTGGCAGACATCTATGAAAGGTTTTTGCTCTCCAGATTAGTTATACCTGCTTCCCGTGTTTCACAGTATGGTCAGCCCAAAGGGCTCATCCTCAGTTGTAAAGCTGGAAAACATCAGCAGAGGAGAGCTGGTGATGCGTGACACAAAGTAGCAAATGAACCAGCTAAACAGCCATCCAAATTCCCAGTAGAAAGAACGTATTGATAAAAAGCAGAAGAGTTTCCATTAGCATGGGATGGACTATTACTGTGCACTGTAAATTAAGTAAATTTATTCCTGAATCCACTCTGACTTTTTGTGTGGCTATAAGCAAAGCTCCATTCTATTTCTAAGATGAACACAGTAGCTTCTTCCTATGTGTGTAAAGACGTACCAGCAAATTGTGGTAGTGTATTATTCTTATCCTGTATTACAAAGGTAAGTGTTATTATGTGCTTTGCCTGACATTGTAGCCTTTCATAATGAGTAACAACACTTAGAGCTTTTAGCAAAGCCACAGTGGTTGTCACCTGATTTAGGCAAAAGCAAGGTATTATTTATTTCATACTCCAACTCTAGATGCTCAGGTTCCCTGGACTTAAAATAAGATTTCAGGAGGATCTGGAAATTGCATGGGTTTTGCTTGCTCTATTTTTACTTGCTGTCCTGACTCTCATTGTCAGGTCCTCCATGGAAGAAAATAAGTCAAGGAGGTTTTTTTTTGGTTTTTTTTTGGTTTTTTTTTTTTTTTTTTTTTTTTTTTTTTTTTTTTTTTTCCTTTTGTAATTACTCATGTTTTGACCTAAATATAAAAAATGAGAAGGGAAGCGAAGCCTACTGATATGACAGCGATTCCAGTAACATCTCAGGAACCACTTCTTTCCCTCCTCATCTTTTTCCCACTTGAGTAACCTAGGACAGTCACAGGGCACTCCTCAAGCCTCCCTTTGTCTACTTCTTTCCTGCCATCGTGCTGGGCATCTCCTGCAGCTGGCAAGAAAGACGGGCACTGTGTGCTGGGGGCAGGAGGTGCGGGAACCAGCAGAGCTTCTCAAGTATGTGGGAGCGATGGAAAGACAAGCATCCTTGGAACACACGGAGGTTGGAAGCTTTCATATATACTTGTGTGTATATATCTATGTGGTCCAAGTTGTCATGTGTATATATCTGTGTGGACCATCTAAATGGTCCATGTCGTTGTAATGCGTGTGTCAGCGTGTTGTCCATATCTGTGCAATAACAGAGCTTCTGTAGTAGAGTAACAAAAGTACTGTTTAAGGTTAAAAGGTTCATCCTGTTGGTTTCTGTCATGACAATTTGAATGGAGAGCTAAAGAGGAATTTTCTCTTTACATGTCACCAAGAGCTAAGTGGCTTTAGATGTATGGTGTGTGACACTGGAAGTGCTGGGGTATAACACAGGACTTTGCAGACTCTGAATAACGCTTTTAATAATTTATGCCACGAAGTGCAAAAATTTTAGAGGGGTTTTGACAAGAGCAAGAGGACCCAAATTTGACTGTACCTGAGAATGCAGTTTGCTTAATGCTTCTGATCTTTGTCATTCTCATTCCCCTGCAGTCAGGGTGTGATGTTCTGAATGTGGCAGGCGGTCTCCGCAGCCAGTCTGCTGGCAGCAGGCACAGGATGCTGGGCCACTTTCAGACTGCAGGCGCATTGAAGCACGCTTTAATCTGTGCCTGCCCTTTGGTTACCTGAGTGGATAGATGAAGCAGTCATGGCTATTCCCCACTTGGATTTAACCTGTGGATGGAATACTTATGGTATTCCCTAGGGCTGGCTTTCCTGTTATCCTCCTTCTTGTGTTGAAATGAACATGGGTCTGAGAGTAGCAAAATCAGTTACTTCAGAACCCCTCAAATTTATTTGTAACTCCTCATGGTCATGATGTTTTCCCCTGTGAATGCAGACAAATCACGGTGACTTGGAAGATAGGGTGACGAGTTTGCAACAGCCACTGCACAGAGGGTATTAAATACAGAGTAATTTTGTACAAGGGAGCCCCAAATATTAGTTCCTAAATTTCACTAGAGTCATAATATTGGGTGTTGCTCTCTTCATAAATGTTATTTAATTATTGACTTCCTTGTCTTCTCTTGCCTGCTCAGTTGAAAGATGAAGCCCTGCAAAAGGTTTGACACTGCTCCTGATGGCACTCTCACAGGCAGGGACTGAATATCATAAGCCCCTTCTGCCCTGTTTTCTCAGCTATTAAGCTCTCATGCTGTGAGGCAGTGTTAACTCATCAGCTCACTAGTTCCCACTTTTCTTAATCTACCTCTTAGATTTCTTTGAGCAGGTTTTTATTCAAGCCTTTTCCTGTCTCTGTCTCAGCCACATCCCCCATTGAAAACAAAGACTCAGTATTAAAGCCTATAGGATTAATTTATTCAGTTTTGTGCTTATACTGTGTCTGATTTAGTATCTGTTAGAACAGACTGACTTGCAGTGATTTCTGCTGTTACTGGGCTGGACTCTATTGCCCAAGTGTCATTTTGAGGGATATTTTCTTGATTTAACATATGTAGATGACTGTACAAGCAGCTGTAGCTGTGGTCCAAGACTCTGCACCGTACTCACGTTCCTCTTCTATTTTTCAAGTTTCACTGAATTTTTATTTTTGACGTTTAAGACAAGAGATGGCAGTGTAAAACCTGAGGTGGTGTTATGTTTTGTTTCAATTTCCTTGAATGTAGCGTTTCTCTAAAGTGACTTGCCTAGCTAAGTATATAAGCACTTGGTGTTTGTTGGGTTTTTAAAGTTGGGAAAGGTCTACTACCATCTAGCAGGAGATCAAATTTTATCTAACTGAGTATAATACAGCAAAAATTGTTTTGGGTCTTTCTCATACTATTAAAAAAAATCAATCCCATTTCATGGTTATGACCCAAGAATCATAAAATTTAGCCTTCTGATGGCATTGGCTGTAAATTGTATTTTTAAAATTTAATAGCTTGCAGTGAAGATTTTACTAGATCCTCGCTCTGTATGGCTGCTTTTCCCCCAGTTGTTCATACTGATATAAAGTAAGTGCATCTAGTGTTCAAATTTCCTGTTGTGGTACAAGATGAGGAAAATTTTGTTGACTAGGTCTATATGCTCTTCTCCAAGTGTGCCTGGGACAGAAAACCTGTTTTCCTTCATCCTGGAAATTATGTGTATTGGAAATATTTATTTGACCTCTTCCTGTGAGCTAGGTTATGGCAGGGCTGCTGTTGGAAGTACTGGATGTTTCAGATGCAGCATGGTCCGGACCAAAACCAGCAAGATGTGTTTTGGTTGTTTTGTTTTCTCCTTTGGCATCTTTGTCCTCCCCTTGGTTCTATGAGGAGCTGCAGTAGCTGGGGACTGACGGAGTGACACTTCCTCCAATGAAGGAAGTGAAAATTGATAAGTTTGTATTTTGCTGGGGGCGGGGGATAGGAAAGGTATATTGTATGGTACACAGTATTAATTGCTCTGGGAGGTGATGTTTGTATTTTTTGTCTGTCTGTCTCAGATCCTGGTCTATAGCTGAACTGGAGACAGGACTGAGGCAAGGGAACGGATGTGTCATCTGTTCTGACTTTACACAGTGGTGATGATAGCAGTAGCTTTCTTGGAAATATCACATATGGGGACGGGAGGCTGAAATGCTGCTAGAGACATCAAGTAGCCAATTTTAAAGCTGTTGTGTACTTAACCCTCCTGCCCCAAAACATACAACTCCTCCCCCTTCTCTGAATCCCAGATCTCCAGCTCTATTTCAGGACTTGATTGATCATAAACTTCCTGAAATAAGGGAGAAAGCTCAAGAAGGATGTTAAATTTGGATATTCAAAGATGTTAATTGCAATAGAACCAATTTCCTGATGAGTGCTCTTCTCCACAGAAAAGTCATCTCATCATTGTAGAAACACCACCATAATTAACAGGAGCTGAAACACTTATTGGCAGCTCATCACAGAGGCTTAGGTTAGCATGTGTCCAGATGTCGGTACCTCTTTATCTTGCAGGAATATCATCTTCAGGCTCAAAGATGTCCTGGATTATCTGCTGCCTCTCTGTTACTGCTTGATGTCTTAACTGTTCTCTGAATAGTGAAAGTATGGTTCTTCTATCCAGTTATCAGAGCCAATAATTGTAATGACTATGCATCACTTTGAGCAAACTAATCCAGCAGCTTTCCAGGGTTTGAAATATGCAACCCAACAGAAAAAACTGAACAAGTGAAGAGGGTAACCTTTCTCCTATGTGTTTTCTCCCTAGCTCTGTTTCCCTCCATGTTTTATGTGCAAAGCTGATGCTGCACATTTGGACACGGAGAAGATAAAGTGCTTGCTTCTGGGTGAGGAATAAAATGAGTCCAACTCCTGTTATTCAGAAAGCAGACTAGTGCAGGGCAAATGAGAAACCCATTCAAGTGGAGAATGGGTTGCAGTACAATTAATAAAGGATCTTTCACCCGAGATGGACCACAGTTCAAATTCCCTCCTACATCTCCAGCAGGGTCACTCACTTGTGCACATCAAAAATTGGTTAGACCTAGAAGCCTTCGCTCAAGAAACACCTTAATGTTGGAGTAGAAGTGGTGCATGTCAAATACAGCTGTAAAGATCTGAGAAACCACAAAATAAATATGTTTGCAGAGAAAGTGAAGCCATTTGCCTCACTCCAGGTTTTTCCAGCATTTTGACAGTGGTTATTAAATGAAGACGTACAGAAGTATGCATCAGAAGTGAACACTGTCTTTTAATCAGTGCAAAAACGTGACATCAGATGATTCGAAGAGTGACTACACTGGGTACAAAGGATGCAGATTGTCTCTTTAAATCTGATATGTGCACTGTTCCTGCTTTAACTTTCTCCTCAATCTTTTTCCCTACTCCCACCTCCCTACTCCCCGTTCTTATATAAGTGACCCACAGCTCAGCAGGCCCCCTGCCTTCTCAGTCACTTTCTGATCCAGGCAGACAATTCTCCCTACATGTATCCCTGAATGTCAGGAACTTGTTCTCCATTCCCATCCTTGTTCTGCATGCACATCCCACTCCTCTCCACCTGTTGCTGGTCAAGGAAAAGCAGGAACAAAAGCAAGTGTGAGCATGTGTGCAGAGCTCTCTACAGCAGCAGAGATGTTAATCTGAGCAAATCCTCAGCTTTGGCAAAAGCCTATTTTCCCCTTCAGTGCCAATATTTCTATGCAGCTCATGATCCTTCTACTGCCAGAATAGGCAATAGGACCTAAGGACCGGAAGGACTGTTTCCTTGTCTTGCCTCAGCCTCCCTTGTGCCTAGAGTGATCACCCAAGTGCTACTGCCTGCAGAGTATGCATAGTCTGGTGGGAAATTAGGGTACCTGCTAGTCCTAAAACCTGATAAGAAACTTTTGTTGCCTGAAACCTCTTAAAGCAGGAGTAAATACTGGTACACAAATTCCTCTTCTTGCATGGGACAAAACTTTGCCATGCTAAGCAGTCATAATATTCCAAAACCAGTCCATATCACACCATGACTGTGGTCTGCACACAGCACATAGGTCAGACCTAGACCTTCTATGTAGCACAAGTGCTCAGCTGCAGCACTGTGGCCTCTCCATATCATATGTCTGGTCATGGATGGTCTTCTGTATGTGACAAGCCTTGACTTTGCCGAAAGCTATGCTGGGGAAAGGACCCCAACAAGAAAGGTCTCCTACCCCAGACCTGTTTGTCCTGACAAGCATCAGCTCACAACAAGCTGCCTGAGAGAAGCCAGGAGTGTAAGTAAAGGTTGTGTTCATTTGGGAGGGTTTTGACTGGCTCTGTCATCTCAGGATGGGGGAGTGCAATAACTGTAGGAGGAAAGTTGGATGAGAGGGGGTGGTTGGGGAAGGATTTTACATATGTGCAGGAGTATGTGCCTTAATGCATTGAGTGTGTTGGAGGTGAGGAACTAGAAAAAGAGAAGTTATCTTAATAAGTCTGAGTCACTGAGGGAGTGGGGGTGGTGGCAGCGAAGTCTGAGCACAGCAGGGATTCATAAACTGAGGAGGACCTTGTGAAAATTTTGCATGTGCTGAGTTGTGGAAAGGAAAGCAATGAAACGGCTTTGCCAAGCTCTCATGAAGCCCTCAAGCTCTTTACAGTGCCTACCCATTTCATTCTGGTCCTTATCTCTTGAGTGTGTGAAAGCAGAGCGTGCAAACCTTCTGAGTTTAATTTCAAATAAACAGCAAATGATTAATGCTTACTGAATAAATCTTACACAGTTTTCCCCTGGGCCCTGGCCATCTCTTTCTAGTTCAGATACAAAGTCAGAGGAAGCTCAATTGTTTTAACTGAGTTTCTTTTTAAGGTTGTGCAGCTATGAATCTCTGAGCAAAAATGGAGGTGGGAGGCTCATGGGGATTGAAGCAGAAGAAATAACCCCACAACGTTTTACTGTGGATTTGTGCACTCTGTCAGTCTGGAATATACATTACTAAAAGGGGCTAGCAAAGCCACCTGGGACTGCTATATGTACCTCTTCAAAAATGCAGCCCTCATGGAGAAATGGAAAAAGCAAAGTAGAAGAGAAAAAGAAACTTAGGTTGAATTTAAAAATTGCTTTCCTGAAGAACAAGTCCATGTTTCTTAAGGAAAAGAGACTTCTGACAGGGGAAAGATTAACGTAAAGTAAGAATTTGCAACATCTTCATCCAGAATATGAATGAGCTTTAGGTGAACTTTTACTTAATGTTATTTTATTCACTTGTCTCTTTTCTATTTTTGGGCCTGACCCACACATGCATAAATATACTCAGAGAAGGCTGCTTGAGTGCTGTTTCCAACCTCTTGGGAGTGAGAAGTAGCAGGAATGTCAAGAAGATCCAGATCCTAAGACATTACAATTTGGCAGAATATGGACTAGTGCAGCTAAAGTCTGCATTAGTAAAGTTGGATATTTGAGTCTTCCCCTGATTTATGTCTGAACTCTGAACTTAAAGGGCTGCTAATTTAAGAAGGTATATCTCACAAAAAGCAGGCAGATGCCTAGCTGCAGTCCTGCTAAATAGAGACGTAAAAGCATCCATGCGTGCTGGACAAGCAGGAGACCTATGCGCAAAACACAGCAATAGGGCAACTGATTGTAAATTGCACTGTAACAGCAACTGCTTCTCTGGCTCGGACTTGCCAGAGCCGCTGGATCTTTCAGCTAAATGCAGGCCAGCCCAAGACTCAAATTAGCTAGAAATCAGCAGTTCAGCTGCTTTCAGAGTTGTGCCCTTACCCTCTGCAGGCAGGCTGAGCGTTGGAAACTCTTCCATGAGAACAGTGATTCATATGCCAGTGAACAGATGCTGAAGATCCCTGGGTATGCCTAGATGACCCTGAAACTGATGTGTCTGCTGTGTTGTGAGGTTTTTTGGTTGTGGTGTGAATGAAGGACTGCCTAGTTATTACAGTTTCAGGTAAGTAGGATCCTGGTTTGCTAGCCTGCTTCAGTGTTGCATGCAGTAGGGAATTCACCCTCTTGAGACTCCTTTTGTGCCTGTTCTTTCCCATCTTGACACTATGAATTTTCCAGGTGTTTCTTCCATGTGAATGAATGAGATAGCAACAGTATGTCTCTGGATGATATTTGTCTCATTAGAAAGTGTTCTGAGGGGAAGAACAGCTTAAGAATTTCTGCATTTAGCATATGAATATGCCTGCTGAGATGGAAAGCATGGTTCTACTAGGCTATTGCACGTGCACACAAAATCAGGCAGCTTTATTCCTTCACCCAGCATTCCTTGCCACTTCAGTTCCTTGCTTATCTTTCAAGCAAATACATGGGAAAAGAAGGAAAGGTGTCTCTGAGTGGGAGTTACCACCTTCTAAGTATTGGATTAAGACCAGCTGAAACAAGGTTTGTTTGCGACCTACATAATTCTGGCCTAGATCTATGGTCCATAGAAAGGAAAAAACCTGCTTCATGTTAAGAAGCTCTAGGTCACTGCAGACACCTTGTCTTTTTGATGCTTCCTGTGTGTTTAGCTTTCTTTGCTTTCCATTTTCTGCTTTCAGCTCTGAAACATTTTTTCAGGGTTTTCCCCTCACTAATGGCATTAAAATTGCACTGCTTAAGTGCAGTGAGATAGGACAAGTCTGATGCTGGGGACCGCAACATCAGTGAGAGGCCACTGGGAGGTGTCATGGGAAGGGCTGGAAAGCTTTCATCTGAAATAATTGGGATTAGTATCTCTGCCATTGTAGTATTTGGTTTTCAAGCTGTGTTATCCTACCTGTTGCTCTCTGTCTTGGATCTGCTTCCTCTGATATTTGCCGAAAGCAGAGAACACACAGGCCTAATGCACCCTTCTGCATCATGGTGGCTGCTTCTGCCAAATTCTGGATTTTGGATGTGAAAAGCTCATAGGAGCTGTGGGAGGAAAGGAGGGTTGTCAAACATATTCTCCTCTTTCTGAGCTCTCTTTATTAGGGAGGGAGGGTTGAAGGGAGGAGAGGGACTGAGCAGCCCATAAAGGAGAGTACTGACGCCAGTTTATTTAAGAAGCGAAAGAGATAAAGATTAGGGTTCCTATGGCAGCTGGCTACCAGCAGAAGCACCTCAAAGATTTGGGCAGGAAAGGGAGAGATGATGAAACGGTTTAGCATAAGGCCCCAACATTCTGGATTAAAAAAACCATCTCCCAGCTGCAGCAGAATCATCAGCTCATTTGCTGAAGAATGACATTTCTTTGTGACCGGCACCAAAGGCAGAGCACAAATTCTCCGTGTCAGTTTAGCCTTAAAGTCACGAAGCACAGTATTTTACAGACAGCCCTGAGATATGTTCCCTCTCTGTGTGGTTTGAAGGAGAGGGGTGGAAGATTGTAGATGATGAGAGGGAGATGAAGGAACCACAGAAGCTGAGTGGCATGTGCAGAAGAGGCATTAGTTAAGGCTTGTGGATATGATGTCTAGTTGTCACCCTCTACTCTGGGGGGTTCTAGGAGCCATGCTGCTTCTCCCGGATCTGAGGAAGGTTGGAGACCAGCTTTCTTCTCTGGTCTTCAGACCATCCCATCTCAAAATCAGAGAGGACAGGTGTATGTACAAGCTCGCTTTTGCAGCAGAGAACCTAAAATCTTAGTTTTGTTTTGTTGGTGCGTTGGTGGGATGTGTTGGCTTGGGTTTTTTGCCACAATGCTGAAGTAGCTCCAAGAGCCTTGGTGCTTATGTGTGTTCTCTTCTTGATGCCAGCCTTCCTGCTGAGAACAACATCTCTCACCAGGTATTGTGGTTTTTCCGTTTGGAGTTGAAATGCCAAAGCATATAGTCATTTGATTCTGAGGGTGAGAGGAGGATGAAAGAGGTTAAGTATAGCTTTTGTTGAGATCAGCACTGCATGGAAAATAACCATCTTTGTACAACCTCAAGACTCTGTATTGAAGGTCCTACTGAATGGCTCCCTGATAAACTCCAGCCCTGGGAGACTGAGTGATTTCCTTAATTGGATTTTGTTTGCTGATCTCACTTTCTTGATTTTTTTATATTTTTAATAGCTCATTATAATCATGCCCTTCTGTCTAATGGAAAAAAACCATACCTCACACTGAGAAAAAATTGTATTTGTCCTTTGGCATCTGGTGGTTGGCATAGCTTCCATCAGAGCTCATGTTACTGCTGAGCAGTGGATACAGGGCAGTGTTCCCTGTTCATCCTGGAGTATGCACACACAGATTTGTGCTGGCAAGGGTGTGAGAGAGAGCCTGTCAATCAGCCTCAACAGAAGTCTGAAATTGGGCTGATATCGGTATTCATGGAGTAAATAGCAACTTGTGAGCTTGTCCCACCAGAAAGAGCCGTTTGAGTTGTGTGATACAATGTGTGTCAGTTTTCTTGAGCACTGGCCATCTAGGGTTAAAATATATGGCTCATCCCAGGTTAAGAGAGCACATGGAGGATGAGTGACAGCAGAAGACTGCATGTAGCAGGACTGAGGAATGTGTAGAGTTTACAGGTACGCAAATAGCACAGGGGGATGCAGGGGTTTTATTCCTGATCAGAAAAACTTATGTTTAAAATTTTGATAGGTTAAAACTGTTAACAACAGGACTTATCCTACTGTAGTTAAATGTGGAGAGGGTGGATGGGGAATGATTGGGGAAAGGAAAAGGGTAGGAGATGAGAAATATGCAACAACATGATGAAGGGAGCATTTGAGCCTAGAGAAGGCTAATAGAAGTACCTGAATAGAATTCAGGAAAATGAAATATAATGAGAAGTTTTGAAACTGGGTCGGGGGGAGAAAGGTGCAATGCATGCTGTGTGGGTAGGAATGAAATGGGGGAGTGGGAACTGAACAGGATAAAAAGGGAAGGGGGAATGGTTAGTGGAGAAAATGAACTAAGTAAGAAAAGGAGATATTTGTAAGGCAATGGGAAGGAGGAGGTTTTAATGGAGAGGGTGGAAGAAGAAAGGTAGGCAAAGAAACTAAGTGTAATGAGAATACTGAATTAGAGACGTGTGGGGAGAATACCAAAAGGTGGGAGCAGGGAAAGGAGAAAATATCCTATTACCTGGGGAAAGCAAAGATTTATAGAGAGACAAAGCATTCCTTTTAAAGTCTGGGGGGAAAAGGAATTGCTGAGGTTAATTGGAGAGCTGTGGACATAAAAAGATGGACAGGAAAAAAAGAATAGAGCTAGAAAAAGAAAAAAGTGGGAAAATAAAAAGAAATGGAGGGGGTGGAGTGGGGAAGAAAAGCCAAGGGTGACAGTGTGGTGTTGTGCAGACACTGTGCCATTAGAAGCTCCTCAGATAGACATGTTCCTGTGAGCTCCTGTATAAGCTTATCATTGTATTCGTTGTGAACCTGTAAAAACTCCCATCTCCATGAAAGTAGGCAGAGGGGACACAAATACCTTTCCCAAAGGAAATGGAATCTCCACAGCTACAGGATATGCCTGTCTTGACAAGCTAAGAAAAATGTCCTCCACACTGCCTCTGTCTGCACATTTGCTACATAAATTTAGGGTCAGGGCACACTTAAATTCAACTTTCTAACGTGTTTCTGCTGTTCAGAGAATGCCCTTAGTGTAGCATGGGTAGTGGATAACATGCATGGTTTTGAGTAATTTGTACAAAGGCCTGACTTTGAAGACTTGCATTTGGTGGTAGCAGCTAATGCTCTCCTCAAAAAGCAGATGTGATCTGTATGTCTGGAGTGGCTGACAGGCTGAACCAGTGCATGACCCTATAATGCTCAAAACTTGCCCTGTGACTGATGCCCAAACTATCTTGGGAGGGAGCCCTTTGTCATTCTCTTTCTTGTCTTGGCTGCCCTGGGGCAGCCATGACAAACTGCGGCAAGCACAGCTATAGGGAAATGCCCGTTAGCTCAAGCTGCCCAGCCAATAATAGCAAAAACCAGGAGGGTGTATGGGATTCTCTTGCAGAGATTTGGTCTTGCAGCAACAGTGATGTGCCTAGAAATGGCACCACTTTATGCCAGACCTCAATGCATCTTGCACTCTGAATGAATTCATGAGTATAGCCTGCAACATATTATTTCTCCCCTGTTCTAGTCTGCCATCAAAACTGTGTATTAAGGAAAGCTGTGATACCTACCCTAGGCGTTCACTTGTGGCTAAACTGTCAGAGAGGGAAGTGCCAAATATACGCTCTGATTTGTAAGCACTGAGAAGGAGTTCTTCTAGAGGGGATTGTAGCCAGTCAACCCCTCTGCCTACCAGACCATCTATAAATTTTCCATTTATAGCCTTTATTGTCAAAGATTGAGTCAACAGAGCAAGTGGCGGATGGGGTGAGGCCTTGGGGCATCTTCAGCTAGAGCTGTTTGTATGGAGTTTAATACTGGTATGACTATGTTTCTAAGCAAGGCTTCTGTTTCCCAGCCCTATTTTCAGCCTACCTGATGTCTCATCTTGCTCCTTCTGACCTCTAGTCAGAAGATTTCCTTCTACAATTGTCACCGTCAGGAGGAGGTTTCAGTGCATCACTCCTCCAACTTTTACTAACCTTTTCTTTGGAAAATTACTTTTTTCCTTCATCTAGAAACATTCCATTCCAGTGCAGAGCACACAGAAGGAACTGGGATTCTGCGTTAGTTAGTAGTAACTTCTGGATTTTCAGACCTGTTTGAAGTTAAATTAGGTGTTATATTAGAACTACATCTGAAATGCAGAATTTCAGTGGTGGGCTGAACATGAGGGGAAATCAATCACACCTTTGCCTAAGCTAGAGAAAAATGCCTGCTTGTGTGAGGTGTGCAGGCTCATGTGCCTGTCAAAATCCCTATTTTTAAATTTTTTGAAAAGATGGTGAAAAAACCAATAAAGATTAAAACAAAGGAAAAAAGTGCAGGAATAAAGGCTTGGATGGGATTGTGCTGGCCTTTGGGTCCTGTGCTTGTGGTCACAGGTAACCGTATAACAATTTCACAGCCTGGATTTGAGGAGGAGGGGGAACACATTTTTTTGTATTGCAAATTGTAAGGAACACTTGCATCCCTGTAGCAAGATTAAGCTCTTTAGCACAACTTTTGAAAGACTCTTCTATGCCACAAGGAGCCATCTGACATGTCAGACATTGCTAGCCTCCTGGGTCCCTGCAAGAGTCGGAATCTGAGGGTGAAAATACCCAGATGATCTTGGGGAGATGCACAATACCGTCTGTTAGAAGGAAGGGTGGGAAAATCCCAATGGCTTCTGCTGGTGTGAGCTCGTGGGAAAGCCGTTCCTGATCTTGTGAAGGTGATTGCTTCAGTCGTGGTTGTATGGGAAAGACACTAGTCAAGAAGCTGAAGGTTTAACTGTGTGGTTAACAGGAACAGCGCTCTCCTCACAGCGTCTCAAATAGTGGTCTTTCATTGTAAGGAGGACAATCAGCATGGAAATTAAAAGAATTTAAAATGGTATTTCTACCCTATGACATCCATTAAATCTATTAAAGTAAGCCAAGAATTATAAAGGAGGTTAATTTGTTCTCTTACATAATCTCAAAATAAGAGCATAATCTATTGAGACTCCTAGCACCGATCCCTGCTAAACTGCCTCCCACTCTTTTGGTGGTGTTAACCACTTTGTGCAAGTGTAACAAAGACTGGGAAGGTTAGTTGTTCTCCACGTGATCCCTGGCTCCCTGCTACTGTAAAGTGAACCTATATCCTTTTGTCTCTAAATGGGTTTTACCTGTCCACAGCTGGTATTGGTCCAGCTGCATGCAAAACCTCTAGTGTTTTACTTGTGAGTGCTGCTGGTTTGTATTGAACCAGCACTCTTGTTTTGGGACATTCTCGTGTTTGTTTTGGACATTAAATATTTAGAGGTTCCATTTTGGTGTGTATTTTTTGGCTGGTGAGAGGAAAAACTGTTTGAATGCTTTTCTTCTGTGTGTCCCCAGTTGTGTGCTTGCCCCGCAGCACCGGCTGGGTAAGCAGTTTTATAGAAGGGAGGGTTTTTTCTTTGGCTCCTGATGCAGCTTTTCTTTGTAGCTTCAAGCTACAAGTTTCTCAAGATGAAACCTCTGCCTTATGCACATCTCTGGAGCTTTCTAAAGAAAAACTGCTCCTCCCACTCCTCAGGCTCATGTGGCTTTGTACCACTGTTCTCGTTGTGTGCCTAGTGCTTGTCACAGAGCTGCATGGAGATTTGGCTTCGGTTCTCTTTGTTTACCCCTTCCCTGTGGTCTAAGATGCTGCTCTTGTGTCATGACTGGGCACTGTGTGTGATGACAGCTCTGCCATGGTAAACTGTGAGAGACACATGGTTTCTCTAGTGGAAGTGCCAGATTTTCTCCATCTCAATGTTTGATTGAGAACTGGGACAAATAATTGATTATTTTCACGTAGCTGTACTCCTGCAGTCCAAAATGGCTTTCAGACTGAGATTACCACCAAGAAAGAAAATGAGAAAGACCTGAATGCATGTTCTGCATTCATTGCAGCTCTGAAAAGAGAGGTAGCTACTGCGAGGAAAACCAGCGCTGATCCTCAGCACGTGCTGGGGCAAATGCTTAGCTGCAGCTGCTTTCCTTAGGCAGGAGGAATTTTAAACTGCTGCTTGCCTTATTTGTACTGATGAAACTTATTTGGCTGTTGGTGAGTGAGACCTGGCAAATAGAAACCGGCTGCATTAGTGTTTGTAGTGAGAAGGCACTAGGAATTTCCAGAAATAAGCATTTTACATTAGGGACAAAAAAAAAGAAAAAAAATCAATCTGCAAAGTGCAACTGGACAGAATGACTAAGACAAAAATAGAAAAACATTTGCCCTAATCCAAGAACAAGTAATATTAGAGCTTACACCGTGTTGGGGTAGCTTTTTGTAAAAGGGAGGCAAAATGTGCAGAGTGGCACATACTTGTGTCTAACTTCCACAGGCAGAGGTAGAAATGCTCCAAGGAAGCTAACAGCACTTCTTCCCCGATTAAAGGCAGCAAATAGCATCTGGTTGTTGAGGGACAGGTTGCTCTGAAAGTCAGGTTGTTCTTTATACACTCTGAAGACTGAATGGGGAGGGCTGGGAGGTGAGCTGTGCAGTGGGGTGAGCCTGCCAGGTGAACCATGCAAAGGTAATCTCTGTACTGCAGGACTGAATGGGGAATGAACAGTGGGGAGGGTCACTACAAGAAGGCGTAGTCAGAAGGCAACTGCATAGTGGAGTAGCATGTCTCCTCCAGCCTTTGGTGATGGGTCAAGCAAGCCAAAGGGTTTTTCAGCTGGAAGCCTGCCTCTGGCATATGGGATCAAGGGCAGGTCAGGAGGTTGCCCCAAAAGTGTTCCGAACCAGCCAGTGATGAGGCCGGAGGTTTTGCTACTGACTCAGTGCCTGAGGCAGACTGTTCCTCCTGCCAGCTGTGCAGAGGCAGCTGTGATTCCCCTGCACTCCCCGACTGACAGTCTTTGCCCTCCAAGCTCCTGAGCATGAGCACTTATGCTTTGCAGAGATACCTTGGGGATTAGAGCAATTGAATTTTGCTTTATTCTCTGTCTAGCTCCCACACGCTGTGCTCAGCAAAGAGATCTTCTTGTAACCCTTTTCAGCCCTGCCGGTAAAGACCCCAGCACCAGCTAAATTTTTTGAGCCTCCTGTTTGCCACTAAAAAAAAGGAAAAAGTAAAGGCTTTTAAACTGTGCCTTGCAAACCATGGCAAAGGTTTCGTAAAGTGGATATTTTTAGCATGTCATAAAAGCCCCACTTTTATTTTTATCCCTTCAGCCTCTGCAAAATTAATTGAAGGCATTTTACCTTGCTCTCCTTTGCTTCCCTGACTTTCAGAAACTAGCTAACTTTAGGACCCAGGAGGGAAGGCATCATCAGATGTTGACAAATGCTGGCCATGTTATGTGTCTATTTATAGTAGGTGTGTGTCTAACCACCTTATCGTTCTTTTCTTAGCATCAGCTGGACTAGCTCAGCTATCAATTATCCGTGAAGCTAATGATAATACAAGGAAAGCTATGTAAAGCAGGTGCTCAGAGGAGAGAGAAAAAGGGGAGATAGGTGTCAGGACAGTGAGAGATGAAGGTTTTAGGAACTGAAAAAGATCCTTTTTCTCAGCCTGAAACCCCTTATTATCTGTAATAACTATTAACAACAAAGGTGCCTGCACAAAGTCATTGTACCTGCTTTCAACTAGTACGTCCTTCCCAAATGTTATTTCCCTCATTTATTTTCATTGTGTTGGCAATCAAAAGCAGTGGGTTTTCTTGGGTTTGGTTTTTTCCCTTTCCCCCTCCTTTGCTTTGAATAGACCTTAAGCTGGCTGTTCTCCTACCTGCTCTCTATCCCGGGTTCTGATACTTGGGTTGGTAATCGCAGGTTCTAGTTTTCCTGTGGAAAAACTGAGCCTCTGGTATTTCTCTCACTTGGAGAGCCTGTGTTTCCTCTTTTGCCTCCATTTCAGAGAGTATTTTGCCTGTAAAGACCCTGGCTCTGTAAGCAGAAGGAAGCAAGCAAAGGGGCATTGTTCCACCCATTGTCAATGTCAAAACTGATTGTCAGTTATTGATCAGCCTTTGAGTTCCGGCTATTTTGTTGGTTGTTTTTTGTGGAATATATTTTTCTTTTTTGGCTGGCTTGCCTTTGTTGCTTTCCTCTCTAAGCACAGAGGAGCAGGATAGTGTGAACTCTGCTCTTGACAGCAGCTCACGTTCTGACACCATCTGCCACCTAATCCACTTCCAAGGAAGGGTCTGACGTCTGTGTGCATGTGTGTGCACATATACCCTCCCCATGTAGCCATACATCATCTCAGCAGACTCACCCTGACCAGCTCACAAGTGCCATTTCTCTTACAAGGACTGGCCTTTGATATTTTTTCTTTCCTTCCTCCTGCTTTAGATTTCCCTGGTCCAGTTTGACATACTGTAGTGGGAGGCAAGGGAAGGGGCTTATGAGTTGAAACTGGAGAAGATTTCCTCAAAAATTAAACACCTCTCTTTTCCTGCCTAGCCTGGCTCTCTGAGGTGCTGGACTTCCAGCTTTATTTTATATATATATAAATTTTTTTTTTTTCTTGCTTTTCGTACAAGTTATGAGTGTGGGATGCATGGATTTCTTTTGCAAAAGCAGCAGGAACCAGAACAGGTGTAAATTGTCCGTGCCAGGCTCCTTGGATAGCTGGTAAGTGGGCTTTTGCAGGAGCTGTTGAATTTAAGCTTTTCAGTAACATAATGCTGGTCTCGTTTGACTGCCAGCTTCAAGCACTTAATGTGTTTCAAGCTTTATAGATCTGCTTCCTCTAAAAATACATGAAGAATGACAGTTATCATCACAAATGATGCTGTGTTGTATCTGCTGATGTTTTTAGATGCTCTGTATTCAACACAGTTCACTGATTGTACTGGATCATGTTCGCTCATGGCATTCGGTTCCGTGCACATGCAGTGCTGTGGAAAATGGCTGGAAAATTGAGAGGGTAATTGAAGAGGAGAAGGAAGGAGGAATGGGATGGAATGGGAGGAATGGGAAGAAGGAGGGATGGTATGCATTCAGAAATGCCAGTTGTTTTGGTTGTAGTCATCAGTTACATCATTTTCCTGGGTTCTGATAATGAATGTTTGAATAAGCTTCTGGAAATCAGTAGCTCTCTACTGTTGGGTGGCTCTCACACCTGAGTGTTGTGATTTCTTCCTCTTGGGTGCCCATGCATAACCCTTTCCTCCCCCTTTGAAAGGGTCTCCATTGCAGAAAATTGTTTTGTTTTAACCTGGCTGAGGAGGAAGAAATAGTACTCTCTTCAAAAGTTAACAGAGTCTTTGGAAAGACATCCCTTCCTCTGCGAAACAAGGGGCCAGGGGTTCAGCTCACCTGCAAAGCCAACAGAGTTCAGCCATGCAATGCAGAAGGTTTGGTTCAGGGCTTCCTGATGCATCTGGAAAGACTGCTGTTGTCTGCAGGGGGCTTTAGATTAGGCTTAGTTACAGCTCTCATTGGTTCCTGTGAGGTTCTTCTTGGCTTTGTGTTTGGATTTTTTCCCTCTCCATCTGCCTTTGTAGACTTTCTCCCTCATTTTCCAGGTACACACTAATGGCAGGAAGTTATTTTTCTGCATGATCTTCACAACAATTTCTGCATCATAGTGAGCATGGACCAGAGGGATCCTGCTGTTCAGTTGCACTTCATCAATCACTCTTTAAACAAAACAAAAAAAGTTTCATACTGAATAATGCTCATTAATTAGGAAAAAAAAAAAGGAACTTGATCATATTAATTGGAGATAGATTTCTAGACTTAAACTTTTAATCAGCAAGCTCTACTTAAGTGTGTCTTATTCTTGTAACAGAAAAATTATTTTCTGACTCTTCTAGGTTACTTGTGGAGGTATTCAAAGAGAGGTTTATATTCATAGCATATTGACATGTATTGATGAAACCTGAAAACTTCTTCCCCTTTTCCACTGCAGAAAATTGCTTTCATTTGTCACTTCTAAAGGAGGCAGGGGAAATAATTCTCCACCCTCAGCTAGCAATTTAAAGCTGATCTGTTGAAGACTGAATATTTCAGACAATTGATTAAAGAACTTTTCTTCCAACCCTGGTTTCAGCTCTTGTGTAGGATTGCATCCTGTTTGCAACAAGACACAGTTCAACTGCTACTTTGTTCTGGAGAGCCAGTTTTCAGAAGTAATCTGAAGCTTGTTGCTGTGATACTGTACTTTCATTTAAAGGATGTCATTCTTCACATCTTGCGCTTGTCCATGTAGGGAAAATAGCAGTGTGCACATGGAGGAACTGGACTTGTGAAGTTACATTTTTTGTTTGAGCTCCCAGTCACTTTTCAGTGAAATATGTATCTACAAGGCAATCGAAAAAGAAGTAATAAGCGTTATGTGTGTGAGAATTATGCCTCATTTTGAATTCATAGTATTTAGAAAGTTGTCCCTTTACCTAGCATGTTTGTTTTCCAATAAAAAAATTCTTCTAATGACTACTAATGAATACTGATGTGTTGACCATCTAAGTTAAAAACAAAACTTTCACTGCTGAAACATCTCTAGGGAATTAGAACACTCCCTTCAGTACTAGAAAGTTTGTGATTTGTTGTTTTTCCAGTCTAATCTCTCTGCCTCTGTGTATCCACTGGTCTGTCTCAGCATGGGGACTCTCTCTCGTAAGCATAGACCTTTGCCAACATTCCCTTGAGATGTTGACAGACTTACGCAGGGAGGGATGAGGAATTCCCTTGAGCATAGATATTCCCTTTGTGCCTCTAGTCAAGCAGCAAAGAGCCCAGGAGGAAAGCTGGTTCTCATGGGAGATGTAGACTGATCTTGCAGGCAAAAAGCTTGGAAAATTACAAATAAACTCCTGGAAAAGCATGAATGCTTGAACCAAATTCAGACATTTTGAGATTCAATTTCCAGAAAGATTTAATGGATGTAAGCAGTGCAATATTGTCTGAATGCATGCTTTTGGAAGTCTCTTTAGTCATGTTGTTCTAATCAGGCTTATCCAGCACTATTGATAAGCTGAAACCCTAAGAAGAAAACAAAAGCTCAAGCAAACAAAAAGAGAACTGAGAATCCCTTTCTCTTTGTAATAATGTTGGGAGCAACTGTAAATATAGGAGAAAAGGGGCAACATGGGATGCTGAGCATGTTCCAAGGTCTGACAGTTCGGAATAATTCTGGTTTTGTTACCAGTTTCACCTGTTTGAATGACTTTAGTTGTGGTATTCTCTGTGGAGAAAAATGCTCTGCTCTGCTGTGTTATTAGTGAAAAATTATGTAATTTCTGAACGTGCATAAAATTTAAAATTGGATATGTTACTGCTTTCTAAAAAATATTGCCCACATTGAGACTGCAAAGCTAATTTGCTAAGGTTGAGTGCACAGTCATTTTTGAAAATGTCCCTTTCAAGCCAGTGTATTTGCTGTATATTTCTTACTTCAAATTACCTCTTAAAATGCAAGTGATATGAAGTGGTATTTTCACTCCCCCTGTTTTAGAAATGGTGGATACAACATTATCATATGTCATATGTCATATAACATATGTCAGTTTCCTTATCTGTAAAATGAAATGTTAATGATGGCAAACATTTCATAAATTGCTTTTAGGCTGAATATCTTTAAAAGCTTTAGTCTCCTCTGATTAAAGGGGAAATTGCAGGTCTTATTAACTGCAATTAGAAGGCATTTTTTCCGCTTGGTCCATAGCTGAAAATCTAGTTTGCCATAGCTCCATAAAGATGATGGTAGTAATTGCTTTACACTGGAAACTCTTGAACTCTTCTGTCAGTTCTTGATTGTTCAAAACCTAGATTCATGCTGGTTTTGTTGTGTGGTTATTTATCTTTTTTTCCTTTTGTATTTTTGTTTTGTTTTGTTTTGATTTTTAATGAGGGAAAGAAATGAGGAAACTAAATTTGATGGGAACCTTTAATTTAAGAGAATAGCGTAACTCTATTTTCATATTTCAAGATTTTCAGCCAGCAGCAGTTTGTAGTCAGATTCAGGTTGGCATACTCTGATCTGTGTGCTTTTGTGGTAATCTGGATGCAAACTTCAGTTTTCTAATACAATAAATTTAAAATCAAGTTAACCTCATATGGAAATATTTGTGCCAAGCAAATTTGAGAGTCTTACATCAGGAACAAAACATTACTCTGTATTATTTACTCTTAATACTCTGGGGGTTTGATCTGCACATGCCTGTTTTATATAAAGCAACTTGAGAACCTGAGAGGTGGCTGATCACCTAGACCGGATGATACTTGTTTCGGGTTACTGCAGGGAATCAAGTGTGAAATAGCAGAGGTACTGATGAGGACATGTGATATATCCTGAAAAATCAGCAGCTGTTAGTGACAATATACAAAGCACCAATGTGGGATCTACCTCCAAACTGGAACAGCAGCAAGGTCCTGGTAATCAGGAGATGGGCAAGCTGCTTTGTTGCTACATGAGGACTGAATGACCGTAGGGTGATAGCTGGCAGGATGTAAGTCTAGGGTCAAATGACCACTTTGTTTGAAATGAGGAATCTTACACCTGTTAGACTTTGTAAGAATGAGTTTGAACAGATGTGGGATAATACATGAACACACAATAATGACTGTGTGATGCAGCAGACTTGAGTGAAGACCTTTTCTTTGAGTAAGTTATATCTCAAGACTTGGAGTACACATCATGCAATGGTGACAATAAGAATTAGAAAGTGAATGTAACTTCTGCCAGCTCTTATCTCTGTCCTGCCAATGGAACGCTCATTTTAGGTAGTTCGTTCTTAAGTTTACATCTGTTTTGATCTGAAGCAGTCTATACATTTTATATGTCACCCTGGAGGTGGATGAACACAGCTCATCAGGGTATCCTTATTCTTTGATTTCTGGGAGATCTGTATGCAGTGGGCTGCTTCATCAAATATTCCTGACACTCAAATAGTCTCTAAAAACACCAATGCAAACAAATCCTCTAAGATGAGCACAGTCAGGACATGTTTTCTTAAAACTCCAGATGGGTATTTGCTTCCAAGCCGAATGCTGCAAGCACACAAAAGCACATACATATAGAGTGCTGTAGCTTCGTTTAAAGGAGTCTGGGGACCTCTGCATCTAACTCTTAGATGCCACCTCAACCCAGTTTTCTTAGCACTGATCTTAAATGGCAATCCAACTGGCGTTTGAACAAGGAGAGATGAAGAACTCCGGACTTTAGATCCTGAGCATCCATTTCCTTTTATTTATTTTTTTTTTTTTTGAGGGGAGGGTAGGAGGCTGTGATCCCTTTACATTATGATATCAACACACTGAGGTAAAGCTGAATGTAGGAATTTCTATCCATTTGTCATCCTGTGTGTTCTTTGGAAAAGCAGCGCATTTCATAGACCTGTCAGCAGGGCGGTTTTTATTTGCAGTAAATTCATATTTGAAAAAAGGGAGAGGAGAAATGGTAGAGGCTGTAAAGGATGACAAAAGTCTCCAAGTAGATTTCGGCGCACCAGGGACTATGTGTCATGGTGACGTTCTCTAAATGTCAAGCAATGCATGCTGGCAAAAATGGTCTAAATTCACATATAGTGATGTGCTCTGGAGCTGTGGAGTTCTCTAAGGAATAAAAGTCACTGTTGATATTTCAGTGAGAATATTCAAACAGTGTTACTATAGTTGTGGAAAAAAAAGTAAAAAAGACAGGAGAAGGGATTTCTGGGGAACACAAAGGAAGTAAAGCAGAAATTTGCATGGCTATCTGGGTTCACCCAGGTCTTGTGCAATTTCTGAGGGATCAGCCTCTCCTGTAATAATCTTATTCTATTTTAAAATAGTCAATGAAAGAGCACTTTCACTGTAATTAATCAAATTCAGCACTGAGGTAGGAAACCTTTGCTTAACTCCTACTCTTGCCTTGTGTGCACCGATCTTCAATAAAACTCACCAGGTGTTTCCATATTTACTGAAATTCTCTTAACTCAAGGTTTCCCTCAGCTTCAGGGTAGAAAATGTTGGTCTAATCATTCTGAATTGTGAATGAATCACTGGAGCGCTTTGACTGGAGAGGAACTCCTAGGAGGAGCGCAGTGCTCTACTGCCAGAGGTATTTATTTGTTATGTTGATTTAAAGAAAGCATCTGAAATGGTTTATTTTGTTACTTCTCTGCTCTCTTTTCTGGTGAATACGTATGTAATTGTGAAAAACTGAGAGCAGCTCATGTGGCCTTGTGTTTGAGGGGGAAACTGCCATTTTAAATGAGGTTTGAAAAGATTCTTTTAAAATTGGAGATGGTGCCCTTAGCAAAAGTAATGCTTTTGTAGGTAAGGGTAGGTAGGGGGACATGGAAAGAATATAGAGGTTGCTATGTTTAACACTTTAGAATTCTAGGTTGGGTTTTATGCCCCTTCACAGCAGAGAAATAGCCAGCTATCTGGATATTTTTGAAACACTGTGATACAGGGGCAGAGCAGACGATGAATGGCTCAGTTTCTCCCTGTGAGTGTAAGGTCTGAGATTTTGCTTACAACAGGAATGTGTCTCCAATTGCTGTATTCAGCAGGTGGTGTCAAAATGAGTGTGGCTAGTACAAATTAGTACTAAAAGCACTCAGCAGATGGCAAAAATTTCTGCCCAAAAGGAAAAGTGTCATACGGGTGCAGCATTCCCTTCACCTGAGATGAGGCTGAAAACTAACTCCCATGGGCCAGGTGAGCTGGGGTAAATTAAGGCAAGAAGGAGAGCAATGTGAGAAACTATGGAAGCTCCTGTTATTCAAACAGTGAGTCTGATGTCTCAGGTGCCTTTCCTTATCACTCCTGATGATGACAGTGGATCTCATCTGCTTCAAAGCAAAGTAGACAAGGACCTTCTTGCATAGCTACTTTACCTAATATGCGCTCTGCAGGATGTTTTAGGTGAGAAAATCAGCACGTAAAATTGTTAGCATAGTGGTATTATTTAAGAGTTGGGGGTTTTATCTCTTTGAGTCTTCATACAGATCACCCTGTGCCAGCAGACCTTGTGTTGGGATGTGACTTCCATGAAAGATGTGCCTAAAATTAGTCATAGAACAAAACTGATTCTTTGCTATTTAGTGCTTAGAAGTTCACTGACATTAGGGGTCAGTTCATATTTTGGTGAACTTGTAAATAAATGGTTATTTCCTGTACACTGAAGACAGAGTATTATTTGAACAAAGTAGGACCTTGAGCAGTTAAGGATTACATTCTATGGGAAAATACAAACCTGCTGTCATTATAGAGCCAATAAATCCTTGAATTGATCTATACTGATGTTTTTCCAGGTTGCATCATTTTCTGCCATTCCCAATGTGTGAAGGAAATGGTTTTCTGAAAATGTTTCTGCTGATATCAGTGTTGGTGTTTCTAAACATAGAACAAATCCATATGTTCTGGGATTTAGTTATAGCCCAGCGCTTCTTGGTCCTGGTCAGCATGAGTCTCAGTTCTTTTATAAATTATTGTGCATGCTTTTGGACCTCTTTCTCAGTTTTACTTCAGCTCTGCAAAAGGGCAGGCTTCAAACATAGTTAACCATGGTACTTCCTGTTCCACAAGGTGTACCCAGGTTATAGCTGTTTTATTTAGCACAGTGTGGGGTTTTCATTGTTGCAGTCATGTCCTATTTACAGTTGCCAGAAAAAGTTTCATGTCTCTGCTGCTTGCATTAGAAGAAATGTGCTGGCAACAATTTTTGCCTTTCATCTTTAAGAGAAGGACTTCTTCCTTTTTTTTTTTTTTATAGCTATTTTGCATTACTGTTTAAGTATATTTCAATGGAAAACAAATCTCAGTCTTTATTATCTTTTCTGTGATCAAAATCATTGAGACAGAAGATCTGTAGTTGTATTCTTCCTCTCAGATTTGGGACACTGATGGTTTTAAGGAGAGAAGGTAAGAAAGGCCTCAGAAGCGCACTTTAATTTAGAGATGCATGTGAATTTGAATAGATTTACAATGCTTCTCTTAAAACAATGCAGAACTGAAGTCTACGGGGCTTGAAATTGGAAGAAGTCTGAGACAACAAATGGAGCTATTGGGCTGTATAAGAAATGACTGTCTGCACAGCCCAGTGAACTGAGGGGGATTGCAGGAATAAAAAAATATATGCAGCTGATTTCCCAGGCTCTTTTCTTCATTGTGAGTGTTTCTCATTAAGCCTTGCTAGTGGACTACAATAATTTAAGTCTCTTTGTTGGATCCTCCAGTTTCATAGTGTAGAGGCTGGGAGCACCTTCGCTTCTCATTTGTGCAGCCATTCCCAGTTTTCTGTGGACACCTGGGACATGCTGGCCTCACTGCTGAAGTGGTGCAGAGCAGTTGCCGTCAGACTTAAGTGGTAGCTGAAAGGCAGCATAAATGTTTCTCCAGTCTGGTGGAAGCACCTATTGAGGCAAACTTTGATTGCATTTAAACCGCAAATATTTAAATCTATTTAATCTAAATACACTCAGAGAAAACCTTGAGTAATGCCTGCTACCTCTGTGTTTTATACAGTATTTGAGCTGTATCTGTAAGAAAGGCAGATATTTATTTTGCATGTTGCTGAGGCATGTCATCGCCTTGCACCTCAACCTCCAGAAATGTTCCAGGAATTATCAAAACTACTGCTCTTTTACAACTACCTTCTTTGGATCACCAATAAATAACCTGTGAGCAAGAGCTGTGGAATGTTACAGCTTTAGGGGTGAGTGTCTAGTGCTTTATTTCCCATACATCTGAGCTTTGAGGTAACTGAATTCCTTAGGGATTTGGATTTACTATTGATATGCAGACAAATCCCTACGCCTGACTGTAAATCTGCTCAGGGCTGGAGATGGACTGAAGTGGCAGTATTTAATCACACTACTTCTGGTTCCCCTGCCAAAGCTGTTTATTTTATGATCTGATTGACATAATGTATCTGCATTTGCTGCCTTTTCTGTTTTCTTTCTGAACAACATTCTTAGCCTAGAAGAAACTAAATTGCATTGGTTTGTGGGTGAAGATTCTTGGACTAAGAACTGATTAAAGATTAAACCTAGAGGCAAGCGATCAGTTTTTGATTTAGAAGGATGCTATCAGGAATTCACTTGGAGCTAAAGTGGTTGTTCCGAAACGTGCTTTTGGAAATTGTTTGGAAATAGGAAATAAACTATGGGGTGCTGAATCTTGTCTCTAGGCTATTTAAAATGAAAATTAATCATAGACTTGCAAAAGGATCACTTGTAGTGAATGAATTGGACTATAAAATGTGGGTTGCAATTCTGTATCGATAGGGTTGCTTTTCTCCATCTGCAACTTTGCAGTTGACTCAGGCAAGGATGGACTGTGCATTAGTTATTACCCATTTGGAGAGAGATTTAGGAGTCACTGTAGATAATTCTATGAATATTTCCACCTATTGCTCAGAGAAGCAAATAGAAGTCAGAGAAGGCAAATGGAGCAATAGTAATGGAATCTACAGGGCTTGAAATTGCAAGAAGTCTGAGACAATAAATGGAGATATTGGGCTCTATAGAAAATGATTGTGATCAGTGAAATGATTGATCAGTGAAATGGAACAGTTATGGATGAGAAGACTTGATAGAAAAAGTTGTACTAGCTTGAATGGCATGAGGAGCAAGTAGAAGGCAAGTAGGGAGGGCTAATTTAGTCTTTCATATAATGTAAGAGCTAGAGAGCATCAAATAAACTTGTCAAACAGGTTTAAAAGAATTGGAATTATTTTTGTTCACAGTTCAATATTGTGTGGTGGATCTCATTGCCACACAATGTCATGGAGGCAAACATACCTGTATATAAAGACCAGGTGCATTAACATTGTAAAAATCCATTGACAAGCATAAAGTGAAAGGATTTAACACAGTCCATCTCAAGGAGACTAAAGCTTTGCTTTGCTGAAGGCAAGATGTAGAAGACAGTATACCTTTGTACTTGTCATGTTCTTGTGCTCTCTCTATACCATCCATTACCAATTGACTATGGGAAAAAGCTGCTGGCTTAGGCAAACATTTGGTCTGTCTCAGTTTTAGGATCTGTCTACAGGAGACAGAGGTGAGATTATTCTGCCCTTTGCCCTGAGCTAGTGTAGGCTGTGAGCTTGAGCCTGAAAACCAGCTGACCATATTGACATGATTGAGACTGATCCAAACTCCCCTGCTAGCAAGATTGCTGGATCCTGCTAGCTCAGAGTGGCTCAGCATGCTGAGTGAGCTGACATCTATCCACACAAGGTTGTACAGACATGGAGGCACTTACTGTTGCAGAGGCAACAGGACTGTGTGTGAATTTTGAGCTGAGATGGAAAGCACCCTTGCCACACAATCCTAGCATCTCCCTATGAGCCAGCTTAGTTGATATGTTACTCTACTCTCCCTAAAATGTTTTGTAGGGAGCCAATATTTTTTAATGTGGAGCCAGTTAGCTAAAAATGTGTATGCCTTACAAAACTCTGCATCAAAACACATTAATCTGCTTTTGCCTCAAGCTTTTGTTCCAGAACATGTTTGTTTTTATGGATGATTCCTATGTTTCATTGTTTCAATTTGTGCTGAAAGCTGAAATTTTAGCTGTGCTTGTGTGTGGTTTAATGGTCTAAAACAGGTTAGGAACTGCAGAGAAAGTTCACTAAGCTTGAAATAATCCTTTTACCCACATGCTTCTAGTTGTGCTGTTGAAGACATGTAGCCTGTTCTCAGAAAAAAATTCAAACTTCATAACTTAGATCAGTCTAAAAGAAGGACATGGATACATCTCTCAGATCTCTATTGTGTTTGCAAAGCAAAAGAACAGAAATAGAAGCTGTTTTGTTGTGTTTTTTCTTTTTCCTTCATTTTCCTGATGCTCTAGTATTCACTGCAAAACTACAGCACGATACAGGCTATTGCACGATGTTGCTCTGTTGTGCAGTTTCAGTTTATACCAGCTAAAAAAGCTGATCTACGGGGAGTTCAGCCGCTGCTTTTTGGTCAAAGTTGTAGTGAAGTTTTTTTTGCAAGGCAGTATCATTGACTTCAGTGAGCTCAGTTTGTATCCACTTGTCCTTCAGCATGTGGCATCCTAGAGATCCATGCCAAAAAGTGATTCTCTACAGAAGCTGGCACAGAGTTTCCAAGAAAAACAATGAAAAGTTCTTTCCAGTTCCTGTATATGTGTACACAGTGCCCTCCACCAGTCCTCTGAGGTTTGGCTGTTACATTAAGGAAGAGTAATGTGGTTTAAAGAAAAAAAATGTCGGCTTGTTGTAAACCTCATATCTTTGCTGCAGTTTCCAGTTCAGAAATCTTCTGGGTTTTTTTGTTCCTTAAAAAACAAACAATCAAAACACTTTTTATTTTGAGTGTCTTCCCTGACTGGCCGTAGCTGGAGTTGAAGGAGAAGTCAAGGTGGTCCCCTCAGTCGTATGACAAGATGTATACAGCTCCCATGAGAAGACGAAAGTTTTGAGGATCACATGATTTTTCAGGTACCTTAATCTATTTAACTGTGATCTCAATGATCTCACTATCTTGCAGACTTGAAAGAAAACATGTTTTGCTTTGCCTATGCAAAGCAGTTTGTGGGGAGGGAGAAACTCTTAAATATACCCTCCCCAAACCGATCCCAAAATTAAATAAAATTAAAAAAAAATTAAAAAAGGAATAAAAAAAGGAAAACCTTAAACAAAATCAACCAACCAAAAAAACCCCAAAGCAACCCCAATACCAAAACTCAAAACGTAGGGAAAATGGGCCTTAGAAGAAGAAATGTGGGGGATAGAAAAAAAGAATAATCTTAAAAACTAGAATTAATTCTTAGCTGTGTATAAAGTATCAAAATTAAGGTGCATGGGGTCAGATTTTATTGCCTCTGATTCATTTCAAGGAGGTTCTCTGTGCCCTCGTGCAGTTGTTTTGAGGTTATCTTTGCACATGGAAAACAACCTTTCCTGGTACTGGCGTGCTGGAGGAAGACTGCTGTCCCAACTCCGCATGGAATCCAGGGCTGACCTGGAACAAATGGTTTCTCATCCTCTGTAGAGACCAGATTGCTGGACTTGGAACATTCCCCCTTAGCTTGATGACTCCTGCTCAGTACAGGCCTTCAGAGGAGTGGGTAATGCATGGCATGAAAATAGGAGTATTGGGTGAGTGGAGGCTGGTGCTACACAAGCTGTTTCTGTCCTGTTCTGAGAGCAGCTGAAGAATGGTGTGGGTGGCACCCACTTAGTATAACAGGTCTTGACACATTCATGGATGCAACTACCAGTCAAAGGAGCAACCAGTGTCCTTTGCCTGCTCTCATGTTTCTCGTACATCTGTTTGGCACCTCTCACCTCTCTGTTCTAGCAGTAACGGCTTGGAGAATGTTTGGTTTATTGCTTTAGCTGGCTGGAGAGATGTTTTCCTCCCAGCGACCTCAGCCTAGAGAAGGAAAAGCTGTAGGTCTTGTTAAATATCACTCTCACTCTCATTGAAGATATACATACATAAAGTTTTAAGGGAGCTTAATTCGTTTCTTCACAGTGGGGGTGCAAGCTGAGTGGGATTTGCTAGTCATTACTAATAAGGATATTCTGGTTTGCCTGAAATGAACAACCTGGATAATTCACATGAAAGGTTTATTGCATGGAGTTCCCTCTCTTCTGTTTAAAGTCTGTAAGTTCACACAAGGACCTGCCCTTCCCCTGCTCATATTCAGAACCCTTCCCAGGTGTACCCAGTGCATAAAGCAACCTCCCAGCATGTTATGTATCACAAGGTAATGCGTCAAACTGAGAGAAAATAGACACTTTGACAGAAAGTTCTGCTCTTAAAAAAAGCAACATACCTACTTGCTTCCGATCCTTGTGGGTAGGTACTTAAAAAAACCCATTTTCCCACAAAACCAATTTATTGCTAACTCTGTACTACCAAAAGTGGGATATGTAATAATTGTTTTGAATTTGGAAGGTCTGGGAGAGATGAAAGATGGTACAAGCAGTGGAGTTTGTTAGTGATTGCTACAAGTGATAGGCATGCATTTGGGTAGCTATTGCCTTGGTTGATTTATTGCTGTTAAAGTGCTCAGTTCTGTTTTCTCCAGCAGTGGTTATACTTCAGCTCCCTCATTCCCCTGCTTTGGCTCTTGGCCCACATGATAAGTAGGTAAAGGGAACAAAAGCTGTGCTTACCTACCTTTCCGTAAGTAATGCAGGAGAAGATGATTTGAAAGGGAAGAAGATAATGATTGAAACTGGCACAGGAAGTAAACTAAAAGGATACAGAGTCTAATCTCTGTGGTGAACAACGAGTAAAGTAATGAAAATAAGAGGAATAACCAAGTCACTTGTGTTTTCTTGAGGGAGCACTGGCAGAGGCCTGTAAGGAAACTAAATCATGCTTTATAAAGCACTTTTGACATGGAAAAGCACATCATGTTCTAGAAAGACTCTATAGGCAATAATGGATTTCATTTCAATATAAAGCAATTTGACAGGTCTGATATTCCATATGTGTGTTTGTTAAAGATGAGGAACCTTCTTTTTTTGGGGGGGACACATTTCATTCCTCTAATGTGATATCTGTGTTTGTTACTCTTTTGTCTGCAGAAAATTCATTAGAGCTCAAAGTGCCTAAGTGAAAAATCAAGGCTCTTTATTTCAGGTCACTTCAGTGGGAATATCCTTCCCTTCTCCTACCAAACCTGTATGGAATGAACTTTGTCTGAAACATCCCAAAAGGATCAGCTAGGACTTCAACAGATCTTACATGTCAAAGTAGTTCTTGCATTTTCTCTCTCATTCACATTACCATTGCAAATATTTATGTTCTTTGCTCTTCTTTTCTAAATGCAGTAGGAGATGCTTTATTTTATGGAGTTTGGAGGGGTTTTAATTTTTTTTTCTGGAAGTTCCAAAGGAAAGAGGAAGTAGAGATGATTAAGGAAACAAATTGTTTGGCAAAGTAAGGTCATGCTGAAAGAGGAGGTTGTAACACTTTAAATTCTGAGATAAATTTAAACTCTAAGTATTAATCTGGACACTAATATTTCTACTGACACTGCTTTTTTTAGTATACCTTTAGGTGATTAGGGTGATTCTTAAAGGAAGTATTTAAATCCACAGCCAGGGCTTCACACAGAAAGTGCACTCTCCTGTGACTTTTAGAAGAATGGAGCTTTCCTGTGTGGACACAGACAGGTAGCAGCTAAAAACCCAAAACCCTCGCTGTTTAGGAGGCCTCACTTTCTTGTTAAAACCTGGTCTCCCCATGTGCTGTCTTGGCATGGGTGAGGAGCTGCATCTCCCCATCACATTTTGCAGCGGTTTGTGGGGGTGCTGACAGCTGTCAGGAACTGTCCTGGATTGTCCACAGAGAGGGATCTTCAGGACATGGATAGATAGCGGCTGTGAGGTCAGACTGGTGTCTGGCCACTGCCAGACTCCAGCCTGTCACATAGCCTGTCCTTCCCTCCCACCCTCTGTGTCCCCATTGACTTCCTTGGTCTTGACTTGTGCTCTCTTTGACACTTGTCTCTCGCCTCTGCCCTCAATCTGAAGGTCTAACTCTAGGCTTGACTGCCAAATCGTGGTGATTGCACTCAATTCCTAAGGCTATTTTTAGGTTTTCAAGTAATTTGTCATTTTTGAAAAATGTACTGTACCCGTCTTTCAAAATAGTGCTTTTTATTTTGAAGCAAACCATATTGTTAACCAGGGCTCTACTGCAGTAGAACGACAGTTCCCTCAGTGAAACCACCTGATAGCAGATTAAGTACTGCTGGAAGGTATTTTGTAACATTGACTGCCAGATCACTTCTATATTGAGTTCAACTGTTAGCATGAATTGCTAGTGGTAGACAGTGGTTGTATAAATAAATATAACTGAGGGCACTAGCCCAAAAATACTTAATGGCAGCAGGTTGAATTAATGCTGAAGGAAAGGAAATCTCAGCAACGAAGACATGCATTGGCTGGTAGATGGAACTGGGATGGAAACTTTCTAGTTGTGCTGGGATTTTTGTATCGGTAACAGAGCTGTCACAAAGAATCATATCCATTATTGCTACTGTCATGTGTTTCCTTTAAAGTAGTCTACATGGATCAGCAACAGGAATGTTTCTGGGGAGATTCAGCCAAAATGCTGCATTAGAATTGATGCCCCAGTGTGAATTGATAGTTCCTGCAGCAAAGGAAAAAATCCATTTTTCATGGGATAATCTCAGACAAAATTGACTTGCAGCACAAAGACACTCCTGTCATTCCTTAGTCTGTTGCTCATTGTACTTGTTGTTATAGTATGGAGGGTTGATTAGCTTTGTCAACAAACCTGCAAACTCTTGGCTTCATATACTGCCTACTAGGGGATAGGGAATAACTAGTTGGGAATATTCTGAGTAAAATGTGTAATTAATTGATTGAGAACAGAATGTGATCTATTAAAATGGAGTCTTGGCAAGGTTATTGCACATATTACTGTGTGTATGTGTTAAGGTAATATGATAATTGTCCTAAAGTGTGTGTTGGGAGGAGGAAGTGGATCCTAAAGCCCTAGACATGCATTTGTTTTGGTGATCTGGTTTGACCTTCTGCTGAATTTCACAAGATGGTTTTGGCCGCATTATGGGTCGATATAAGACAGGTTTTAAAGCATAGGAAGAAGGGAAGACAGGCACTCATATTATGTAGATACTAAACCACATCCATCTATGGCTATGTAAAGAGATCATGTTAGCAAGACATTTTGTGTTGTATGTTGTTTCCCTTCCCCTCTCTCGGTACTTTTTGCTCTGCTTTGCTCCTAGGACTGACTGATCTTAATTGATGCTCTGTTTTCATGTGATCCACAGCTTGGTTTCCCCAAAGGAGGACTTATAGCTAATCCTAGTTTTATCAGCAAGATAATGGTGGCTGAGTGATGTGCTGTATCCCAAGACCTGGTTGGAGGATGTGGTGTCATTGAGACATGCTACCCAAGAAAAACTGGTTAGGGAGATGAGAAGCTGGGAGTGGGAGCAGAAATGCAGCTATTCCTAGGATGTGCTGGTGTTCCATTTCTTGATATATCTGTTTTCTGTTCCCCCTGCTCCTCCACATGCATTCAGGGCACACGCAGAGGAGGTGAAAATTACAAAACCTGCTATATCATAAATTAATTTTTCACTTCCTATTAAATAACACTTCATATCAAACAACTGGACTAATTACAAGCTTTTCTATAGGTAATCCAAATGTAAAATGTGACCTTTCTCCTTTCTTTCTTCTGGAAGTGAGTATAGTACAGTCAGCCCTGGAATCCTCGAGTCATTATGTTGGCTTTGGGGTGGAATAATTTAAACCAAAAGCATATCTCTGCAAGAAGAGGAAACAATGCATATCATAAGCCTCTGAACTGCTCACGTAGTGCTTCGAGTCTCATAAAACAGACTATAGGAATCTCATTATTTGTTATCACGTTTTATTGGCAGGCAGGAGTTATGGGAGGAAGATGGAGAACTGGCTTGAACTGGAGCATGGCCTGTGAGCTGGGTTAAGTGACTGCAGCCAATTTAAATACCTTAAAATGAGACACTGTTGAGATTTTTCATTTTTTCTTCCTCTACCGCCCCAGTGATGCTGCAACAACACTTTGACAGCTTGATGTTGGAACCTATTCCCTTAGCGACTGACTTCTTTGGGTTCCCTTCCTCTGAGTTACAGCAAGTTGTGAGTGCTAGTGCTTGTGCACTAGCTACAATCTTCTTTTAAAAGCTATTTTTGCTATATTACTGTTCACACTTTATTTATTACCTTTCTAGTCAATCCTTTGCTTGTAGAAATTGGCCTGTTCTTATAGTTCCTTTTCAGGGTATTTCTATAGAGTGAGAATAAATCTGGTTTGGGCTTGGGCACTCTCTCCAGGAGCAGTACTCCAGATGACCACTATCCTTGCTGTGATCCAAGTGCATCAGCTGATGGCTGCACCTGTAAGGAAGTGGTTCAGCAGGGTGCAACCATTCCATTTGGGGAGCACAATGCTGAATTACAGCCCTGAGAGTTTGTTTACATACTGGACACACATTTGTGCCCTATGAAAAAGAGTGCTATGAGGCCTGCAAAATCAAACATGCAAAAGTTAGGCAATGCCAGGAGGTTAATTTTCCCACCCGCTTGTGCATGTGCATTATGATTCAGTCTTTAATTACACAGTTGCACACTGTTTTTCCACAGAATTTCTGCTTCCCCCTGTGCACAGGTTGTCCGCGGCTGTTTGCGTGAGAAGCGATTTGATATTTTGTTTTCTCCTTACTGTTTGTCACGAGATTATTTAGGCCGTGCAATGAAGTAGGAATTACTGACGGCCTTATGGCTTTGTTTTCTTGCTTGTCTTCACCATACTGTAAGTGGCCAGTGTTTCATGAACACTCTTTGCAGTGGCCTGATCTAATCCTGGATGCTGTGCTGGCCCTGTTTACGAACTGGGAATACAAGAACATTGAGTGTCTGCCTCAGACAAGCAGCTTTAGTAAGTGTTTCTAATTTCCTTATCTCTATTATCTTTTAATCCGTATCGCCAGTGTCCCACTTTAAACCCCAGTCCTTTCCTGCCTGGCTTTAGTTCTTGGTATACCTAAGTTGATTCTCTCAGTGAGCTGGTATCTCATCATCTTCATAAAAGATCTTTGTCTTTCATTCCTTTTGGATGTGGCTAGGATTATGAGCAGCAGGACAGAGACAAGCTTCTTAATTTCATTTAATTTCATCAGAGCCTGGATTTAGCAGCCCAAACTGGTAACTGTTGAGAAAGACCTGTTCAGCCTTGGTGCAGGTCTTTGGGCAGTTCAGCTCTAATGCAGAGCAAACTGCAGAAGGCATGAAAGACGCATGAAATTTCAAAAGCTTGGGCAAGTTGAAGCAGATTTTCATAAGGACAACAAACGGTGCCTGTCTGTCACAGAATGCCCTGTCCTCTGCCAAATCAAAGCTACTGCTGCAAAAAAATAGATCGAAGTTAAGGTTCCTGAATATTTTAAACACCAAATAAACAGTGCGTTCTTCTGGTTTTGTTTTGGGTTACAGCTGAAGTATTTTTGTTAAAATTGAAAAAACCGCCATCATCCTGAGGCAGCAACCCGCCGTAGGAAAATTCAGCCTGTGTGTTTAAAGGATAGCACAGCCCATTTGCAAGAAAACTAGGGCCTTCGACTGGGAATTTTTGTCTGGCCTAAGAACAGTTGAGTATGATACAGTAAACATTTTTGGTTTTTCTCAGTATGGCTGCTTGATGGGTCCTGATCTGATTTTATCTTTTTTACAGTAGTGGCATTGAAGTTAAACTATTTTTCTCAGCCATTTTATACTACAGAGGGCAGCAACCAGAATAGGTCATTTCTGGGTCTGCCCAGTGCTATAGGGGTGCTATTTCTGTTCCTCATTACCATCCCTGCTCTCCTGCTAGATGCACTTGGGTGAGCTTGGGCAGGGAGGGAGGTGCTTTCTGCAGCCTGTCAAGAGAGCTGCCTTCACAGCAAGGATTCGTCTTTTTGGGGAATAGGGCTGTGAGAGATTAATTGACAGCTAGATGCAACACGGGTGGTGTGTGTATACCATGTGGCACAGTGTGATGCAAAGGCATGAGCAGCTTGGTGCAGGGTACAGCACACCTGTATTACAGCAGAGCAACTCTGGACTTCTTGGCAGGGGAGGTTATGCCAGCCAGAGCAACATGCAAACACATCTGTATGTTCTCCATGTTCCAGAGCAAGCTCTGGTATCTCAACAGAGAACAGCACTCCACAGTGTAGACTTAAACTGAACTCTTGAGGTGTTTGTCCGGCAGCTTTCAAAACCAGTTAGCTAAAAAAGTTTGAATGAAAAGAAGAGTAACTTTCTTTGAAAAATATCATTAGTGCTTTGCCATTCAGACTCTTGCTCTTGTAGTTCAAAACCTGTCTTCCAAACACAAGTGACAATAATATCATTAGCTGCTTGGTCTTTTTTATTACTTTACCCCTCAACATTCGTAACTGTGCTGAGTGCCATAATGGATTGTGTGTTTCTGATTTTTATTCCAAAGACTGTACACTAGATGAATGCCTGCTTTCCTTTACTTGTTTTTATTGAAGTAAATTAATACGTTAATTTCTTTGTTTCGTTACCTACATGTGGTTTTAAGATATTTTCTGGAGATATCCTCTAATGGAATAGAGCCCCAAGTCTCTACTAAAATTAATGCTTAGAGAACCATAGGAGAGATAAAAATTAAAGAATGGGAAAGGCAAAATTGTGAATACATCCACTTTCCATTTCCTTTCTCATAATGCCTGGTCTTGCCTGCTTTAGTGAAATTTCTCCATTTGTTTCCTTTAATTAGTGCTTTGAGAAGATGCAAACACCACCCGTCAGCTTTCTTTATGTTGGTAGGTTAGCACAGTGCTTTCTTGCCGATAAGCAGTAACAGATGTGGAGAACATGTAGGTCTTCTGGCTTCAGGTAATGGTCTAAGAGTCTAGCTTTGATTTCCTTCAGTGCTCTGGAGTTTCTGTAGGGAGCTGAACAAAGCACCAGTGTATTCTTGTTTCCATTTTAATTTCTAAAAGTCAAAATATTAGTGTTCCTCTGTCATGGTGGCACTACTAGGAAAATCAGTAAGTGCCGGAGGATGCTGAAATACTAAATGTGGCAAAAGCCAAATAAGTTGATTGTTGTTTTACTCAGCTGGTTACATTTTAATTGATTTACCAGTATATTAGCTTCAAAGGCAATCCTGGTATAAAATATATTGACACGTAGATATAGCACCATGATTCATACATTTACTGTAATCAATATCACAGATTGTGTTTAATGTTTACATTTTGTATCTTCTCAGAGTTTACCCAAAACATTAAGTTATTTCTAGTTCTGGTCTTTATGTAAAGCTGAGTTTTTGGAGTCCGAGTTGGCAAAGCACTGCTTCTTTTGATTAGTATAGGGTAGGAGAAAACAAATCGACTGCTCTTTTCCTCTGAGTTAAGTACTCCATTTCGTCAAAGTGTCTTGAGAGTCTTGTTTCAATGTCAGGTTATTGTCATCGTGATTAGGCTTCAAGCTGATCGCTTGCATCATCGTTGATCCAGAAACACACTGATAGTTGGGCCTCTGTGGAGGTTTTTGATTTGACCATATTTCAGATAAGAAGGGAAACACCACAGTTGTGAAATGAGTCACTTTTTTTGCCAGAACACTTTTGTTGCAGGTAGTATTGTATGCATATACAATGCATGTTATTCTGAGAATTATTCTTGTTCTTTGGATTCCAGTTCTTTATACAATATGCTGTAAATATATGCATTCTGAAAAACGATAATTGTCTCCAGATTAATGTGTAGAATTACTGCAGCATTTGGGAAATTCTGAATATAAGATATTTCTTTTGCATATATTTTCCCTGTTTATGTTTCACAGTGAAATCTCCTAAGAGTTTCATGTTCAAACAAACCTAAAAACTCTTGAATGTTTGCTAGTCTTTTATTCTAATCTACACAAAAGAATCACCTTTGACATTCCTTCTACCTTCTGAGGCTCTGAGCTCATCTGAGGGGGGAGGCAACTCTTTGGTACAGAATTGATAAAAAAAAATTCACCCCTCTAGATCTACTGCCCCAGACCTTCAGCGTTTGACTTGATGTGTTGTCATGGTGCGAAGGACCTCAAGCTGGTCCTCTGGACCTCTTTGTAGACTAACTTGGAGCCACCCTTTTTAATGGATCTAAATTTGGGAAGAGAAAGGAAACGTTTTTGTCCCTTATACAGTCTCTTTACAGCTGTGCATGCCTAGAAGAGCATGCTATTAAATTAAGTCTGATTTTCATTTTCACAATGTGACTTCTGTTTGGCAAGCCTGCTTATGGATCTAGTCTTAATTTCACTTTATTGGTATTAATTATGTGTTAAAAATCACAAAGTTCTGCACCAATTCCCAAGAGGTTAGTCCCAGTGACACCTCAGGAGACCCATGTTCTGAGCAACATTGAATAGGAGGATCCAAAGTAAAAATACTCACGTCAGAATAATAATGAAATACTGGGTTTTGGTATCCTTTTTTCAAGTCCTGAAAAATAGTAATTTGGCAGATATTTTCTCTGCCAAATATACACCTGTGTGTGACATGTAGGTTTTGTTTGTCGGACATACTACTTTTTTCTCCCTTGGATCTCAAGACACACTGAAAGTTTTCTCTGGTCAAAGTATGAGGGTTTTTTCCATGACACTTTAGCACCTGTGTGTTGGGTGATGTTTCTTTGCCCAAGTTTTCTCCTTTGGGTGGGCACTGTGCAAACTGATCTTGCACATTCTTTGTCTGAATCCTTTTAAAAGCTCTAGCTCTGTTCAGTGAAAAATGGTAAGATTGCAATTAGGACAGATGGAGAGTTGGGACGCTGACACGAGTAAAGAAAGGGATATGAATTAAGTCAACTGCAGTTCATATCTGCCAGGCTGCAAACCTTCTCAGCACAGCACAGAGGCAGTGCTATCAAGTGGCTGAGGGATGCAATGAGGGTCCTGGGGAAACCTGACTTCTCTTGTCTTGGCCATGGCAAAGATTGAACCTGGACAAGTCGTTTCACACTCTGATTCCTTTCCACTCACTATTAGACCAATAGCTTTTAACAGCAAGGTCTTTCACCTACAGTATACTTTCCTAGCTCAGTGAAGCTTTGATTTTTGGTTTCAACTTGTGGTGTAATGGTGATAATCTCAAACATAGCAACCCAGAGTGATCCTTTCCAGTCCCTAGCCATGGGTGGCAGGGCTACATAAAACCGAGATACAGACACATTGCGAGTGGGCTGGAGTGTGGCAACACATTCATAGTGTTGCTTTTATTAAAGCTGCCCTTTCTTTCTCCTCCTCCTCTTCTTCCTCCCTCAGATGATGATGACATTGTTTTATTTGTTTTACTTCTATAGTTAGCAAACTTAGTTAGCAAGCCAGATTAAAAATAAAACAGCAACCCCCTTCTCCGGTCTAACTCTGTGAGAGCTGTTTCTGCCGAGTTTTGTGATTGCAAGAGTGGTATCAAGTCCTGCCCCCGAGGGGGAAGATTGTGCTCTAGATTGACACACTGTTGGGTAGCTGGTAATTTCTGTCCTCTTTCTCTCTTTTGTATGACTCCAGGCACCTGATCATTAATGTCATCTTGGTTAAGGAGCAAGGTCCCTATTTCCATGGAAACATGGGCAAATGGCTTTGGAATCTTAAAGATCCTTTATTTATTGGATAACATTTTCTCTTCTGTTTAAGCATTTAAAACAAAGAAGCCTGCAGTGCTGAAATCTTTTAAGAGATAGTGTGTTAAATGAGCCGGACAGTTAGAAAAATGGCATTTAACTTTGCTCTGTAATCCTGTAAAAATATACCAGCTGGTGAAAAATCAGGCTAGTTACCTTGAAGCCAACAGAACTAGACCAGTTTACAATAGCCAGAAATTTGTCCCAGAGCTCTGGTAGTCTGTAGGTTAGATTCTTAAGGGAAGCAATGGGACTTTTATCACTTAAAAGTCATAGCTTGACAAGACAAATCCCTGAACAGGTATTGGAAGTATAAGTTCTACTTCAACTGCTAAATGAACGAGATCATATAAACCATTTTCTAATTCATTATTATGCTCATGGATTTCCTGATGCAAGATTTATTCATGTCTAAATGGCTTAATTTTTCACATTGCTTAGTCTTAGAGGAAGCCAGTAACTGTGTAGACGTTTTTTTTCTGTAGGTGCATATTGGTAGCCATTTAGTATGAGACACATGACAGTATGAATGAATGCTTAGATGTAATCTGGATACTGTGAATATTCAGGCTAGACATATATTTTATATATTACATATTTACTGTAGAAGACTAACAAAATACTTTATAAACATACTTCATGCCTCGAACAGTGCATGGAAAGATGAAATGCACAAAAGGCAAAGTAAAATATGGTTAAAAAGACTTAACTAGTGGCACAAGAAACTACAGGTTTTAACACATTTACAGAAGTTGAAGAATAAAATACTGATCCTGTCACTGTCAATGGTAATGTTATACATCCCCTCACAAATCACCAAATTATATCACCTCTGAGTCAAGTCCCTGTTCTAATTTAAATGATGTCCTCTCTTTCTCCACTTGAATAGAAGCTGTTCCTGTTTATTTTGCATCTGAACTTTGTTCATTTCTGTCACAACTTTCGGAAAACTCTCCAACTGCAAATACTAAAACCTGTTTGAAATAATGAAAACTACATATATAAATGCCCCTTGTCAGACTGTCAAAAGAGCATGTAGATAATTAAACCTAAAATGTGACTAGATAGCTGCATGATGTTTCATCTATAAATAGTAAAATGAGAATACAGAGGTGGCTTTGGATTTAAGAGTGGCTTTAATTTTGTTTCCATCTGAATCCTCCTCTTTTACTGCAACTTTGACAAAGTCATGTTTTGCCTCTCCGAACCTTGCTGATGAAGGGAGGTAACATATTTTCACTTGAGCTCCCTGAATGTAGGACATCACATACAGAGCTGAACCAAGGATGTCAAGTGTGTTTACATTTACTTCAGCGTCAGGCAGCTCTTAAAAAATATGAGATCAGGGTGTGTAGGTGTCTGGGGGGAAATATTCCACCTGAGGGGACTAGCACCAGATTTGCCTCTTGGTCTTCAGTGCAACGCAGGAGATTCCTAAAAGTGGGGATTGCAGGGAGAGGCTCAGGGTACCTGCAAGAAACCTGTTGCTCTGGGCAACCTACTTTTCCAGTATGTTTCTGGTTTGCCTTGTTCCTTCTGTATAGACTCTGGCTTCATTTTCTTGAGAGTGTCTGCCTGTCAGATGAAGTTATTGGGAAAGATGAGGTTGGAGAGTAGTTCAGTTAGGGGTGATCAGCTCAATAGGAAGTCCATTTTCAAGTAGCTTTTAGAAGAGTCTAATGTTAGTGGGACAGATTATGTACATAGCTGCTGAATAAAATTTTTCTCCCTTCTCCCCATATACTCCCTAGAAATATTTCTCAGAAAACAGTTTATGCTTTCCATTTTCATTTGAATTTCAAGCCAGTGAAAATGGACACGCTAAAGTGAACATGATCCCAGAACAATATCTTATACAGATAACAATGATAAATATTGTTCTAAATTTAGGATGCAGTCATTCAGATGAGATATGATGACAAATTCTTTTTCTTTGTTGTAAAAGAAAAAAATTGTAATCCTCAGCATCTGTTGAAAATATTAGCAGCTCTGACCAAAACTAATTGCGATCCAGAGCAACGTGGGAACAAATTATGGCTGAGGAAGATACCTCCTTTGGTTGTTATCTACAAATGCAAGGCTTACTTCTTGTTCTATAACGTAGGTTAAAATCTACAATGCGAACAACTCTGTAGAAATGGAATTTCACAATTTATAAGTGTTGTAAACATGCTTTTTACTGATGACCTTAAAATGAAGTTACAAATAAACTGTTACTTTAGTTAATGGCATATTTTGGCATTATAAATTAACTCATAAGATAGAACAAATAGTTTCTCTCAAATCTCAATTGCTCTTTGTTTTTCTGCTGCTGTTTCTGGAAAAGCTTCTGAAACATTTTATTGATGAGGTAATGCACTCTCATCTGTATGTAGTACTTCTGTAACTCCAACAAAGGTTTCTGGTGACATGTTGGACCATGAGAACAAAGCTCGAATTTATTGTGTTCCCTCCAGATGAAATTACAGTCTTCATCAGTTAATACAGCATTTCTCAACTTTGGAAAGTTGAATCCTGACTTGTCAAGAAAATGAAGCTTACAGTATTGCTATTATCAGCAATGTTGTTTTAAAAGCCTACCAAAATGAGCAATCACTCAAATAGCCTGTGTAGGTATTCATCCTCATCTCTCTTGTATGCTTTGATTAGCAGCGCATTGTCAACAGCGTTAAGGTAATGCCATTGGCATTTTAATCATGACCCTTTTATAAGCAAAATTACTGCACCAGTTCCTCTGCAAATTGAGGTAGGCATTTCTGCATTGTGGATGGGCTGTGGTTTCAATATTTCTTTTTGCAAGCAGGTGCCTTGAAAGCCAAAGCAATCAGAATAACAAAATAGGTGTGAGAATCTGAATTGGTATTCATTACACAGTAGATAGTACAATTTTTATTACTGTACATAATTTACTGTTATGTTTTTCTTAGAGCTTTACTAAGTGGGAAGTTTATATTTGATTTACATACCAGTGTGAAAGAAATAGTTCCAGAGCACCTATAACTTCTGTAAACACTCCCTTAACAGTTTTTTAGATTAGCTTACATTCAAGGGACACAGATTTGACCTCAATTACAATGACACATCATTAAGGGGAAGTAATTTTCACATTCTGATTTGCACTAGTAAGACTAAAGTAGTTTAAAAATTCATTTAGATTGAAGCACTGCAAATTTCTCAGGTAAAAAAAAAAAGATTTTTTGGGTGTGGGTTATAATGTTCTAGTACATAGAAGTTACCTATTTCTGTGCTTCCAACAGCAATGGGAATTTGAGAGCTTTTTTTTTTTTCTTTTAAATATTCCCTGGGAGTGCCTATTTTTTTTTATATATATTTTTTTTTAATTCAGTCCTTTTAAATAATTGATTTAGTATCTTACTGTTAGGAACATCTAATGTGTGGATAACGCCTCAAGTGATACAAAGCGGTTTTCCTTTACTGAAGTCCAGAGTTATGCCACTTAGGCTGTGCAAGAGCTTTACTGTAGTATATGCTTTACAGAACTTTCCTGTCTGTAATTACAAGGACCCTACTGGGTAGCTATAATTGCCTTCGCAGTGGATTTTTCTCTGCAGGAACTTTTCTTAACCTTTCAGTATCACTTCATGGCTCTAGACCCTGAACGTGGCTGTTGGGAAGCAGTATTGCCTGCAGAGCACATCATGACATCCTGCTGTGCAGGCAGCCAGCAAGGATGGTCTTGTGGTCATATTAACTTTGCCAGTTAAGTACTTTTGTTTGCAAAATTTGGAACCAATGGTTTACCCTTTTCTGTTGCTATGTTGTTGGTATGCGAGCTCTTTTCCAGCTGTACACAACAGCAGCATACTTCTGCCGGTAATGGTTCTGGCCAGCAGGTCCTCAATCTGTACTGGTAGTTCCTCTGTGGGTACCTCCCCTATCACCAGCAGTGACTGTGTTCACCTTAAGAGCAGCAAAAGTCAATACTAAAAAGTATATTTTAATCCTGGGTAGATTAGCAGTTGGGCACACTCCCCTCTTAAAATCTGATGATCAAGCTATCATTTGCTATGGGGCATTGGTTTGTGTTTTTTTCTTCACTGTGTTCACTCTGTCCTGCTCTGGCAAATGCAGCTAGGAGAACATAGCTGGAAGAGCTTGGTGCAGTAGCATGCTGGGGGTGTTGTGCATGTAGCCTCGTTCACGTCCTCCTCCTTGTGACTCCTGTGGGTCAACTCCCCAAGGTGGATTGGTCGAACTGTGCTGTTACCTCTCTTGATGAGTATCAGTAGGAGGGCAAGGTACAATTACAGTAGCACCCTATGAGAAACATTTCTTCTCCCACCTCTCTTTGCTGTCCACTAGTATTTTGTGAAGGTTTTATTTATTCAAGGGATATACAGGATGGATTTCTTTCTCTTTTTTAAGTAGATGCAATACCAAAATCAACGTAACACCTAGTGATTCAGTGCAATTTTGAGTGCTGGGGAAATGACTTAAGAAGTAACTATAAGTAACTTAGTCGTCCCGTGCTTGGATGTTTTTCACATATGTATTACAATCTCATTGGATCAGATGTTCTAAAGTGGTCTGGATTTCCATGCGAAGGAAAGGTCAGGTTTTATCTCTCCTGCTATACACATGCAATGAGCTTGCAGAAGGCAGCCTGGCCTGGCGTCTTCTGTATCTATCAACAGCAAAAAACACTTGGGATATCTTTTGCTCATTTCTTGTAGCAATGGCGATTTTATTGTCAATGTGTGATTTTGTGCATCAGATTGTCACTGTCTAAAGAAATGGTTTCCTTCTGTGTGTGTTTTTTTGAATAGGTGATGTAACATTAAAATAACTGAAAGGAAAAATACAGTAAGTTTATTTCTGTACCTTACTGGGTTTTGGTGTGGTTGAGGTAATGAAAGAAGTTTTCAAGAAAGTGTTATTTTTTTATTTCAGAGGAATTGTATTATTTTTCTTTTAATAACTCTGCATCTGGAGTGACAGTTCAAGGCATGATGGTCAATCCACTTTCTGTTGCTGATTTTAATCCAGCATAAGTTATTTCTAGCTGAAAACAGCACAATTTAATGACTATTTAGTCGTGTGAAACTGTAAAATGAGGCAGCATTCCTGCACAGGTAAACTGTTAGGGAACATGTATTTTTATTGTGTGCAGGAGGAAAAAGACACTTGGCTCTCTTCTTAAAGGCCTCAAGAAAAGATGAGGTCAAAGTTGGGTTGAACTTAGCTATTGATGGGCTTTCTCACTGCTCAAAGTGTTACTTCTGGGTGCAGGGTGAGGAGCTCCAGGGTAAAAATGGGCAGGAAGTTTGTGCAGTTTATACCTTTTGCTCTAGTCATTTTGTGGTAAAGGATTTTTGTGTCTCAGGCTGTCAGTTTTATTCACATCTTAATGCTCATGGATAGAAGGCTCAGAAGCTGGTCTTATTATTTCATAATAAAACCAGTGATTAAGCAGATTATATTTTCTTTCAATTCCATGGTGGTCTTGTTCAGTGACTTCATTTCACATTAGTATTTTTACTGCAGCAAATAAGTAATACATCAACACAGAAGCTAAGTGTGGCATTATGAGTCCCTTTTGTACTCTCAAAATCTTTCCGATTAAACTAACGTACAAGTAGTGTGACATGCCCTGTAATGAGGTTAATGTCAAGATCTCTGCCAGCTCTAGGTGGGCTTGAAGTGGGAAGGCTGCTGTCATGTCATGGTGTCTGAGGATTTATCTGATCCTGAAGGAGCACTAGCAAACCGTGTCTTTTCCTGTAGCTGTATAGGCAGTACAGAAACAATATCCAGTATTATTGTAGCCAAAAAGAAATGAGAGGAAAACCAAATCTTCCTCCTCCCTGCTGTTTTCTTGTTATGTGCATTTGACAGTGCTTTGTATTGTGTGGTGGGTTTTTTTTTAGCCTGCTTATATACAACTGGTGAGTCAACAGGGAGGAAGAAAAACCCCATATGTATATTTTAACAGAATTCAGATGAAAAAAAGAGATGTTTAAAGGGCAGATCATGAGAAAAATGAGCATTTTTGAAATTAGTTCCAAAAGAAAAAAAATACTCCATTTACAGCATCTTTTTAATTAGATTGAGCAGAGCTGCTAATGAGTGCTGAAGCTCTCCGCTTCTCAGCCATAAAGATAATGCTCTCACTCATGTACTGCCTGCACTTTTCTGCCTTGGTGTCCCCCTGAAAGCTTTCCTATTCCAAGAATGAGACCTAGGCGTGACTCTGTGATAACTGTACCTTGGGGTCTGGAGGCAGGCCAATAATCACCCTTCAGACTGAGCATGTCTTGGACTTCCCCTGCAGCACTGTTTAAGTGGCTGCTGCATGCTGAAGGTAGCAGGCCCTCAATAGTATTCTAGTGAGATTTGTACTTTTGTGTGACATAGGTGATTTTATGGTCATAATCTGATGTGAAACACTCCTCCAGGCAGAAATACCAAGGTTTGGTACAGAGACTGATTTTTTAAAAATTATTTATTTTTTTAATGATTACTCATAAATTAAATTCAATTACCCAGAATAAATTTCAAACGTAAGTATTTTTGGTAGACAACTTGTATTTTATTCAGGGCTAAGTAAGTATGAATTAATGTTTTCTAAACGTCCTGGGTATTCTGAAGTTAACACCTCAGAGCAGATCTTGAGTCAGTTTCTCTTCCAGCCCTGGAAATTTATCTTCAGCTTTTTTCTTAACTTTTCTGCTTTCTGTGCATTGAAGGAAGGGGAAATATTGTCATATCAGGTATACTTTTTTCCTTGTTTCTAAATTGCCAGGCAGTTATTGGTGATGGAAAGACAGGAAGGGGGCAATTTATTATGGTTTATATTTTCTACCCAGATCCCTTATTGCTTGTTTATTTTTTTGGCTTGTGTAAAGATCTGAAAATTCATCCTGAAGCCTCCAGACTCTGATTCTAGCACTTGTTAAAAGTAACTAAATCCTTTTGTCTGAATTTGAGCTTTGGATGAGGTCCTGCAGGAACAGGTTGCTAAACAGACTTGCTGGGGAATTGTCATTTGCTTTTAGTTTTCTTCATCTGCTATTCACTTACTGCAACACATCCTCTTTCTCTGCCCTTTGCTGAAGTCTTTCAGCTTGTTTCAGACAGAGGAATTGGAAGTGATGGACACACGCCTGCTCCCTTAGGACTTAGTCTGGTGCATACAAACCATGACAGAGGTAATGGGAGAAAGTCAACAACGGTGTGGAGGGGACAAAGGTCGGGTGTTTGGAGCATGGCAGTGCTTGTCCAGCCTTGCTAGGAAATAGGTGCCTGTTATCGCACATGCTCAAATCAAGATCTTTTAAGCACAGCAGCATATGATACTGAACTGTACAGCCTTTGTGTGAGGAACGAGAAGAAAAAGGTACTCACTGAATTTTTCATGTCTTTGTATCTCATACAGTCCTGGGGAGGGAAGGTGAGGGATAAAACCTTTGTCTCACCTCAGTTTCCTGGCTTTGTTGCCTTACAGAGAAAATAAAATTTATTTGGTTAATGAATGATAGTTTTAATTTTTATTTACCTTTGTCAAGTGTCATTCTAATGAAAAGTAAATGTAGGATATTTCCCTCCCCACCTGGAAATATGCAGGCAAAGCCTGAACTCCCTTCCCTGCTCTGTTACCTAGACTTACTTCTTTCTGTAAAAATCGTGTTTGGAATTTGCAAGTCTGACTTGCTTTTCAGAAGAGAGTATTTTTCTGTCCTGTGTGCTTTTGAAATCTTTTGTCAGAAAAGAATATTATTTTTAGATTGTTTTAAAGCTTGATGTTGTTCTGGGTCATTCCTGGAGTCCTAGATATTTGTGCATCTGGGAGGAAGAGAATTTGATTCTTGTATCAATACTTGGAAAATTCTTCTAGTATCACATATAATGTTCCCTATTTTCTTTAATCCACAGTCTAAAAACTCTTGAAGTATTATTTTCTTGACTAGTGATATGGATCTTCATTACCTTTTCAATTTTTGTTTACATACTCAGAAATGGAAGACTTTATTTTTAACCTGTTTGCTAAATGGAAGCTTATAATGGGGAAAAAATGTGGAGATGGACAGTGAGAATTTCCAATTATTTCCATTTTCAAGGACGAGAGACTACACAAGGAAAGAAAAAGACACTTATTGATTCAGGAACCTGGAAACAGGTTCAGAAAAACACACATTTGAAACGACTTTCTGAAGCTCATAGTGCAAAACTGCAAGACACGCGTTTGATTTATAGAAAAGACGAAAATCAAAATACTTCATTATACAGTTTGTGTGAGACCGAATAGTTCTTGAGTCTTAATGACATTTCAACTTGTAAATAGCTTATGTCAATGGAGGATCCTGGTCTGATAAATTGCCTTGAATTAGGTTATTTTTGAAAACAATGTGCTAGCATCTGAGAAGCAAGAAAACATTTCCAAGACTAATGTTAGACAATAAAAATAACTCCTTTATTTGCTGTTCTAAACTGCTGAGGGTTTAGTCCTCTCTCCCTCCCTTTCTTGTCTTCCTTTATTTTCCCTTTCTCTATCTTCCAGATCAAATGAAGCTTATTTGATGCCACCAAGATGTTAATCTTCTGGGCTTTTTTTCTGTTTGTCAGAGTGAAAACACAGAATATTTGCACCATTTTGAAAATCTGCATATTATTTAGCATATGGTGAAAAAAACCCCAAACTATATGATCATATTGTAGTCAAGTCCATTCAGTTAGCTATCGTCATGTTTTGTCTACACTTGAACTACAGAATATAGCTTCTGCATATCCTGTGAATTTGTCTGGATCAAATGTATTCTCATGAAAATATTTCCCATTCTGACTTCCTTTGCTTTTTGAAATAGTAAACCATATTAATCTTCTGTAATGTTGATGTCCAGTCTGTAATGCAGCTGAAAACCCTTTATGCTCAGAGCTCCCTAGAGTATTTCTCATTGTTTACTTGGAAATGCAGTTATTAAATTTTATCATCCCAGTTACTTGATTGATTCCAGAATCTTTGAAATGTGAGCTTCCAACTCCCTATATGCATCTCCATCCTACATAATCTCACTCAAAGGGTTTTGACCCAAGGCTTTAAAGATTTCTAGATCAAGGCTTTGAGGTGCTTTTATTGTGTAGAAATATCATATAAAAACCACTGGTTGTGAGTTCAACTTTAATCTTTGGATGAAATATGATAATTCTAGTAGTAGAAATTTAAGGAATATTGTGCAGGGGGATGCATATTGGATGGAAATTACAAAAAAAGGATCTTAATGATAAGAGTGGAGATCTGGCATAGCTTCTCAGTGGAAATAAGAAAGGAGGAACAACATTTGAGATGGACCCTGATAACTTTATGAATTCAAACAGATGATAAGTTTGTCTGAAACAATGAATACTTGATTTCGTGATCTAGGTCTTTTCCGGACCTGGCATTCATAGCCAAAGGCTAAAAAAAGAAATAAAATGCCTCTCCTAAAATAAATCAGTTTTGAGTATAGCAAAAAACAAGCAAAATAATTAACTTCAAGAAAACATTTGTATTTTGTTCCTGTTTTCACAGGTTCCTTTATTAGTCTCTCTCTTGGTGAGTTACAAGGGTAAAGGATACTCTTTATTGCATCACTAACTGTATAAACTTTTTCCTTTCCTCCCTGAACAAATTAATACTGACACTCCTGTTGCTGCAAGGAGTCCTCCAAGGTTTGTCACTTCTTTTCTAGTAAAAGTAATCACCACATTTGAACATATCATTTCAGAAACAACATTTAAACAAAAGATTGGGAAGGACCCTGTTTGTCTTAAAATTTGTTGCCTTCTATCAAAGTACCCTATAAAGGATACTTTATAAAGTACCTTTGACGTTTTTTCCTATTTAGAAAGAAATCTAGGGAATAAATTACGAGTGAAGGCAAAAACACCTGAAGTGAACAAAAGGAAGACCAAGAAATGTGTGATACTCAGTGATATATATATATATATATATAGATCTGAGCTCTGATATGAGCTCAGAGATTCCACATGACTTTGACTTTTCTTATAATGAAGTATCTGATTAATTATCTGACTCTCAGATGTAAGGCTTTTTTAGTTTCCACACTGCAGCTGAGGATTGTTATGGAATTTCCAGGGGAGCTAGCTGAACCCAAGGCCTGACCAATGAAGGCAGGTGGGAGCAAAGTCACAGTGATTTTAATGCAATATAGACTGTGAAGTGATTTATATATCTAGGCCTAGATATTAGTCCCCTTTATATGAATTGACATGAAGATATATGCTTTCTCCAACTTCTGAGAAGATTAACTCTTGATGTAAAATAAAATTTAAGGGATTGGGTAATTTAACACAGCTCTGGATCTAATTGCATCCATAATTTACTTTCCTGAAAGTAAAATCCGTTGCTTACTATATGTCTACAGGTGATGCTAAACAGAGAATACAAAAATTAAAATACTACAGATCTTTGACCAGCACTTGGCCTACTCCTACTTGTGTTGTTTTAACACTAATCTGAGGTCCAAGTATAACTGTAGAGTAGTAATGATTTGCATGTCTGCATTTAAAAAGCCGTAAATAGCTATTCAGAACACAACCTGTGAATGCCTCTTCATATACAACCTGTTTCATGAATCTGTTTTGTCCTTTTGGGGCAGGAAAAGTAACCTACCGTTCTTGCACTCAGAGTTTGAATGGACTTACTTTTACAGAATATCCCTTTTGTGTGGAGAGCACAGAAACATAAGTGAACTGCAGTTTTAATTCAGAAAAGACAACGTCATGAGATACAGACTCTTCCTCTGTTATTCTGATCAAACTTTCTGCAGGTCTTATACTCCTTCTGCTTTGTCTCTTATTTCCTTTCATAGAAAGGTTTTTTGTGTCTACTAGATTTCTTACTTTAATCAAGGAGATGGTTGCAGAAAACTTAGGATGCTCTGGTTTGTCTTGCACCTCATCAATGTGATGAGATATGTGTTTGATGTGGTAGATGCAAATGCTGCTGCCAGAAAATATCTGGGGAGTTGATGTACTGTAGTTGCCTCTCATCTCTGGGGCTGCTGTTTGAAGTGCTTGGTAAAATTATTAGTAGAAATTTGTTTCATTGTCTTCAAATTTGTCTGTAGTGGATATAAGCTGCATATTAGGTACACTAGGGCTAGACTTGAGGCTGAAAGCAAAGCTGGAAAAAGATGCATAGAGCTGCAGTTTCATGGAGGTGTACCAGTTTCTATGCAGCTTTTATCAAACTGGGCTGTGTGGTGAGGAGATGAGAGGGAGGGAGGAAAGATCTGTTGGGGTCTTAGAGATGTTGATGTTGGGTGGCTGGGAAGCTACCCAGATCTTTGCTTTACCATACCTTGGTTCCTTGGGCAGCAGGTAATGACACACACATAAGTGAGTATTTCCCAAGGAGTTGAGTTTTTTTAGTGCTAATTGAGTTTCTTGCATCAGTGTTCACTGCTGAGGGTGACCGAGAGTGTCTAAGGCTGAGCTGCTATTTGTGTAGGTGAACCCAAGGAAAATGGGAAGGTTAATGTAAAAAGCTAAAGACCACATTGACAAAAGGGCCAATATCTAATTGCTAGGATTTGATTTTGTTAAGTATCCTGATGGAACTCAAACAGTAATTTGCTGAAAGGGCTATATAATAGCTCCCTTAAACCAGCTCCAATCTTGAAGCGGTGGGGTAGTCACATCGGGGCTCACAGAGTGCTGATGGGGTAACCCCGCAGCAACTTTTAATCAGAGAAACTGATAGAGCTGCTGATAAGATGCAGGATTAGCAGATGAACAGCTGAACATGATGTGCTGGAGGACAGCCAGCACAGCTTTTCCTAAGGAAGTAAGGTCTTGTGAGTCTCGCAGAAATTGCTGACAGGCGTGAGACTCATGAACCGGGATGGTCTGGATGAAGGGGAGCACAGGCAGGCTTTTAGAAAGCTTCCAGTGAGGTAGGAAAAAAAGCTTTTGGCACAGAAACGGATGATGTCCACGTGGTAAAACTGAGATCTCTCATGGGAGCTGCACTGCTCACAGAGACCAAAGTGTGAGGGGGAAAAGCTTGCTGCTGCTCTGCACAATTAATCAGGGAACATTTGCAGAAGGTTCTTATGATGCTGAATGACTGCAGCAGATTGCAGTTGAAATGTGGGATTGATGAAGGCAAAATAATGCACAGAGGGGAAAAAAGCTTAAAAGTTTACCATTTAGCATTCAGGAAAGGGATGTTTGGATAATTACAAGTACTTCTATGAAATGATTAATTTAGTGCTCCTAGTGATAAAAAGGCAAATAAAGGGTTCAGCATGAAGGAGGGGAAAAAAGATAACAGTGCAGATAGTACAATGATACCACTGATAAACCTCTGGAATACTTGTTCTGATTCTGGCAGTCCTACCTCAAAAAAGATGTAATTGAGCTAGGAAACATTGACAAAGATAGAACAGCTTCAGTACCAGCGAAAGCCAACACAGTCTAGGGTGCTTCCACTTCAGAGGGGAAGGTGAATGGAGGGGTATATGAATAGATTCATAAAATCACAGAAGGTGTAGAGAGGCAAGTGATTACTTGCTGTTCTGCACAATATGATGCACCAATTGAATTATCAGGCAGAATTTTAAAAACAGACAGAAGTAAGTACTTTACACTGCCCTTAATTAAATTGAGAGCTCATTACATAGGCTGCTGTGGAGACCAAGAGAATAAATGGGTTCAGGGAAAGACCAACACGTTCCTAGAGTAAAGAACCATTGCAGGCTATTAAGCACAAAGGTCTGGAAGGAGCCTCCAGCTCAGGAAGTCCTTAAACTACCTATTACTGGAAGCTGGGACTGGAGTATATCAGGGGGAAGATCACTTAATTTGTGCCAGTGCTTCTCTAAACACCTGCTATTTGCTGTTGTCACAGATGGGGTACTACACTAGACAAATTATTTGATTTGACTGAAGTTGTCTTATTTTATACAGAATGCAAAAAATTTGGGAATCTTGGTGCTGCAGTGAAATAGTCCTTGGCCTGTGGTCAGCTTGAGAGGAGAATATTACATACTCAGAAGGCAAGCTGGGAACAGCAGGTTGCAGGAGCACTGTGCAGTCAGTGCAGATGCTTGGGGAAAGCTTAAATAATGACAGAGTTTAGCCAGTACATTTTGTTTGTGACTCTCATAAGCACCAAACGGCGGGAGTGAAAGCCACCTCCAAGCAAACTTGGACACATAGAAATTGTTCATGTATTGTCTGGCCTTGTACAGGGATTTTCAAGTTGTGGTTGGCAAAGCTGAAAGTTAGCAGGTGTAGGGTTTATCTGCATTGGATATTCAAAGAAGAGCAGAGCTACTGTAACTTAAACATTGGTATAGAAATGGCTGTCCTTTTCTGGGTAAATATCTGGATTAACTTTGAGAAAAGACTCATAGAAATCTCTCTCCTGGCAGATATCCTGGCCATAGGATCTGTAGAAGCCAATCTCTGTATTTTTATGATCTTTCGACCTTGCAGCTGAAAGACTACCCCAATGGTAATTTATGCCCCTCTGGAAAGAAGGGAAATAACTCCAGCCTGGAAAGGTGGCTACTCCAACCGTTGTACGGACTAAAATGACACTCAGATCTGTTAACTATGCATAGCACTAGCTTACTCTCTCTTTTCCAAATAGATTTTCCTAATGTTTAAATAAGCTTCACACTATTGACTAATTGTCTTTTGTGGTCTTTGAGGATTCAGGCATAACTATTCAGTCTAAACAGAGCATTGGAGGATTTTTACATGCCTGAGGTGGAAGAAAAGGCTCACTAAAGACAAAGCCTGGGATATAAACTCAAATCTCCCCTTATCAAATATGTATCCTTTGATCTAATAAGTAGGTTGAGTCTCGCTGGACTTTTCAGCAAGATGAAAATGTAATGCTTCTTTTTTTCTTTTTTTTAAAAAAAAAAAAAAAGAAAAAGAAACATGTTATACTTGAATATCTTGAATATCTGCTTGCTTTTAGTTTCTAAGACAGTGAACTGCTCTAAATTTTCTTAATGATCTCAACTGTGGAATTAGTATCAGATCTTTCTGTTAGTTGTATATTTAATGACATACACTTCTGTGTGCACCCATGCTCATTCACAGTGGTGGTGTGTCAGCTAAGTTGATAACAACATCTACTAAAAATTACTGGATATGAAGAAGTAATTATCAAAATGCAGCTCATTACTTATCATGTTATGTTTCCTTGTTGGCTGCTACATCAGCAAGCTGGCTGGTGTGCCCATTTTAACAAAGTTGTGGATTTGTAGCCTCAAGAATGGACTATATCATGAAAGCACAGTTTCACTTTTTATGGCTGTCTTTTATTTGAAAAACAGCAATTATTTTGGCTTCTACGGGAAAGGCTGTCTGTTGAGCCTGTGTTTTTCGTTCATGCACTCGGAGCAGTGGAGATGAAATTGCTGGGAAAGATAAGTAAAAGCCACTGGTGTTACCTTGCTATTGGAAAAGTGCCAGGTGGTGTAATCTGCTAGTTAAAGTAACATGAGATATGATCTCCTGGATACTCAGCATCTGTTCTGTTATCAGATTTGTGTTACCTTCCCTTCCCCCTATTTTCCCCTCTCTCATCTGCCTTGCACTTATTAGAAGGCCATGTGTTTGCTCTTTAGCCTGACCTCCTTTTTTTTCAATGGGAAAGGCTTCTGCAGTGCACTGTGTGTTTTGACACTGTCTCTCTTTGTTCTGAGACAAAGTTCTGATAAGAAGTTGTGTAAAAGTAGACATTTTTAGCTTGTCCCTGGGCCTAAGGGTCACCTCTGGCTGGTCCATGCAAATTTGCAATCCCTGAGGTAATTTTAAGGCTTTTATTCTAAAATGTGAAAAAAAGGGCATTATTGTCATGTCTGTCATGGGCCAAGTCTTAGGTTCTGCTGCAGGAGGCTTGCACATCTCCAGTATGACTTGCAATTGTATCCAAGGCTTGATGCTGAGGCGTCTGTAGCCATACATAAGGCATATTTACCTTTTAAGTCTCTGCTGAATTTTCCTTCCAGCTGGAGAAACGTTGTCTGAAGACTGGTCAGATAAATTTGGTCTTAGGAGTACTCATCGTTAAACTTTGCTTTAGTAAATTTGCTTAGTGAATGCATGCAACTTTACAAGCTGTATTGCTTGACAATGGCTGTAAGCCATGCTGGCTGAAAAGTGTTGGCATTTCTCATCAAATAATAAATTGCTAACTCTTTATTATTCAACCACCTTTGCTTAAGAACTACAGTGCACAAAGTGGGTTCTACCTTACTCTGTTAAGATGGCAGGACTAAGTAAGTTTATTGCTGTCAGTGATGAAGGGTGAAAAATGTGATACTGCCCCATTTCCATTAAAAACCATGAATGCACACAGAATATACTCTTGTGCTGAGGAAGAACTAATAACTAAATTGATACCCAAAACAGCGTGGAAGAAAACTGCCAATTTTCTGGAAAAATACAGGTATAAAAAAATTGTAGTTTCTTATAGTTTATTTCTTTAAGGCCTTAATCCTGTCATTGAGATGTATAGCTTATGTTGCACTGACATATATGGCATAAAATTTTTCTTGCTAAATTGCTCACTCCTTGTATATTGCCAAGTAGTGCAAGTCTTTTCCTTGGGCTCCTTCCCTCTAAAAAGCTTTTGTCAGATGCAAAATGTTTTGGAAAAAAGCCTTAATGTCAGTGTCTTGCCCACATTAAGTGGAAAGGGGGCATTAGATGATCAGAGGCTTATGTTAATGTTCTGAGTTGTTCATGCTACCCACAGGAAAAGGAATTTAAGAGATTCTGATTCGGCCCACTCGATTTTTCCAGACGTGCACTGTGAGCAGTGAGGCTTCCAAGCTCCTTTACTGTGGATAAATATTGCACTGTATATTTTCAGGACAATGAAAAGATTTATTTAGCGTATGGCTGACCTGGATTGTCATCGCTGGCTCAATTGACCTTTATTGCCTTGGGACAGTGGTAAGATTAGGAGATGCTATAAATAGCTGTCGCACTGTGGGAGTGGTATCACAAAAATGCACTTTACACAAATGGACTGTCATTTTGCTTTGTGGGGGATGAGTGTATTTGGCTTTCAAAAGGAGATCTCTCTTTCAGATGTTTTTGTCCTCTTCTGAATCATTGCAGCTGAAGCTGTGAGATTGCTTCAGCCACCACCATCAGGTGCTAAAATATGCTACACAATAATCTTATGAAGCTTTATGAAACCTATTGTCCAAGTGCAGCTGAGCTTTATATCAGCAGTGTACTGTGCTTCTGCCTAATGGTTCACTGTTCCAGGTGGATACGGCAGGACAGTGTGCCTCTAGGGAAACAGGCAGTGTTTCCCTCAGCACTCGTGTGGCTCCAGGAGGGTTTCTGGTCACCATCTGTGAATTGTGGGAGGCCATATCTGTGCCTCAAGAGCTGCTAGAATGACTTTGGACCAAAAAGGATTGAAATATAAGTGGAAAGAAGCTGTAATACCTAGAGGGCTGATGTTATGATCAAATAAGGTATTAACGTATGATTCCCCTGCCTTCCCTGTCCCCATGTCCTGTTGTAGTCGGACACTGAATGCATGACTTTTCCCAGCCTACAAACTAAGTAAAGGCAACAGATGTTGCTCTCTTCATATAAGCTCATATTTCATTCCTACAATAAAGGCTATTTGGAATTATGTATAGATTGATTCAGCAGGTTCAGCTGGTAAGTAAGGAATAGGTGTAACTAATGAGGACTCCACTGAAACTGGCAGACAGAACCATATGGAGTCCACTGGATTTGATATTTCAGCTTAGTGCCAGATGAGTAGCTGATCTTCATTAAACAGTAATTTTCAGTGATCAGATTACTTTATTCTTTTCCTAAACTGCTTTAGCTGGGGATGTCATTCAAGCACCATTTCACCCAAGCTGAAATTAGGTGCCGTACTGACTCTTCTGATTTCTAGAGAAGGGTGGGGTGGATAATTATGCTGGGTAATTATACTGGATATACACTCCATTTATTTTATTTTTTTTTTTTTTTATTTTTTTTAATATGCAGGAAAGCAATCTCCAGGTCAGGCCTCCAGCACTTGGCTCCTGTGCATTCTGTCAACATTGCAGTCTCCAATGGACCTGTGAAGGAACCAAGGGCAGCCTTAGAGTGGACTGTAGGTATTTGGTTTTTGGCAGTTAATTTGAGCAGTATCTCTCACTAGTGCTGTCTCCATCCTTAAATCAACATAAGACATTGTATTGCTATCAGAATTAGTGCTGGTCATCAGGAGCATGCTTCTGTTATGAAATGAAGCACAAGAGAGAGATGGAAACTTGTGGAGACTCGAGCAGCACAGGACAGCTGTTCAGTTTTTCCAGCTCAGGAACTGTCTTCTTACATTTGCTCATTGTCTTCTTACATCTGCTCACTGCCTGCTTGCCATCCAAAGAGGGACTAATTTTAACACAGAAGGGTTTTTAGCCTCTGCTTGATGGGCCAAAATTTAAGGCTGAAGACCCATGTCAAGTTGACTGGGTCTGTAAAGTAGATAATAGAAATATTCAGTCACAATGCTTTGTAGGTAGGGCTAGATATCTTCTCGGCCCAAGCTGGTTTGTAGAAAGAGAGCTTGTTTCCATCCCTCCCATCTTCCTTCTGTTGTGCTTCTGCACTACTATATACGGGGCCGGTTTAGAATAGAACAGAATATTTCAGTTGGAAGAAACATACAGCTATTGTGTAGTCTAACTGCTTGACCACTTCAGGGCTGACCAAAAGTTAAAGCATTTTGTTAAGAGCATTGTCTAGATCTTGTTAAACACTGACAGGCTCAGGGCATCCACTGCCTCTCTTGGAAACCTGTTCCAGTGTTTAACCACTCTATTGCTGCAGAAATATTTCCTAATGTAAAGTCTAAACCTCCCCTGATACAGCTTTGAACCATTCCCATGCATCTCCCATGCGGTTATGCACTGATACGTGCTAAGAATAGTGTGAAAGCTTACACAGAATCCTCTTGAAAGACCAAAGTTTATAAAGGGTAGTGAATGTCAATAAAAAAAAAAAAATTTAAATACAAATGTTTAAATCCAAAGTTATATTTGGTAGAGTGAAAAGATATTTAGATCAAGATGTGTTGGAGCCAGACATGAAGTTTTCATGTTTAATCATTGGAAGGCAGCATTAATCAGTGCAGTTTGTGTCCCCATCTGTGTCATCCTGCTCTTCAGTATTTCTGAGGAGGATTCTCCAAGGATCCATGATGGGAGATCTTTCCAAAGTCTAAATGACATGAACATATACTGTCACTTGACTTTGCAGTAGAAAATGTTTCCTCACTGTTGTCTTCACAGTAATAACTGGAATTCCCTGGCTATAGTGTCCACTTTTGCTTATTCCTTCAAGGTGATTTGTCAGTATTAGATGGTCTTGTGATCAGGGCACTGATTCAGAGAGTGGGATTTCCATTCTCTGCTCTGGCAACTTACTTTGTGAGTGAGCTCAGATGAATTCTTTTACCTCTCAATACCTCAGCCTTTCTCTGTAAAATGGAGATGAGGATTCTGATGCCTCTGAAGCCCTTTTAGATAAGAAACAGTATGCCTTTATTATTGCTGTTGCTACTATCTATCATCCCTGAGGTTTCTTTTTTTCTAACAGACTTACAAATGCCCGCTTTCATAACATTTGCTACACCTAATTCAAGTTAACTTGTAGCTGTTTTGTCTAATTTAATGTTATCTTTTCACAGCAGGGCCATAGGAAATATATTCTCTGGAGTATGTAATGTTATAGCCAGAGGGGAATGTAGAATATGCCTTATTATAAAGGAATCACCTCAAATGTCTGTCTCTGTGATATGTTTATGCATAGTCCCTTCTCCCACTCTCCACCATTTTAGGCATCACTCCCATGTGTTAAATGATAAACTAAGTAATTCTAGCCAAGATTTGGACTGAGATTCTAGCCCAGTGCTGATTGAACCACCTCACACAATACCTGTGTACCACTGGGGATCTAGATATTTGTATATATTCATGGTGCCATTTACTCCCAAGGAAAATAACCATAAATTTTTGCACAAAGTCATCCTGTAATTTGCTTCCTAAGTACTGCCTTCTAGGTCTTGCTTTGTTTGATGCTGACAAAAATCTTGACAGCCACTAGGATATTCGTGTGTTGAGCTTCCTGCTGGTCAGATATATCTCATTTTGTTTGTCTGTAATGCATTTGTCTGTTGATGTCTATTTCTTGCCTTCTTCCTTAGCAGGCATTTATGGCCCATGACCACAAAACTAAAACCCCTGGTTATATCTTGTAAAGAAACATTTGAAGACATGCAGCTTCCATTCTTGGAGTTCTATGAAAAAAATGTGAGACTGATTTATGCTTTGTGTTCTGTGAATGCACAGTCAGAGTTCTCTGGGTGCAAGTTGAATGTTTTTCAGATGAGAAATATTATAACCTTATACCATAAATTGTATGTGTAAAAGAAAAAGAATCTTATACATCTTAACAGGAATAGAAAACTATGTGTTTGAGTAGAAGCTGAAAACTGGCATTTAGCAATATATGGAAGCAGGGTCAGGCTCACCCAGAAGAATTGTAAAAAGCACTAAGCAATTGCGTGTGTATGGGGTAAGGAAAGCCAGACCTCATCCAGTGTCGAATCTAACAGGAATATGAAGAGCATCAAGAATGGTTTCTGTAGGCATATCAAGAGCAGTAGGAACACTGGAAGAAAATGTTAGGCCATTGCTGAATGGAGCAGGGAATGTGGTGACAAAGAACCTGGAAAACCCAATGTGCTCAATGTTTTGGGTTTTTTTTAACCTCTTTTTTTACTGTAAGACCTGCCTTCAAGAATGCCAGGTCCCTGACATCAGTGATTGAACCAAGGAAGATTTACTTTTGTAGAGGATGATCCAATTACAAAAGGTTCAGGTTGAACATACAGAAGTCTATGGGGCCTGATGGGATGCACACGTAAGTGCTGAGAGAGCTGGCTGATATAATTGCAAGAGCAGTTTGTTGTCTTTGAAAGGTCACGATGATCAGAGGAGGTTCCTATGGACTGCAAAAAGGCAAACATCAATCCTGCCTTCAAGAAGAACAAGGAGGAGAATCCAGGGAGCTACAGATTGATCAGCCTCACCTTGATTCCTAGGAAGGTGTTGGAGCAAATCTTTCTGGAAGCCATTTCCAAAAATATTAAGAATAAGAAAGTGATTGAGAGTGGTCAGTACAGATTGATGGAGGGGATATAATGCCTGACAAACCTGACAGCCTTCTATAATTAAATGGCTGTCTTGGTCATTTAATGAGGGAATGAGGGGAGAGCAATGGCTGTTACATTGACTTTTGCAAGGCTTTCAACACTGTCTCCCATTACACCCTTGTAGACAAACTGATGAAGTATGGGCTAGACAGTGAGAAGGCCTGTGCTAGTGAGGTATTTATAATTGGTGAATGTGACTTTGCAGCACATTATGTTCTGGGTCTTTTTAACATTAGTCAGTAGTGCTGTCCATTTACTTTCATAGACAGTATGTGTTTATAAGTGCCTAGTGATGTAGACTTCAGATAACCAACATGCATTTAATATGCTAATGTGTTTTACATAGGATGAAATATTTCTCTCATTAATGTGGATAAATGCATTTCTTTTCTATGTGAAAGGTTTGGCTTCTGTATCATCAGTTCCTAAAAGCTATACTAATTTTTACACTGAAGAATATTTCCCTTCCATTAGAGTTTCTGCACAATTAAGTTTTGTAATTGGGAAGTGAGTATTCAGTTGAAGAGATCTACATTATCAGACGCTCACGTGAGAAAGGAGAACCCTGGGGTATGGGTATCCGTTAGTCACATAAAAACATGTACAGGTGCTGGGCGCTATAGTTCCATTTAAATAACTAGTGCTGAATGCAATCTCCAAGCATACTTAAAAACTGCTGAAATTTTGTGTGCAGATCACAGGAAGCCATGTGTTCAGAATCAGTAGTTGTACTCTTCTGTTGCTTTTTCTTTGAGGTTTTATGAACTAGTATTCTTTCCAGAGAGACTGAAACAGAAAAAAGAGGGTTGTCATATTTCAAAATGATGGCCATCTTTTTTTTTTTTTTTTCCCAGTATTATAGAGGATGCAGTAATGCTACAGAAGATGCCTTTCTTGAAGACAGGTATATTTTACCCCTTAACTTCAGTTTTTTTTGCAGCAAAGCTTTTGTCAGCTGAAATAATAGTTCATGAGATGATTCGGAGGAAAACATAGGGAATCATCATCTCAGTTGATAGCATCTGGACATTGCTCCTTTGTGAAGACAAACATTGTTATTCTGCTTCAGCACACAGATGATATTTTAGATGATGGTAATCTCAAAAGGTCATAGACTCATAGAATCATAGAATAGTTAGGGTTGGAAAGGACCTTAAGATCATCTAGTTCCAACACCCCTGCCATGGGCAGGGACTCCTCACACTAAACCATGTCACCCAAGGCCTCATCCAACCTGGCCTTGAACACCGCCAAGGATGGAGCATTCACAACCTCCCTGGGCAACCCATTCCAGTGCCTCACCACCCTCTCAGTAAAGAATTTCTTCCTTATATCCAATCTAAACTTCCCCTGTTTAAGTTTGAACCCGTTACCCCTTGTCCTGTCACTACAGTCCTGATGAATAGTCCCTCCCCAGCATCCTTGTAGGCCCCCTTCAGATACTGGAAGGCTGCTATGAGGTCTCCACGCAGCCTTCTCTTCTCCAGGCTGAACAGCCCCAACTTTCTCAGCCTGTCTCTATACGGGAGGTGCTCCAGTCCCCGATCATCCTCGTGGCCCTCCTCTGGACTTGTTCCAACAGTTCCATGTCCTTTTTATGTTGAGGACACCAGAACTGCACACAATACTCCAAGTGAGGTCTCACGAGAGCAGAGCAGAGGGGCAGGATCACCTCCTTCGACCTGCTGGTCACACTGCTTTTGATGCAGCCCAGGATACAGTTGGCTTTCTGGGCTGCGAGCGCACAGTGAAGCCGGCTCATGTTCATTTTTTCATCGACCAACACCCCCAAGTCCTTCTCTGCAGGTTTGCCGATGACACCAAGCTGTGTGGTTTGGTTGATACACCGGAGGGAAGGGATGCCATCCAGAGGGACCTTGACACACTTGTGAGGTGGGCTGATGCCAACCTTATGAAGTTTAACCATGCCAAGTGCAAGGTCCTACACCTGGGTTGGAGCAATCCCAGGCACAGGAACAAAGAATACAGGAGTAGGCAACTGATACAGGGATGTTGGAAAGCGTGGTGGTGGAAAAGAAAATAGCAGAATAAGATAGAGAATGTGGTGAACTAGGCCTAAAAGTTACATGTCCAAAAATAGATCTGAAAGTTGGAGCCTATGTATCTGCAAGTTATTTTGAAATAATGATATAGTACTGCATCTGCACACTGGGTGGTTTGTTGTTTTTTTTTTGTTTTTTTTTTTTTTTATGTCCACGCATTACATTTGTAATAATTAAAGAAAAGGTGACTTCTACATGAAGAATATTCTGAAATTAAAATGTGCTAAATTGAAAATATCATTCAACAGAAAAACATTTAGGACATTGCTGCTGTTTGCAGCATAAGCATTACAAACTCTGGAATTTCAGATTTAAGGGTAAAACATAAGCCAAACATGAGACACATACACTTGGGAAAAAGACATCCAAACAAACTTGTTTCTGCTTAATAGTGACATCATGAAGAAGACGGCTAAAGGTAATTTTTGCTTACAAATATGTTTAATTAAGTTTAGATTGATGAGCACTAACTTTACACTAATAAGTTTATCACCCAAATGTATATTTGTAAGAAGATTAATCTCTCTCACTGGAGTGTTAACAAAGGGAAAAATTTCTTAATGGCTTATTTTAGGAATCCGTCTTACAATTTTTTTTGCAGAAAGCCAGTCATGGCAGGACTGTTGGAGTACTTCATTCTTCCTATTACAATTGAAGTTACAACTCCTTTGAACTAGAAAGTTGGACTGACTGATGTGTTTGAATATCTGTAGCTGCTTGTCATGGCAAATTAAATTACTTGGGTTTATCTGTATTGCTTTTGAAACCATGCAACCATGCTGACTGCAGCCTGAAGAACAGCGAGGTATAGAGGTACTTAAGGACTTTAGAAAAATGGTAATACTTACTCTGTCATTTAGCCGTGATGGCGCATTTAAGAGAAGAAATGTAGCTGAATTGGTGAAATGTGCACAACAAGTTACGATCACACACATGTAATTACATCGTTCCCTTGAATCCCTGTTTCTCTCTCATGTCAGGGAGAGGAGGGATTGTGTGTGTTTTTTGTTTCATATGCAAGGAATGTTTGCTATACTGAAATTATTTTTGTTTGCTATTAAGGTGGTAATGGATCAGGAGCAATCAAATGAGAGGTCTCCATGTGGGAGAGCATATTGAGTTCATATGTTCCCTGTGAGGCAGACTGCATCTACTAGGAAAGCACCGCTGCCTCCACTTCAGTGAGCAGGTCTTCACAGGACACTGAGTTCCCACTCTTGCAAAGGCTGGGAAGCCAGGCAAGGAAGGAGAGTTCCCAATTTTCCTTTTACCGGCAGAATACTAGGCTATGGTCATTGCTGTTTTATCCATGGATGGACTGTTCCTTCCCTACATAGCAAGTCAAAGCAAAACGTGTCAGACTAAAAGCGTGATTTGACAGATCAGTTAAACTGCTTTAACACTGAGTTGGTACTAAAACCATCAGGTCCCACTGAACCAACCTTTAAGCCACCACTCCTTCTGTCAGATCCAGCAGTTATGTTGTCCCAGAGTGAGTCATTTTGTCTCACTGATCTAGTAGATAAAAGTTACCTATTTTTTCCATTAGTTACACTGGTTCATGTGTAGCTTCACAGCCACTAGCTCCAGCATGACAAAAATAGCGAAAGCATGAGACTGGAGTTTAAGGGGTAAAGGAGAGAAAGAGGACGACTCCCTCTTTAGTATTTACTCCTAAAGCCAAACAAAGGTGTCAAGTGCAAAATAAACCAAGCTGGCAAAGTACTTATGAAAAGGTTGCTGAACACTGAACTCAAAACTGTTGTGGGGAAAAAAAACCTGTATCAAAATATATAAGTGATGACGTCGCCTTTATTGTGCTTTAATTTTGTGTTAAACCGGAGATCGTGCCAGACGTAATCCCAGAGACCTTTTGTCAGCTTATGTGTTGGTAGATGAAGTACCCCTGTGTCCTGCACATTGTGAAACACTGCCTGTAAATTTTGGAGTAGAAAATGATGATTTTATGAAGTAAAAATTCTGCATAGAAACATATTGATTTTTTTCAAAATTTACTATTAGAATTGAAAGGAAAACTGGGTTTAGAAAAGGTCAAAGCATTTTCGTTTGACTATATCATCTTGATTCCCATAAACAGCAACCGAATGTCTCATCATATAAATGACAGTGCCCTGTAAAATTCAAAACAGTGATGTTCAAATAATTCCCTTCGATCTTATTGAGACAAAGTAATCGACAGGCAAAGCTCTTCTGCGAGAGGACATTTCATCTTGGGAAGTCTCAGGTCTTTGCTCTAATTCACGGTGAAAGATGATTTTTTCCAATGTCAGTTTGATGGAATAGTAATTGTGAGTTTTGACACACAGTATTGTGGAATTGTTTGTGGCAATAGGTATCTGGAGGTGTGCCGCTTACACCATATCAGGTTATTTACATTTTTATTATCTAGTCTTGTCAGAACTCTATCATAGCATGAGTTACAAAGGTCATCCTTGTAGGCTACTGGCTGATTTTATTTACACTGGTATGTAAAGTCAGACATGTGAATCTATGATACAGTCTGGAATGGTAAAGAACAAAATCAGTCAAAACTGGGTTACGGAAATAGGCCACTTTATCTTTAGAAATCCTGGATGGCAAGTTATGTGGACATGGTCTGAATGAAGGGAGGTTTAATCTATTTTTTTTAAATGTAATTTTGATTCCTCATTAAAAACTATGTCCCAAGAGCTGTGTGCTTTCTTACTTAGCTTTAACAGCTGATCTTTCCTAAACACCTCTTCTAAACTGTGAAATGTAATTCTGGGTTATAATGTTGAGTTCGCACTGTTTTATCAGCAAAGAATATGCTCAGGTCAAACACTTTTTGACCTCATACCCTCCTGCTTTGGTCCTCCTGTCTGGCTCCTCACAAACTAGACAGGAAATTCATATGTTGGGCAATACTGTGGACATAGTGATTTTATTAGTATGTTGTAAAACTGGTGCAGTTCTTGTCAAAGAAAATTACTTTAATATAAATATAAACTTGAAGGGAAAGAACTTACAGTCTGAATAATTTACCATCTGAGTAAGTCTGAAAGAATTTCTTAAGCTAGTTCAAGTCCTTAAAAATTATTTTTCATAGTAAGAATCCTCACCTAAACTATTGTGCACTGAACTGTACAGTTCAGGAAAATCACTGTCGCAGAGAATCTATAGTTCAAGTGGACAGGCAGACAGAAGGATGAGAAGAAAGGGAGGTATAGCGCAGTGCCACTAAATGAAGAGTAACTAGGGTGCAATGGCAGTAGACTGGAATCCAAGTCTCACTTTCGTCCAGCCCCTTGTGCTGAGGGATAGCACTGAGTCTGACATCAATGGGAACACCTCTGATGAAGTTAGGCCTGAGGTCAGGTAGACCTTGTACCAGAAAACCCCCGATGTTGTTCTTGTTGTCTTGGTTTATTTGAAGTGAGCACCATAGTTGTGGTAGGCACCACATGAAGGCTTGCACAGGTTTTGGCTATTGAGGATGCACTAGCACTCCAGAAGGCAAAGGATTTTGCCACTTCTGCTTCTCTGCATTACCTAAGAAATCTGCATGGCAAGAGAAGCTTTCTCATTTCAGCACTTTGAAGCTGTCAGTGGTATTTAAAATAAATTATTTTAACCAAGATGGCTATTTCAGAGCATCCTGCTGTCGGACGCCATCTGTTTGGTAAGCGTCATCATTTGTGACTTCTTCAGTGTGGGAATCAAATGTCAGAGACTGTCAAAGTGTTTTTCATCGTGCTCTAATTCTGGCTGAACAGAAATCCTGTTTATTCACTTTGCTCAGGTAGCGTACAGTAGGCTTCTTAGGCTTTTTAGTCAAGCCAGGATTATGGTCAAGTGAAAACTTTAATCTTTATACAACCAAATTTCCTCAGAACTAGAATTTCTATAGAACTGATGTACCATTTTGGTCAAATGAGGCTGTCAAAGAAAAGTCAGATGTTACCGTATCAATCACTTTAGTTGTGAGTTTCCTAGGTAGAATTTTTTTTTTCCGAGAGTGCTCTCAGTTGCAAGTATCATTTTTTCAGGTATAAAATTGAAGTCTGGTCTCTCCTGGTCACTTAATTTTCTGTTGACGTTTTCATAAACATAAAGTGTTGATCCAGCCATTCTAAAGAAAACATTTTTCCTTGTCTAAACTATGCCATTATCCTAAAGCTATAGTTAGTATGTTATTTTGCACTTCTGGGCCTGGTTCTCAAATATTTAGGCTTCTCCAGTTCAAAGTTCAGCAGCTGTGGTTTTTATTCACCTCTCTTGATTTTCTGTTTATTTACAATTCTGTGCATATGTCACACTAGAGTCTCAGTTAAACTATGCAGCACGTGGGAAGAACATGAGCGCAAAGTTTCACTGAACTGTACTTAAAAATACCGTGTTTCTGATTGGTGACACATTATTCATTGTACCATCAACATCTTTTAAGCAGTGTTGGTCTCCCAGGGTGATACTGTTATGGCTTTTGGCTTTGCGTCATAGAAAAACAAAACAACATGTGAATTTGTGGTGAAAATCAGATTTTTATTTTTTTTTTTTTCCCCTCTGTACTCACAGAGCTGAATTTCACAAACCAGAATAACAATCATCTTTCCTCAGGAAAATGCTGTGAATGGAGAGCATCTGTGGCTGGAGACAAATGTTTCTGGGGACCTCTGCTACCTGGGGGAGGAAAGCTGCCAAGTCAAATTCTCAGTGAGTTATTTCCACTTTTTCTTCTTTCTTTTTGAGGTAACAAGCCTGACTTCAGACTGATACAGTACTCAGACACTTGAGAGCTTGAATTGTTTGCTGTTGTTGATGCCTGTGCTCCAGAAAGAATGCAAAAGGCGCAAAAAGCTTCTTTGTTGCTTGGGGAAAAAACCCTAAGGATTTTTGTGCAAGAATGGATTTAATGAGTAGCTTTATTGACATGGTAAAGGAGAAAAAAGGTTAGAATATTGAGATATTTCAGAAATGTTCAAAGAAAGTAGCCTATTTTATTTATATGCACAAATGTCTCTGAGAATAGGATCTGATCAAATTTTTATGATTTTAATCACTGCAAGGACTTGAACTGAATTTTCCAAACTCTTGAATGCACTCATTAGTGTGCTCATATTCCAGTGTTTGCCTTCTCCTAATCAAGAATATTTGTGGTTTGCCTTTTTGTATTGAAGGTTTTCTGCTGCGTATGAAAAAAGTTTCACTGGATTGATCTCTAACTCGTGTATCTCTTTTTTGACTGGGGAGTTACTTTTATACTTCCAGTTTACTTCAGCAACTCTTCGTCTAGTATTTTAGTTAAACTGCTTCAGCAGAAGAGAAGAGAAAGACCAAACCCATCTTATACCAAACCCTTCTCAAACTGGTATTTAGAATATATGGTGAGACAGTACGAATCAACACTTAAGGGAGCATCTGGCCTTAGACTGAAAAGTATGAGGGGAGTCCCTCTTCTCTGGGGTGTTTCTGGATACTGCCTGTGACTCTTCACGATACCATTTTTATGGTTTTGTTTAAAAAACAAAACAAACCCCAAGCCCAAACCTCAGATCATTTGATCCAAATCAGAGCATTTTGGTTCACTAATCACCTCCAGTTTTTGGGGCCCTTTGATCCAAAACACTAGTGCTTTCCATAGCTCAAATTTAATATTTACCCCCCAGAACTTTTCAAACAAATTAGTTACTTTATGGGATATAATACTAAGACCAAGCCTGGGAAGTCTATGCCTGCTTTCAAAGAATACTGAAGCAAAGTCTCAACAGTAACAGCCCTCTGATTGTGTGGTGATATTCAAAGGAAGTGGTGGATCCCCCAACACTGGATACTTTTAAGATTCAGTTGGAAAGGGTGTTGGGCTGTCTTATCCAGGCTGTGTTTTTTCCAAGAAAGGTTGCTTGAGGTTCCTTCCAAGCTGGTATTCTGTGGAGTGTCATTCTGTGTTTACCCTGTGTTTATACTGATCTGAAGGCACTAGGCTTTGGCAAAGCTAGAGACAGGATTTGCTTGGGTAAGTGGATCTTTGGTCTGACTAAGTATGACTGTTCTTATCGTCTTAATAGAAGTTTTCTTTTCTAAGACTGAGTAAATAATTCCCTGTGAATTAGCTCCTTGAAAGGAGCATGGAAATTTAGTAATATGTTGCATATGTTTTTCAAGGTTGTGTCTTAGTTTTAAATGTGTATCTCTCTAGGAGCTGGAAGGACTGTTTGCGGTAGCACGTGGTGACAAGGTTTTCTAGCTAATAGGCCTAGAGATGTTGAGTCATGTTTAGGAAGCAGCAGAGCTTAACTTTGACTGGACTTTGCTTGGCCTGACTGAGAATCTTTTCACTTTTAAGTACTAGTATATTGGTTCCTTTTGGGGGAAGCAAGATCTGAGTTTATAGTCCTAGGGTATGGGGCTTTCATTAGCTTAAGAACTAGAGATGGAAAGGAAAATCCAGTTAACTTCAGTAGTGATTAGTTTAACCTGATCTGTCAAGAGGCTAATGCTTTTCCAGTTTGAACCCTTTGAAGACACTGCGTTTTCCTATGCCTGCCCTCATCTTCCTTTGACTTAGCTCTTTTACATAGAGACTATTTCATAGAATCACAGAATAGTTAGGGCTGGAAAGGACCTTAAGATCATCTAGTTCCAACTGCCCTGCCATGGGCAGGGACACCTCACACTAAACCATGTCACCCAAGGCTTCGTCCAACCTGGCCTTGAACACCGCCAGGGATGGAGCATTCACAACCTCCCTGGGCAACCCCTTCAGGTGCCTCACCACCCTAACAGTAAGATCAAATATTTTCCATGGAGAAGCGGTGACAAATAATTAACTGTAACTGCACAGACTTTGCATATAATGTTAGCCTATAAAGAACATTAACGCATAATCTCTGGAATATGAAGATGGCATTTTATGATAAATTAAAATAGTTAAAAGTAATGGAAAAGATAGCCTCTCACTATAAATGGCTGCAATTACTTGCAATGCCACCAATATTCAAGAATCATGAGAACAACTTAAAAAGCAAGATAGAAAAGCTGCTCATAAGGCACTATCTTTGTTTGGTTTTTGCAGTTTTTCATCTTAGAGATGGGTTACTTTATATTGTTTCACTCTTCCTGGGAAACACAGAGACTAAAAACATACTTAAAGCTAGCACATCACAAAACACATGAAAGTTTAGTCTTATATGATACCGTCATTCTTCAGATGAAACATTAGAACAACACTCCACATACTGTAAGCATGTACAGATAGGGTGTAACTAGATAATTATGAGACTCAATAAAATTATAATAATTTGTAATAATTATTCTATAATGTGAGACGAAGCTGTACTTCCTGTTTCTTCTTGAGTTTATTTACGATATATTTAAAATTCTATTTCCTCTCTCTCCTGGAGGCAGTCTCTTGCCTTTGATATGCTTTGGTCAGGGGATTCAATTAGAATTACTTTAAAAGCCCTATTGAAATTAATAAAACTAACCAGCACAATTAGGTTGAGAATTTTGTCTCTGCTGTGGTATTTCATAAGCATTAAACAACATTCTGTGAGAAGGTTATCATCATCTGCTAAATCACCCAAGCACCCAAATATTTTTTTGCAATGCAACGGTCAGGCGTATCAAATTAAATATTATATGATAAGCATGAAATGACATACTGTTCTGAACTGATCCGAGTTCTCTGATTTGCATGTGCGGTGTTTCTCCTCTTTTCACTGTCTCTGCTCATCATCTTCACAGGCTGCTCCCTTTTGGAGTGGTGATCTGCACTGTTAACAACCTCATCTGCTACCTAAAGGGAGCCTTTTACTTCTAGCTCAGAATCTGGAGTACTGTGGCTCTATCTTTTTCGCAAAGTCCAACTCTAAACTGGAAGAGCTGCAGACCTTTCTTCAGTACACAGAACAGTTGAGAGCACCAACAGAGAAAAAAAAAAAATACGTTGCACAAGGAGTGAAACACCTCTTTTTTTACAGCTTTTTTTTTTTTTTTTTTTTTTTCCTCTGGGAATAGAGCACCCCTATGCACACACGTTTCCTTTTCCTCTTGCAGAAATCTGCTCTGCGGAGGAAGTGTGCTGCCTGCAAGATTGTGGTCCACAATGCGTGCATGGAGCAGTTAGAGAAGGTAAGACGTTGCCATCTGCTGGAGCCTGATGTGGACAACACTTGCTTAAGTCTTGCTGAGGCTTCAGCGTGGAAAACACCATATGCCAAGTTAGTTTTCGTAGCTGTTTTACCAGTATATTTGTTGACTTTGAATTACAGCTTATGTTTTAAAGTATATTTCTATAAACCCTGTGAATCATTAAAAAAAAAAAAAAAAGGTAGAAAAACCACCCAAAACCGAAGCCAAAACCAAAGCAAGCTCCAAACAACACCCCCCCGCCCCGGCCCTTCCCTCCCCTCCCCCCCCGGAATGCTTCCACATTTTTTGTTTAAAAAATAATTTCCCTCTACTTCTAGATTGAAAATTGAAGCTAGAAAATGCAGAATCTTGTCATGTCCAAAATAGGACTTTCAAAATTCTTCAATTAACCCAGCATAACTCATGACAGCTATATTTATCACAAGCAATGCAGCACAGGATACTACTATGAACATTTTTCATGGTATTTACTAGACTATAGTATTTTCTGTTCAAAACTTTGCTTTTTAGTACCATTATTTTTTTGTGAGCATCTGTCCTGCTTCTCAGTTCCTTCAAGGAGCCCTTGTCACCCCCAAGCACCTGTAGAATATCTGTCATTGACTTCAGTTTTCCCCACAGCGATTTGTCTTCATCAAGCTTAACTGGTAATGTGTTAAAGAAATCTCTCCCCACCCTTTTCTTTTTTGGTGGGATATGTGCAAAGAAATATGAGTGAGAATTTCCCCACTGATTTCATTAGAGCTGCTTTTTCACTCCTGTATGTTTTGCAATGTTGTCCTTCATAAAAGAAGTTGATGCATAACAAATTTATAGCAGCAACCCTTTGGAAAGAGTTTTTTCCTTTCCAAGTATTTGGACTTGTGTTGACAAATGTCATAGTGATTGCCGTAATACCAAGTTGGAGAGGTACCATTTCCACCCCCGATGCTTTTACCCACAGTGAAATTAGCATTAGCACACACTTTCAGCACAAATTGCTACCAGTGAATTTTTCATGACTTCCTTCATCAGCGGCAGTGCTCACTGACTCTCCATAGCCCAGCGAGCCGGTGGCATTGCCAGCCAGAGAAAACGAGCATTTAGATAAAACCCCATTCTGTTGAGCTTGTTTATTCCAATCTGAAGACCATGAAATTTACCACTTAGCAGAAGATTTTATAAAGTCTGCATCCTTCTTAAAGCCCGTGGAGTTTAAAACTAGTACGTAAGTCTTCTGCTTGTCCCTCTCTGCAAAGGTGTACCTTTGTAAGTAAAATAAACGTAATCTGTGGGTCTTGTTTGTTGTGAGGCTGCCACAATTCAACAACAAAAAAAATGAATAGCAGTCCCAGGAAAAAGATTATTATTGTTATGTCTTTTGTTTCTTCTTAAGTAATGAAGTATTTTATGTATAATGAATATAATGAAGAATAAGTATTTTGTCTGAGCTATTATTTTGAAGGTCATTATTAAACTTATTTGTATGGGAAGGGTTGTATTTAAATTTAGGGGAACTTGATCCTTCTATTTTCATAACAAAAGCATAGCATTGCGGTTTCCTTAAGTGTTTTATTCTCTGAAAGATAGTCACTTTAAGCTTGAATCTATTTAATTTAGTGTATCCTTAACTCACAGATCCTTTGGTCTTTTCCCATGTCTCTCTCCACCATATTTTTTTTCTCTTTACACTAGGATTTGCAAAGTGGTCTTACAGAGGTTAGATTTCCAGGTCCTATTAACTTTTGAGACTGCAGCTTAAGTTCTCTTTGGTTGCAAATTACTTTCATCAGAAAAAACAAACCCAACAAAAACCCCCACCAAAATCCCTAACCAAACCCCACCCCAAACAAAACAAAACCCCAAAACAACAAAAAGGCCAAAACAGATGAAGTGTTTCCTTCTGAGGAAGGCAGAGACAGTTTAAATAGTTGAGCTGAGCAGGCAGCAATAGCATTAGTGAAGATGAGGGTTGTGTAGAGGTCTAGCAAGGAGAATTATTATGGCATATATTTGCTGATATCCAGGTTAGTTACTTTGATCAGCTGTTGAAGTTAATATTTTAGTAGATAATAAGTATTTTGGAATTTTGGCCTAGATCAACATATTGGATTAAACTCTTTCTTAGCTCGTTTTCAGTTCTAACAGCTTTATTTTAATGCCAGATTAATTTTCGCTGCAAACCAACTTTCCGAGAAGGAGGCTCCAGATCTCCAAGAGAAGTAAGTAATGAACAAATGAAGATTGCTTTTCATTTGATTTGTGTGCTGATCCATCTGGTGTGGACCTGCAGCAGTGCTTTTAGATTCAGAAGAATCTCAGACAGACTATTGGTTCCCAGTGGGACATGTTCTCCTCCCCAGAATAAATGTAAAATGAATTCTAGCTGAAGCACTCCATTACTTACACTGACAGAAACAATTTTATCTTTCCGTTGTCTCTTTTTCCAGTCATCTAGCTATTCTGTCTGTCTTTTTTTTTCGTTGTATTTCTATATTTTTTCCTCTTCATAATTCCCTTTTTTTTTCTCTCTATTTCCCTCTCCTTTCACTTCCCTATCCCTGCTTTTTTTCTTTTCCCTAGAAGTATCTCTAGCATCCTAAGATATTTTTAGTAAAACAAAAAAAAAAAGTAATCAAACATTCAAAACCCTTGTGATTTACCTCCAGTTACTGTATGAATTCAGGTCCTTTGAAGGTGCTTGATATTTATTGTTATTAATATATTTATATATTTGCCTTACATAGTTAGAAGCCAGTGTTTCAAAACCACCTCTTAACTTTTATAGTTGATTTGGTGGCCAGCTGGCTCTTAGCAGAGGTAGCTCAATTCTCTTCCACATCAATGGTTTAATGTTTGCTGGTATAACAGCTTGATGCAAGCATACCCATTCTAACTCCTTTGCCTGCACAGCAGCAGGGACAGCAGTCCTGCTCACTCTCCTGTCTCTTGCGCACCTCTTGCTGCCATTCTGGATGTAAGGAGTCCAAACACGGAGAAAAGATTGCTTCAATGACTGCTTCTTTTTCCCCTCCTTCCCTTCTCCTGCATTGACTTGTGATTTTTTGTGTTACAAGGTTGTATTGCCAAGCAGAAGAGTGGGGTCCTGTATTGTGGCTGAACACAGCAGTGGCTGGGCACTTCTGCGCTCTGTATTTAGGTGATGATTATCTTCACATCATATGATGAACTTCCTTCTTTTAGTAGAAGAACTCCAAGAGAGTAGTCCTGGCCACACTTCAATATGGATAAAGAATGCCATCTCATCCTTATTCCTCCTCCAGTTTTGGCAGTGTCTGGGTTTCCCACTGGGGCTGCTGAATTTTGCTCCAGAGATGATTGCATTGATTGGAGCTTTGCTTTTGCGTCTGTAAACTAATTTCACAGAGATGGTAGCACTAAGTTCAAGCTGCCATTGCTTCCTATAACACATCTTTTTGTCCTTCTTTTGTAGAACTTTGTCCGCCATCACTGGGTGCACAGACGGAGGCAGGAGGGGAAATGTAAGCAGTGTGGAAAGGTAAGATTTCCAGTGAAGCACCACACTGGGCACTTATGAATTCAGGGTAGCCAGTAGGTCCTTCTAGTAGCTGAAATCCTCTTATCCTAAACACTTGGTCTCTTTTAAGGGCTGATGACAAGCCTGATATGTTGTGGGGGAGCAGCCCTGATTCCCATGTGGGAAAAGAAATGGCAGCTGTATCTGCAGGAATGAGCACATCATGTGTTCCTGGGACATGTTGCTTCATTGGCTGCTGAAATTGAGGAGGAGGAAGGCTGTGGCTCCTTGAGCTTCTTTCTTCATTAAGCTAAGCCTGTGCCAGTATGGTGTTCTTGTAGTGCTTTCTTCTGTGCCAAAATTGTGATGTCTTATTTTTTTCAGGCTTTTGGAAAAAGAAAGGATGTTGCTTTCTTTCTGCCCTGGCAGACTCTAAGATTTGTGAGACTGTTCCACATTTCCTCTGCTGCATACATTGTAAAGGTTTATTTCTAAAAAGCTATAAAAAGGGGTAAGAAATACCTTACCTACTGGAGGCCTTTCTTCTGAAATATTATGAATCCCTGAAATCTGTTGAGAGATACTGAAAAAATCCAACACAGGGGTTTAATTTCCTTTCTCTAGGACTGTATTATATTTTTTTCTTCCTCTTAACACCAACTAGTTAGATTGTGTCTCATCTCCATGGCACAGTACTTAAGTCAGAGGAAAGTCAGATTTGTATCTGGATACTGATATAGATCACCAGCTACCAGCTGCAGCAAGCCATGCATTAAAAATGTGATATCCGTTTGTGGTCATTAGCAGGGGAACAGTGCAGCAAGGCACTTGGCGTACAGCATTCTTATGGTGTGACTTTGCAATGATATTGCCTTCCTCCTCTGCCATTTTGGCCTGGATCTGCCCTAGAGGCATTAATTGATTTTGCAATAGGAGTACTTACTAGCTACCATATCAAAACCTGTGCTGGGTACATTCATGTGTACAACATGACTCATGCCTCCTATAATTCCTGTCAGCCTTGACTCATGTGAAGAAGTTCAAAGTTTCCCCCTTAAATAAGAAATATTCAGTTAAGGCTAACATGGGTGTACTTTAGGAGAGTTGTTCTTTGTCAAGAAACAGAAAGGATTAAGGAAAACAACAACAAGAAAAAATATCTCATTATATTTATTGGTTGAGCAGTCTCCTATTACAGCAAAATACTTGCTTGTCTTGTGCTCTGCTGTTACATTTTTGTACACATCTGAGTGAGAACCATCTTTCATATTCTCTTGTCACACAAGACAAAGAGAGAAAAAACTATCATTTTAACGTAATGCCAGTAAATTTAAAGCAGTAAAAGAAAGCATTATTCATGGAATATTTAGTGATTCTGGTAGGTGTCGTTGTGTAATATTAGTCTTATCCCGTGGCTGGAACTGGATATTAAGTATTTTAATGATCATTAATAATAATCTGAGTAAAGGAAGTATTTAGAATAATACCTATCTCATGTTTCAAATCATAAACTTTAATTAAGAAATCAGTGCTTCCCAACATCCTTAGGTGGCTTTATTTGAGTTGTAATAATACCTGGCTCTCCTACAGTAATGTTACATTGGAATATCTTTGAAAGCATTAAAAAGGGAATAAATATCATTGGAAAATATGTGCCAAAAAAAAAAATAATATTAGTAGCCCTAACACTGATGTGAAAATACTCTTTAAAGATACATACATTTGAGAATGTAACCAAACTATATCGGCACTAATAACCCCTATGTGCTCTGTTTGTGTGCATGGGTGTCTGTCTATATTAATGTGGATTTTGATCCTGGCTATTTAGACAAATGTAATTGTCAATACAAGACAGGGGTTCAGATTTCTCAAAATATGTTTCCTCTGGTATGCACCACTGCATATTTCCACAGGAGCAGCTCAAAGCATGGGATTTCATGTGTTGTTCTGGAATTGGGTGGCTGTGAATCAGGGCTAATCAGGTACTGTTAGGTTGCTTTTCTCACAAAGGTGAAAAGAATTTTCTAGCCTAAAATTTCTAAATTTGTGCAGAAGGCCTCCTTGCATGACCCAGGAACAGTATAGCTGAAGTTTTATTTTCCTTCTCACTGAGAGAAGGCAGAAAAGATAATTTTTGGTGGAATATGGGGGGGTCTTCATCAAATCTCACTGTGACCTGCAGTGCATTGCTTTATTTTATTAGTTCCTTTATTTGTAAAGCTAGCTTTCAAATGATTGCTATCTTACCTCAAACATGTATCCTTAGGAAGAATTAGCTTACATTTGTAAAGCAATTTTAGGAAGAAGAGTGGTGTTTTATTGCTACTTGTCATTAATATGTTTTTCTCTAATGACTCTCTAAAAGCCAAATGGCTAACTGAATAAATGAAAAACGGTCCATCCAGAACCAGGCAAGCTGCTCAGTCCATATGTTTAAAAGACACAACTGATGGGCCATGGAATTAATGTACTGAATTTAAGGTTTTTATTAGTGGAGGTTTTGGGAGAGAACAATTTCTCCCTTGGTTGTTACAAGGCAGAACAAATCAAAACATTTCATGCCCATGAGGAGCTGAAATAATTTTTTCTTAATATACTTTGGAACAAAAAAGAGTGAGATTTGTGAGAAATGTTGAGAAGCACTAGGATAAATGAATGAGAATAGACCATTTTGTCCACTGTCAGATCTCCGTTCCAGCACTCATATCACACTTACTGTCACTCTGTTCTCGTGCCCACACTTAATAGCAGACTAGATCTGCCCAGCCAGAAGCAGCTGGCCAGTTTGTCTTTGTGCAGCCATTTGACCATGCCCTATTACTAACCTTGAATATGCCTAATAAATATCGTTGTGAAGAATCTGTTCTTTAAATTTCTCTGGATGTAAAACCTGAGGCATTAGGGGAAGGATGTAAAAAAATAGAAAAAATCTAGGCAGAAATGACACAAGCCTCTTCAGGAACAGGCCTTAGTTGGTGGTGTGGTCCACCTGCAAGCTGTAGTATAGAGAGGGTTGATAAAAGCCAATGAATAACATATACAGACAACTGCAAATCTGAAATCTAAACAGTGAAGGTGACAAAGGCAAAATGTTCAATGAAGTTCTGGACTTTCTGCCTCTCACTAAAATTATTTTCTTTTCAATTCTTTCTCTGACTAAAACAAGCTTTAACTCAACACAAATTTTTAGGCTGTAACTTACCATTTATTGTCTGTGTTATATGCAAAAAGGGTGTTCGTGACCCAGTGGTCTTTTCCAGCTTAAGAATTAAGAGCGAAGTGATATGTTTGCTGAAATTGTATTTGCATTCTACAGAATGCAATGCTTCTGTAGGTGAATAAAATCTCACATCTGCTGGTAATGATGGACTTTTTTCTTTTTAAAACTATAAAGAAATATTTTATCTGTTTGATCGGAATTGGACCATCTTGGTTTTTTTGGAACTTGCTAAAAAGATTTTGGTCTGAGTCAGCTCAATAAAACAATAAATTTAATTTCCCAATAAGAACGTTTCCACACAAACTTTGTAGTTGATTCCACTCTGTAGTTAAAAAAAAAAAACCAACAACAACAAAATCAAAACACCAAACCCACCAACAAAACCAAATTCTTGTTTATATTTAGAGCAAACAAGTCTGCAGTGAGGGAATGTTTTGTTCAACAGAAAATCTGAATCTGTCAGGTCTGTATAAATCCATTACAATAGGCATTCTTTCTCTCTTTCTTCTTCCATTGTTTTTAACTGTAAAATCTAAGAAGCAGCATAAAATTTTGGAGAAGTGTTTTTAAAAGTGTATGTGAAAATGCACCAGTTGAAGAGCCTTTTCTATGAATCCTGTCATTGTTTATTCTCCAGAAATCTGTTTGGTGGTTAAGAGCTTTGAGGATGAGCCAATGTATCTGACTGATGAACAGATTCAGCCTGGCACAGTCACCTGTCAAGAGTTAAAGGTGTAAATTTTGTTGTAGTAAGGAGGAATTTAATCCTTTTTTCCATGCTTATTCTAGGGCTTTCAGCAGAAATTCTCCTTCCATAGTAAAGAGATTGTGGCCATCAGTTGTTCCTGGTGCAAGCTGGCGGTAAGTGAACAGTACTCAGGGAGACTAGTAGCAGCTTCACTGAGCAGCCACACTGCAAGTAATTTTGTTTTTCATGGCTCTCGGGGTTCCCTCTTCGTGTCTCACCCCCGGTTTTGTTGTTTCTGTTTCTTTCCCTCAAAGACACCATAACATCACCTGGCTGACACAAGTTCCCTACAAGAGTCTTGCTGCACAACATCGTTGCTGGTTACCTCCCATCAGTGCTCTGCCACTGTTGCTCTGCCGCTGTTAGCTCATACAGCTGCATTAGACTAGCTTGTGATCTTCAATCTTTGATCTGCTTAAGTAGGAGTGATTTTTTGTAAGAAGGTATGGGAGGATGTCTTTAGGGAAGATGATCTTTAGTTATATGTTCCTAAAACTCCACGATTTGAAGGGCTTGAAGATGGTAGAGTTGGGAACCTTGTTCCAGTTTTTGTACTGCCACCCTCTTCTTTCACTCCATGTTTCCTCTTCGTCTTTCCTGGCCGCCTTATCCACTCTACTCTTTTCTCCTCTTCCAGTTTCATAACAAAGTCACCTGTTTCATGCTACATCACATTGAGGAGCCATGTTCCCTGGGGGCTCATGCTGCTGTCATTGTGCCTCCCACCTGGATCATTAAGGTGAAGAAACCTCAGGTAACTGCATGCTGATGTCTGTTTCTGAAGCTGTATGGCTGTGCAGGGCCAACCTGGCTTCGCTGCTCAGCACTCCTTCACTAAAGCATGCTTGTTCAACCCTGAAACCCAGCATACATCCATGGTGATTATGAACCTGTATCCTCCTGCCCCTTCATTCAGCCCTTCAGTAGATTTCCCTGTCTGGGACAATTAGCAACAAACATGACTTTTGTTCTGAGCAAATCCAGCTCAGATTTGTTCCTGTAACTGTGAGTTCAGTGAGCATATTGCAAGAAAATCCCCTGTGTTGTAGGCAGTTCAGCATGTTTCATTAAATAGAGCTGAGCAAATACAGGGAAAAACTGTTCACAAACATTGCAGTAAGAATTGGCTGTGGCTGAACTGGCATCCCTCTGAATTTGCCATCAATGGACATTTAAACAATCATCTCTTATTTACTTCAGTGCTTGCTGAAAGTCAGCAGTAAGCCCATGTGCTCATTTAGTTGCAGGTAATGAGCATTAGACTTCAAAGCTTTTGCAATGAATATGATATATCTTTGAGAATATAATTCAGTGGTGAACACAATAGGGGTAAAAGAGATTCAAAAGAGAGCTGGCCAAAAATTAAAAGGGGATTCACATCATGCGAGAAGTATTATTATTTAATCCCCGTTTAAAAGTCTGTTTTCACTCTAGACTGAACTGAAAAAAACAAACACTGAACTTAACAGGGAGTCAGAAATGCTGGTAAAAGTTTTATTTCAAAAGCACTGAAACAAGCTTTTTTATTTCTGAAATGAAGTGTCTGGGATATTGAACTTTCCCACCCATGCTTTCTTGTAATTTTCCTCCATTGACAGGAATGTTGGTTTTATAGAGTAGTGTTGTGGGATTCTTCATGTCAGTTGTCCATCCTTGGGAATTGACCCACGGCTTTCTGGCTCTGTCCTGACTGTCAACAAGAAGCTGAGAAATTCAGGCTTCAGGCAAGGCATTATGATAAAATTAGTCCCATGAAACTGGAAAAAGGTCTTAAGTTGTGACACTGCTCAGTTTTTTTTTCAGTCTAGGGATATGGCTGACAGATTTGTGCATGAGCAGCATTTCTAACAAGCTGAATATTAAAGATGAAGGGGGAGAAGAGAAAGGAAGTGGAAGTATATATATAGAATAACCAAAAAGTCGACTGAAAATAGCACTATTTCTTCTTTAGGCCCAGAGAGAGCAGGCAAGATTCCTAGACACCTCCACTCAGAGAAAAAAGGTTTCTTTAGCACTTGTATTTATTCCCCACACTCTTCTTTCTTTGTTAGTTTTACTCCAGCCTCCTCCAGAGGAATCTTTTTTTCTCTGTTGTTGAAGAATCTATGTGAGTTCTTGGCAGGGACTTAATCTCCTTGGCTAATTTTCAGCACCTGTATAGTATCTGATAGCCATAGCCATATCTGACCTTACTAATAGTAGCCTTTCTTTGATCTTTTTAATTTTAGTTCTATTTAATTTTTAGGGGAAAAATAAAAAAAAAAAAAAAATTTTGACACTTGTGATTTTCTTTGATTTGGCATTTGGCCAAAGCAGGGTATCTTCCTTATACTATTTACAGAGACTTTTCTTTCTTGTCCATTATTTTTTCACAGAAGTTAAATAAGAAAATAAATATGATCTAGTTAGTTATGATTCATGGGAAAAATACTTTTACATAAAGGCTTAAAATGTTACACTAAAATAATATATCTATTAGAATTGTGTGCCTGAGTCATAAGTAGAGAAGGAAGTACTTCAATCTAATATTCCCTTGTCATCACATCTCAAGTCCTTGAAATTCCCGGTTAGTAGCATGAAAAACCTTATCTTGAGTAACTTTAGCATTAGATAGATCAAAATGGTATTTAGCACAGACAATGGGCATACTGTCGTGAAACTTCTTAACAGTACCCACTGTAATATAAGGTTTGGGGTATGCATCCTTATTGCTATAGAAAATACTGATGCATCTTTCAAAAGTGTTTTCAGATTTTTGGCAGAAGTCTTGTTTACTTATTTATTATTTTTTTAAGAAATATTTTCTCCTCTCCTGCTGTTTCTGGCCAGCTCTTCTTCTGTGTATTATGACCCTCTTCGCCCTGTATGAACATTTGGTAGACACTATGAAACATTCACTGCATTCAATTCACAGAATACAAACACAATATTCACAAATTTTTGTAAATTCAGTTAGTAAATAAATGTTTAAGCAGCAATCTGTTTTTCATATGTTCCACAATTGGAATAAATTTGGCTAGAAGCATTTCATTATAAAATATTTCCTCAGCTCTAATTAACTACTCACATTGGTCACAGGCAACTCCTGGACTGAATTCCCTACTCATATGAAATTGATTTTAGTAATGCCTTCATCCTGTTTGTTGGTTGTTTCTTTTAAGCAAATAAGATGGCTTTTTGTAGCAAAACCTTGGCCTGCCTTTTAGCTTAAATTTTTCTTTTTCTTGCTACAAAAATGGGTTTCCATGCTTATTTTATACAATGTGGCTCACTACCTTTCAAACATTGGACTTGAATGAAGAGCACACTCCCCCTCTGATTACTAGCAACATTATGATAGTGAAACATCATGGTGTAATTGGTTAAGGACAAATCTCTACTCACAATTTATATTCTAAATGGGGAGCTTTTGCTTCTTGCAAGCAATTAATTGCAAGATAAATATTCAGAATGGTTCAAATAGCCTTGGAATTGGTGGTAGCCCTGTGTATAATGAACCCTGCACATGAATGGAAAACTCCCAATACCTATTCCATGTCATTCGTATTGTAAGCTACTTCTGTAACTTCTTTATTGATTTCCACTGTTTCCGTACTGCATTAGCAGCACTTTGATACCAGTTCTGGTTTCCTGGGTTTCAAACCAATTCTATTTCCTAGTTCATGAAAGCAGGTCATCCCTGTTGATTTGGTGGTATTGTTTTTAAAGTGAGGTTTGTTAGCCCAAGTGGTGTTAGGTCTGGGAATGGACTTGCTATATGCTTTCACTGTGGGAGAAAAGTGATTATTAAACAATAATAAAGGGGATTTGGTTGATGTATTTACTGATTCAGCCTGCCTTCTCTTTGGGAAGGCAAAGGCAGTAACTGTAAAAGTAAAAGCTTTCTCTTCAAGGTAAGCATGGTATTTTCTTCTTCTCTTTTGAGGACCTTGAAAAAGTGCTAGTGAATATTTATATTTCCAGGTTTATTTCTTTATTTTATCAATTGCTTAGTGCAGTTGGCTTGTCCTATTGTGGTTTGTGAGCAACCAGAAGACAGTCAAGATTGACCTTTCCAGAGGCTGTTCTTTGAAGTCATGTGAAGCCCAGCATGCTAAAAGTCTTTGAAAATGAAAGCTGAATTTTTGTAAATGAAAAGGTTGAAAGGATCCGTAGGATTTGCTTGAGGTAGTCTGTGATCCTCACTTCACCCAACACCGTACAAGGACTTCCGTTCTGTTTATCTAGCTAAGCTTGCTGAGACCTATACTGACCATTCAATAATACCAAAAATCTCTTTTTGAAGATGGCCAAACTGACATCCACAAAGGAGAGGTTTCCTCTCTAGAGGCAAGTTAGGATTTGCATATGGTGCCCATTTAAAGGTATGCTTTGCTATCAGGTACTTTGCTGAATAACATTATACGTTCATAAAATGCTTATCGTCTTGTTATGTGGACAAGGTAGTATGCATTCATTTCTTCAGTGTGCAAAAGCTGGTGGTTACTCTTGGCTGTTATTCTTCTGCATGTTTGCAAGAGAACCTGCATATATTTTAATCAGGTTTTTTCACCTTTCATCTGCTATGGACATGCAGTTGCAATCATTGTAGCAAAGTTTTAGGTTCTCTTAACACTAGATTAAAATTGGAACTCTTTTTTTTTTAAAAAAAGATGAAATAACATAGTTGTGACATAGCATACTTTAGTGCCATTTTGTGTGAGGAAATGAAGATTGAGATAATGATGACTGAAAGCTTAGACTAAAACTAATATAGCTTTATGTCTCTTCCTGCCCCACCCATAAACAAGAAAAAAGATATGTTATAATGGGATTTAATGACAACTCCATTTAAATATTTTCTATTCTTTAAAATTAGTCAGGATTTTACTAAAATGTCTTTGCTCTTTCTAGAAGACTTTCACTGGGCTTAGGTACATCCATTGTGGGAGTAGAATAACAAACACAGTCCTTCCAGGTAGAGTTAAGTATTTGCTTAGTATGATACTAGCTGGAGCTACAGACTAATATTTTCTAGCAAAATTCACTGCACTTTACTAACATGATATTTTGAATTTTACACCTGAAGAGACTGGAGCACAGGGAAAAGGCTTTATATGCCTGTGACCTTTCAGCAGACTGCTGGCAAGACTGTGGTTAGACTAGACCTACCTCTTTGTCCCGTGTTTTGCCCCACTCCAGGGAGACTCCTTCACCAGAGAACAGCTGAGGAACTGGGCTAAGACACGCAAAGGATGCAGCTTTGAGTGTAATGTCCCAGTGTTTCTATTGACATAAAGACTTTTGTCTACAGACAGTTAGATTACTGAGGTAGGACAATGACAGATTATGCAGATGATATTTCCAATGCACTTGCATAGTCAGTGCAGTCTTTGTGGTTTATCATGCTTTCAAGATCACTTTGTATCTGAGTAGAGTATAGACACTTCTTTAGGTGTTTTCTCAACATATGATCTAAAAGGGCAAATGCCATGTAATTGTTCTGCAAGCTATCTTGTCTTCAGTAGTTTCAGTGAGCAACAAGGCCTGACTATACCCTGGTCCACAAAGAATTTTGAGAGTGACGAAAAGCATGGAACCTTGCACTCTGCAGCAGGCTTTTCTTGATCTATGTGAAAAAGGACAATGACTTTGGGTATTTAAGTTAGATAGCTGTTATTTTTTTTTAACTTCTCAGAGATACGGAAACATTAACTTCTGTATCTGGTGTGTCATTGTAGTCTTGAAATTCTGAAAGTAGTTGTTATGTATTAAATAGACTATAGAAGCTATTCTTGTTAATGTTGGTTAGCCAGCAAGATTAAGAACAGATGTCACTGCTTACAGATTTGATCATCTCTGGTTATTGACTTTTTCATTAGTGGCATAATTTTGAAAAGGGTCAGGACAGAAATGAACTTTTGGATGAGCTGGGTGGATCTTGCTTCCCCTCTTGAAGCCAGAAAAAAAAAAAAATCAATAAACTTTCTTCTAATTCACTGTGTTACTTTATTTCTTGGTGATGCCTAGACTAGGAGTTGAAATACTGAGAAAATATTTACAGTATTTCCTATAATTCAAAATTTCAATCATATGAAAAGGAATAAGATTTCCTGCAGGTATGGCTTCAGTTACTGAATTAAAATGATTAAAAAATAAGAATAAAATTAGCCTCTTTGGACTGTTTTTATCACACCAGAACACTTTCTGGTTCAGTATCATTGAGCAGGCTATTGCCAGCCTGGAGAATAGCTTTGATACAAGTTCTATTTTAATAGGTTCTGCAAAAATGCAAGCAGTTTTATGGTCTGTGTGTCTCCCCCCATCTTCCACTCTCTGTGTAGTTAAGTGATATGGTTATTTAAAAACAAAACAAACAAAACCCTCACAAACACCTCCCTCACCCAACTCCTTTAATGTTAACAACTCAGTTTGTTCCTTAGCAGATGATTACACAAGTTTCTTGATAGGCTGGAACTGAGTCCACAGTGCCAGCATCATACGCCATGGTGGCCTATGTTATGTTGAGTCATAGTGGTTGCCAGAGCTAAAACTTGTTGTTTTCTTTCCTGAAAAAAACATGAAAAATATCTCATTTATCATGTTTTTTATTACATCTTTATGCAGGTGGTCTCCATACCAGGAGACGAGCCTGATTGGGCAGGAGACTGGAGCCCCGAAGGGGAAACGGGCGTCTCCTACCCCTATTGGGAGGGTTGGCAGGTACAACATGTGGTGTTATGTGAGTCTATGGGAGCATCTGATCTTTTTCCCCCCTCACAGCGTGGGAAAGTTTCCAGTTCCAAAGCACCAGTCTGGTCTCCGTGTGTGGCTTTCTCCATAAACGGTGGTGTGGAAGTGTAAAGCATGCAGCGCATGTAATTTAAATCTCAAGCATGTGCCAGATACTCTTATCATTCTCCAAGTGGACATGCATGGAAGAGCTTCGTAAAGGGGCTCTGTCTGGGCCTGTCTTCTAAATCTTGTTTTGCTTTTCATGTATTCTTTTTTCTTTTAATGTAGAACTCATTAAAGACTTCAACACGGCGAAAGAAGAGAACATCCTTTAAAAGGAAAGCCAGCAAAAGAGGCAATGAAGTAGGTATTCAAGCACTTTAGAAATCAGGCTCCTTTTGTTTAAATGCCAAAGTGCAGATGTTGAAGTTTATTTTTTTAATATAGTTGTTTTCCACTGGAAAAATCTACACAATTGGATTAGCTGTGAGAAGAGATCAGTTTTGATAAAAGTTGTATGAGAATTTTCAAGAAACAACATCTCAGACTCCAGAAGGACCAGCAGCATAATGAAACAGCATTCTCTTGGGATGTAAGAGAAGCAGCTCAGACCCTGGGTTTCCACTAGGCAGAGCAGAGGTGTGAAACTAGGGTTATGAAATCCATGGTGAGTGCACTGATGCAAGGGTCTGGTCCAGTTTGAGGGTGTCTCCCTCAGCAGATCACATATTGGAAATATTCTGTTTGTTGAAAATTGACATTGGGTTACAGAGAAGGAGTAACATGATGGTGTGATTTACCATATAGCCTATAGGAGACTTCGTTTCCAGAAACTGCCTAGTGGATTAGTTACATAGACGAACAGCCGCATGGGAGAGGTAGAGGGAGACTCACCTCTGCATAGAGAGGGCTCTCTGGTTAAGGTTGTCACTTGGATCATGGAAGAACTGCAGATCAGAAACTTTAATCTGTGTCTGCCACATCCCAGAAGAAACCCCTCACTACTGGGCTCTCTTGTGTCCTGCAGGTGTATGGAGGCAAATAGTTTGCTCATTGACATTTCCTGTGGCATTTGTTCAAAGATAGAAGGGCAGCAAGGCCAAGAATTCAAGAGCAGATCATCTGCAGATAAATGCTGATATAACCTGTCTGTTACTTTTAATTAATGAAATAAGTAGCTTATTCTATTTTCCATTGGAAAATTGTTCATATTAGAAATAGGGCCTTATCTCTTACATTGGTGCTGTGTGAATTATTGTTTGGGTTTTTTCTTTTTTTTTTAAATAACATTGTGTAAAATCTTAAAATAGTTTTGGCCTGGCCTGAAAGGATGTTTTCCCCCTTTTGTTTTCTTACTCAGTTGTCCCAGCTGGATAAATTAGTTCCAGCTGTGCACCGCATTGATATGGCTGTATTATTTCCACTTCATGAGGTAATTTTGTCAGAGCTCTGTTAGGTCTCCTGCGCACGTTATGTCAGAGTAATATATATAACTTATACTAAAGTTGTTGCTTGCTTCTGTTTGTTAGGATAACAAAGGTCGGCCATTTGTGATAAAGCCTATCTCCTCTCCGCTCATGAAGCCACTGCTGGTTTTTGTCAATCCAAAAAGTGGAGGGAATCAGGTAAGAGCGTTGTCTGGATCCAGGTCACAAAGTTTTGGTTTAACAACTCATTGCAAATGAGACCAATTTCTGCGGTCTTCAGAAGATGTCCTTCTTTAATGCTCTTTCTGCTTCATGGAAATGGAATGGATACTTGGCTATTTGAGGAGATGTGCTCCTATCTTCAGATTGTTGAAAGGAATCTAAACTAGTAGCTCAGAAGTTTTCAGAAGACTTAATCTTTCTACAAAAAATTTTACATTGCCAATAAAGTCTTAGACTTCTATCCAAAAACTGGTTTAATTTTACTAGGAAAGCCTTGTGAAATTAATGAATGTGAAATGATATGTTCTTACAGCATTTTAAAAAAAAATCATTACTGTTCTTGTACCGTAGGGAACCAAGTTTCAGTAACTAAAAATGCAACAGATTTCTTTCTTAGGGTTCTTGGAATTAAACCTTACCCAAGTGACTATTTTGCAGCTTAGTTCTGCCACTTTTTGAATTTTAAAGAATCTGAATACTTTTTGATAAACAGAGCCTCCTAGTTGAAAAGATTGATGTAAGGTGCAACAGAGGCCTGTAGAGCATGGAGGTTAGCATAACCACTGCTCATTTTCTCCTCTGTTAGAAGAATTAGGGAGGATATCAATTGAAATTGTAAAGACTGTGATTCAAAACAAAGAAACTAGTTGGTCCTTCTCAAAGTGTGTAGTTCAGCTGCAAAACCTCCTTGCAATAGGATGTGCTAAAAGTTTAGATGGGCTGAAGGAGAGGTTTGATAGAGAAAACCCTGAAGGTTCCAAAAGTCCTGAACTGCAAGTAGCCAAGGTTGGGAAAATACCTGCAGCAAACATCACATATATTTTCTCTGTCCTTACACATTTCTCTAGGCATTTTAACTGCTATTCTTGGTTCTCCACTTAAGGTAAGGTGTTGGATAGAAGCACCATTCTTCTGCAGGGGGAGCTATTGAAAATTCCTTACTTGCACCCCCAGGCCATGTCTGAACCCTCACAGGGTTCTTGGCCCTCTTCTGCTAGACAGAAATCCTGACACTTTGTGTCTGGGCAGAATATGAAGGAAGGAAATTGAGTGTCTGGAATATGAACCCAAGAGTTGGAGAAAGCAGAAATTATATCTTTAGGTGATAGGCTGTTCACATTACACTGAGTGACGGAGCATTGAGGCAGCTGTAGCCCCATAGAGTACTTAACTCCTGCTTCATTAGATGGTAAAGGGCTACAGTTACGAGTGTTCATGGTGGTGGTGGAGGTCAAAGCAGTCTCGTTGCTTGGATGTTGGGCAGGACACTGTTCAATATGATGGTGATTTTGCCCACAAGCTTGTTCAATGTCTTGCTGTCATGGATGGCTAAAGGTGGTGTGGGATAACAAAGGTTTCTTCTTGTTGCAGGTGGTGAGAGGCAGGAGAAAAGGTTGCTGTGAGAACTGAACCTTTGGTCTGACTCCAAATACTTGTTCTTATGAACCATTAGTGATATGTGTTGTTAAATTTAGTCAATATGTAGGCATGTGCACCCTACTCAGATTGGTGGGCTGCTATTTTATAGAGCAGTTGTCTGCTATGCTGCTTTCTAGCTTGGTTTTTTTAGGTTATGGTTGCTTTATAAAGCACTGAAGAAAGAAAAGCAGTACAAATATAGTGAATACTGAACACTGTTATTTCTAATAATCATTAAACTATTCACAATTTCCCTTCCTTTGATTTTTCTCTCCTCCCAGGGCACAAAGGTTCTCCAAATGTTTATGTGGTATTTGAATCCACGCCAGGTCTTTGATCTCTCTCAGGAAGGGCCAAGAGATGCGTAAGTTCTTGAGCCTTCACTGCTGCTGACCATAATTCTTTTCTAATCAGAAGAGCAAAGGTCTAGCTTAGATAGACCAGTAGACTGTGTATGAGGTTTGTGCATCCAGGTTTTGGTAGAGGGGAAGAGGGCTGCAGTGGTGGCTTATGTGAGACGCTCAAGTATTCACTATTCAAGACACCCAAGTTTTTCATTACTGCAGAAACACCTCCACTACTGATTCTCTCATGATGTATAGAAGTTTTAAGACAGACATAGAGTTTTTAGAGCTGTATAATAGGATTAAAGGAGGATTAGGTCTTCTGGTCACTCAGCTCTCTACATTTGAATGTGCCACCTCCATTAGAAGATGTTTCATTAAGCCTCTCCTTCAAGCCACTGAAGTAACATGTCTTCCATGGATGCTGTTTTTGCTCTCCCATTAGTATCTTAGATCAGCTATCCAGAGACAGAACTCTGTTAGGTGTACTTGCCTTCTCTGATGTTAAAAAAAATTAAAAAAAAAAAAAAAAGAAAAATTACTAGTTGAAGAAGCTGCCATGTTCTGCGTGCTTCAGAAATGGTGGCTGTGCAAATCCTGATGAGGAACACTAAATTTTGTTTAAAAACCTCAATGTCTGTATTTGTTTGCTTTAGGATAAGAAAAATGAAAGATTTTGTCATCTCCAGAGGGAACATGAGAATGTGGCCTTTTAGGTTTAGCATGGGAACATGCTAAACTGATCCAATAGTTCTCAGGAGGTGCTGCCTAACCATGGAGGAGGGTCCCATTTCATGTCCTTGTGGTTTTGTGTGTGTGTAAAGATGTGAAGTGAGTCACAAGGCTCAGGCTGGGTTGGTGCTTATGCTGCCTGTTGATGTCTCCTCACTGCCAAGGTTTTTTGTAATGCTGAGATTGGTTTTGTTCGTTTATTCGTTGGATTCTTTATTATTTTACTTTTCTGCCTCCATACACATCTTTAGCAAAGAATATTTGAAAATGTACTAAGTGTCAGTTGAACTGTCACTCCACAAAATGCATAAAAAGTGCCTGTCTCATGGTTCTGACTCTTTTTCCTTTTTCCCCCTTCCTTCGTCTGGTTAGGCTGGAGCTGTACAGAAAAGTGCCAAACCTCCGGATCCTGGCCTGCGGTGGGGATGGGACGGTAGGTAGCCAGCACCTGGCAGCCTCGTGGTCATCAGCCAAGTGATTAAATTCCTTGCCATTTGCAGTTGTGGGTTTCCCACCTCGTGATGCCTGCAGAGCCAGAGAGCATACGCTTGTGAAATCTACTTTTTTCTTTTTAAATTTGCTGTGTGGCCTGACCTGTGTAGTGAAGGGGACAGACCCTAATTTTCAAAGTCCTATCTGTTTTATGCATAAAGATTCAGTACAGCTTAAGAAAATACGGGCTAACTTTGCTGGCTTCCTCTCACTATTTACACAGATCTGAGGGGCTAGCAGGTAATGTCAGTGTCTGGAAGCATTGAATCTTAATTTCTGCTCCTTCCTGTTAATGTCTCCATGATGCCTGAGTACAGTCAAATAATCCTCTGTGCCTAAAGAAAGTGAGTTTTCCCACTCTCTTTACAAAGCATCTGTGAGGAAGAATATTGCGTTGGTCATACTACTAGCCTGGGATCTGGAAGATCCAGATTAATTATTTTTCTTTGTTGCTGAATTCCTGCATGTTCTTGGATAAACAAATAGGGTCAGACCTTTAAAGGATTTAGTCACCTTCAGTTGGAGACAGGCTCTGGAGGCCATGAGTGGTAATGGAGGTATTACAACATTACTCTTTGTAAATCTCTCTGTGCCACTGAGTACTTAAATGCATTTGAAAACAGGCCTTTAATCTCTGTGAAGCTCATTTTCCCAAATGTGTGTTAGATGACAGGTATAATGGTAAATATGGTAAGGAAAATGCATTGCTGCTTGCAAGGTGCAATGATTGGCCAGGCTGGCTATATGTAGATGTTTATGGCACAGGGAGGATTTTTTAACTGTTGTTTGCAGAGAGCTGAACAGCTAACCTTAGCCTACCACTGCTTGAATTCCTGGGTGTACTTTCTGCTCAGCTTCTTTGGGTTCTTTTAAACCCCCAGCTGTAGGGGTTATTCATACCACTGTTTCTTCTGCAAGAGTGAATAAAGACCCCCATGATTACGCTACTGTCTTGCTGGTACAGGGGAAAATAAGATGTTGCAAAATTGTGAACCTTCCTTGAGAAACACGCAAAGCATTGATTTAGCAGGAGACCTAAGCAGCAAATAAGTATTTCAGTCTGTTTCTGAAAGTCTTTTTTTTCTACCTGATGAAGCCAATATTTTAATAGGAAAAAAATAATAAAAATAGATACATATATTTTGAAAATGAAAATAATAAAATAGAAATGAATGCAACTACACTGAGTCTGACCATCTTGTTTTCCCTTTCAGCAGTGTGAGCGACAGGTGGCAGCACCTTCTCAGTAGTAAAAGCAGCACTCCACCATTACCTCTGCCTCAGCTCAGTTTGAAGCAAATTAATATCTAGTTATTCCCAAAGACATTGCATCTAGAAATGAAAAATCTGGCTCAGATATACTTAATGAATATTCAATGAGACCAGATGTTACTTTGCAATATTGAGGTGAACCAGAACTTATTGTAACTTTTCCATCATAGCTGCTTGCTGTTCCTTTCCAGGGCATAAGTGAAAAGCTTTGCTTTCTCATCAGTCAGAAACTTTCTGTTTACAGGGAAATGATAGTCTACATCAGCTGTGATTGAAAATCAATGTGCAAGGTTTAGAAATGACCTCATGTAAAATAGCAGTGTTGTACTTATAAATTAGTAATTTGAATTTTCTGTTTATTAGTTAAGAGCATTTACAGAAATAGTAGGTATTGTAATGATACCTGTACCAGTGGGAGGCTGAGGCACACACAGATGTATGGATTAAGTCAGTGACAATGACAAAGAGCTAATGAAAAAGGACTCTTCAGGAAGTCCTGGCCCTGGTGAAGTTTCTGAGACTCTATTCTGTCTCTGATTATTAATACTGAAGGATAGATTATTTTGAAAGGTAGAGGATTACTTACCTCTGAAAATCCCTTAAGGACTCTACTTAGTCCTACTATGGGGCCTATGGTAGGCTTAAGTACCTTTTAGTGATATCCAAGTTCATGAGTTGTATTTCAGATGACTATTATCAGACAATGAGCTCTAATATGGGATCGTATTTCAGATGAATGCTTTAATAATTAGACAATAAGTCTAATTAAATATCTGTCTCATAAATGCTATTTATAGAACATTAGATTTTTCTATCAAGGGACTTGTAGAAAGATAAATCCTAGAATACTGGGTATTGTGGTGGTTGCTATATTCATCAGGCTACCTTATCTGATATCGTTCGAATTTGAGCTGTTATTCCCAATGTCCATGTTAGGCTGGATGCCTTTTGTAAAGGCCATCCCAGTTTGGGTTAAGAATCTATTTGAAATCATATTTCAAATAATTTGTAGTAGAGACTGCACCTTTGAACATTAGCATCAGGAAAAAAATAGATTTTATCATTTTATGTTTATTTTTTCTTAATTCTTTATTTAAAATTGCAGCACAGATTCTTTCACAGACTGTAATGGACTTTTAAAGGTGAGAAATAGTTTATGAAATAGTCTTATTTTCTTGTAGCAAGAATTTCAGCCAGAAAAGGTTTGATAACATCTTCAGCAACAATTCTTTCCCCTCTTGGAAGTTAATGAAACCAAAATATTTTACAGTAATTTGTTCCTTCTGGCTAGATATCTATTTGAAAGTTTTGTGTAGTCCAGAAAAGGGTCAGGAGAGAGAAACAGCTCTCTAAAATAGCTAATAGCTTGTGATACAAAAGAACCAGATTCATTATTTGAACCCAAAGCCATCAATCTTGAAGATTAGATTTTCTCGATTATTCCAGCCTTTTAGTCTTTTATTTTATATATATGGGTACATACATATGGCAAGAATATATATATATATAAAACACTGTGCAGTGAGTCATACAATTCATCATTAAGGTCTATTTTCTCGGGAATGGGACACCTGTGGGCAGGTCCATGCTTGACTTCATTTGGAACTTCTGTTCCAGGACACGCTCTCTGATACCATGCCATTTTAAGTGTGCCTCGCATTTTCTTTCTTAACAGTTGTCAAAGGTTTAGTTTTCTTTGGCAGAATTGCAATTTAAAAAATTATATTGAATTCTCCATATTATACTTCACTCATTTTTACATACAATATTTTTCAGAGCAGTATTTAGGCAGCCTTATGATACTAGGTGTAATTCTATGTGTTTCATTTCCTGCTTAAAGAAAAGCAACTTATGTGCTCCCTTTCCTCAGTATCTCTGTGTACTGTTAAAGATGGCTACATCCCAGTGCTTCTTCTTGCACAGGAGCTTCATGAAAACTGCTGTGCCTGTGTCCAAAAAGTGAAACCTCAGATGGGGCAGTTGTGGGGTTAAATTTCAGATACTGTAATTTTCCCCTTTCCCTTTCATTTTAATTGGTCATCTTTGTAAAGAAGGTGCCATCAAATTATGTCTCTTTTTTTTTTTTTTTATTTACTCCTTTTTTTTCCGCTCACTTCCATCCCTTTTAATCTTCCTGACTAATGGCTCTCTGCATTTCCCGTTTTATAGGTAGGCTGGATCCTCTCCATCCTTGATGAGCTGCAGCTCAGCCCCCCGCCTCCTGTAGCTGTCCTTCCACTTGGCACCGGGAACGACCTTGCCCGCACTCTCAACTGGGGTGGGGTAAGTGCTGACTGGGGTACCCTCATATGTGGGCTATGAACTTGCTGCTCTGGTTTAGTTGTGTAGGGTGGAACTTCATTTTGACTAAAAGAGCAGGCAGGGCTGTGCTCAGGATCTGCTTCAGTTAAGCACAATGGTTTGGTTCAGTTTCCAGTCTGGGATCTTGAGTTACTAATGATCTATTTGTTGTAATGAATGTGGTACATAGGTGTATCTGTCTGATATTTCAGGCCAAGTAACGAGGAGGATATGCAGGCTTCTAATTTAAATATAGTTTACATTTTATTTCTCTGTATTTATCCTTGTCTACACGACTGGAGTTATTCCAGGCATGACAAGTACACTTTGAATTCTTCTCCTTATAACCTTACTTTGCCTGCGCAAGACTTGTGTACCTCAGCAGCACCTTGGTAAAACACTTGGTATATCAAAATTTAGCAGTATTTTGAAAGGTTCTTAGAAACATTTGGTCTGGTGTTTTAGGCCTGTATGAAAGAGGGAGGCAATTGGTGAGTGACTTTCTTTGCTTTCACTATCCATGGCTGATACTCTGCTGTTAGGGTTATACAGATGAGCCAGTGTCCAAGATCCTGTGCCATGTAGAAGATGGGACCATTGTCCAGCTGGACCGCTGGAATCTTCAGGTTGAGCGCAATCCTGATTTGCCACAGGATGAGCTGGAGGATGGGGCACGTAAGGTTAGCACCTCCTTTTTCCCACAGAGGTTGTAGAATGCTTAAGAACATCTTGGGGTTACACTGTAAGCTGTATGCATGGGGAAGCTCTTAAACTTTTTAATTCTCTAGTTGCATCTCTTCCTTTTGCAGTTCTCTTGTGTCAGTCCTTCCAGAGGTAGACAAAATGTAGTTTATATCCACCATCCGCTTGTTGTTTTAAGCTCCCAGCCATTGAGCATTTATCTCAAGAGCTAAATCCTGGAAAAAAATCCCTAGCATTTTATCTGAAAGGTCACTGCTTTTTTGCTAGTTTACCTGGGGTGTCAGGAGATGCAACTGTGTGACTACCATCCACCCCTAAGTTAGCCAAAGCTAAAAACAGGATGCAGAATTTTATTCCACTAGTGTATCTTGATAGCTGAAGACTGGGAAAACTGTGTGGTGGTCACATTTATAGTAACGTGTCATTTGGACTGGAGTTGTTGAAACTGTTAGGATCATAAAATATTATTCTGTGAACCATTTTTCTCCTAAGTTGTAATTTCCAGCTTATCTATCAGATGCTACTGTTCTTTCTCTGCAGCCCTGCTGGGCATGTGTAATGATCAAGAGGCCAGATGTGTGCTTCCCTGCCCCATGCATCCTGCATAGAATTAGGGCTTCTTGTCTGGGACTTGTGTTGCTCCTGGTTACATAGGAGCAGGAAGAACACAGCTTGAATTCCATTAACCATGCTGAGCTTGAAGTGCCAGCAATTAGGAAAACCTTTGTATTGACATGTTAAGTGGAGCAGCATTATGGGAGATCTCAATGACAACATAAGGAATCCTTTGATGGGTTTACAAAGATACATCTATAATCATAAAGCACTGTTTGTGTTCTTTGGGCTTCTGCATGTGATCCTCTTCCACAAGCCATTATTAACCTTCAGAGCAACCTTCTGCATACGTTTCCCTGATATGTTCCACTTTCTTCTTCGTAGGTTTTCATCAGATGCTAAGCTTAAAGTAGTTAATTCCTCATGTGTCGCGGAATGTTTAATTCATGTTATTTTTATATATCTTTTTATTATCTGATCACAGCTTCCTCTCAGCGTCTTCAATAATTACTTCAGCCTTGGATTTGATGCACATGTTACACTAGAATTCCATGAATCTAGAGGTAATAGAAACTTTTTTATGTCCTTAGCCTTGGGAATGAGTGTTTATTTTATGAATTACAAATAGGGTTCCACTTAACATCTTGTTCTTGCAATTTAGAAGGAAATATGGAACATAAAAACCTACGGTACACACAAGTAGAAAGGAAGAGATCATACTATGAATTTCCAAGGGACTTAATGTTTTTAAAATGAAAAAAAGTGCAAGGAAAAATAGCATTCACTGGAGCAAAAGAGCTAAAAGGGGAGCTTTTCAAAATTATGTATACCAAGTACAGTTATAAAAGAAGTTTATGCTAATGCAGAAGTGTCAGAGTAAGAGCAGAAAGAAAAACAAATGTAAGTCAGGTGCAAGTGTGGAGGTGGAGGGAGGAGAAAATCTGCTAGACTGTGGAAGTAGCAGGAGGATAATTGCGTTCTCAAACTGAACAGCTGTTACCCATGTATGAGTATAGCATAATATCCTTAGATTTGGTATGGACCCAAAATGTGTCTATGCAAGTGAAAGGTTTTAATGTCCACAAAACTGTCAGGAATTTGAGCTGTTGTAGCATCTTGTTTGTCCCCTTGCCGATGACAGTTATATCACCCCAAACAGATCCAAATGTGGCTTAACAGGTGGGCTTTGGACTGATGGGAACTATAGTTCAGGCAAGCATGCTTATATAAACAGACCCTGTTCAATTGCTTTTGTTCAGCTTTTGGTTATTTCAGTTTCATATGCAGGTATTTTTTCTGGATCAGCCTCTCTTATCTTCACTTTCATACTATCAGTGTCATTTCAAGATGAAAAAGTAGCACTCTAATGCCATGCTAAATAAAGAGCAAGATATATAATGGAATGAGCTAATGCATATTTTATAATTTTTAAGACTGCTTCAAGCTTTAGGAATCATAATGAAGGGCCACAAAAGGGCACAGGAATGAAATGATGACAGCTGTATGCATTTTCTTATGAATGCATATCAGTATGCATTGCTAATGTGACTGTGAAAATACTGTATAGATGAAATGCATGGCTACTTACTCACTTACTGGAGACATTATTTAATAATGAACTTATGGAGCCCTATAAAGAATAGATGTTATTCCAGAGATGCCAGTGTTTTAAACATTTACATGGGTGAAAAAAAAATACTTGGCAAAGCAAGATATGCTCCTGTGAGTGGGTATGTGTGGCCAGGAGCTTTTCATAGCCCTAGTGTCTGCTGTTACAAGTCATTACTGCTGGTCTTTCTTACCTTCTCAAATACTAAAATATACAAAGCGAATTCTATGTATTTTAGGAGAGAAAAGCTTACAGCATTGAAGGTGTTACTGGTGGGTGGGTTTTATTGTTTTTCATGTGGAATTGGGGTTGTTCAGCCTGGAGAGAGGAAGGCTCTGGGAAGACCTTGTTGTGGCTTTTGTATACTTAAAAGGGGCTTGTAAGAAAGATGGGGACAGTCTTTTTAGTAGGGCCTGTTGTGATAGGACAAGGGGTAATGGCTTTAAAATAAAAGAAGGTATATTCGGACTAGACATAAGGAAGAATTTTTTTTTTGTGATGGGTGTAGTGAATCACTGGCACAGGGTGCCCAGACAGCTGGTAGATGTCCCATCCCTGCCAACATTCAAAGTCGGGTTGGACAGGGCTTTGAATAACCTGATCTAGTTGAAGACATCCCTGCTCACTGCAGGGGGGGTTAGACTAGATGACTTTTAAAGGGCATTTCCAAACAAAACTACTCTGTGATTCTATGAATTAAGCAGTGCAAAACAGCTTCTGATCTCATTTACAATTTATGAGAATCCAGGGAAACTTCAACAAAAGCACTTTCACAGCTGTAGCTCTTGGTCCATTAAGATAAGCGGTTGTATGCAGTTGCTTATGTTGAGCTGTTGTAATCACATATAGTATTAAACCAAACAAACACCATGTCCTCATTGTCCCACCAAATTAAATGAAATTCAACTCTCGGCCTGTCATGGCACTTTATGCAATATAGCTTGGTCAATTGTTATATTTGGAATAAGCAGGGATTGTGGTATCTCAGAGGAACCTGTACATTAATGTGACCTTTTCCATGGAAACCTTTACACTTTTCTTATGACTAATCAGATTGTGCCTTGAGGGTTGGCTCCAAGCCGAACATGTTTAGCTCTGATTCTTCAGGATGTGTTCTGGGTAGAAACTCTTTCCAGTTTCATCCCTTGTTATCCTTATGGTTTGGCGGGGCAGGGAAATGGAATTTACTTTATCCCTGTTGACATGCTGTTTGATCCCTTGGCATACAGGATTGTTCATTCGCAGGACACCTATTCCCCTACACACACCCTACACTCTAACGTTTCATTTCCTAATCCCTGGGTGGCTTGAGAGTGATGAGGATGGAGTGAGCCTTGGATATGCAGTCAGTGATTTACTTCTACAAATAAAGTTGCACTCTAATCAACTTTAAGCTCTATTCCACATCACAGAAAGACTCCCTTCTCCCTACTCATGCTCATCTGCTATGTCAAAAGTAAAATTCAGTGTGTTGAAGGACTGCTGAGTCCCTGACCTCAGAAAGGCTCCTTTTCTGCTCTAAGATGGGGCTTTGGTTCAGGTCAGTATTTGTTGTATTTTTCCATGTAAAAGCCAGTGCTCTGGTGGCTGCTGCTCAGAGCCATCAGGGATAGCCACATCAGAGAATGTGCAGCACTGAGCCTTCAGGATCCTCCTGCTTCCTACATGGGGTGTTGAGAATTTTTGAGAAGAGCTGTCAGCTCAGTAAGCGAGATGAGATTTACTTATGAGGTTAAATTAATTGTTTGAAGAAGAGGTGGCTTTTGACTGTGTTCCAGGCTCATCTGTGACACAGCAAATGGATGATACAGTAGCGGGGTAAACAATCAAACAAGAAACATAAAGTAACTCTTACAAAATGGAGCCTCATACTGTGAGATGTAGTGACTCCAAGGAGAACTAGAGGCATTGTTCCAAGTGATCGTTTGAGAAGTAGTAATTTGGAAGTGTTCACACCAGTGTGATGTTTTAGCCAGAAGAACAATCTTGATAGTCAGATGATTTCACTGACTAGAGAATAGTTTTCACTAGAGAATAGTTTCTCACTAAGCAAGTGTTTGTGGTTGGTACTACTACTGAATATGGTGTTAGAAGGGCTGCTTCTGAAATCTCTGAATGCCACAGACTAGGAAAACAGTTTCCAAGAAGGAACAAGAGTGACCTGTATCCTGGGAAATGTGCCCCGTACTGGGAGATTAAAGGAGCTCCATTTAGCTTATCAGAAAGAAGGCTAAGAGGTGATTTAATCACTGCCTATAAGTGTTTACTCAAGGAGAACATATCTGATAGTTCAGGGCTCTTTAATCTGGCAGAGAAATATAATAAGGTTTAGCAGCTGGCAATCAAAGTCTGAAAAGTTCAAGATGACAAAAAACATCCACATTTATTCTAACAGTGAAAATGATTAACCATTAGATGTGCATTATTACTAGGCTATTAAAATTCTCCACCTCTTGGAGTCTAAACAAAATGAAACAGCTCTCTAAATAGGTTTTAGAGTAACCACTTCTTTTTTTGCTGCAGAAATATTTGAGCAGAGATGTCTATTCCTCAGTACCTCTTTGTAATGCAGCAGAATTGAAGTGTCCGTTTCACCTTGTAATTCATTAATGTTTTACTTCTGCTTCAAAGCATGGCTGTTTCATGGATTTCTAATAACTCTTAGAGGTCTGTTCTGTGCTGGCAGAAACAGAAGTCTCACAAATGATACTGAGGGATCAAAGATGAATAGTGTGAGATATGCTAAATATATGGATTATATTCTTCTTACCTCTTCTATGTCAAATTTCTATTTTCACTCTACAGGAAAAGGGAAGAATATCAGTATCAATGTTTTGAGACCTGATAGCAAATAATGGAACAGGTGGGGGTCTCTGGACCCCCAGAAAAAATATATTTATGTTTTCAGAGTGATGTGTGCTAAAAGCACTGTAGTGCTAGCAGGGAATGTGCAGGTACAATGGAATCTACTTATTTTATTAGGGTGTATTTATTTTTCCTTTTTATCCTTTCACAGAAGCAAATCCAGAGAAATTCAACAGCCGATTTAGAAATAAAATGTTTTATGCAGGGGTGAGTTGTGATTCGTCTTACAGAATGATGCTTAGTTGGTCAGATGTATTCCTAAGTACATTCCCTTTCCTTTCTCACATCACAAGCCCATGCCAATTCATTTTGCCTGTTGCAATTTAAAGTGCACATATACTGTTTCTGGCAATGCCACACACGTGTCTGTTGAAAAGTGCTTGAAGCACTGTTGCTTTCCAGAGCTTAGCAAGTGAGAGACATGCCACTTCTTTGGACATAGTACTGGTTATGTCTTGGTCCGTCTGCTTCTGACTCGTAAGATTTTCAGCAAGACAATCTGCCCTTTTCAGGGTTTGGGAAGCACATTGTGATTGACTTTCCCACAAAAATTCCCTAAGTGTTGACTTGTATCTTTGTAGCTTTGAGGAGTATATGGTCATGGGGAGTGGAAGTCTGAGATCAGCTATTTTGAATGATTAATTTTCATAATTAACTATGAAAATGGAATAAAATTACCCACTTCTGCATTTAGGAGATACATTGAAAAAACTTTATTCTAAAATGCAGTTGAGAGAAACACTGATTTGATAATGCATGATGGATAATGTCTTTCTGGATGATGACTCCCACTGTACTCATGTGCCTTAAATATGGAAACAAATATGTGAGCAAGAATTTACATCAAAAGAATGGCATTTTGGTAATTAGGTCTGTGATGGAATGAGAAATAAGGAAAGAGAAGAGAGAAAGTGCTAATGAAAATTCATGCACTTGTTTCTGTTGCAGGCAGCCTTTACAGACTTTCTGCAAAGAAGCTCGAGAGATTTATCCAAGCATGTTAAAGTTGTGGTAAGTATAAGAAATTGTGTCATAATATTGTGGGAAGAGGGGAGGAATGGAGAGAGAGTGAGGTGAGAGTTTAATGGCTCTGTTACTTTTCAGTTTTGAGCATGACATTTGCAACACATTCCAAGGAAAGTCTTGGGAAAGTTGTTACAAAGCAGCAACACTTCTCTTGTCTGTGGCTCCATTCAGCAATTTCTCTGTGCTCTGTCACTTTGGCTTTGTAGTGTGATGGTACAGACCTGACTCCAAAGATCCAGGAGCTGAAGTTCCAGTGTATAGTGTTTTTAAACATACCCAGGTAAGTTCAAGACAGATGCTTGCTTACTTACAAGTTATTCTAGACTGGGTCAATGTACAGGAAGTGTATTGCCACTGTGCTGCCAACTTGAGAGCTAGGTGTTTATAATACTTTTGGTTAGCAAAGTTGAATACTCTGATACAGAGATAGTAGAAGTTATTGGCAAACAAACTTTCAAAAGTTGTGCACCTAACCTCCAAACAAGATAGTGAAGATGCCTGGGCTTTTGCTTAATCAGAAGCAAAGTGTGGAAAAAAGGCTGGAAAGCAGGGAAGGCAGGAGGGGAAGAATTAATAATTTTCCAGTAAAGGAACACCAAGCTGTTGAAAGAAATAATGGGTTTTAGCATGTTAGAAGGTGTCCCAAATAGAAATATAGGTGTATTTTTAAAAGTTGTCTATCTCCTGCTATCTAGAGCATAGTCTCAAAACTGTTTTTGACTGTGCATCCCTATCAGTAAAATATTTTTTAGCACCATCCCAATATATGTCTATTTATAAAAACTGTACTAATATATTACATACATTATAAAACATACACAAAAGATTAAGAAAGGATGTGATAAAAATGGAACAAACACTATTTTAGTGTTTTTCTTATTTATTCAAAGTCAAACAATAATTTCTTCACCCTAATTGTCTTGTCAATTGTATACATTTCTCTCACACTCCTTGTGGTATGTTCATCCTGCTTTGGAGACCACTGCTTTAGACAACCTACCACTTTGCTCCACATGAAGTCCCAAGCATTTGATCTTTTTAGCCCTGCACTTCCCCCACTGCAGGCTTCTATCGACTTGGTGTCACCTCTCCAAAGTTCCCCATTCTATCACTCTCAAATCACTTTTACGTCTGTTCTTTAATGGTAGAAAGAGAAGAAATAAAACTCCAAGGCTGGAGATGCTGCTGCAGCCCCATTCCTGTCTAGCAGAGGGGCTAAGCAGTTTTCTGCCTCAATAGCTCATCTACAGAAAGCTGGATGGATACATTCATGGATGTTGTACCAGCTTGGAAACAAGAGGCAGGTTTTCCCTTTTGTCCAGCCCTTGTCACATAACTTTTAATTGTCCCTGAATCGAATCCTGGAATGGATACCTGAATAATTCTGGAGGACCCCAGAACAGGCTAATAGTCAGGTTGCTAGTCAGGACACCTCAGGGCAAACTTCTTTCTCAAATCGTGCTTTCCAAACCTCTTTCTGTAGGTATTGTGCTGGCACAATGCCCTGGGGAAACCCCGGAGATCACAGAGACTTTGAGCCTCAGCGCCATGATGATGGCTACATTGAAGTCATTGGGTTCACCATGGCCTCACTGGTGAGTATATTGCACGTGCTTCCAGATGTAGCGAATTCTGTGGGCTGTGCTACAGAGTGCAAGCCACCATGGTTCCACATATTCAGCCAAGGCCAAAACGTGCTCTGCTGTTAAATGAAGGAGACAAATTGTAGTTTTCTAACAAAAGAAGTGTTATTTAAGAATAAAAATGTATTTGCAAAATATGGCAAATTTGCATGTGCATTGCTCCCAAGCTAAGTGGCAGGAATATTATAGGAAAAATTGCATGCAGACATGTTTTTATTGTGGCGATGTTCTATAATCACATAATTACTGCTATTTATTTTTAGTTTTTTGTATATTTCAATCTATGGCTTAAAAGGTTTTGTTTTTTTTTTTTAATTTTTTTAAAATATTTCTGACACAAATGTTTTCTCTCCTTTTTGTTCTGCTAGAGAAAGAAAATTCAACTAACAATTTTGTCAGTGCACTTTCTGTCAATGCTGTCCTTAAAGTGGATTTAAAGCTGAGTTACCATAAAGCAATCTCACTGTAAATACCCTAGTGTCCTCCTATCACAGTGGTCAAACACAGTGACAGTCTCTTCAGAGGGTGATTAAAGACAGAGAGTTGATATTTATACTTGTGCTATCATTAATCTATTAAAGGCCCTGCAGATTGAACTTAGTCACATAACTGGGCTTCCTGGCAGGTTGTATAGATCGTGTTTAAGTCCATACTTTTAGGCCTTTGTTGACACTATGTCTTGTGTGGACTAAGTCAAAACCAACATGGATAAGCCTGTTTTCACTAAACTCACACACTGATTTGTTGTGTGGCCTTACCTCAGAGCATGTCACTTTCAGTTAATATCCATGACTATGGTTTTTCTTTCCTCAAAGAGAAATTCAGACGAATCTAATCTTCAAAGTAAGCAAAGTAAACAGTGGTCTTTATCAGCAATCTTGACCTCTCCTTTTCACTGAATCTAGTGGATTAGGGAAATAACCCACAAGTAAGAAAAAATTTTGTTAGCCTAGTAGATCTTGTGGAATGAACCTTTATTACTTTGTTTGTGAAGATTCTAGTGTATGCTTTTGAAAATGCTGGCAATCATACTATTTAGCATGTACCAGCTGGCAGGTTTCAGTTGGAAGCTTTTTTGGGTTTGCCACTAATGTGACTCTAACTACTTCCAGTGGCTTGAGTGATCTCAAAAGCTAATGACAAGTTTAATTTGGACTGATTTAAGTAGTAGGGCCCTTTGAACTGCTGTTTCTCTCTAAAGGAAACCCAGCTCAGAATTGAGGGGTCTACAGGTCTACATTGGCTGTGATGCTGAAGGGATCATTGTAACCCTAGACTATTAATGTAATTCTAACTTGCTCTATATGTCTTCCAGATGTGCTTGGTCATAACCAGAAAGGTCTGTGAGACCAAGGAAGACAGATACTTTATAAGAAGTATTTATTATGAATATTATTGATCATATTATCAGTTGATACATTATATTAAGCACAGAGAGCAGGATTAAGGTCCTGTATTTAGGCTGTTCTCTGTTAATAAAGGATTTTTTTTTTCTGCATCTGATTGGTAGATGAGAGTTTATACTCACATAATAGTCATACTAATTAAAAAAATACATTTCCACTCAAACATGTCTGCCTACAGCTTGAAGGATCTGCTCATTGCTCTCCATTTCTCATTTCTTCCAAATGAATTCTTGAACATTTATCTGTTTTTAATGAGGTCCTTCTGCTTGCTCTTTTCAGCCTCTCTAGTCTCGAGGTTGAGATGCTGTGTAAGCTTTCATGATAATGATTTTAAATTTATCTAATTCACATTAAGGGCTCTGTTCTGTTCAGGAAGGGAAAACCATTTTTCTGTCTTGCAGATGTACTTGATTACGGCTCTTGCTTTAAGGAGCAAATAATTAGTAGCATTAGTGTTAGCGAAAAAACAAACAAACTAACCAAAACAAATTGAAGCCTTTAAGAATGAACACAGGTATTCATTTGTGCATGCACATGTGTGTGTGTATGTGATGAGATGTGCAGTGTGTATGGTTAGATATGTTTGTTGCCCACAACTTTTCTTTGTGAAATTTTAAGTACTACTTTACAAATCTTAAGTGAAAATGCATTCATTGTGCTTTATTAGAATGCTTCATGCACGGAACACTGTGTAATGGATGTTGTCAGTAGAACTGCATTTTGGATTTATTAACTGCCTCAACTATTTGTTCTGAGGTATTTTTTCTTTTCTTTCCTGTTTGTTGAACTGTTTGCTTGTTTTCTGTTCTTTTGCAGGCTGCTCTCCAGGTGGGTGGTCATGGAGAGAGGTTGCATCAGTGCCGCGAGGTGACACTTTTAACATACAAGTCTATCCCCATGCAAGTGGATGGTGAACCATGTCGATTGGCTCCCTCACTCATTCGGATATCCTTGAGGAACCAAGCCAACATGGTGCAAAAGAGCAAGAGGAGAACATCTATGCCTTTGCTGAATGAGTGAGTTGGATATGTGCATGTCCTAATGGCAGGAGGCCTGTTTGTGGCAGCATATTCGGTCACGGATTTTGCATGTACTGGAATTGCAGTGCATTAAAAAAAAAAAATTACTCTCTCTGATCTCTGAACTCCCTTTCCACTGTATTGTAAATACCTGATTTTCTTTTATGCTTTTATCTTCTGGGTTACCCTCTGTCTTGCTTTTAGAAAGGTGTTGTACCTTTCAGTTATTTATTTACAGAGGTTTGTGCGGGCTCAACAGTCTGCCTGTTAGCTTCTGACAGTTCTGCGTATGTATGTTATTTGCCCTAGAAGTTCTTTTGATTAATTTTCTAAGCTTTATTGATCTGCATTTTAAGCTCCATTGGAGACCTTGTAACAAACTGTCGAAATCTAGTTTGTCCCTTATACAAAGATACTGAGCTACAGACCTAAAGTGGTCAAGGATTCTCATTTCATTAAAGCATCCATGTGCCGTTTTACTTTTTCTGGGAAGGTAGGTGGAGGATTTTGCTCTTGCAGGTGTAATGGTGAGGCAAGGTTTATGATGAGATATAATATCTTTCATTGGACTAACTTATCTACCTGGAAAAAACAGGCAAGATCTCAGGCTCACCTTATGTATCTTAAAGGTTGTCTGTGTCTTTCAACAGTATTGTTTAATGGAAGGTATCGCTTCACTTCAAACTTTGACTCCAGCCCTTTAGAGCTTCTTGTCACCTAGTGATTGTCAATCTGTTTGTGAAATCAAAGCCTCCCTGGTCGCTTTTAGTGCCTTCCTTTTCAATTTAGCACTCTGTGTTCTCTTACTGAGACTAATGCTTTAAGTTTCAGTAAAGCCCGTATCTCTAATGTGCAATTCCTATTTTCCTGGAAAATACATAAGGTACCTTCATCTCTCTTGAGCCATGAAGAATAGCAGACACTTGCCTGTGGGCAGCAATGACCAATTTCATCCAACCACAATGACTTAATCATTTGAGAAAGCTAGAACTGAGCAGACAGCAATCCTGGGGCATCTTTTTCTACACTGAGGGAGACTAATGCAAATATAAGAAAGAAAATTCCTGGTGTTTCAATCTGATTATTAGCATGGTTAGGCTTGGATTTTGAGGTCTGAATTTAAAATGTGGTAGAGAAAAACAGATTCATAGTATATGCCAGTTGTCAAGAGGATATTTTTTCTGGTTCAGCTTGATTTAAATGTGCTATGGTAGACTATGCTGCTGTCAGAGTCCTTTGATTTAGCTGCAGACTTTCTTTTCAGGAAAATACAAATGATCTGTTAGTAGATGTAGTCTCATCTTCATGTATTGGAAATGGTATGTGTGTATATTTATATCTATGTCTACATATGTGTGTGTGTGTAAGTTGCTTTCAAGTGTTAAAGGAGAAGGAGAGAGAAGAGTTGAATCTCCTGGTGTGATGGAAAGTAAATCACATGTGAAAGGTTAAACTTTGGGAATCATTTGAGTATTGTAAGAAGTTCATTCAATATGATGCTGATTTGCTGCATTTCACAGGAGAGAACATTTTCAATTACATATGTTTATCTACATTTCTTAACTTGATATCTGGAATGTATCTCCCTGTTCCACTGAAATCTCCCAGAAAGCCTTATATTTGATTGAATATGATAGATTGTTCTGTTATGACTGTCATCTGAATGTTAGATGTGTGAGATTAGTAAGTGGGTCTGGAGCTATCCGTTATTGTTAGACAGCTGTTCTTGAGCTCATTGCCAGTAAAGCAATTAAAAAATTATCTGTGTCACAGTAATACAGAGCTGCTATTATTGTTGGCACTGATATTTTTGCTAGATAAGGAGAGCAGTCGGATTGCTTTTTGGAGTTTCAGCTAGTACACTATCATTAGTAGAAAAAGACCTAATTTGAAGAAGTCTTACACTGTTTTTCTATCTTTTTACCCTGCTCTGCTTTGTTCTAGGGTTTTTAGGAGAGGGGTTTAGAGAGGATAGTGAGTTTGTTGTTTGCCTTGTTGGATACACTTGAGTTTCCATGGAATAATAGTATCTTAGAATTGAACAGCCCATACGTAATGTAACCAAGTGAGAAGAACAGAGATTTCATGCTTCTCTCACTTGCGAGCAAGAGGGCTTTAGAAACACGGTTCTCTTCCAACTGTAAGAGTTGCCCATCTTCCTAGTTGCTACTGTTCTTCAAAACCTGTAGATGTTCTGAGAGGACACTTTTTGTCATAGCTGGATGAATTACTGGCAATTAATGTTTTATTCAGTTGTCTAATTTTTCACTGCTGAATTGCCTAGAAACAAATTTCTCATTATATTAATTGTCTCCAATTATTCATGGACTACTTGTGGCGGCTAGTGATGTCTTTTCTTACTGTTCATCAAACATTCTTTTTTTTCTTCAATATTTCCTTTTGGAAAGTTGAGCTGTTTTGTTGTGCCATACAGATTATATGATTGCTCTTGTGTAGGTGAAGATGACCTATTTATGAATTGTGCTTTTCTGATGACTTTAAAATTTTGATTTGAAACGTGAAGTTGTTAGTTGGTAAATACAGTTACAGTGTTTTCTAATTTGTTTCTAATGGAAGCTGTTGGAATGTAAAAGGCAGGCATGAATTCTTCCTCATCCAATGACGTGTTGTTCTGTGATTGAGGTAAGTTACAACCCAATAAAGCTTCTTGAGCCAGAAACAACTTCTTAGGTGCAAGGAATATATAGGACAAGGTGATGCTGCTCACACTTGGTTATGGACTAAAACAAGGCAGATAGTGGGGTTGTGGGGGAAAAAATGTGGCTGTCTTTTCTCATATGTTTCTTCTATTCGTACCAGCAGAAGAAAATTTTTGCTACGTTCAGGTCAGCATAAATATTTTTTTTTTTTTTCTGCGAAAGACTGAATTATGTTCTTATTGTCCTTCCTTTAAAAGACTTGCTGGCTAAGATGTCATTCCTATTCTTCCCTGTTGCTGAAGGTAACATGTGAAAGAGACAACATATAGCTGGTTTTCTGTGAACAAGCCAAGAATATGGCTCTTGTGAGCTATAAACAAAACGTACATGGAATAAGAACAGCTGTGGTTCAGTTTTTCCAGGAGTCTTTTTCTGATTAGAAACTACAGTTTAGTATGCTTCTCAGTAGGTTTCAGTTAATGATCACTTTCTGAACCTCAAAAGACAGTATTCCGATTTCACTGGCTTTTAGTTCTGGTTGAGAAAGAATGTTCCACATAATGGAACAGAAAGAAGAAGGCTTATAAATAAAACATTTTCCATATGCTTGAGAGGAGCAAAGAGACCATTTGAGTATAAACACTAAAGGAGTCTTGGGAGTCACTATATTTAAAATACATGTTTCCCTAAGGTACATGGAAGAAGAATGGAGACAGCAATTTGCCATTGTGGATACAAAACCTTCAGTAAGGGTATTTTATTTTTCTTAAACATTATCTAAAGTTGGCCAACCTTTGGAGACAATTCCATCCAGTCAGATGTTGGCTTTGATGTTTGTTTGCATTTCTGGACCTGCTTCCAAAGTATGTTGCCTCAAAATTTTTCAATGCCTGTGAAAAAAATCCTGGGGCTCTTTGTCCTCCCTGTTTAGCAGTGTGCGTAGTTTCTCATTGGTCCTCATCACTTGTGTCTAGAAAGCTCCTATGTGTCATATAGCAGTGATTTTCTCCATTTGCATGTCTTCTCTTGCTCCTGGCTTCCTAGTGTGAACTTGGAGTTCTGCATGTGTCTTCATTCAACTTTTATGTGACACATTCCTTTTGTTTCTGTTTAAATGTTGTATGTCTTCTCTTTCTTTCTTCTCTTCTACTTTTTCTCTCTCCCCACCTCTCTTTTTCCTTGTCTGTCCACACTGTGTGCTGCCTTTCTACCGGCCACTCATTTCCTGCTGCCTATAGTATTCATAAAGTGCAGTCCGTTGACCTGAGGAGAGTCTCAGCTCCCCCTGATTCCTTCAATGTGTGAGTACCTGGCTTTTTCTTACTTTCAAAGTTCATAGTTTGGGGTTTTCTTCTGCTGTTACCCTGTGTGTGATTCAACCATTTCCAGTGACAAATGAGAAGCAGGAGCTCAGGTGATGGCATGGTAGGCACATGACAGTGGCCTTACCAGGAAAGGCATAATTCCACAGTACCCAAGTAAGATGAGCAGGGCATGTCTGGTGATGGTGACCAGGTTCAGCCAAGAGTCCAGGTTGCCAGACAAATCCATAGCAACAGGCAGGTCTGAAGTTAAGTGTCAAGCACCATTCCTGGTAACAGTTGAGAACTTTTTGTCCTTCGGTTTTAGTCATAAACATACTGTGAACAAACTCAGCCACAAGTCATATCTCCAGATGGAGCTGATCCCCAGAGATGAGATGGAGTCCCCCATCTCAGAGAAATGGTGTGACACTGGCTGCAGCTGCACTGAAGATGGACACTCCCCTCTCCACCTTGGCAAGGTCTTGATTGTCAGCAACTTCACTGTACTAACTTGCTAGATAGCAGCTAAATTACTCAAGACCCTAATGCCTTTTTTAAAAACCCAAACAAAAACCCCAGCTTGAGATAATATGTCAACTAAGGCAGTGTAATTTGTCTTAAAAAATGCTGGGTTTCCTATTCAGTCAAAACCCACATTTTGGTTTGGTTTGTGTTGGCATCCCTTTTGTCTTCTTGCTTTGCCACTCTTACGATGGACATCTTTTCAAACGGGTTAGGATTATCAAAGAAATGAATTTGAAATACATGTTGGAAAATATCAAATTTCAGAACTATAAATCCAGGTATTCTGAGCAGATACTTAATTCCAAGAATGATTCCTACTCTATCATAAAAGAAAGCCAGTGGTAAATGTTAAAAGAAAACCCACCAACACTTATCTGTTCTAAAGACTGAGCACATGCAATAGATGGCTCATAAATGTTCAATAAACCTGGAGTTATTTGTGAAAACTGGTTAATTCAAAGAGCAAATTTCAGCTTTGCAGAAAAGGATCTGATGGCCTGGGGGACACCCAGGTGACCATGAGCCAGCAAAAAACCAAGTGCACTTGTGGCAAAGTAGGCTAATATAGTATCCTAGGCTGCATTAGGAGCGTTGTCAGTAGATCAAGTGAGATGATCCTTGCCCTCTAAAAAGCACTGGTGAGGCTACACCTGGAGTACTGGGTCCAGTTCTGGGCTCCTCAGTACGAGAGAGATATGAAGCTACTGGAGAGAGTCCAGTAAAGGGTGGTGAAGATGACTGAAGTGCATTCCTCCTATGCGGACAGGCTGAGAGAGCTGGAAATGTTTAGCTTGGAGAAGGCTCAGGTCAGTCAAACACTTCATCAGTGTCCCAAGGAAGCCCATAAAAAAGATAAGACCAGCTTATTTTCACCAATACCGTGCCACAGGAAAAGAGGCAATGGGCATAAACTGAAACACAGGTTCTCTGTGAACATCAGTGGTTTTACTGTAAGGGCGACTGAGCACCAGCACAGATTGCACAGACAGGTTGTGGAATCTCTATCATTAGAGATACTTAACAGTTGTCTGGATATGGTCCTGGGAAGCCTGCTGTAAGTGTTCACCTCCTTGAGCAGGGGGTTGTAAAGGATGACCTCCTGAGGTCTGTTCCAGCCTCAACTGTTCTACAATTATGTGAAATTTCAGAAAGCTGCAAGTTCCTCATTGATATTTTACAAACAAGGAAAGATTTACAGCTCATTGTGCTTTATCCTGGGGTCTTATGTGCTGTACCCTGATGAGGAGCAGGAAGTAATAAAAACAACTTCTCTCAGTGATCCAGTAGCTAAGCAAGGTCCTAGAAAAAAGATATGCCTTGTTGCTTGCACAGAACATTAAGCTGTGTATCTGGGAGAATGGGTATTTTTCCCAAGTTAAGGGATATCCCTTGGAAAATGACCTTCAAGTTTTGATATCGTTCATTTGAATGTCCCATTTGATATCAGCTGTCAGGATAAGACAGGGAGAGAGGGAGACTTGAGAGCCCCAAACTAATTTGTAAGTCAAAGATGTTCTGTATCTTAAAATCTATAAAAACAGATTAAACATGCTGCTGCACTGTGTTTGCCAATTAATGAGTCTGGCAAATTAAAATAAGAACCCATGAGGTATTAGGGAAATTTGATTTAGATTATGATGGCTTTGAGATTGAAATGTGCTTTTTTTTTTTTGAACAACATTGAAAAGAGCCTGTGTTCCAGTTAGTACTGAACAGCCGGGCAGATTCTGCTGAGACCTGGTGATGGATACAGCCTATCTCAGATACATTTCAGGTTTTCTGCAGCAGGATATGCATGGGAATTTGGGGCAGCCAAAGGTATTAGGCACATATGGTCTTTGTTGCAGAGACGGTTGAACTATAGTGTGATCCATTTCAAATGTTTACACCAGATGCATAACTAAATACAAGTGTGGTATTTTTAATTGTGGCCCTTTTAAAAGGAAGGTAAAGGCTTGCATTTTCCAGCTGGATGCTCAGAGATGAGAAGGATGCACAAGGATGCACATGTGAGAGTACTTTTACATAGTGTATAGTTGATGCAAAGTAGTTCTGAGAAAAATTACCATTTGAAAAATAAAGCATGATTAACTTGCATAGCTCCTGTCATCCTTTTACTAGTAGAATAAGCACTGTAGATATGATATGATTATTATTTTTTTAAGTTTTAATTGTGAAATATGCATAAATTATCAGTTTATTTGTAAATAGTACTCTCTCATAGAGTTTACAGGGTAATGATTGCAGCAGAGTATGCATATAAAATCTGCATGAATATCAAAAGGATAATAACAAATAAACTTCTGCTTTTAGAGATCCAAATGCCAAACAGAATCAGCTGAATTTGGGTATTGCCTAGAGGTGCAGAGTCTAATACAGAATGTAGGAGACAAGGCATAAGGGAGAAGGTGTTAGAGAGTGAGCTATTCTTAAAATATGTAGTTAAGGATGAAAATGCTTATGTATATCTTCTTCCTTTTCCCCATTGAATGAATTGCAGGGAACTGAGCCTCATCTTTTCTGTCAGTTTTTCTGGTTTAACATGTGGGCTTCTGTTTAAGTGGGATCATTATTATTGGAGAATCCATTGTATGAGAGAACTACAGCTAGCATGGGGAAGGAGGATAGCGAAGACCGGGATTCTACCTGGAACTTCAGCACATTTTATGTTTATGCGTGCGTCTAACCTTCACACAGCAAAACGCTCAAGCACTTGCAGTAGGAAAGTATAAAAGGGTTCATTGCAGTTGGGTTAACCTGGTTCATCTGGAATAACAGTTATCAAATAGAAGAAAAAAGAATATGTGGTTGAGCTTATACTTTTAGGGGTACTTTGTAAATAAAAAGCTTACCAAGAGCCTTGCCTTAAAACAGCAGTGGACTTTTGTGGAGCACTGAAATTTGTCCATCAGAAGTGGCTGGATGATTCTGCTTTGTTGTGGCAGTTCTTATGTTTTAAGTAGATATATGTTGTCAAAGTCATACTAACTTTTAATGTATCATTTCCAAGCTCTGCCAGTGTAATCTCAAAAGTGAGGTAAATTTCTTTTGTCCTCTGGCTGCTGCTTTCCATTTTACAATTGTTCTAAACACTGGTACATTTAATTAATTTTGGATGTTTACTTCTTCTGTGGGAGATAGGTGATTCATTAATCTGTCATTTCAAACGTGTCTCAGAGGAATGTGTTTTTTTCTAACGTTTATCTTTTGCGAGGGAGGGGCAATAGAAGATTTCCTTTTCCTTTTCTGCTTACTGAATCATATTAAAATCTATATGCCTGAAAGCTGGTGCAGGCTGTATTCCAGAAGATCCATCAGAAATTTGTTGCTGGATTCTGTAGAGTTGTTGGACTGTTCATTACTATTCTTTTCTTTGTCTACGCAGACACAAAACATAAGAAATGGTTCGCAGGTTTCATAAATTATTGATAGAGGGATTAGGGCTTGTATAATTTAAAGTCTACCTTCCCAGTTGAATCAACCTGGTGGCAGGGCAGAAATGTTATCAGGTTGCTGTGCAGGAGTGTCAAGCCTTAGGCAGGACCCAGGCTTGCTCTGCCTGTTTTTTTTCCTGGGTGACTGGAGGCAGGAGCATGTTTCCTAGGAAAAACCAGCTGTGCTCCAATATGAGTTGGCTGGATGCTGGATTGCCTGTTGCTGCATGATTAATAGGGGTGAGAGGAGGAAGTCACAGCTTCATCAAAAGCTGAGTATGTTTTCTTAATGAATGAAGGTAGATCATGTTCTGTTGGGGGTTTCAGAATAGGTAATTGTGGCTTTGCTGCTGGGGGTTTGAACCACAAGCGGTGGAATGAAAGTGATTTGAAAAAAAAAAAGCAAGCCCTCCTGATTTTTTCCTGTCAAAGCTCTGTGTTTTTAGGTTTGGATGTTTTGGTTGGTTGTGGGGTTTTTTGGGGGGGTGGTGGTGATAGTAACGTTTCTAGAATCCCTAAAATGCTATAGTTCAGGCTTAGGAGGGAAACAAACGCATATCTCTTCTTTGGTAAGCACTTTCCAGAAGGGTGGTGGGTGTTGTTAAAAATGTCTTCACCTTCTAAGACCTACCTTCATTTTCTAAGACCTATCCCAGTAAAAGTGTGGCTCTGATTCTGACGTGTAACCTGGTGTACCATGGAATGGATATCTTTTCTCAGGAAAACCCATCAAAATTAAATTACGATTTATGTTAATGAATGCCTGAAAGTTTAAAGAATTTTCAGAAAGCATGCATTTTACTTTACAATAAGAATTATTCATACCTAGGTGGCAATATGTATTCTTGTGGAAAAGTCAAATGCTGTTTTAGTGATAGAAAATAATGCAATTTCTTTGTGCTGTTCAGCCATTTTGCAACTAAAAAAGAAAGAAAATAATTCTCTATTACTGAAATATTTTTTTTTTTAATGAGTGGAATTATTTGGAGTGGACCTCATGACATCTCCATAAAATCCTTCATAGTTTGTTCCAACTAAATAATGTGCATAGTTTTTTTACAAGGCTCATTTGGGTTGTTATTTCGTAATGCCTTGAATCTGCTCTGCTGGTCCATGCCAATCAAGAGTTCATGAGATAAAATTCAATATGGTAAACTACCCTATCTGTGCTGCTGATTTGAGAAGATTGATAATTAGGTTTGTGTTTAAAAGAAACCATTATAGCTAATGAACATGAATGAGCAGAACGTTTCAACTGACCCCAATCTGTATTTATGGTCCCATGGGGTATATGACATTTAGGATGTAATTCTGTGGATTGGTGAGTTTGAGGAATGGGGTTCTTAATTAGATTCTTTAGGAGGTAATGGAATTAGTTCATTTATACTTTAAATTGCTTTTCATTGACTATGTAATACACTGTTTTGAAGAATAATAGGTGTAAAAAAAGTTAAATATTTTAGATTGAACTGCAGTTCAGCAATCTCCCCAAATTTATAAATAAATTATCTGCTGCTTTATCTGGAAAGCTTTTCTTCCTCTCATTGTAATTGAGCAAGTTGCTTTATACAGTGTTTAGAAGCATCCATTTCTATTAATGCGATACTAATATTTGCTTTCAGTGACATTCATCTCACTATTATTAGCTTTTACATGGACATGCTTATGCACTTAATCTGTGTGCTTGCTAAATATGCTGAGTTTGAGCAAGATAAATTGTGCAATTTTTATGATAATATGGATTATTATACAGTATCTGTGAAAACTACAGAAGTATTGATAGTGGAAGCATTTTGCTCAGCTGCACTGAATAGATCTCTGTATAGTGCTCACGAATTCTGTGAGTGAGCAAGTTCATTAGTTGGATGGTGAGGACAACATCCCTTGGTATTAATTGCTGGTCTGATATCACAAGGAATCAATACCCACACAGTGAATTGTAGAGCCAAAGCTGTATTGAATAGGTAATAAAATTTAGTGAGACATAATATAATGTCAACCAACAACTGTATTCTGAGAGAGCAAAGAGTATTTGCAAAAAAATAATGAACAAACCTGTCTCCTCATCCCTATTCCTTCCAGCTGAGTTGAAAGAAGTAGAGGTAGTTCACAAGCAGTCCCTTCCTGACACCTACCAACAATCCCCAGGTTGCGAACTGGAAGCTACCAACAATCTGGAATTTGTGAACTGTGAACAATCTGTGAACAAGAAGCTATGAACAACCTCCAGGTTGTGCAGCTGAAAGACTGAGCTACCTTCATCTAATGTGCGGTGGCAGAACATTATGGGAAAGGAACATAGCTTTTTCCTGTCTTGTACCAGTGCATAAAAGACTTCACTTTTCAGAACTGTCGGTCTGTTTTCATGAACCCTACTACATGCAGTGAATTTCTTTTCTCCCTTCAGACAAAGACTATGTAGTTAAATTCCTGTGTTTTCTGACTTAAACATTTTCTTGTTATTTCCTGGCTAAAAATAAAATCTCTTGTGAATTTCATTTTTGAAACTTGGATTTTACAGAATTTGGAAGGGAACATAGTTCCCCAGACTATGTTCATTTCTTCAGCCAGTGATGTGACATTCTATCTTATTTTAAAAAGAAAAGAAATAAAGTGTCAAACTTGGTGCGATTATGTTCTTGTTCCATCTACGCACCTTTCCCCTCCATTTGCAGGCACTTATCTTCTCGAGTTGCTGAGCTAGCTGTAGAGCCTGCAGGTGGAGAGTGCCTTTTTATAGAATGACATAATGGCACCTGGGTTAAAGCTGCCTCCTGAAACTGTTCTGGAAGCTACCACTCCAGGGGCCTGTCATCAGACTGTAAAAGCTTGTCTTAAGTATGGACAGTTTTCTGATATCTTGGGACACTTGAACACAATAGTCCGTGTCCGGATAGGGAAAACATTTGGTAGCCGATGTGGTTCTGAGTGTGTCAGCCTTGCTGCCCCTGTTAAGTACTTATTTTTCATTATTTATGATTTCTTCTAGGCTATTCTTCATGTATCTTAGGTTCCTTTTCATCACTCATATAAAAACTCCTGTTCAGAATGTGAATTTCTGCAGTGTAGTTCCTTCTAGTGTGCTGCCTTGCACTCCAGGTTTGGAGGCACCCTCAATTCATTACCCTTATCACTTTTTAGGCAAAGAGCACATATGCCAATAGAGCTTTTTCTAACTGGAACTTGATTTTCAATCTTTATTTTCATCTGTTCAGATGTGACAGAGCTGTTTATACCAACAGAGAAAAAGCATACAATAAGGTAACACTGAAATAATTGCTAATTGCAATCCCAGAGGCTCTACCAAGAGATGGCCACAAACCATGCATTTTGTTAGGTCTGCAGTATTTTCTAGCCAAAAAGAAAATTGCTCACTTGTTTAAAAAGAAAAAAAAAAAAAAAGGTTTTGATTTGTGAGATGTGGCTTGTCCTGCATTAACAGTGCAAGTGCTGTAGGTCAAATATTTTAAAATTGAGGCAAAGAAGTGAATATGCATATTTATGACAGCGCACATTTTAACTTTTAAAGGCAGTGTATGTATTAGGCAATACTACCACTAGCAGAGTTCTGTTGCTAACTAGATTAAAACAGAGAAAATGGATGACCTTTTGTGGAAGCACAGAATTTTAACTGACCCAGGGACCAGTTCCTATGGGACAGACATTTATCATGTGCATTATAACACACAGGTTATCTGTCTTTCTTTAAAAGTTGAAAATGCAAATGTGGCTAAGTTAATTTACATAGTATTCAGCTAAACTTAAGAAATCAAATAATAGATTAGTTACAAGGTGGAAGCCATAATGAAATCAAAACAAAGCTTTTCAGGGCAATTTTCTAACAATATATTGATGCTTAAATTTATAGATAGGGACCTCTTGAGTGTTTTAAAATTATAGAGACAGTTGAGGTATCTAGCTGATACCTAGTTCAGATATCTGGCTGAATTCTGTAGAAATGAGGTTCCTGTACTGTTACTTGCTTTTGAAAGTCCTCCTGGGTTCTATGTATTGGACTCACTTCTCTGGAAATTCAGTTCTTTGCCACATTTCTGTTGCCTGTTTCCCAGAACAGAGATGGTGAATGAGAATCCTCCAGGAATGAAGGTGGATGTTCTCATGGGCAGAAGAATGGTTGTCCTGAGAGAGTTCCCAAGAAAGCATCTGTGTCTTGAACCACAGCTTGGCAGATCTACTGGCTGTGGTAGGGGCCAAGGGATGCACAAAAAGGCAAACTGCAGAGAGGAGGAGTAGGTATATGGAGATTAGAGAAATCAGGAAAACCTTTGCAATTCCAGACCACACATACAGCGAATGCTATCTTATCACTTAAGGTGTAATGTCTATGTTGTTGTGCAGTGTGTAGTCATAATCTCAAATGAAGTGATGGGCGTAATGAGGACTTGGCCCAGCCTTGAAGAGGCTTGCTTTTTTCCTCTCTCATTATAATGTTCAGAAAACATTAAAATCACTTCATATCCTGTTTCATTTTGCTCTTCAATGGAGCACTTTGTTTAAGACGCTTTCTTCTTCTCTTGCAGTCCTCATTCCATCCCAGATCGCCTGCGGATCAGAGTGAATAGGATCAATTTACAAGAATATGAGGGGCTACATTATGACAAGGAGAAACTCCGAGAAGCTTGTAAGTTTGAAGAAGCTGGGTTGTAGCTGCTTTTGGTAGAACATTCTGTATAAATCTTGCATTAACCAAAACCCCACCAAAACCAAATCAGTAACAAGAAAAAAAAAAAACCCAAACACAGGGTCAAGAATACATTTTGGAATGTTTGTTCATCTATTTGTGTGTATGCGTATATGTATTCTCTCTTTATAAATAACCTCTGTATAAAGAGCATAAATAGAGAGTTCACCTGTTTTCTTAACTATGTGTTCTGTAAATTGGTTTTATTTACTGTAAAATAAGTGTTTTTAACACCTGTGAGTTTTTTTATTCATGTCTTTCTGTTGATTCTTCTGGGATTCCTCAAGCGTATGAAACTGTTCCAGATTTTGTGATTAGCATCAAATTTGAAACAATGTGTGGGACCATGATAAATTTCATATTAAGCATGTGCTCTGACCTTGAACGTGATTCTTGCTCAGGTGCATTTATCTTGGGAAACAAATCTGTTTGCCTCAGTCTTATTTTTTAACAGCTTTCTGTTAAAGAGAATAATCACTGTGTTGTTTCCTCATGTAATGGTTTAATTGCCACGTACAGGGGTAAGTCAAAAGAAGACAGTGGTTGCTCTGGCAACACTGATGATGACAATCCACACTTAAAAATGGAGTTCCTTTCCTTGGTGACACACAGAGTCATTAATCAATGAGGGATACGGCTGCTTGTGATAACAATTTAATAGTCTTGTTCATGCATCTGGCTCATTATTCATATAAAATTACAAGCATAACAGTTTGTTGTGCAACAAAGCTTTAGCTCCCTCTGTAATACAGAGCACTCTGGCAATTACAGGATGACAATCGTTTTAATTGGTTTGCTTATCTTACTATTGAAAGATAGTTAAACTGTTTCAGTTTCACTCCTTTAATCCCACTCCTGCTTATTCTTCCAGCTCACCTTCCGACAAAAGAACTGAAATGGCTTGGATTTTAATATAGGTTCTGACAGCCTTTAATGAAGCTTCTGTTAGTGAATTTTTCTCATAGTTAAAACAATCAAAACCTTCATCACTAGACTGAGAAAAATGAGATTTATGGCTCACCGGAGAAAAATCTTCTTCAAGTTTAAATTGAGAGCTTGACCTTGAGTAGATTTCAGGCTATATTGAACCCACATCTATCCAACTCTGTCAAAAACAACCTTGTTTATTTTATGGTTCTTCCTATGTTTTCTCATCTGAGGCGAACTATCCTCCTCGATCCTGACTATGGATGTAAAATTGGAGTGTGTGTTTTTAATATTTCAAAGCCATTTACGTAGTCTGACACAAAATATACAACTTTTTATGCTGTTTTCACTGCAGATGTAAATGTGTATTTGTTGTCAGCTGCAGAAAAACATAACGATGATGAGATAAAAAAAATGCCAGAGAATGACTGATCACATCTGAGATTTGGCTTTAGGTTTCTCAGACATTTGTTCATGTGCTGAGTGCATGCTGAAGAAGTTTTCATTGAAAAAGTAGATGTTTGTCCACCAAGAGTTAAAATGATTGCTTTTGGGCATTGGCAGGTCATTTGCAGTAAGTCTCTGACACAGCTAATTGGATAAATTTTAAATAGTCTTCTGGTGGCAGGCCTATGGATTAGTACCTGGCTGGGTCTATCATATGCTTAATACTTATATGAAATAGATGCTCTGTCTATGTCCTAATCAGCAAATCATTCCATGGAGCATTGTCACTGAAAGCTACTTGACAAAGAGAGGAGGGAAGTGCTGAGGGAGGAGAAGCACCTCTCTTTTCTTTGTCAAAGAAAGATACTGGGGGGGAGTTAAAATGAATAAATTTCTATGTCAGGTGAGTAACTGAAGTTATGTCAGTTTGAATGAAAGTTTAAATGCAGATAATACTGGTGCACTAACAAAATACAAGAGCACTTCTGTTGGCCTGTTCCTGTAAGTGTGGTTAACTTATTTCATCATGACTGTAGCTCTCAGATCCATGTATGTCTCACTAGATGCTTTTTTACAGAGGCTCAGTTTACATATTTGTCCAGCCTTCAGCAGAATATGTACAACTGAATTCTGGAATACTATACTTAATATTCATTCCCTGTCCACAGAATTAAAACCACTTCTATCTCCCTAAATAATGTGAAAACTAAACCAAAATCTCACAGCAATCTGAACAGGAAAAGTAAGCCAGTTAATAATGAGTTGTCCCTAAAGGAAAAATAGCAAAGGCGCTATTATCGTTTTTGCGTGTTGCATGTCTCCATAACAGAGTTTTGAAAGCTCTGACATCGATGTATTAATCTGTATCATTTTAACCATCAGTAAATACATTTCACTCCCCTTGTTTGCTTGAAATACTGATTTTATTCTATCAACCACTTCACCTAAAATTGCACTTCCCGACACATAACAACTTGTCATACAAACTGTTCCATCAAGATTAATCTTCACTCCGCTGGAGATAGACACCTCATTTTGAAAGCCTCCTGAGCAATTAAAGAATGTCATTTTGTCCCCTGAAGGGCACAACTGTTCTAGCCCATTCTCCTTCTGTTGCTTTCTACTTTCCTTGTCACTGCAGCTGGCATTTAACCAAGATGCCATTTCTGAATTGACCCTTTCTTCCCTCCCCCATGCTCCTTCTTTTTCTCCTTCGTTCTTTCTTCTGTCAACATCTCAGTATTGTCTGTGGGGTGATTGATGATGGTACAGTGGATGCTTATTGATCCTTTGGCAAGGAGGGGTGAATGCTTTCATGCACCCTTTTGAGAAAGAGATATATGTTAGCATTTTAGTTATGTTGTGATGTTCCTCTCTGCAAATGCAGTTGTCTTCTCTAACACCTCCCTATACATGCCCCAAGCACTTGTTACCTGCTTCACCACTTCTGCCCAGTATGATAGTTGTACATTACATTACGCTACATAACCAAGACTATCATATTCAAAATGTGAGTTGGACTTCTTTTTCTAGATGGACAGAATATAATTCTGTCTCTCTTGCCTGCATATGCCCTGTACACTCTGATTCCTTGTTATTGCATGAAAGTGTGATCCAAAGCAGCACTGTGGGAGAACAATTGAGTTATTTTTAAAATAGCAAAATCTGTCTGTTTGACACTCTATTATCCCCTTTCAAAAGTTACTAAGAAATTCCTGACAATGGAAAAATGTGCAGAAACTAATCAAATTAAAAAAAACCAAAACAAACCAACCAGCAAACCAACAACCATAAGCAAGTTAGTGATCATGTAGCCTTCAACCCTTCTCAGTCCTTCCTGCCAACAGTATTGCACATTTGCACCATGAAGATGAGGTGGGGAAATAGCTCACCATCAGCAGTAACAGCACAGCTGTTTTATTTAAAATAGGTATATCACTTTTTACTGTTTTTTATTTCTTGTTTTGTATGCCCTTGCTTGCAGAACAATCTTAGTTTGCTCAATATTACTAAGATTAAGGACAAATCATACCCAACTGCAGTGTGTATGACATACCCAACTGAGAAATAACTCTCAGCTCTAACAGCTCCAGGTTTCCCACACTTTCTTTTACACAGATGCAGCTGTTCCTTATCTCCTCTTGAATAAAATAGTACACCAGACTAAAACGCAATTTTTGAAGAAAACATTGTTTCATGTGTATAACAATTGAACTATCTGTAATCTAAAAATCCTTTTACCTGCAACCTCCTTGTTTTGTGGGTGGATGGGTGGGTGGTGTAACATGACATGATGTTAACCTTGAAATCTTGTCTCTCGCTGATTGTATCTAGTCAAATATCTACAATGCATGTGTGTCTACCTTTAGTTTCAGTGGGTTATCTGATGGTTTTGGGGTCATCCTAGGAGTTCTTATCAAGTACATGGAGTGACTAGCTTGTAATTTGGGATGTGTACAGGTGCAGAGATACTGTAGCTTCCTCATACCGGTGATGCCCTTATCACAGTCTGAGAATCGTAGAATGGTTTGTGTTAGAAGGGACCTGAAAGATCCTCTGGTTCCAAACCTCCTGCCACAGGCAGGGACACCTTCCACTAGACCAGGTTGCTTAAAGCCCCATCCAACCTGGCCTTGAGCACTGCTACAGCTTCTCTGGGCAACCTGTTCTAGTGCCTCACTACCCTCATAGTGAAGAATTTCTTCCTAATATGCAGGATAAATCTACTCTCTGTCATCTTAAAGCCATTTCACCTTGTGCTATCACTACATGTCCTTGTAAAAAGCTCCTCTCCAGATTTTCTGCAGGCTCCTTTTAGGTACTGGAAGGCTGAACTAACCCCAGCTTTCTCAGACTGTCTTCACAGCAGAGGTGCTGCAGCCCTCTGATCATCTTCATGATGCTTCTCTGGACTTGCTCCAGGTCCGTGTCCCTCTTAAGCTGGAGACCCCAGAGCTGAACACAGGACTGCAGATGCAGTCTGCAAGAGCAGAGTAGAGGGGAAAAATCACCTCCTGTGACATGGCCACACTGCTTTTCATGCAGCCCAGCATACGGTTGGCTTTCTAGGCTGCAAGCATGACATTGCTGGGTCATTTTGAGCTTATGAAACCCTTGATCTATGAAATGTGTTCTGTTTCTTTAAAGCTCAGGGATCTGATAGGAGAAGTTAATTTGGAGAATACAGAATATGATTTCTTTATACCACTAGATAAATAAGGAAAGGCTAGCACTGCGGACTTGGTATTTACATACTGAATACCCGTGATGTAAAGGCCAGAAGAAATCATAAGACCTCCTGCTAGGTGGCATGATGAAGGAAACCTAAATTAGCAGATGGAGTCAGGACACAGAAGATTAGCCACCTAAGTTCACGTGCTTATTTCAGGAAGCAACTTTGATCTGGATGGATTTAGATGAGATAGGTTGTGTAGCTACAAACCTTCTCTTCCATCTTGTAAAGGAAGCACCAGTTCATGCATTTCTCTGTCACAATGATTTAATAAGTTCTGAAACTGAGAGGGCTGGATGAGTTGCTTAAAGCCACTCAGCAAAACGAAACCAAGAGGGTCAGAAGTCAGGAGCGACTTAAACACTGGATACTGTTGCCACTGAGCTCCCAGGTTCTCATGCTGGTGTATGTAGATGCAAACCACTGATAAATGTTTGTAACTGAAATAGAAATGACAAAAACAAAGAAGAAGGTGCCAAAGGCATTGCTTGTGTCGAAGGACATATCTCTTTTTACCTTTTGATGGATGAGACTTTGTGGGCTTTGTCCAGAGAGCACAGTGAATCACATTTCTCAATTTGACACACACACAAAATCTCTTTCTTTCTCTTAAAGATTAGAAAGACACAGGAGTCTAACAGAAGAAAAAACCAGGATGTGGTTGGATAATTAAAGGCAGTAGCCTTTAATTGAATGAATATATATATAGGTGCTAAAATAGGCAACTTTAATCTTGGCTTTTTCTAACTTTGAGGTCTTGATTTTGTAGTTGTAATAACATCCATTTAACAGGATATGTCATTGCCTAGGTTTGGTGGAAAGTGTAAATCTGAACCATTGAAATGTCATTTCATATCCTTGAGTTATAGTAGAATCGTAGAATGGATTGTGTTGAAAGGGACCTTAAGGATCATCCAGTTCCAATCCCCTGCTGTGGGCAGGGACACTAAGCGCTAGACCAGGTTGCTCCAAGCCCTGCCCAACCTGTCCTTGAACGCTGCCAGGGATGGAGCAGCTGCAGCTTTTCTGGGCAACCTGGGCCAGTGTCTCACCATCCTCACAGGGAAGAACTTTTCTCCTAATACCTAATCTAAATGTACTCTCTCTTGATACCACATAGTGCATATCTACATTCAACACAGTCAGTCCTCTGTCTTTTGAGCTAGTGGGGAAACTGTCATCTCTAAATTTGTGGTCTCCTCTAAGCTAGAAGAGTCTATTCTAAATAGGGATAAATACATATTTACCTTAGAGGATTGGGAAGACACAAGAACATTAGGTTTCATTTCACACTTTCCAGGAAATCATGCTATAGCTTGTGAGATTTTTCTGTGCATATTTTACTTCTCCCATTCCCTTTTCTTATCACTTTTCTGATTTGTTTGCCTCTTTCCTTTTCAGTCTCAGTTGTCCCCTTTGGTTCTCTCATCCCACACGTGACCTTTCTGCCTGTCTTAGCCTGTTTCTATAGATCTCACAGCTCTGCTTCCTATTCTTTTTCTTAATACTAAATCCTTGTTAACTGTTCAGACAGACCTCTTCTTTCAGGTCTTAGTCCCAGTATCCATTCCCTGCCAGTTTCAGTTCTCAGCTCTTTATAGTTTTCTTTTTATAACCTGTTCTTTTTTGTGTGGTGTTTTTGATCAGTTCTCTCTTCATCCGAAATAGAGAGCTTTTTCCTTTTTGTGGCAGGGCATTGGAGAAGTAACTAAAAACCCGAAGGGGATGACTATCTTCTAAAAGGTGGTCTTGTTTATCCTGATAACCTCCACTGAGTTTTACCTCCTGACATGTGAGGATTTTAAAAGTGGATCACTAGTGCTAAAAAACTGTACTAACCAGCAAACCTAAGAAGGGTTAGTTTTGTTGGTGCCATGAACAAAAGGGATCTGAAGAGACACATGGCTTAGATTTGTGAGGTAAGAAAATCCTTTTGTACAAACTCAGTTGTATTAAAACCATACTATGAAAGCCAGACCTCTTAATATAAATGCTTGAATATTTTAGAATTCTCTCCCAAGAATTTATTTAGTCCTTCAGGTTTCTAATACCAGCGGAAACCCCTCAGGACAATGACATTCTTATAACATCTTCAGTAGTGAGGATCCTTTATTTGCTGCATTAAACATTTACAGCCTAGCGTCTAATCTCCCCAGTCCCTTGAGGTATGCCAGACTTGGAATGAGTTTTTGTGGCATTCACATCTACTTTAGTGATCTGTCTTGAGGCTGTTTTGTTTGGGATTTGAGTGGGTTAATCAGTGTGTTTAGATCACAAATTGAATCCTTTCATAACAAGAAATGGGGAAGTTAATTAAATTTTATTTTTTCTTCATGATGCCATATGCAGCATATTCAGGCTTCTTCCATTTCCGCCCTCAATAGTCTTAAAGAGTTCTATGTTTAGGTATTCAGCATAATGGACAGTTAATAGGTGGAAGAGTTGTCTGTTTATAAATTCCATAGCTAATTTCATGAGGACTTAGGAAATCACTACTAATCTTGCAGTTAATTAGAGAATCATGCTAGCAATACCGCTGCATCTACAAACCCTCCTCCTGCTGATATGTGATTTTGGTTAGTGTTGCTAGGAACAAAAATCTTTCCACAGTACTGGTTCAGAATATGAAGCAACTGTCTGCATGTCTGATTTCCCGGGGTTATTGCACTGCTGCTCATCGCTGCAGCATTAGAGTCTGTATCCACAGGTCCTGGACAAAGTCCTTTTCATTGTTCAGGAGGGCACAAAAAAATTTGAAGCTGGATGCAAGTGGCCAGAAGAGCAGGCGCCTCAGGAGAAAAGTGTTTGGCAGTTGAATACTGTGGCTTGGCTCATGATCTGAGACTATCCCTTATTTTTGGCATACTCCCATGTGTGGATGTATCCATATATTCACAGGAGCCGACTGTGTGTGGGTGTATGGGAAAGTTGCTCTGCACTGCCTGTGCTCTTAATGCAAGACTTTGTCTTCTCATCTCTCACCTGGCATATTTAGTAATCACTGTGTCCCACAGCACTGTTCTGTACTGTGCACATCCTTATCCACACACAGTTAGGTAGAAGCCTTTTTGCTCCAGTATGAAAACATCCACAATGATATTGAATGCCATGTGCATCAACTTTATGCCTTTAACTGATTTATTATAACGTAACTGGTTTTGCCTCTATTGCACTGCACCGCATTATGTTTAGAATGAGCAACAATCCCATAGTTTCAGTCCTATTATCAATCATTAAGGATTTGCTTTTGTTTTCAGTTTCAGCAATGAAGCACTTTGAAAATCTTGGCTGTGTGGTGCATTGTGCATACTTGCTGTGTTTTACGATAAAAATGAGGGCTGGGAATGTTTCTTTGTAAGGACAAAGTCACTCAGCCCAGAATTGTTCTATAACCACCAACAATAGATAGGACATAATTAAATTTGTGAATTACGACTTTCTTCTTCAATTGTTAGATGAAACCCATAAATGTCACCACTAAGCTATCTATTGCATATTAGTGTTTTCTTTTCAAGCATTTTGGTGAATTTCTTTAAAATTCCAAGTGTTTGTAAAGTCCTTTTCCTTTGGGCTATCAGGAATGATTATAGCTAAAGATTTCAGTTCTGTGTTAGCTGCGTTGTTTTGACAGGTCAAAGTTCTAGTCCCTGTTAAATGCATGTATTCCTCTATGAAGGAAGGAATTCAATAGAAGACAGACTTCATCTGTGGGGACAGTTTATGAGCCAGTGGTGTAGCTCCCTAGTACTCTGTGGAGGTGTAGTTGTGTCTGCTGCAATTCGCTTTTTTAGTTCTATAAATGAATTTAACAAATGCTTCTTTCAGTAAGGGCTGCAGAGGAATCTGTTGAATTGAAACGAAATAGCCATTCAGTAGTATCTACAAAGACCTTAAGGGTCTTCTGTCAGAGCAGATTAAGCAATAATAAATAAGCGAATTGAATCAGTCTATAACCCAGAGCATCAGAGCACATAAAACAAATCTTGTAACTGACCCGCCTTCAATTCTCTCAGTCCCTATTCTGTAAGGAAAAATTCTGGGAGGTCACAATGAGCACTGTTCCTCTCTGGCATTTCTGAAAATGTGGAGTCATCACACAGATTGTCATCACTCTTAGATATCTGTGTTGCTTCAGGGGAATCGTGAGCTCTTCCCTTTTTAACATCTTCTTGCCTCTCTCTGCCCTATATTCTTGCATCTCACTAAAAGTTATTTCCCTTGCTTCTAGTTTTCTTGGGTTCATAGCTCTTCTGGTGTTCAAACTGCTTTTCAAACACGATGCTGGCAGCATTGTTGATGTGTCCCCAGTGTCCTGCGCTGGCATCTGAGGCCTGTGAGGACTTTGACTGCCATAGGTGCTCCCCTACTCTCCTCCCTGAAACCACTGAGCATCTCTTTGTGCTTCTAGTCTCAATGGGCCACAAAAATAAGAGCCATAATCCCCATTAACTGTTAGTGCTGTCTTGTTCTCTTATCAGAATGAAGAGCTCCTCAGTAGATAAATCTCATCCTCTTAATCAGTTTCTTTCGAATGGCAAGAAGGGCTGCAGCACAGTTGTTCTTTCTATTTATCTCAGAACTGTTGGTGACTTTATGTTGCTTCTTGTTATCCAGTTACTAAAATGGTTTATGAGTTGATATTCTGTTCTCCTTCTGGGATACTTCATATGAGGATTTAAATCTCTTTCCTGCTACTCCCCTACTTTTTTCTGCCATTGTTTGTTTAAAGACCTCCAAGGAGAAAAAAGAACTTCATTCAGTTATAGATAATCAGGTACTCAAGAGATTTCAGATGTTTTCTTTTTATTTAATGAGATCTTGGTAGGCAGCTCTCTTGATACTTTCCTTGTGGACTCACATACACTTTTTTGTCTTTTGTTCTTTTTGTGGGTTTGTTTGGGACATTTTTGACTGCAAGAATGGAATGGCTGTGGAAACCTAAATCTCCTGTTATAAAAAATGCTGCCTGAGAGGAATCATTTACTGTATTTTTACAAGTTCTCTTCTTCTCTCTGAGAAAATATGGAGATGCATCAATTTTGAGTGTAGATGGAATAATGTCTGTTTTGATTTAAAAGAAGCCTTACATCAAAATAACTTGGTGCTGGACAGCTTTCTCTGAAATCAGGCTGTAACTTTTACTACTTTAAATCATTTTTGTAGATCTTTAAGAGTTCTGAAAAAGAAATATCTCTCTCATATTTCAGTGTGTGAGAGCAAACCTTAAACTCTTGTTCTGGGGATGTTCCTTTCTTTGCAGTTAATAATTGATGTTGACATCAGAAAGTGAATTAAGCAATTTAACTGAATCTTTGTTTTGGTATGAAAGAGTTGGTATGAAAGAGCTGAAAATTAAAATCTTTGATAACTATAAATGGGTGAAGCTAATGATGAGTAATATGTTCCTGCTTTTAAATTGCTGTTAAGATTTAGATAGTAGAAAGCTTTTCTAAAACATTAAAAACCCCCCAAAACCCAGAACAAAACCCACAACAAAACCTTGAAGCATACTGTAAATCTTATAAAATTCTAGAGGCTTTGGTTAAAGAGGTTTTTATTTGCTTTTGATTTTCCAGCCATTCCTCTTGGAATTATAGTTGTACGAGGAGACTGTGACTTGGAGACCTGTCGTATGTACATTGACCGTCTACAGGAGGTGAGATTTTGGAGAATTCAGGTATCATTTGTTAACCTATATTCTGCTTCTTTCAGTTCTGAGTGTAGAGATTTAATAGTTGCCACAACCATATATTGAGAGTATTTCAATTTGCCTACCACTGAAAGTAAAACTTTAGAGTTATTGTATACAATAATAGCATACAGTGTATGATAATAACATAAAATTTATGATAATAAAAGCAGGAGTAGCATGGAAAAATATTTTCTAAACAGGAAATGAAAGTCATACTGAATCCTTTCAAATGATAACAGAATTGACATTGATGGGCATGTTTACTTCTCCTTGAACTGGAATGGAATACCAGGACTTTCCACATACTTTGCTGAAACTATATAAATTATTGATTAAAAAGTGTATTATATAAGGGTACACAACAAGGTATTCAAGTGGGTCTAATTATGTAAATTTCATTCTCTGATACTGTCATGGAGTAATTTGAGTCACCAATAAACACTATAGATAACAGCTAGATTTTTCCAAGTATACAGAAAAGTATGCTGATGCAGCCAATAATAATGTTGCCCTTATTGTCTTGAGAGATCATTCTACAATACAGCCTGGGAATCAGAGACTCCAAATTGTGATG